>NC_133684.1:7500-609500 GCF_048934315.1 Petromyzon marinus | reverse complement strand
CTGATGAATCATCACTACGCCTGTTGTTCTGAAGACAGCAGTGCACGCGGTCCCTCCGCTCATTAATTCATACAAAGCGCATGTTGCACCGCCGATGAACAACCGCATTTTACCACTAAGTGGTGTTGACGTCACTACGGCGCTTGTGCCATGCTAGGTGCACTTTGAGGCCAAGTTTGAAGTGTTGAAGGCCCGCTGGCAGGAGGTCACGAAACAGACCCAGGTGGTGCCATGAGTTGACTGACCGAGATGAATGTCAGATGTATCAGCTGTGCTCCCCACTGTGCGAACTTTCATTGTTTTAGCCGCTGGCTGCTGTACTCGTTGTTGTGAGCGTCGCTCATCTGCCCTCAGTTGTTGTTGGAGGGCGACTGCCTCCAACTCCCCAGCAGCGGCGTCCTTCACGAGCCTCGGACACGGGCCGATCTTGACGCTGCTGGTACCGGTTAATTATCGGCAAGTCCAATAAACTCCACATACTTCTGTAACACATCAGTCTATCTCTTCTCTCAACCGTGCCGTGCCTGTTTAGCCCCATATATGCGGCCAAACAGAAGCTGCTTGTGCATGCGGTGGCTGGGCATGCGAGCTCACTCCAGATCGTTCAAGGATCTGTGATATCCTCACATACTCTAGTCAGGTTAAACCCAGGATGGATCGTAGACAGGATAGCCTGAATTGTTCAAATCTGCGCAGATGTTCCTTTAGAGGGCTGCACATCTCGAAAGTATAGAGAAGTGAGGGTATAACTGTGGCAGAGAAAACCCAGAGCTTTGTATGAAGCGACAGGGTAGGTAGCTTCCACAAGTATAACGCAGCTGATGAATAATATACTGCTGCTTGACTGATAAGGAGTGAGACCTCTGCTGCCAAACCGGAGTTGGACATAAGCACACTGCCCAAGTAAGGTAACTTCACTCTTTTCACAACTGCCTCATCAGTCATGGGAAGTTGAGGGAGGGGGGAGCATTTTATGACGTAAAATATTCATGCAGGCACTTTATTTTGTGGGGCTGATGATAAGGCCCACTTTCTTCGTAGCATGTTCCAGGTTCAGCAGTCGCATCTCCAACTGCTTTCACAGAGTAGGCAGCAATCATCAGATCATTCGCAAACGTAATATGATTGACCAATAGGGAACCATCCCTTGACTGCACCCGGGCATAGATCAGCCTATATAAAACAGATGGAAATTATATATCCAATGAAAGCTTCTCGAACTACGTGGTCAAAGAAGAATAGTAGGGGCCACAAGGCATCCCTGTTGCACCCCAAGGTTGAACAGTAAATGGCTCCGATAACTGGCCACAACTTTACCCAGGCCTGCCCACCATCATGACGGTGCTTAATGATTGTGATAAGATGGTCTGGGACTCCGAAAGCACGAAGAATAAGCCAGAGCCGTTGCCTATTCATGGTATCATAGGCCTTGACCAGGTCAATAAAGCAGAGGTGTCGGGTCCTGTTAACATGTTTACATACTCTGCTGTAGCATATAAACAGATAAGATGGCGTCCATGCAGAACCACCCCAGTCTGAAACCACATTGGGGCTCCGCAAGCTTCTCATCAGCGTGTCCAGTAAGGCGATATTAAATCATTCTTGCGAAGACCTTTCCCGGCACACCCCCTCATTCAAACACATGGCCCACCCCATACACACTGAACCCCCGCCATATTTCGTGCTCCACTCTCACCTTTGGGACTCCGAAAGCACGAAGAATAAGCCAGAGCCGTTGCACAGTCACATAATCACTTTAAGATGTTTTCTTGTTCATGTTTTTTGTTTGTTGCGGTTGCACCCGATTCAAGAGCCGAATGGCTCACAGGGCTATACCAAAAGAAATTAACTATGAACTATGAACCGTTAAGGAACTTTACAACAACACCTTTAGGCTTTAATTGTACCACGGGACAGACTTTCAGTTTGCCAACTGTTTGCTCTCATTGCAAATGTGCGACTTATGTACACTTGTTAGCTCTGGACTTACATTCCAGCTGCCATACAAATTGAAGGACATTCCCCTCAAGTTTCTTTCGGCTCAGCCAGACTGAAGACAGAGCACCTGGCACCGAACGAGGCGGAGAGCAGCAGGTGAGCGAGCAGGTGTGCTTCAATTAGCGTGGCTGAACACAAGACAGATGGGAGTGTTCAGATGTCATGACTGATGTGGCCTTCTGCTAACCAAAACAACAAGGATCAAGTTTGAAAGCCTACATCAACAGTAGATCGTTTCCTTGATGGAAAGTCTCAAAGTGGTTTTTGTTTGGGCCCTCTTTGTTATGAATGCGTACAGCGTCACTATGATGATCTATTCACTGCTGGATGAAGGCATCCCCAAGCCGTTGCCATCTCTCACACTCTCGAAATGGAAATATCAATGTAGTTCCTGCACATCGGGTCATTTTAATAATAAAAAAAGTAAATTAGCATGACAATGTTGGCAGTAGTGGCCCTAATACATCATCAATGTTATATTAGAAAATCATAACTTTTTAAAATTATACACGTACATGTTAATCAAATAAGATTAGTTATTTCTCCTGCTTGTTATTGTAAACCTAGCAACTGTAAATATCCACATGCCTGGGCGAAATAAATTATCCAGAAATCAAAGTTGTCCTTCGATACATTCTATATGGTTGCTGTATACAGGAGAACTCCGCACATCTGCGACGATGTGTAGGCCTCACCTCGCGGATCCTATTATCCAACGGTATAATCTTAAAACTTTACTTATCTATGAATACAATTCCGATAACTATTATGAATTGGCCAATTCACTCCTCTTATCAGCACACTGTCGTAGATACTTAATAGAACGAGAGTTTAAGTATGCTTCGAGCATGATTGCACATCCTCAATTGGGCAGTTGAACAGCATCAATAGCAATGCAGCAGTTTCAGTCAATCTGCAAGTCTATGCTATTATCAGAAAATGTTCTCGTAGATATGCGGCTTTAAATTGTGGAAAGTGGAAAGAGCAGAGACGCCGATGACGCGATTTTGTTTGAACCATTTTTGTCCCATGGATAATAAGAGTTGTGGTTAATACAACCGCGAATGCGTGGAATTCTACTGAATTACACTGTTCAAACGCCACAGAGAGCAGTCAGACATTCTTGAAATTTTAAGTCTCAGCTGTAAGTGCTTTTCCCACTCAGGAGGGATGAACAAGCAAATGCCTAGTACATGTTCGTGTGCCTTAATGAACCTAAACCCATAAATTAACTCTTCTTCCAACTTGTCACCTTTGTTGGCATATTCAAAAAACACATTCCAGCATTGGAACCATTTTTTTACCATTTAGGTTTCCATTTTCCATTTGCACAGTAAATTGTAGCGAGGCTACAAATGGATAGTGGTGAACTTAAGTGAACTGCGGCCATCGGGCATCTGTAAACACCGACAGGTTTCTCACACGCAGCACCGAGTATAGCTTCAAATGAGGCATACGCGTCTAACAAGTGACTGGCGACCCTTCCCAATTTTCTTCCAAAACTGTTTCCTTGTCCAGCATTCAAACTCTGCAAGTGTTTTTCAGCAGTGAACACACGATTAGCACGGTTGGCTACGTACGGTGCGAAAGAAGTTCAACGTGCATACGTACAGCAGTGAGGTACACGAAAAGTGACAATGTAACATGTGTAGTGGGTTCCAGGACACGGAGACGGCAGAATAGAAGCAGCACTATTTATTTAAACCTTAACAAGGGTTACACTAGAAGGGGTAGCGGCCCCTCCACCCGTATAACTCAGGAACACACCCCAGGCTCTCTAGCCTAAGCTCTAGGCTCCCAGTTCCTCCTGGTAGGGCTCTAAGGGAGGCTATCAGATCCGGCCCTGGTTAGGCACAGATCTCGGCACCCCGCCGACCAGACCGGCCCTTAGAAGGACTCTGACTCTGGGGCTCTGGGGCCGCACCACTGGCTTGCTGTGCCGGCCCTGAAAAGGGCAGCGGTCACAGGAGTTCCAGGGTCTCACCTAGCTGGCCTTCTTTCTTCACTGGTTGCTTCAGCCTCGGGCCCCACACTCTGCCCCGAGCTCCCTGGCTCCCCGCACTTTATACCCACTGGAGCCTTAGCGGACGTTGTTGTAGCCACCAAGGTGTGGGTGAACCACACCTTCCCGTGCCATGTGTTTATTCCCCATAGCACCCCTACACATGAACCTGTGTTCCGCACCTTCGGGTTCGCGATCAACAACAATTTGTTCGTTTTTCAAATTATGTGTACATTACAAATTGTTGTATTATTATCCCTGTTGTTTGTTGTTGTGGTGGTGTTGTCTATTCGTGCGGCTGACGGAAACACAAATAACATTTCTGTGATCGGCCTCTTTGTAGCGAATTGTGACCGGCCTCTAAGAACCCTTCTGTGCAGTGAAGACAAGGATATCTGTCAGCATCCACCACTGCGCATGAAATCAGGATTAGACAGTTGCAGGGTGGTCGACATCCATCAGCGAAATCCACAATTGTAGCGGGCCCTGTGACTGAAATAATGCCCCAAGTAATATATATAAAGATGGATTAATCAGCGGCATGCATGTACTCATTTTAAAGTATGCCAAAACATCCCGTCATGGCAGGAATATTTAGCAAACAATAATGAAAGCGTAACGACCCGACCAGCTTTACGCCGGGCCACCTTGATCTTCCTCCTACTGATGTCGACTGCACGACATCCTAATTCTAGGCTCAGTTAACCTAAGAAGGGTCCAAGCTAGGTTACGATTCTTGTCGCTGATGGTGCTGTGCGTGGCTTAAGTGTTGAACAAAGGTCACGGGGATTAAAGAAGTGTGCTTACATCACCGCTTACCATTTTTCAGAAAGTCACAAGAGCGACAATGAAAGCCACCTTGCCTCCACGTGCCATGCGGCTCTCAATAGGTGCTCGCTAACAGCACCTGGGGGTGACGCAATAGCTCAGTATTGAGCACAAAGTGTTATGGACACAGTGACCTGGGATCAATTCCCAGCCATGCATCACATCATTGGCGAGCGATAGCCTAACTGGTCCTGGGACTCTTCCTTCACCAATCAACCTGCGCTCATCAACATAGTGAAGTTTGGTCAAATAACTCCATTGACCGACAAGTTGTAGGGAGGCCTTCATTCAGCAGTGCATGACCCAAGGGATGTACATTACAGTATTGCATTTTGTGCATGCACTTGTGTGAAATCACAAATGACAACAGAGCACGGTACTTACTAAGTAAATTTGCTGACGGAAAACTACCCACAGCTCATTTGTAGGGAACAAGATTGTACTGAGTGGATGTTGAACCACAGCAGTGGCCATCTGAGAGCGCAGTTCTGCAACATGCAGCAGATGGTGTGAGTGGGAAACTGAACATTTAAAATGGCCACAAGTCTCGCAAGTCATCTGGTTCCAGGCAAATGGGTGACTTGAGGCAATAGGCGTGCACACACAGTATGCTTTTATCCAACCATTACCTTACAAGGTTCCTTTTATTGACCTGCCAAGGCAAATGGACGTATGATTAATGGCCTTTTAACACATCACAGCTTCACGGTAACGCGTGTGTGAACTAAACGTTGAATTCAAAATGCTCAGACACCCGCATGATAATATACTTGTTTTTTTATTACATATTGTGTCTTAATTCGTGATGCTCATTTTTTTCATTAAATATCAAAATTTAATTGCGTGGCTGCAGAACCGTAACAAATATTTGGCTTTGAAAATCAGTCGAAGCTGGTTTTGATGTTATATATTTGATGAGGGAAACATTCAGACCTTAACGGTCACCAGGGACAGTCGTAAAAGATGTATGTTTATCATCAGGCGCGGTAAGATAAAGAAGAGTGTGTATTTTGTGAAAGCCAAGGCACTCATGGCCAGAGGCAAAGGGGCTGCTGAATATTACTTGTGGACACTTCGGAAGGAAAGGGGCCCAGGGGAGCAATGCCTCAAGGCCAACTTTAGGGTGTAAATCCCAATGCTGAACTTGGTGCTGGATGACAGGCATGACATTGTAAATCATTTGCTTTATTTAAAAACAAAAAATAGCAGTTAAACCTTCCATTCCATACTCTCTTGGGCACAAAGGAATCTATGTTGCATCTGTCAAAAGAAGTCCCTTTCAAGTCTATGTCATGGGCAAATTGGCCACCCATGGCTGATGTTACTTAAAAGTAGAACTTTCAAATGAGTCCTTTGTTGCAGGAAGGGCAGTCCTTTGTCAAGCTCTTCAAAAGTGGCTTTCTCACTTCTACACAGCGCTCAGTTAGCCCCAAGTTTCCCCCGCAGACATCCGTGAGTTTCAAACACACTTCCCATCATGATAACCTGTTATGACAGGACTTTTTTACATTGGGGGCCGGTTTTAGACTTTTCGATTTCCCAGCCACATTTGTTTAATAAGCCACACTATGCTAATGAGACTCACTCAAAAAAACAGTTCAGAATTTGCTGCTAGACCAAAGGCTGAGGACTGAAATTAAGTTAGTTGTTTGTTGTTGTTAGATCCGTTTATGCTTGTTTGTTATTACCCACAGTCAGCCTATGACCACATCACTTAGAATGTACCAACTCCCATCAGACCTTAAAAGGTAAGCAGATTTGAGCCTGGAAAGCGCTTGACTGAGTGATCACCGTACCCAAGGCACAGGTGTAATATACACTGTAGGCAGTGGAGAGCAATCTCGTAAAAATCCATTGTTCTTTTGTACTCCCCCCACTTACACCAACCAATTGACCAGCATGGTGAAGTATAGTCGAATAACCCACTGCCTGCATGACATGGGGAGACCCTCATCCAGCAGTGCATTGACAAACTGGTCGCAAAACGGACATACACATGTACCCACAATCTCCTGAGAATGCGAAATAAATAGAGTACAAAATAACGCACTGCACATTGGGGATTATTTGCTACGTAGTTGGTCTGTGATGAACGAATGTTCCCTAAGCAGTTGTGTTAAAATGTGGGTGAATGACCTTCTTAAGAGTGGCTTGTGTCTCTTGTCAAGGCTCGTGCCAGATGGCCTATCGTCAATCTGTTTTCACAGCTTCGCAAATTATACACAGTAATTGAATTAAGCCACTCTCTTCTGTGAACCAGAAGCCACATGTACGGCAAAACATCGACTACAGCTTAATAGTGAAGGGCAAGTGAGGTGGGGAAAGGAATTATTTGCAGATGTTGTAAAGCACAAAGGACCTATTTAATTGAAGTAAAACGTGGACAGTTTAACACCTCTACTCGAACCTTCACACAAAAAAACAATCTTCCTCACCTTGCAAATCACCAGATGCCACTTTCAACGTGACAGTCCTACTCCACACACCTCTATTGATCATCAATAGTAGCGTATTTGTACACTTGAACAGAGTGACTGCAGACACAGAATTAAATTAGCACGAACATATTTTCACCTGAATTATTTTCGTGGCTATATTCATCGTTAGGGAACCTCGCACAAACAATATCACCAAACAATATCACCAAACAATATCACCAAACAATATCACTAAACAATATCACCAAACAATATCACCAAACAATATCACCAAACAATATCACCAAACAATATCACCAAACAATATCACCAAACAATATCACCAAACAATATCACTAAACAATATCACCAAACAATATCACCAAACAATATCACCAAACAATATCACCAAAAAAGGCAGGCACATTTATCACTTTTAACACTAACCTTCTTAAAGGACAGGAAAATAGTGACAATTTGTAACAGCTACTAAATCATAATTTAAGAATAGGTTTTTCCTCTTTTTTCTGGCAACAAAACTGAAACCTTTTTACAAGGATTCATGTTACTGCATTAACTACAATACTTATGGTCAGAATGCAAAAAAAAACATACTCTGGTATTTGTTGCCAGAAAAAAAGGGGAAAAACCTATTCTTATATTTTGGTACTGGAAAAGGAGGTCCCCATGATGTGGATGCTCACCCCGAGCTCTCATTACTCTGATAGTGCATTGTCTTTGAGCTGTACGCATTTTGGCGTCCTCCGGTCTAACACCGTTTGAGACGAGGCTCAAAAGAAAGCTGTCTCTGGTGTAGAACAATCAGTTTCAAGGACAATGCATATATTATCAGAGTATGTTTTTTTGTTTGCAGTCTAACCACAAGTATTGTGGTTAATGCAGTCATGAATCCTTGTAAAAAGGTTTCAGTTTTGTTGCCAGAGAAAAGGGGAAAAACCTTTTCTTATATTTTGGTACTGGAAAAGGAGGTCCCATGATGTAAATTATAATTATGCAGATAATAAAACCAAATTAATAGACAACTATAAAACTAAATTATATTGAGGTTCTTCAGCCAATGAGCCATCTGCAGCAACAGAAGCATCTTTGCTAACGCAGCAAATCCCTCGAAATGAAGCAAATTATGTAGTGATGCTGCACTGGCAGTGGTGCACATACATACAAACAAATACATCAATAACACTGGCCATAGAAGGTATAATGGGTGACGCTTCGGGCAATGGCCCATCTTCATAGCTTCAAGATGAAACCTAGTAGGCCCATTGTCAGCGATGGACTTTATATGCTATTTTATTTTTATTATTTCCAACGAAACAGACCCTCGTCTCTTTATTATTGTATTAAACAATGATTTTAGCGCGTCAAACATACCTGTAGACCAAACAGTAAAATTCAATAGAATGGTAATCCATTTGTTAAAAGGAAAGACGTTGCTATCATCACGTTATATTATCATCAGTGCAATTTTACCTACGTGCATAGTAAAACCAAGCAAGAACAGATGCTGCACACATTACGTGACTTTACCGAAAGAACCAAAGAAGATGAATCCTTGCAGTCACGAAAGCTTTAAATCGAAACTTACAACAAGAGTTGATATATATTTTTTAAATAAGTATCATGTGGGGGGTGGGGAGATGGGAGCACAAACCTAAGAAGGGAAAAAAAACACCTCTCAAAAGCCCCAAATGGTGGTATTTACGGGATTTCATTTACTGAAGCGTGCAATTTCCACTGCAAAAACTCAGCGTGACAGGCACAGGGGTAGCCCAATATGTGACGTGCTGATAAAGTACTTACTGCAGACTTTTGCAGGAATGAGCCCCAGGGGCTTCTATTCAGCACAGGCGGTGCCTCCGCAAGGGCTTCGGGCGTGCATCGAAGGCTCCTCCGTGAGCGATGGGCCAAGACATTAAGCAGCAGTCGATGTGCACCGCTGGGATGATTTCTTTTTTCGAAAGCCGTTACTTTTGTCAAGAAATATAACGGCATAATGATCATCCCAAACACCAGAGCCGTGGAGCACCCTCAGCAAATGGACACTTTCCGTGCAGCGCGTGTCAGAGGTCGCACCTTCAAAATTCACGGTCACCATCGGCTTTGAGAACAACAGGCACGTGTCAACAGTGGCTGTCTTTGGCTTGCATTTCGGGAGGCAGATATTGGTAGGATGTCAAGAATATTAAATAAAAGTAGCAGATTGGAGTTCAAAGCTTCCAATGTTTTAATTACATCCGGTGGTAGCTAAAAATAGCATTATGGTAAACATATCATCTACTAATTGGTGCTCATCAACAACATTTGTAGCATGCGTCTTATTCATGTGTGTGTATATATCTAAATATGTAAAGGTTATTATGGAAATTTAAAAAATGGTTCTTAAATGAAGAATTTAAATTGTTTAGGAGAAAAGACCTGACTGTATTTGATGTGAACGAGTTGATGGATCGCTGCCTCGTGAGACCAGGAGAGATTATTAAAGCTTGGGGAGGTATCATCCCACAGTACAGAGAGCATGGCTGATGACGGTTACATGAAATCTAAAACATCTTGTCAAAACAGGGTGGGACAGTGGCATAGTGATCAGCACATTTCACGACGAACCTGGCGACCTGAGTTTGATTCCTGGCCACAGCTACCATCAGGGGTGAGAGCTAATTAATCATCTCAGAGATAATCATTTATCGCCCCTGATGGTAGCTGTGATTATAATCTGAACTGGTCCAGCCTCCCAAACCTGGTACTGACCAGCGTGGTGATGTCTGGTCAAACAAACCCCATGATAAACATACATGGAGAGGCATTCATCCAGAAGTCGATTAACAAAGGACTACAAATTATTATTTCATATTAAAAGCATACACTATTGTGTAAAACATATTCTGAAAACATAATGCTATAGCGAATCTCAAAATCTAAAGGTGGTCCAAATATTGTGTAGGAGATGATACAATGGCCTGCATGTTAACTCGATACGATTTGCTAATAATGTCTACCCTCATCAACACACTGCTGGATGTTGGCCTCCCCACAATATTTTGGTTATGAGGGTTGTTCCAGTGAATCGATGAAGGACCATTTGAGAGATCATTCGCCACTGGTGTTAGCCGTGGCTGGGAATTGAACTCAAGGCACCAAGTTCCTTGTACTCTAACCAGTGCTCCACTACTCCCCACTTGCCACCTCGGGAGATTATACGAGGTGAGTAGATCATCGTACTTGATAAGTCATGGCGAACTGACGACAAAACGACCTCCTGGCTGTCGGCCAGCATGGCAGTTTTTTTTAATGCTCCAGCCTTCATGTGATTCAAGGGGGTTCCCTGTATCCATTCTGGGTGGCGCTCGCCTCTGATCTGCCTCAGAGACTGCTTAGGCAATCACTGGAGGATCTGAGAACAGCACTTCAACACTTCGTGTCAAGTGCTAAGCCCTGTACAAATGTGCTGGCAGTCACTCGCCACATGACAGCGTGTCCCGTGCGTGTGTGTCACGAGGTGGGGAGCGGTGGTGTAGCGGTTAGCGCTACGCTGCACGGCAAACCCGATGACCCGAGTTCGATTCCTGCTAACAACCAACACTAGTGACAATTATCTGAACCGGTCCTGTTCCTTCCCTAGGTCGACTCAGCCTTAAATGAGTACCTGGTGCGGTGTGTAAACATCACCACTAGGGAGACAAAGGCGGCCGGGTGTGGTGCTGGCCACCCACCCCCTCGTGTGCCGTGCCGGCCTTCAATAGGTGCTCGCAAACAGCACTTACACCAACAGTCCGTTAAGGCTATACGGGGGAATCTTTTTCTTTGGAGAGTACTAGATTTGAATAAAAACAGCTATGTACCCATTAAGAAAAAATAAACCAAATACTTTGGTCATATGCCATAGTAATAGCATAAATTATGAAGGGGTACAATCAACCCATTGTCACGAAAAGGTCAATGCAATGAGGATAACTTCCCCCCACCATAGGGATGTAGAATTTACACGGCGAGC
The DNA here is from genome assembly GCF_048934315.1 of Petromyzon marinus. Lineage (NCBI taxonomy): Eukaryota > Metazoa > Chordata > Hyperoartia > Petromyzontiformes > Petromyzontidae > Petromyzon > Petromyzon marinus. Next base: position 598,243 of record NC_133684.1, on the reverse strand, counting down.
TCACAATTGTGACTCGGAGATGAGAAACTTCCTAACATTTGAGCAGGAAGCCACTTTTTGCAAGTGAGATATCGGGTGGGGGTCAAGGAATTTATTTTCCTCAGGTACAAGCAGCGTTTGCAAGCCTCTCACATCGTCTGCAGTTATCAGCCCGGCGGCATCCACGATACATCTGGCCGCAACGTCGTCTCGGCACATCTGCCACGATCCGATGAAATGAGACCTGCGCGTGACGCCAGTCCCGCTGTATGGCACTTGAGATGTGGCGTCTCCTGCAGTCACACGCAAGCGGGCCACGCGGGTCTTCCTTCCATATGCGGTGTGGGAGACAGCTCCGTGGCGTCAGATAGTGCGACTTTGTTTGCAACACCGAAGCCTCGTCAACGACCAAATCTTACTGCCGTCGATGACATCATCCTTGCAGCGGCTGCTGGCGAACCGTCGAACAAAGACGGCCACTGCATCGGGCGCGTTCAGATGCGCTTCTGCGGCCGCCTGGAACGCTCTTCTTTCTGACATTAGGAAGCCCCTAGAGCTATGCACTTTTAAATCTAGATTTTAAATACATTCTTTAGAGCTAATTTTTGTATTTAGTTTGTCTTTCCCCCGCACCTCCGATTAGCAAGGTTGGCTACGTACGGTGCGAAAAAAGTTCAATGTACATACATCCACTCAAGACGTGCATCTCTCTGTTTGGCCAGAGAAGGGATCTCGTCCGTCTCCATGATGGCACGGTCCAGTCGGAGGAGGCCTCTCTTTTTGCAACACGGGGAAACGTTGGGCACTCTGGTTGGTGCAAAGGGCCTTCATCACCTCCGCATGTTCTCACGATGACGGTGATGGGGCGGAGCGGTGGTACAGTTCTTATTGCTAACATCAATAGTGAGTTCAATTTCAATCGGTCCGCTGTGTGCCTTTCCTTCAACCCGCACCGAGCTTTAAATCGTCAAAAAGATGTGCAGTAGGACTTTTTTTTTGTTTCATGTTATCATACAGTGTTAACATCTATGAATTGTTAGGCTCACCCAACACCTATGAAAGTAGTGCTAAAGCCACCATGCTCCCACTGTCGACATGAATGCCTGTGTAGTATGTCTTTTCATGGCTGATGCTCTAAAAAGCTTTCCATCACTTTGTGTTAAATTATTACTCAACATGTCAGGAGAGTGTGCGTACAGAGTTCTTAATGGCCAGAGCCTGTCATAATGTAACACGTAACACGAGCATATATCACACTATGTTAAAACTGAAAAGGAGTGGCGGGATGCAACGTTTAATTACAATTGCGTGTCTGCAATGCACCAATTACAGTACATAACTCCATTAATTGCTGTTTCATTAAAACAGACAATAGTAATTAACACACGACGATTTCAGGGGATATATTTAAATATTAAGCTCAATTGTATCATGTTAATGTTATTGGTAAGCTGACAAAATGTTTGCAAATACAAAATATATAGGAATGCACGGTGTTAACCAACTTTGACTATAACAATGCACTTTCTTCCGTTAGCATCACTGTTTTGATAACACTATATATTAACTGTTTCTTCATTAAGCTAGGTTACTCTACACAGTCTCCAGCATAAGTAACTTTTACCACATAAGACGTTCATGCTAAGTGTCATATGGTGGAAAAAAATAAATACATCAAATGTGATCTTGCGATAGTCTGGGTCCATGGACAATTGACTCCATCAGAAGGAGGCAACATTTCAAAAGTCCTTCACAAATGAGAGATACTTCACTTTTTGGACTCGGTCATCCGTGATGTTTGTTTGACAGTAACTTAAGGTTTGATGTTTGTTTGACAGTGACTTAAGGTTTCATTTCATTTATTTCATTTATTTGGTATAGCCCTGTGAGCCATTCGGCTCTTGAATCGGGTGCAACCGCAACAAACAAAAAAACATGAACAAGAAAACATCTTAAAGTGACTATGTGACTGTGCAAACAGAAAATCCAGGAAAAAAACATAAAAATATTCCTGAAATAGCACCGTACACCAACGCTATGTGCAAAAATGCCAGTGGAATGCAAGTCAAACAACAACAACAACCACAAGACAACTAAGGTTAAGGCCATCAGTCTAACTCCATACTACAATAAACAAAAACATGGCCAAACCAAAAAAACGTTTTCGAAATCACCAAAATAAATCCATAAATGCAATGTAACAGTGATCATAGGGACTGTGACCGAATTTTTAACAATAAACAACATAAATAACATGTAACACCAAACCCTAGAGCCATATTTTAGGTCACTGAATAGCAGTGACAGCTAGGGGTGTACAACTCCTCTAGAGCAGTTTTGAGTGAAGATCTCATAGGTAGTGATTCAAGTTGCAGTTTATTGGCAATAGCATTCCAGACCCTGGGGGCATCAATAGCAAAGGCCCTTCCTCCGGTTTTTGTACGGTAATAGGGAATGTGAAGCTGGTAAATGAGCGAAGACCTGAGTTCAAATTTGTTCTTTCAAATAGAGAGGAGATCCAGTAGGTAGTCTGCGGATTTTTTTTGTAAGTACATCGTGAATAAATAAGATCTGGTGCACAAGCCGTCGAACATTAAGAGATGTTAAGTTTGACCCAATGTAGAGATCACAGTGGTGAGTCCTATATGGGCAGTTCAATGCAAATCTTAAGGCCGAGTGATAGATGGAATCATTCGTCTTCAGTACAGTACTTGGGGCTGATTTATACACGATGTCACAGTAGTCAAGTAGAGGCAGTATGGTAGCTTTTATCAATTCCAAACGGAACATTGGGGGGAAGCAGTGCTTGTGTCGATACAGAAAACCAGTTTTTATTTTTGTCTTTTTACCAATATAATCAATGTGATCTTCAAAATTCAGTTTTGAACCCAGGATGACCCAAGATACTTATAGATCTTGACTTGCTCTATTTGATAATTATTTAAGGAATGTAATTGGGGAAAAATAACTTCCTGCTTTAGTCCCGGTGAGAAGCATAGCACCTTGGTTTTGGAGGTATTCAGGACTAGTTTAAGAGCAACTAGCTGATGTTGTAGTTTGTTGAAATCACCCTGGAGCTTAGCAATCACGTCATTCGGAGAGCGGCCAGCAGTAATCAGTATCGTGTCATCTGCAAAAAGATTTACCCTGGAATGATCCAGGTCAGTGCCCAAGTCATTGACATAAAGAGAGAACAAGAGGGGGCCGAGGATGGAACCCTGTGGAACTCCTTTTGTTATCTTAACACTGACATCAAGCAGAGGAATCTGCGCTTAGGTAAAAGTGCAGCCCTGCAATTTCAATCTCGACCCACTGCTGGTGGAGATTCTGATTCTCTAGACAACTCCGGAGAGCCCCTCGAGGGTATTCAACCTTCTCTAACATGCTGGCCAGACCTCTCTGAAGAGGTGGAAGGACCCACACTTGAATCCAACCAGATACGACCTGCAGATCCAATAACTGTGGTTAACCCATTTATACTGCTGGATGGAGAGAGGTGGGGGGGGGATTGAAAACACTTTGACTTCTTGTTTTAAATGCTATGCCAGGAGACCGAATCTCTGGTTGACAGGACCAGTGTACTCACCATTACACGGCGGGATCGTCCCCGCCATTTGGTTTATCGTCTCAACATATATTTCACAATGTTGTTATTCATTTTATTTCTCAAATGTGAACACTTTAATATCACGCGTTTTTTTGTATTTCAAAGGGCTCGGTAATAAATCACGTGTCGGCCAGCCACGGTGATCTAAATCTATGCCCTAGGGCGTAGGGATATACTCTTCAACACCTGTCACTTTGCCTTTCATAAAGATGCAAATGTTATGCCATGCTAAACATTGCATTGACTGTTTGAACCTGTATGGTCTGCAATTATGCCTGCAAAAGGATCTGCTTTGTTCCACGGGAACAGACAAACTTTTTATTAAAATGTTTCACCCTCAGAACTGTGTTGTCTTCTTGTCAACCGCCTGCTCCGTTAGCAGGTTGTCCTAGAAGCTCCCACTCGGTTGAGCAAACAGACAGACACACTTGCTATTCATGCCCAGATGCTCAGAATATGTGCAGTCTTTATCCGATACTGTAGCTGCATGTGTTCTGCACCATGTGTTCCTACTTTGGGAGTTTGTCTTCTCGGCCTTCCAGTCGTCATCAACATCAGCCACAATATATCTACTGCTGGATGAAGGCCTCTCAATCTTTCGCACCTCGCACAATTCTGCGATGCAACAATCCATCCAGCACCTTCACATGAACTGATTTCATTGCTCAATCTCCTCGGTGACGCCCTCTCACCACCTCCAGCACCGCTGACTAAATTCAAGAGATGTATCTTCCACATGTGCTCAGACTTTTCATACTCTGGGAGTAAACAAATCTGAGAGCATTGTGGTGGCGAGATGACTTGTACGCAATGCATGATGGGAGTTGTATACTCTTGATATTTGTGAGCAACACCGTTTGTGTGTTCTTATTTCTCATGGAAGGAACGCAGCAGACCACAGTTTAATGTTTGACTCCAATAAATTGATACACTTGTAGCTCTAGTTCATGTGGATGCTTCTATCTGACGGGAGATGAGCAAACACAAATCACGTGGAGGACCCTCTCACTACATTTTGAAATACTTCTCACATTCACATGTAGAGCATGCAACACATTAAATTACATGGCTGTGCATATTTACTTTATATAAACTCTTATAATTTGCCTCAATGACAGTGGTTCTAATGAAATTGACGATAGATGACTATTCTGAAGAGCACAATTCGATGCACGTGGTAACCTATGGAAATTATTTGAATCAATGAATCAGTCCATTGTCACTATCCTCGTGGGGGCCGCCAGAGATATACCAGCTCCTGTGGAATGCAGGTCTTGCAGAAAGCGGTTTGAATCATGAATCAATGAACATGAATTTTGCACCGACTTCAATCCTGCACGTTAACCTTTGCTGTAGGGTGAGGTGTGGCCCTTTCCCAGATTAAAGAGTTTGCCCCGGGTTACAGTCGATGTTTTGGTTTTGTGCGTTTTCATTTCTCTGCCAACATCCGACCTCCGACGGCGACAGAAGCTGAGCTCAATTCTCCTCTTTGAACCCCCCACTGACAACAGAGCAACACTCCTGGCAGGAAACATCCCAAAATTTGAACACCACATGCCAATAAACCTCTACATCGCCCACCCTGCAGAGGGCACATTAGCTGAAACGAATGTTTGTTTTCATTATTTTGTCTTTTAAAGTGTAAGAGAAATACATTAAACGCACTTGAATATAAGAGTGATGCATGCAAACTAGGGTTGAAAGATTCATTCTTTCGCTGCTAGCTATTATTTCTGTTTGGTGAAAAATGTGTATTTTAGGCTTTAATGTCAAAAGCAAGCCAATGTTATTTGGCATAACTTCAATGCAGCGCTTCCAGCATCCTGCGCATTGCGCGCGTGCATTGTTAGCACCCCCAAGTGGAGATTTGGCCAAATAGGTTGAGCTCTATACACGAATACTATTTTGGTTTTACAGCTCTACATTTTTATTTTTTCAGAACAAATGCAATCCCTATCATTCGTTGTCAGCAATGGTCGAGGATAATAAGTAAATTAAATACGATGTAATTTCAAAACCAGTAAAAACCATTGTTACTATAATTATTCTCTGGAAAATCAAGCATGGGTGTGTTGATTATTTAAATTCCAAACACGATGGTCTATGTAAAGGCTGTTAGATATTTATGCTGGTAATTCCACGAGGAATCCCAACAGCCATTGCCATGGCAATATGAATAGAAAAGGCTTTCTCAAGCTTCAATACGACTGTCCACATTCTGTTTCAGAGTGGGAATTCCCCGCTTGGAAATTCAGATCGGCCATGTAATTGGTGCACGGAGCTCGTAATTCCCTGTGGAATTGTAAAGACCTTTAGGAATTCCTCCTCGGACAGCTTGAGATATGAAATGAACAGAATTCCCAACAGTGCCACTCAATAGAAACCCAGTCATGTGCATCAATGTAATGCGATGACTGTGCTCTACACAGGGTGGTCCAGATCGCTTGTGACTCCCAATAAATTGACCCCTAACAATTTTAGCTTCGCAAATTCATTTCTGTTTTGAATAAACCTTACTTTTAAAAATATTACGTTTTAGAGAAGCAAATTGAGCCACAAGACCTCTGGACCACCCTGTACATTGTGAGAGTAAAAAAACATTCATTATTTACCTTTTAGCCATCTGATGTTTATCCATGCATGTTTGCAAATATTAACAAGCATCACTGACGCACAGATGCATTTGATTATTATTGTCTAGAGCTATCTTGTTAAGCATAACACGGCACGTGCAAATAGTTGTTTAATATTTGTACTCTCATGGACTTTTATGATGTTTTATAGAATGGAGTTTAATTCATCGTGTGCATTGACCTAATTTGTAAAATCCCGAGACACCCTGAGTCACGTCCCTCCCGTTAACTCCTTCAGAGACACAAACAAATAAGACTCGGATCCTATTTTGAAATACATTTCATTATTGTGCATTACAATAAATCAACAGCAAAACAAATGCGAGTATTTAACTCTTAACACAATTAACTACATTCTAAGATGTCCGATACATTGAGTGCTATATTAAAAAATAAAACACCAATGCAGGTTAAACGTTATCGCAGTTCCACGCTGCTTTTCACCGCTTTCGTGTGCGTGGATGTTCAAGAAGACAACACATTTGGCCTGACACGGCGTGTGTGTGTATTATAGTCATAATCATTCCAAATGGCTTGGCCTATGGATAATAAATAACGTTACTTTGTTATACAATACCGGTGCGATGCGTGCAACAGAGGTTCACTATTCTGTGAGATGTGTGTGCATGCATGTATGTATGGGTCTTTACTCTAGCTTCTGTATTCGTGGTAAGCTTGCAAACATCGTGAGTGAGGTAAAATTGAGTTGCTCAAAGTGACTTTTGGTGGTTTAACCACATGGTGTCAGAAACCACACAAAGGGATGGTTTGGGCTCACCATGCAATAATACACAATACGCAAGTGGTAGCGTAGAATGACTTGCCAAATAGATACACTAGAATTTAGTTGTATGAAGTGTATGCTATTAAACAAATGCTTGATATTGCAAACGTAGACAGGCGTTTCAGTTGCTATGCAAAAGTGTGAATTTGTGTTTCTAGTTCCCAATAATCAAATGTTAATTTGCCCTTTTATTCTGGTGAAAGGGATCATATGTAATGGTTAATAACTGGGTGACATGAATTGTTAACACTGGATATAAAGGGGGGCTGAAGGGTCACTCTGGGCGAGACTCTGGTCACCGCTTTTTCAAACGAAGGAAAAAGCGAATGGGTCCACACCCTCACTTAAGGGGATCGTGAGCCCCAAGTGAGGGCACCCAGGGGCGTATTAATAGAAGCCGAGTCACAGCATGTGAGCAGCCAGAGAGAGTGGTCTCACAGGCGGTATCGTAGTGGTGTTGTGTTTCGTCGTACATACTGCAAATAAAGCAGTTTAAAAAATTAATCTTAAAAGAAGCCAACACACTAAAAATATTAATATTTTTGTTAAATAAATGTGGTTATAGAGCTGAATCAGTTTAAAATTTGCATGGATTTAAACAGCTCAAAGCTACATTATCAATCAATTTTCTAAATTACACTTTTAGTTGGCAGAATGTCATTTAGTAAGCCAGTCTAACTGTTTATATCTGTAGAATCAAAGCAGAAATCCATGATACGTGATATAAATTTTTCAAAAATAGTAAAGTCAGTATTTCAGGAATTGAGGAAAATTGATAACTGTATACAACCCTTTGGCAATCCAATGCTGAATCATGTGACTTATTTGACCATACTTCACCACACCGGTCAATGCGAGTAGGTGAGGGGGGTGACCCAGGGCTGGTTCACACATTACTACACACTGGTGGTAAATGTGGCCAGGAATCCAAACCCAGGTGGCGACGTTTCTCACACAGTGCGCTAGCGAACATACCGCTGCTCCCCCTGACGGATTGTATCACCCTGCTAGCCCTTGCCAAACCATTGAGAGTTAATGCTACCGGTTGTGAGATTATCTACTCTGTATTTACAAAGTGTTATTCATTCTTGAATAGCAGTGCAGGTTTTCATGCATACACCTAAAGGTAATGCTATGCAACTCTATGGGTTATCCCTTTATTAACCCACTAAGATTCACGATGTAGTTTACAGAAGATGCATCACAGCCGCGAGTTAACATAAACGGTGCCAAATGGAGGTCAATGCTTCGCCATAATGTTAATATCCCAGCCCGTTAAATAGGAATGAGATGACATGCTGGGAATGTCAGGTCCACGAAGGGTAATGATACTCTTTAATGCATTTGACCTTGGCTGAGATTAAAGGGCAGGGTGTGTTGAACCACGACCATCAAAGTGCTTCTACATAGGCACACGAGCCAAATGCCCATTGTGACTTGCGCTTGCAAACCATAAGTCAGAGGAATATATTTGCAACCATTCACACACTTATTTACAGATATGCAGTGGCTCCAATCTAATAATAATTATAGTAATGTAGATCTATAAGGTGCCCGTAAACATTGTATCTCAGACTGCCATGCATATCGATGAGGATAATAAGCGAGAAGTAACCAGGGAGAGAAAAGACTCGAGAGAGAACTCGAGAGAGAGAGAGGGAGAGGAGGCTTTGTGAAACAGGTGGTGGGGCCTTCAGCCAGGACTTCAAAGTCTGCACAACTACGACGAGTTTCTGAGCCCCGAGGGCAGGAAACTGCAGAAGCTGGGCGCCGTGCACACATCAGCCCGGGGGGCACCCCAGGGCCGGAGCTTGGGGCGCGGTTACGCTGAGCAGGGCACGATCGGTAACATCTCAGAGATCTCAGCGGAGGAATGTGTGGATGAATCAGCTCCTGGATGTATGATGAAGGGAGCACACTTAAATCTTTAAATACAAGTCGAGGAATCTTAAACCCAATGCGAGTTTGAACTGGAAGCAAATCTGCCCTAATGTAGAGGTAAAGGTGCAGCCCTGCAATAAAAAAAAATTGCAGCCTTTTTAATATTTTCTAATACCACTGGTGGTGGAAGTGCCTCCATTAAAAGGAACTCGATGGCACTCCCTTTGATGGTATTTGGCCTACTCTTCCACACTTGACCCCACCGTACGTGAGCTGCCGCTCATCTGACTGCGGTGCGCCCATTTAGTCTGCTGGGTGGACAGAGGCAGAGGGATTTCAGAACATTTCCCTTTGTTTTAACTGCCACATAAGGTGATCAGAATCTTTATTTATCCAGGAGGCCATGAAGTTCTTTGTCAAAGATCTCCAGGAGGAAGGGTCAGCAAATTGAACCAAAGACCTCTGGATTATGGGACCTCTGGATTGCAAGTTCAGTCTGCTAAGCGTAACAATGCAGACTATGTACAGGTTATACTGCTCACATAAAAGCCCTTTTGTACGATCAGGAGGTCTGAAACGTAAAATTAAATAGAACATATGTTTGTTTCAAACAGATCAGTTTAATGAAAAGCGTGTCTGTATAAACATGCCACCAGTGTATTCGTAGCTATTTTTAAAACGACAGTTATATGAAACTCGAAGAAAACAATGTAAAACATAAGTTATGGTAATAGATTCACTACATAGCTATGTAGCGGCTTTTTGTTATACATCACTACTCATATTCATCCAGGTCCCATCAGAACATTTCACTCGGTGTTTCATGAGATGCTCACAATTGTAATTTACATATGTTAACTGATTCTGAATGAAAACTGGCTTGCTTGACTTCAGCATTGCATTCTTATCGTATGCTTCCGTCTTGTTCTGGGCTTCTACAGAAAGCGAGATGCAGAACCCTGGGTGTGTGTGTTTGTGATTGTTTTTCTAACTGAAAGAAACAGGTGGCGTGCGCAGCGGTTGTGATGGGTGTGTGACGTGTCATGACACATGACTTCCAAAAGGCCATCGCTCAAGGGAAAAGTAAATGTTTAATCTGTAAGAATTGCTCATCTGAATTTCACAACCGCAACATAATAACAAAAACGAATCTTGCAGGAACTTGATGACGAAGGCGAAGGGATGTCTTATCGTACAATTTTGATGCATTTTTCAAAGCGTTCATTTTTCATCAAAACTAATGGTAAAATAAACTTTGTTGCAAAATGTAAGAGAAAACATTTTTACGTAATACATAGAATACTATCTTAACGATTTAAATGGCATTGATATTACTGCAAATTCCCTGAACAATGAGAAATAACTCAAATTATCTTGCAACATGTCTGCTACAGACATGTCTGCTACAGACATGTTGCAAGATACGGGAAGTGCCTTGTGAATGTACACTGTCTGCTACAGACATGTTGCAAGATACGGGAAGTGCCTTGTGAATGTAGACTGTCTGCTACAGACATGTTGCAAGATACGGGATGTGCCTTGTGAATGTAGACTGTCTGCTACAGACATGTTGCAAGATACGGGATGTGCCTTGTGAATGTACACTGTCTGCTATAGACATGTTGCAAGATACGGGATGTGCCTTGTGAATGTACACTGTCTGCTACAGACATGTTGTAAGATACGGGATGTGCCTTGTGAATGTACACTGTCTGCTACAGACATGTTGCAAGATACGGGATGTGCCTTGTGAATGTACACTGTCTGCTACAGACATGTTGCAAGATACGGGAAGTGCCTTGTGAATGTACACTGTCTGCTACAGACATGTTGCAATTCATGCTCTTGCGATGCCCTGCTGTCCAGAGCCTGAAATAAAAAAAAACACTAAACATCCACTAATACATCTATATCGTTCAAATCATGAGTCTGGATAGTGCCACCATCACGCATAAAATAGGTGCCATAGGCTGCTGTGGGGATACATTGTCAACAGAGGACAGTGCAGCAAAATCCATGTTGTACAGTATTGTGCTCCAATGTCTATGCTCCCGACTTCACCAACCCACACTGACCAGCATGGTGAGGCATAGTCAAATAACCCCTATGACTTGCACGGTGGGAAATTCACTCATAGAGCAGGGGATTGATAAATGAGTTGTATGCGTACATGTGTATTACACAGAGCACAACACGTCATGCATGGGTATGGAGGCAATCAATCATACCAATTATTACTGTGATATTTGCCCGCAGACTATGCAGAATAATTTTAAAAAGGATGTGACACTTGGCGTCAGACAGGAACACCCACACCCAGACTAATAAGCATGGCATGGAGTGTGTTGTCATTTGTTGACGTCTCTGTGTAAAACCGTGGTGCCTCTGTTGCTGCTAATGATTCACAAGGGTTTGTGAATGTACACTTCAAAATCCCTGCTGTGCTCAAACAATAACACGACGCTGTGCTCATACGGGATGTGCCTTTGCGGTGCTGAATAAGAGTGGCGATTCAAAAACCATAGCTGTTGTTACATAACACACACCGTTTCAAACATGAACAGAGCTGTATACGTACATCCCATGGATTTCCAACTTAAATCTGCATCGCTTGTCACGTGCCATAACTTATACCGTGAATCTCAGGCATACGTGTATTGCATCGTTCATATGCATGCACGTACGCATGCATGATTGCATTTCGAAATAAACAAAAGAGTAACTTTCCAATAATGAGCTTTATGTAAATATGTATTTAATTAATGTATTTTCATTTGCATGTGTAAAATGTGAATGATTGAAGGATGTTAGGGGTATGGTTTCTGTATAAATAGCCCGTGTGTGCATATGTAATTTCCACACTCATAATTTGAATTAATTCAATGAGAAAAAAAACCACGGTATTGAAATAGTTGTATATATAGTACGTACTTTAAATTATATTTGAAATGTAAATTAAATACATGGAATGTGCGGCTAAATAAAAGTTGCCTTTAAATTGCATTGCCTTATATTTTTTTTACTGAAACTCTCAATGCATAACGTGTTACTGAAGTTATTGAGTCTAAAGAAAAATGCTTTAATAAACATCTCACGCCGTTGAAGGACCGTCGCCGGGTGACTGGAGATCTATTAACGCTGTCGTAGTTTGGGTTGTTTGGGACCACAGCTTTTGGTGTGTAGATGACACCTGCTGGTGTGTTTGTGAATCACCGTAAAGCATCGCGAGTTTGGCAATACATAATGATCATAGATTGTTCAAGTTGATATTCTGCCAAGTACCTGAGGTGACTAGTTGAGAGGATTATACTTGCAAAATGAAACTCAGCATGACACGTGTGTCTCTCCGTGAGAAGAGTCACGCGTACATTACATTACAGCATAGCTGCAGATTAAATATCCCGAAGAGGGAAGGTATTTTGTGAAATGATACGAGATATCTACTGAACAAACTCATTTGTCTCTGGGTACATAGGACCTCTGCGTGTCTGCCGAGATAGGGGACACACATTCAGGTGTGAGCAAAGAATGGGTGGAGTGATGACGTCAAAACACAAATAAGATGATAATGGAATACAGCCGAATTGGATCATCATATATAACCTTGTATCCAGCAGTGGAATGGACATGGCTGGCACTGATGAAAATATGCCATACAATAAGCCCTTTGTAATTGCACTGTGGAAAACGGCCACTTTTGTAATACACAATACAAGGAACAGAAAAATGCTTTAGAATAATTAGGAAACATTGCTGCCTCATTAATTACTGCACGTGTACTGTAAAAATACACCTTAGGGTATTTGTGGTGCTATGGAAATGTTAAACCTTAAGTTTTTCTACAGAAACCAAAATTGTTTACACAATGTTACGATAAAGAATATGAAGAAATTTTTAAAAAATAATCCACAAATACTAATGCACAGTTGTTTTAACGTTAGCTATTACTTGATACTTAAAGACACAGTTTTTTTGCTTGCTGACACGAAAAAATATTCTTATGAACAAAACAAACAACTAATAAAAAAACCTGTACAACAAGTATTCGTGTGCACTGGTCCACATTATAATCTGGTGCGCATCTCGCTCATCTAACTTCCTCATCTAAGCTCCAGATGCATCTTGAATCATTGTTGTGCTCCTCACACACTAGTCATTAGTGCGCTGGCCAAGAGCTAATGATATCCTTTGGGACTTTAGAAAGTAGAGATCAGAGGTGATGTGCTGGCCTCTATCCCTACAGCAGTATCATTTCGAAGTTTGTTGCTGCAGCCTCGCGTTATTGCCAGCTGACCTCGCTTCATTTCGCCCATCATCCGTGTCCAATTAAATTTTATAAACTGTGATAGTGCGTCCTAATACGTGGCAGTGTGTTCACAATTGCCATCAATTTTACATGCCAGCATTATATACTTTGCTCATGGCAGGGCATGTAAGTCATCAAGTAAGTGATGTATCACTCTTACAGCCATGCTCCCAATGTGGTGCAGCATTCATAATATGTAATTTGGGGGTATTTTGGATGAGCTCATGTCAAATAAATACATTAAGGCCCTCCTACACTCTAGGTTCAAATGATGGTCATGTACTTTTTTGTGTCCTGCACCTCTGGGTTTATTTGTGTTTGCTGTAGAATACAAGTGTAATGTTCATCTGTCAAGGGTAGTTTGAAGGTGAACTCGATATCTTCAGTCACTGAAAGTAGCCAGAACTGCTGCTGCTGGCTTCAAAGTTGTAACTCAGGGGTTCATGTATAAGTCATCTTAACAGCTGCAGGGTAATCACGTTTATCATGACATCTGTGTGCAAGAGCGTCCCACGTTAGACTGCTGTATGAACGTGGACCAGAAGTGACAATGAAGCTAATATACATCCCTTATTTCGTGAGCAGGAGCAGCCTATTGCATAATCGTCCCATGGCCACATTTTATGTATGCTGAATATCTTTCGCACCGTACGTAGTCAACCGTGCGAATCGGAGGTGCGGGGGAAGGTGCAGTTTTATTTCACAGTTCATTATTACAATATATATTCTTGGTTCTTTCGGTAAAGTCACGTTGAAGGGAAACAATAAAATAATAAAATATATATTAAACAATAAAATTCTCACGACGTTTCGACTGCAACACAAGCAGTCATCATCAGGTGTGAAAACCAACGGCAAGAACATGTTCTTATCATGACATCTGTGTGCAAGAGAACATGTTCTTGCCGTTGGTTGTCAGACCTGATGATGACTGCTTGTGTTGCAGTCGAAACGTCGTGAGAATTTTATTGTTTTATATATTTTTTATTATTTTATTGTTTCCCTTCAACGTGACTTTACCGAAAGAACCAAGAATATGAATAACTGCAGTCACGAAAGCTTTAAATCAAAATTTATTACAATATAGTTGAGTTCATATAAGGAATACCTCACTAAGTTTCATTGACAGGGAAAATGTACGGAAATAAATACATTGTTAAACATACCTCATGAGTGAAGCACTTTATGGTTGAAAGATTGTAAAAAAATGTGTTCTTATGTTTGAGACAGTGTTGAAAAAATCTGCATAATTGTTTTCGATGAGAATACTAATTATAGTTAAGGTAAGGCAATACATGAGTACATCCTATGCGAGTAAAAAAATGTACAGAATACAGCGGACAACATTGGCTTGCAAGACAGGCAAATGTCCCACAAACCACACGAGTACATGGAGGGACAGGAAAATGAAGTGAGTGCGTTAAATTGAAATGCGTTTTATTGATGACAATGTTCCCCTGGAACATGCCCCTGGAACATTGTCATTAAGCAGCAAACGTTTTTGAAGAACGTAGTTATCAAGTAAATGCCAAAAATGAGTTGGAAACCTCCCATAACATTCCCTCAATGTCAACAATGAAATCGTTTTCTTTATCAAGAGTCCAATCAAATATTTTGACATTTATTTAGTAAATATCGTACCAACAATGATGGGTGGAGCGGTGGCGCAGTGGTGAACGCACAATGCGATACCGGAGTTCAATTCCTGATGACAGTTTACATCATTGGCAAGCAATGTCTGTACTAGTCCCGAGTCTTCCCCAATCATCAACCCATTCCGACCAGCAAGGTGAGGTATGGCATTACAAACAACCTCCGTGACCAACATGGTGAGGGCAGGCATTGGTCCAGCAGTGGCTACACACTCACTTCACACCATAACATCCACCTTCACGCAACCCCCTACTACCAGCCTCATCCACTATCAGGCTCCACACATTCCTCCTTCAAGCCCTGCACCATTGCCTCCTTGTCCTGCTCCCACATCTAATTCCTATCCCAAACCCGATCACCAACCCCTCCCATCCTTCTCTTATTTTTCCATTTGGTACCGTAGTCGGTAAGCATTGTTAAGTGCCTTGGTGAAAGACGCTTTAAAAATCCAAAATATAATACAAATGTGAGTATTATTCATTTATTTTTATGACTAACAACGGCAATAGTACTCTGAATACATTTGTACATTTCGCTTCATCAGATGCCTCTATATTGTCTAAGAGCAAAACTGGGTTCTTTATTCTATATAAATGATTTTTTGTAAATGAATGATTGTTCGTTGGTTAATTTTTTTAATAACATATCTAGGTCCTTATTTCTCCCTGAAACTTGAAAAAATAGGGGTAATTAAAGTTGCCACAATAACTGGCAGATGCAAAACTGGGGCATCTAATTCAAATGCTGCGTTGCCCTTTCGTGCACTTACTTTGAATATAATTCTCTATGGAACTAAATATTAAATAATGTTTTCATGTAACAAGGAACCTATTTAATATTTCAAACAGCTGAAGTTGGCGCACTGCAGTTGTTGCGTGGAGTGCGTAGTCACCTGCTCTCTTAGGAGTAGATGATGGTATATTGCATTCTTAAAATATTTAGTTCATTAAAAAGCATCGTTCTATTTTCCCATTTCATTGCGAAATAAACATTTTATTGTGCTATGCCAAAATTAGTCCCACGTGAAATATATATTTTATTAAATAGCACATATAAATCTTATATTTTTCACATGCCAACTTCTTATCAAATCAGAGAATAAGTGCCTTCCACATATCAAGGAAGATGAAATGAGAACAGTGCAGAGAATGCGACAATTGACATGGATACGTTCTTTGTGTGAATTAATTTATAAAGCTGTAAATAGATATTACAGTCTTCTTTGGTTCTTTCGGTAAAGTCACGTAGAATGAGAATAAAATAATAAATTGATAAAATAAAATAACACAATAATATTCTCACGACAGCGCTGTCCTACCAGACAGTCTCGCCCCCTTCACCTGATGAAGGCCGCTTGTGTTGTGGCCGAAACGTCGTGAGAATATTATTGTGTTATTTTATTTTATCAATTTATTATTTTATTCTCATTCTACGTGACTTTACCGAAAGAACCAAAGAAGATGAATCATTGCAGTCACGAAAGCTTTAAATCGAAATTTAGATATTACAGTTTCTAAAATAAAAGAGGTCTATACAATATATTTCTCTCCAGAATACCTGAGATTCTATTTCTTGAAATGTTATCAACATTTGATTGACAATTACAAGGAGTAATATGTATAATGTGATTATTTTTTTTACATTTCAATTATCAACCAGCCACTATGCCTCTCGGTTTCCAAAAAGTAAACCGTGAGAATAATCCATTCATTTGTGTTTATTATTTATAATGTGTACATTTTTGGCAAATGAGCGATTGGATTCCATACAGGATGAATACATATATGTATATGTATGTGCTGCATATCAATGAAAGAAATCAACAACTTAAAAAGAGATACAAGATTTCGATTTAAAGCTTTCGTGACTGCAATGATTCATCTTCTTTGGTTCTTTCGGTAAAGTCACGTAGAATGATAATAAAAAATAAATTGATAAAATAAAATAAAATAACACAATAATATTCTCACTATTATTATTGTGTTATTTTATTTTATCAATTTATTATTTTATTATCATTCTACGTGACTTTACCGAAAGAACCAAAGAAGAGATACAAGCTCATGAATAAACAAAGCGACAGAGTAATGGCGCCATGCACTGCGCACTGGACATGGCGACCTAAGTTCGAGTCTCAGCCACGAGACACTTTCTTTGGTTCAGGGTCCTTGCTGTGCTTCCCCCTTTGTATAAACCTGTACCGTGCCCTGGCCGTGGTGGTGAAGTATGGTCAAACAACCCTCATGATCAACATGGCACTGGAGGGCTTAATCCAGAATTGGATTGACAAAGGGCTGTAAATGATTCATTTTAGTAATCGAAAAGAATAACATTTCTTGATACATTACGTACATTTACTGTCATAATGCCTCTCCTGTTAAGCACATTTTCCTACTGTTATGCTATTATCTTATCGTATATCGAGGATGAAACGTGCAGACCAACATCCATAATTTCCACAGTGATCAATAACCCAATAGGAAGTCGAACTAATAAGCTTAGTCAAATCAAAATGCATTCTTGAAAGGTGAAAAGTTTGCCATTTCAAAACAAATCTTTAACGATCAACACTGACAGCATGTGATGATCATTTTTACATTTTAATTTCAGTATGTTCCTGATTATAATTGTGATTGGAAGGATGTTGTTATGTACACCTTTTTGGAATTAAAAAGCATTTACAACTGTTCTTCCAAAATGTATTTGTAAAAAAAAAATAACGAACATACACAATAAATCTTTACTTAAAGCTTTTGTGACTGCATTAATTCATATTCTTAGGGTCTTTCGGTAAAATCATGTAGATAGGTAAAAACAAATTACGACGTTTCGATCTCAACACGAGCGATCGTCATCAGGACATAATAAACAGCATACCAATGTTTTGATTTAAAGCTTTCGTGACTGCAGGAATTCATATTCTTGGTTCTTTCGGTAAAGTCACGTAGAAGGGAAACAATAAAATAATAAAATAATAAATATATAATTTCATTTTATTGTTTCCCTTCTACGTGACACGTAGAAGGGAAACAATAAAATAATAAATATATAATTTCATTTTATTGTTTCCCTTCTACGTGACTTTACCGAAAGAACCAAGAATAAGCATACCAATGTGTATGAACATACACCAATGTGTATGAACATACACATTGGTATGCTGTTTGTGAGTAAAATTTGCTTTTTGTAAGGATATGTACATTTGCATTCGTTCTATCTCTTGAAATAACTTTTATTGTATTTCATGCAAATGAAAAAACAAAGTGGCTCACTTATTTGACACTTATTGTTCAACAACTAAAGAAAGTACTTATATTATAAGTGTTGTGCGCCGTATTTTTTTATCTCAAACTTGCCATTGCCCATAAACCCTTGAGATGCTAAAGGATGTTTTAGCTTCAAATGCTTTTTTTCCATTGAATTGTCAAAGTGACCTGTTAAAAGAATTGCACGGCAAATGATTGCACTTCTGTGTCATACCACGTTGTGTTGCCTCCCGATGTTATCGGCGTTACAATTGTACAAAGTGAAGGCCGGAACACCATGCACAGACGGCACGATTTTTGTTGTACTTCGTTGATGCATTCCACAGCTCCAGGCTTAGGTTAAAATAGCGAAAGCAGTGAATTTTGTGTTGCGAGGTAAACTAAACAAACTTCACGTGAATTGGACAGTATTTATATCTTAACAAATTCGTCATTCAGCCGCATTGAGCACGGCTTCAGTAAATCCCAGCAGAAATGTTGCTTTTGAATCTGGCCACAATAAACTCTGGGCCACAGAGTTTATTGTGGCGATCTAACCCAAAAACCTTTATTATGAACCACAGAGTTTATTCGATAAAAAAAAAATAAGTCGATGTTGCCCAAACCATGAATGTGCCACATTTATCCAAAATGAATCCACGCCTTTGTATCGTCAAAATGTTTATCCCTGAGCAAGAGTATCGACGCTTGCAGTTGCCATGGAGATTGTGAGGCAATGACGATTAGGAAGCCTACATAACGTGGCTCTGTGAGGAGGGGGGGCCAGGCAGCGCCGTTCGTCATCACGCGGCACGGCTTTCCAACAGAGCCACTGCCCCTCTGCTAGCCTCTGGACATCAAAGGGGGCTTCACCAGTTCTACGGGAAACCACTTGGGCAGCAGTACTTTTGAGTCAACTTTGTCAAGTATCAATACCAGAGTGTGTGTTGCGGTGTTTGCCAACTGCAAGTATTAAAGAAGGCAGCTGTTGAGTTCGGACAAATTTAAGTTCATTAAAGTCTTTGGCGTCAAAGTGAAGAGTGAGTAGAGCTCTTTACCTTGGAGGTTTTGTTTGATCTCTAGTGTGTCGTGCCCGTGTCCCGAGTTGGCGTGACGCTGCTGTGTACGCCGTGCAGGGCATTGCTGACTCAACCATGAGGCCACACGTGCAGCTCCTCCTCCTCCTCTCGCTGCTGCTGCTGCTGCTGTGTCCACTGCTTCAGGGTCAAGGTGAGAATGTTTTGAAAAATGCAGCCCACGAGTGTCCATGTATTCCTACGAACAGTTAAACTGGCTTCAGTAAAAAAATATATATAATGATTGAATTCGATTTCATTGTGATTCGTTGTGCGGTTGTTGTTTTTGTTTAATGTAGAGAAAAATGTTACGTTGTTTTATTTTAATATTATGTAGACGTATATTGTTATATATATCAATGCTAGACTTTTAGTGCTTTTGGAAACTGAACTTAATCATGTATCTAAAGTACACAGTTTTTAATCAGTCAAGTATTTTACAAAGAATGACAAAGATCAAAGATTTAAAGCTTTCGTGACTGCAAGGATTCATCTTCTTTGGTTCTTTCGGTAAAGTCACGTAGAATGAGAATAAAATAATAAAATAACACATAGAGAATATTATTGTGTTATTTTATTTTATCAATTTATTATTTTATTCTCATTCTACGTGACTTTACCGAAATAACCAAAGAAGAAAGATCAACGACTTGGGAAACCCGCATGTGGTGAGAAGGTGTAGGAAGAAGCTTGAGGAATCACACTGAGAGACAGGAAAAGGAAAAGTTAGATCAGAGCGTATACGCGAGTTAAATACATAACGCAGACCGTGCGCTTGGGCAGATGCCGCCACTACAACACCGTAATGACGACAGGCAGATTAACCACGGACTGGTAGCCAGCAAAGGACATCCACCATAGCAATGCAGAAAGAAAATCACCTCCTCACGTGCAGGCAACTAGATGGATTGTTTTTGCATAGCAAGACCATAGCGATGGCTTGAAGAGGCCTTAATGCAGCAGTGGATGGATCATGGATGATGACACTGCTTTAAAATGTGATGAGCAATACAACTTAACTCTTTAATTTACGCTCGTGGTGGGGTTTGCACTTTGTGCTTTTGTCGCATCTCTTTCTGCTGAAAACAAACCAACACATCATCAACTGGACAATACCTAACTCCGTGTCATATATTTTACAAAACCAGAAATGAAAATAGTTAACTAGCCATTATAATTGCCTACATGTGATCATTAAATCTCACAGTGAACTTCACTTGCATGCTAGCAATTAATATGTATCTACAAAATATTAATATGGTTCATTAAATAATCCTGGATTCATTAGATTGCCAATAGGAGATACGGGTGTTGAGCAAATCTGCATTAGTATGTTAACCTACGATAACTAAGGAATGCAACTTTTACTCTTCACCTATGCGTTATGGCATTTGGAATAGAGGATTGTGAAATGATTGCACCTCCGATCAGCACGGTTGGCGAAAGATGTTCAACACACACACGTACCATTCATTGTATTATGCATTAATCGGCTTACTTACATGAACCTGAGTACCTGTCACAGTACCTGCTTTCACCCCGTGCTAACAGTCGTGTCGAATGAACGCTAAAATGCACGTAATGAGTCATGTGGATTGATGCAGAAAACTATAATGACTCATGTGCAATAATGCTTTACTCTTTCATTTAGTTTAGATTTAGCCAGCACGTAAGGGAATTAAGTCCAACTAAACGCAGGTGCTCATGTGGAAATAATGGTACAAATTGTCTAGTAATTACACCTGCGGTTATACGAATCAGGATACAGAGCAACTGGTTGTTATAAGCTCAAGAAAGGATTTTATGTAAGTTGGGAAAAATTGACCCTTGAAACAATTTATGTAATAATATAAAGACGACTTTAAGATGTGCTTAATAACAGGAATGGGAGCAATTGTTCCCTCGCCAAGTTTACGTTGATGCTTACCAGAGAAAATACATTTAATATTTGTTCGTGTTATATTAAGAATGTAAAGCCCTATTTAAAAAGCTTTACTTGTTGTGGCTTCACCCTCTCTCCCCTTCGATGTTTTTAGATCTGCCTCTGCTTTTTAACTTTTTACGTGAGAATACCAAATAATTTGAATGTAAAATGCCAGGCATTTTCTGCCCAGCAACCATTTTCTACAAATCCTGGCCATTATCTGCTAAATCGTTGAGAATCAGTCCAGATTGACTCTTGGTGTCAATTGAAATTCATGGCTCCCAAAAGTAATATATTTTTCAGTCCCTAAAGCATGTTATCCAGTCAATGGATTCCACCATATAACACAGCTATAGCCATTATCATATGCCATTGAGACCTAACTAAATGCCCTGCATTGTATTTTTAATATACAGTTTGTGTATGTGAATGCATATCGCACCATTACCAAAAGCCTTCTCAACCGCTTCCGAAGTCTCTGAACTGAAACTGCAGTTAATAGCCATTATCAATCCACTGCTGGATGAAGACCTCCCCAAATTGCCGCCACCTCTCATGATCCCGTGATGTAATAATCCACCTAGCATCTGCACACAAACACATGTAGATATGGGATATACACATACAATATACTCTACTCGCCCCATTGGGCCTGATTAGCTGATCCATGCACCTATTTGCCTTTAAATGGTTACTAAAGACGAGATGACGGTGCAATATTTTGTTATATTGCAATTTATATATAAGTTGCCATTGACCCAAAGCGTCTGATCCTTGTTGTAAAAGCAATATCAGCAGGGATGGATTGTTGTTTCACTTCCTCGTATGACACCTAGAGATTAATTACGTAACTTTTAGAACCTTAATCTAATCTGTCCTACAAATGTCCCTCACATTTATTTAACTAATGTATAATATATTTTAACTGATTAAATCATAACTGTCACTTAAGGGAAGGATGCTGCCTGAAATGTCTTTCTCCTGCCACTGTTGACAGAAGGGCCTCCACTCGAGGCAGCTGTAGAGACCGTGCCCATTGGGTGCTTTGGTCTACTCTTCCTTGCTGGCCAGACATACAATTGAGAAAATAAATCATTTTACTTTATTACTAAATACAATATTGAATTACAAAAGAACAAAAACATTCAGGAAATAAATATAATACGTTATATTGTTATAAGCTAAACTAATACAAATTAAAGATTTCACAAACTATTAACATGACAATTTTAGAGAAATGTGAGGAAGCAATAACGCCCTTTACCTATAACAACTCATTGAGGGTGATCCCGCAATATTATATTTGGTCAATTCCATTTAATAATATTTGGCTTGTGAGAGTAAATCAGCAGACCAATAGTACGGAATAACACTCGGAACAACACGAATGTTCAATCCATTGCTGTACTGGCAGTCTAAAATATAAATATGAATCAGGTTCAGATCTGCTTATCTTTTAATATCTGACAATATTGGGTGCATTCAGGGTCAGTTGATCATATACAAAAATGTCAGGACATATTGCTGATGCACACATATCAATCGCAGCTTTCAGCGAAAACGGGTTTATTGTGGCATGTGCATTACCTGTATTGCTATCCTAACCCAGCCTTATCCATTCCATCAATGTACAGATCACCAAAAAAGGAACCTAGTTGGAAGAATGGAAAACAAGGTAAGACATTGTTTGAGCTCAGTATTATTTTTACAATGACCTATGCACTGCCATGTTCCAAACAAAGTATTTGATGTCCTTGTATTATTCTAGGGTGCGAACACTGATTGTTTACAGCTGTTTTAGAATCCACCCCTTCGCTGCCCTAAGCTATTGATATTTCATCTGGGTTTAAAATCTGTAAGACTATTTTAATAAACAATTTCATATGCTCCTGCATATATTTTTTTACACAATCAGCATGGCTTTAAACATGAAACACCACAGAACCACCACACATGGCAGTACATGTGTAGAAATACGTATGTAACAGAGTGCAAGTCATTAAAGTGCTTAATTTAATTAATGTTATAACATATTAATCCGTGCCACTATGCCCCTCATTCCGTAATAGGGCCAGCAAGTAAGTATGAGGATTACACATAAAAATAGACTAAAGGTGTGACCATTTTGTGTCTCCTCAACAAAAATCTTTGACAATTCCAGATTAAAAGCACATAATTGTCCCAGTCGGAGTTATGATCAAAAATAAGAATTGCTGAACTTTAACCTATTGTGCAGTGGTAGCCACAATGATCAAGGAAAAGGAGGGATTTCCCTGAGCTGTATAAATCCCACTCCCGATTGCTGGATTTGGTTTTCCATGAATATCTGGATTTTGACTATATTCACGTTCAAATGTCCCAAGGACATGTAAACAGCATCTTAATTCATTCTGTCCGATCTTACAGGCCAAAGTATATCTTTTGGGGAGATATTTGAAGCTCGATGGTTTGAAACGCCTCGTATATTTTGCTAAATACTTGAATTGGGGCCATTTGTGTTAATTAAATCAACACCAGTGACAGTATATACACAACAACTTTATGCATGTCTGCGTGAAAACGGATGACACCACAATATTTAAGTCAGACATTATTTCCTGTATGATAATAAAAGTGAGTTGAATTAACACACTTGTCATTTTTGTTAATTCTGCTTTTGCATCGCTGCCAATGCAGCTTGCACCAAATAATTATTAAAGCCGATGAGGGAGCAGTAGGTAATTGGGAAATACACTGCGATATATACCTGGCCACCTGGTCATATCTGGTCATGGCCAAGATAAGTGGCGAGTATTACCTGATCCAGTCCTGGATCACTTCACCAACCCACAAAGACGGGCGTGGAGAAGCAGCTAACTGAAAAATGGCTAAAGGGTATGACGGAATATATTTTTTTAATCATACAAATTGCATATGCAGTCCATAATTACCAAGATTTTTAGAGTCCTTGAGTAAATACTGTATGTACTGTCGAGACGTCGGAAGCTACAAATCTTGCATATACCTGAAATACAGTAAGGTACTGTGGTTTAAAATGAAAGCTAATTTCATAAATACACATTCAAATACAATCTATCAATACAGTTATGAGTACTAAATTGTACTGTTTATTTTAGTCAATCATAATCATATACTGTACATTTACAACCCCATGTCATTCCACTCTACCCTGTTGTTTGACCATTCTTCACCACACTGGTCAGTGCGAGTTGGTGTAGCGGGAGGCCCGGGACCAGTTCATAAATCACTTGCCACTGATATTAGCCATGGCCAGGAATCAAACTTAGCTTACCAGGTTTCAGAGTGCAACTCGCTAATCACTGTGTTACAGTTGCAACCTGTAAATAAACAGGATAAAAAAGAACTATATCATTGACATCCCAAGGTATGCTTACACCTGTACAGAAATGACAAACAATACTATTCATTAATGTGCCACCTCTTGATACAGCGGCAGTAACAAAATGTTCATAGTTATGTTAATGTAGCACACGTGTAATATATATATGACCTTTCTCTCGTCTCACCTATTGTTGTGCTTCGATATCTAATTACCCCCCCCCCCCCCACTAATACTTGTGACACATTCCAGGCAAACAGGTGTCCTGCCAGAATGTAAATTGCCTGGTAATTATGTAGGTCATTATTGTTGTGTTGACATACAAGTGCTTTTGTGCAGCGAACAGGGCTATTCAAACAACGAGACGAACGTGTGGACCCATGTAGTATGGTGCTTGCAATACCAAACTTTGAGGCTTAATTATCTCTCGGTGTTTACAATGTTAAGAGCTCTTGTGTGTGCCTTGTAAGCATTTCCTATTGACACAATTATTTGCCCGAGTAATTGTGCGGGAATTACTTGGTAATTGACTCTCAAGAAAGACATTCTCTTGTATCATTATTGTAATTTAAATACAAGAAAAAAAACTCAAAACACTTGGTAAATTGTGTGAAATAAAACAATTGGTGAAACATGCGTAATTATTTAATTAAATCGATACTTACAAGATATCAATAAACACATTTGACAGTTCTACATTTCGGACAGTATTTACAAATGGCTAAACACAGTGGTTTTGGCATCTTTAAAACAAAATTATGATCAAGAGAAACATTTGCCAACACTTACATCAGCCGATAAAATTAACATGGGATGCTGAGACCTTCTAACAAATAGGATGCGCTTTGTTTTTGTGAACGCGTGTGTTGCTACAGGCAACAGTGTCGCATCCATTTATTGACACAATCAGAAGTCTAAAGGAGAGTATCTGCAAACGGTCTTCACCTCTTGTAAAGGTATTGTCATAGACGGGTTGTTTTGAGATGGGAGTATGTAGTCCACGTATCGCACATCATCATTGTCTCTCATTTGTGTCAAATCTCTCATTTATTTCACCTCAATCTGACCTCATTGGGCCCCTTCCCAGAAACAAACAAGGGTCTCACTCCTAATATGCCATATCTAGGATTCTGTGAATCAAGGCATGAAACCAGATACTGTACTATCTTGATTTGAAGCTTTCGTGACTGCAGGAATCCATACTATTTGGTTCTTTCGGTAAAGTCACCTAGATGTAAAATAAAATTGTGTGGCAATCGAAACGTCGTGATGTGACTTTACCGAAATAACCAAAGAGTACAGATACTGTACTGTAAAAATAATCGAATACAATATTTTTGTTACATGTTTTATATTCATGCCTTTGCAGAACTAAACTTTTTCACCGAAGATTTTGATAATTTTCAAAATGCGTATGCAAAGAAAGCACCTAATACAGGCATCAGTCGTGTTGAATTTAGTGAAATATGGTGGGATTATAAGTAAATCAATATATTAACCTTCTTATGTCAACATCTAATCATTATCTGTTGTGGTCAAATTTTCCTTCGTAAAATGGTTAAAAGTTACCTTTTTTTAAGTTACTCGATCGTTATGTTTATAATGCAGTACAGTATTTCATAAACACTCCCCGAATTAATTGAAATAACTTGGGCAACTATATAGCACACAAGCGATGCGCTTTCCATTTTTCTGTATCAAAGAGAGTGCTGTATTATGCAGGTCATTTGGAAAATTTGTTCCACGCCCACCACACAAGCGAAGAAAATTGCGGCATCAAGGTTGCTGGGAGCAGGAAGATTCCTTTACAAGGTACATGATGGTCTTTTTTATTTATATAAAGAGTCAAACATTTCCAAGGTAAAACCTTCATTCGAAAAAGCTAGCCACACATTTTCACCTTCAATATGCTTTCAGATGTAAAACGTTGTCAACCTGAAACACTTACATTCTGAACTTGGGATGTCCCAAAAGTGATATATAATTGTATCAATAACGTTCTATTGAATATACAGGATATATAAAGATGAATTCATCAGAATATCGTGAACATTTGGCTTTCTTTCAACATAATCTCCATTCTTTTCTACGCATTTCTACCAACGTGAAACTATGGTATGGTTTTGAAATGTCCCGGTTGGGCAGGGAAGAGTCATGGTTTTAAAAGGACTGTCCCGGTGATTGTATAATCCCCTGCTGGATGAGGGCCTCCCTTTGCTGTGCACATCATGGACGTTATATTTTGCCATACTTCAGTACCCTGGTCGGTACTTGTTGGTAAAGGCAGGGGACAGTTGTTGGAGCATAGTATAATACAACAATAGTATAATACAACAATAGTATAATACAACAATAGTATAATACAACAATAGTATGATACAACAATGGTATGATACAACAATAGTATGATACAACAATAGTATAATACAACAATAGTATGATACAACAATAGTATGATACAACAATAGTATGATACAACAATAGTATAATGCAACAATAGTATGATAAAACAATAGTATGATACAACAATAGTATGATACAACAATAGTATAATACAACAATAGTATAATACAACAATAGTATAATACAACAATAGTATGATACAACAATAGTATGATACAACAATAGTATGATACAACAATAGTTCCACGGCCCTCTGCTGACAATGCACTCTCATATCCAATCGAACACAGGCGCTCACTGCATGGCGCGCTCTCAGGTGCGTTTCTACGGCCATCTCCAGCGCTCCTCCTTCCGATATTATAAAGCCACTGGAGCTGTGCAATTTGAAATCTAGTTTGAAAACGAATTTCGTTCGAACTGCTTCTTGTGTTTAGTTTGTTGTCCTTGCTGTTGTCCTTCCCTCGCACGTTTGGCTACGTACGGTGCAAAATAAATTCAATATACATACACAACATACAACACCTGGCATGCATATGGGAACCTATGCAAGCACTATCCAGGCGTATACCTCCTCAACCAGGCTCATGCCTTTTCACCTAGTTATGAATAATTTAAAACTCGATAGTGTAAACTATAAATTCCATTTCATTCCTACATTTGCATATTTTACGCAGTTTGTTTTTAATGATCAATGAAACAAGGAACTACTTTACTCTGTATTCTAATTGTGCCCATAATTATATCTGTAGCCACGCAATGGAAGAAGAAGCATTCTCAGGTAAGAGGCCATCTATTGTAAAGAAAATAGTTTATACTTCTGAAAATGTAATACATGCACAAATAAAGCATGTTGCTGAATATTCTTGGTTCTTTCCCTTCTACGTGGTGACTTTACCGAAAGAACCAAGAATATGAATCCCTGCAGTCACGAAAGCTTTAATCAAAATGTTGCTGCATGTTGATAGCAAAATAGACACCTGGAAAATGTATACCATGTGCAACACAAATTCCACAGAAATGCACATAAACACTCGCGGCTCTTGGTGATACAAAATGTACTCATTGAATTAATGTCAATTATCCAATATATTAATAAACAATAATACATTTAACAAATGTAAGCATTGTTTTATTTTCTTCTCAATGCATTCAACTAGTGCTATCGTCATCATGTCATGATACTTACTTAGAATTCTAAACTAAACTCTTTCAACTCGTTTTATTTCACCAGGTAAGGCCCACTGTGTTATATAGCTTTTTTTTAAGCGACCTGGCCACAAATGATAGCACAACGAAAGTGGCGTATTATGTGGAAATGTATAGCAGCCAAATACTCTAAATGCATGTTTATTCTAAATGTGGAGGGAAAACTCGGAGGACCCAGATAAACATTCACGCGACCACGTGGAGAACATGTAAACTCCAATTATACAGGTGTCAAGGTTGGGATCGAACCCACGACCTCCTGTATACCAGGAGAGGGAGTTAAAATCTTGCCACCGTGGCGCCCCAAATTAATTTCAGAACGTAGCGAGTCCTTTGCCTTTTTCTCACAAGACGTCTCCTGACAAATCCCTTGAGTGGCCTTTTTATTCTTTACAGCCATTGGTGACCGGACTGAGACCATCAACTCACTCACTTCAGTACCTCGTTTCATCACAGGTGGCTGCCCTCACAATCATGCACTTGGTTGAGGACATAATAATTGGAAAGTATATATTTTTTGTAAATATCTGAGCATGTCGTGTTAGGCCTAAATGTACCTCAGTATTTCGTTATAAGTTTGCATTACCGAATTATTTAACCACAACTTCCAATGAATGTGATCTATGTACCGTTCTTCACACTATGCAGTGTCGTTTTACCTGCTTATGTTGTATAAAATGTCTGTTAACTTTTCCTATTCACCTCACTGCAGATAAAGAAGACTAAGAGATCATTAATTGCTGTCGTGACGATCTTATTGCCAGGATGCTACTGTATGTTCATCTTACTCTCCAGTTACACTGAAATATACTCCTAATGACTGGCATCATTATATTCCCTGAAATGATTGCATGCATTTAACTTTGACAAAATATACATTTGGCACAATAAGTCCAAATGAACCATTTTATAAACAAAAAATATATTTTAGAAATGGAGTACTGTATTTTGTGACGGATTTAGGCGCTCGTACATTCTTCACTGTTACTTTATTCTGAATGTGTAAAAAAAAACTTCTGATTAGACACCCCCAAGACTATTAATATATCGTAATTACATGTGCTCATTAATACAATGGGATGCAAGCAAATGGGTATAGAACAGTTGTTGCAAGCAGATATGCACCCACATGTATTACTAAAATATTGTAGAAAATATATTACATTGATTGTGAACTTTGTCATGTCTTAATATTTCTATACTTATGGACGCACACACCACATACCGGTGGGAATCCATTTGAGAATAAAGGTCAGCTACATAGTGTTTTCAGACATTTCCCAACACACAGCATGCCCTCAAATTACCAGGGAAATTCAGGATCGGTGTGCCTTCCCCATGATACCTATTTTCTTAACATAGCCTCATAATTTCCATGAAGACCAAGTTTAGCCCATATATGGTTTGTAATGTTTACGTTTTGTTTTCTATTATAAAACTATACATTACATATTCTTGGTTCTTTCGGTAAAGTCACTTAGAAGGGAAACAATAAAATAATAAAAATATAAAACAATACTTTTATTATTTTATTGTTTCCCTTCTACGTGACTTTACCGAAAGAATCAAGAAGATTGAATCCCTGCAGTCATGAAAGCTTTAAATCAAAATGTATACATTACATATTTGTGTTTAAAAGTAATGTCAAAAATGATTTAAACAAACACCCCTGAAACCACCGAAAATCAGAAGGCAATTGTATAATACTATAAGGTAAAAGATATACTATACAAGTAAAAACTAATAGGCAATGGTTTCTGCAATGGACCTTCTTCATAGGATATAGATCCCTATAAAGAATGGCCATAGCCAAATACATCACCCATTGTATATTTGTTCCTTTTCGGGCAGTGTTATTACCGAATGTGTTGATTGTTATAATGAAATGTGCTTGGGCACCACAGCCAATGCAGTATCACAAATTTCACAAGTCAGCATTGTTTTGCATGCAGTAACACGTTTCAGTTTGGGGAGTGTTGTTTTTCTCAATTTAGGGGTTCCAGTAAATCCCAAGTTATACGCAGGACACGGTATATCGCCTCACATTATATCAAGGATATGTGGCATACAGTGTAGTCACTTGTATATTGTTCATATACCGGCAGATGAGTATAGAATTTGAATGCATGGTGTATTTATGGTATTGTGACTTAGAATGTATGCACCACTGTGATGTATTTATATGAATGTTTTGATCAACCCAGTAAAAATGTATGAAATGTCATGCACTTAACATGTATTGTTTAATAGATGGAATTGTGTATTTTAAAATAAACATTGTAAAATGAACATTTTTATCTGAACATTGTTTCCATTGCAAATGTAATACAGGTATGCATTTTTTTAGTGTACAGTATATTTTAATGCAAAATTGTGTTCATAATGAATTGAATGGCCATTCTGGATTAAGGAATACACATTGTATAACTCACATTCGATTTGACATACATTATATTTCAATATACTGTCGTAATCCCTAAAGAGGTATAATCATTTTAGACATGAATTCATGAATTACAAAAAAATTAAAAATGTCATGGGTGGAATATTTTTCATGACCAACCATGATCTATTTGCATCTCTCACCATCAATGGGAGTAATTGCCCCTTCCCGCCCAAAGGTTCGTAAACTGATACTTAGCGGAGAAAATACATTGAATGTGTTTTTTTAATTTATAGTATAAGGCCCTATTTAAAAAAAAACTAGAAATGTCAGGAGGTGACCATGTTTAATCTTGAGAGGTATTGAAAATATATCGTTTTAACACAAAACCGCAGTTTTCTTCAAGCTACCAAATGCACTTATTTGATAAAGTCCTGGTTTGTAACGTCTGCAATCTAAGAGGTAGATATCCACATGTCTGGTTTATCCTAATCAGGCACCGTGGTGTACATGCGGTCAACTAAAGTTTTTGGTTTGGGTTAGATCGCGTAAACTACTCGGCGCGTTCGTCAATAAACTGCCTAAATGACAAAGAAACCTCTCTATTAATGTGCTATTATGGAGGCCCATTGCCCGAAACATCGCTTATTATATATGTTCCCTTTTAAGGCCAATATTTTTGACCAACGCGTTGAGGAAACGGCTGAGTCGCTGTCACCCAGCCCTCAACACGGAGCTTATTCGCCGCGATCCCTATCAGTGGAGCTGCGTTGGTGAGGGCTGTGGGGGGAGGCGTCAAGTCGGCACGCGCTGTTCGCCGCGGTCCCTAACCCCCGTGCCCGCCCCCCCCAGCTGCCCTCCCGCCACTCCCAGGGCAGCGAGCGAGGCGCCATGCAGGTGACGAAGCCCCGGCAGCTTCCCCCTCTCGCTCTCACGGACACGCCGCAAGACACCGGTCGGCCGGCGACTCTCATGATTATTACGATTACACCGAACATGCCCCGGATGCGGCTCGAGTCACCGTCGTGTTCGTGTAGACTGAGGTGACGAGTTGGTGCCGGCTCTGACAGCTAAGAATGGTGCCGCGCCGCTCCTGCTGCTCCACCGTTGTCAGTCGAGCTTTAGTGGCTTTGTTCTTCTTACACTTCAAGCGAGACTCGCCTTGGTCGCCCGCCTAGTCAGTATGTGTGTGGCGCTTTGGGCTGCCTGCCTTGTTGATGGCCGTGCTGCTGCTGTCAGCGAGCCTGTGGCCAGGCCCGGTACGCGCCCCACGCCACGCGTTGCTCCATGCCCTTGTAAGGCGACGTTCGCGAAGCGGCCTCGCTACCCTCAACCTGGGCACTTTATTTTACCCTCTTGTGTGTATTGCCTCACCTATATTTAGATAAAGTATTCGGGCGTTAAGTGACCCAGAGTGATTCAACCGCAACATTCGTCAATCTCTTTGCTAGTGCTCACATCTAAAATACTATTCCGCTTACAAGTTGAACACCTCTGATTACAGTCTCTTTGAGTTTGTCATTCACATTCGTTGTGCGGTTTTATGCGTAAAAAAACAAGCTGAACTCCGCTTAACACGTAGGCGTTCGCGACCAATATACATAATATCGTTTTTTGTTTACATCGCGTAAATATAAATGTGTCGTTAAACCCGCCACCACCCGACAGTCGATTAGTAAGGTTCGTCACGTTAACAGAACGTGCTAAATCGTTTTTACTACAGCACACCGGTGTGTTGGAGAGCAAATCCACAACATTTACAATCTGAGTACGACGTTTCGCCAGTAATTACAATTAGATTCATCGCCTTACGCGATCTAACCCAAAAAAAAAAACTTTATTATGGATAAGCTGAACTCGTTTTTTGTCTGCACGTTGAAATATATTCTCCTCAATAGGCATATTGGCTTTCCAGAACCTTGTCTAGCACGATTGTTTAAGCAAGAAAACTTAACCGGTTTCAACCATATGGGTCTTAGCAGTCCGGCTTTTTAAACATGCCACCACCCAGTTACCAGATGTTCTTGGCAATCGATTACGCCCCGTTTCACTCAATCTTTGCATGCAACTCGTGTTTCTGTAGAACATGAGAACGTTACATTGGAGACGCAGTGGCATAAGGGAAGCCTGTGTTAACAAAAAACAGGGCTAAGGGCAAAAAACAGTACAAAACACTCAACATAGTACAACAACACTCGGAGTTGAAGAATCGAAGCATAATTTGACAAAATCGTGGAATTATTTTAACAAGCAATTTTGTGTGATGGCATATTGGTGTTATGTAAGGCATGAAGCAGATGCATGCAATATTACGAGGTTATGGGTAGTTCATCAGAAACTATCCGTTTCATAACGAAGGGGGGTTGGCCAAGTTTGTAGTGGCAAATTTATTTAAGACGTCTGGTTTGTTATCTTTACGTTCTGGACAGGTCTGTAACATCTCAGATATTCTACAAAAAGAAATGCTTAATTTAACATTGCATAAATTGCTGTTATTTATTGTAGGACCCAAACGAAGATACGGAATGGAATTCAATTCTGCGCAAACATGGAATCATCCCTCAAAAGGAAGAACCCAAGGAGGAAGAAGAGGAGACAACTGCACAGCAACAGTCAGTTGGTATGATGAGTGCATTGCGTAATATTCTGTGTAATGTGTCACCAAGGAAAGCACTGAAGGCCAGCCTTTGAAGAGAATCATTTATAAGAAAATACATTTACTGTGAATGCATATTAAGTGTGGTTCACATATCAAATTGACCTCGAATATATTAAATGTGAGTTGATTTTTTTGTATATCATTGTTTTAAAAAAAAAGTTTACACTTAGTTAAAAACACTGTTCAGGTGATGAAGCCCACATGTAATAGCTGAAAACATGTTACATTTACTTTGTATTCAACAGTTTAATATATTTATACATATATTTGTTTAATGTTTAGACCTGCATTTTCCAAAGATTTCAGACTGAAATTAGCTGATATTTAATGTCAGTAAACTATTCTAAGCAAAGTTAATTTCGTATATAAAACACTGAATCTAAACATGACTTAGATATACTTTGTAACTGTACACTTGCCTCATATTTACTCTAACCTTTTAAAACCCCATAATTCTTTTTTTTATGGTTTAGTGAAGAACTACGATGACATGACCATAGATGAATTTGATGAGCTTGAAGATGAACTAAATGAAGAGGATGAGCGTGTCATAGAAATGTATCGGTAAGGAACTTTATTTTTGCTGTTGTGTTTTTGCATATTTGTTTTATGAATATAAGTAAATAAGTTACCTGGTATATTGTTTCATTACAAAACACCTAATTTCCATATTTTAAATGTAATCATAATTTCCTAGTAATGTGTCATAAAAATATGTAATGTTGATTATGCAGTGAGGGAATTGATGTGTCCATTCCAGAACTAAATATATATTTTTATTATTTGTTTCCCTTCTACGTGACTTTACCGAAAGAACCAAGAATATAAATTGTGCAGTTTAAAATAAATAGAGCAGTCGGTGTGAGCAATACAACTTTAATTAATTTCCACCAATAAATGCTTACCTTTGACTTGATTTTTTATTTGAATCATAAAAAATTCCAGTTATGGCAAAAGCATGAACATTATTTATTATGTGTTTGCTTGTTGTTTTCTTGGCAGACAAAAGAGGCTGGCGGAGTGGAAGGCACAGCAAATTAAAAACAAGTTTGGAGATGTTTTGGAGATCTCGGGTCAAGATTACGTACACGAGGTCACCAAAGCTGGCCCTGACATCTTTGTGGTGCTTCACTTATATAAACAGGGGTATGCATTTATCTTCATTTATGTTGGTTCATTTAGCAATTTCACGTAGCAAAGCACTTGGCCATCTGTTTCTAATACTGTGCTTGTATACTAAATTAACAATTCTTATTTTTCTAATACTATTCTCACAATACATATTTTGACCCACCCAGATGCCTTTGGTTTTCTGCTTGCAATAATAATGTCACAACAATTACAACTTTTGAAAGGAAATTAACTCATGCCTCGTTTATTTTTGAACACTAAATGTTCTTCTTTCTCTTCCACAGCATCCCGTTATGTGCCTTAATAAACCAGCACTTGACAGCCTTAGCCAGGAAGTTCCCAGACACCAAGTTCCTGAAGTCCATCTCCACTACTTGCATCCCCAATTACCCCGACAAGAACCTCCCTACCATTTTCGTTTACAAGGATGGTGACATTCGTGCTCAGTTCATTGGCCCACTGGTCTTTGGAGGCATGAACCTTAAACAGGACGGTAAGTACTGGAGGTTGCTGGGTGGTTCAGAGCTCAGGTTACTGAGCTGACACAACTTAGATCCTGGCAGCTGTTTGAGATGAAACTGGTTTATCAAGCACGAAAAACTAAATTTTGTCTGATAATTGAAAATATCGGTTTATCATGCGATGATCATACAGACCGTTTTCTAACACGAACATGTGCACTGCTCTGCGAGAGTTCCAAATGGATGCTGTTTCTCAAACTGCACAGAGATTGTAGAAAAACTAACCATGTTAAGTGTTAGCTTAATATTTTTCTTAAACGCCACTGTAAAATTTTGACTTAACTTTCGTGACTGCAGGAATTCATACTCTTTGGTTATTTCGGTAAAGTCACGTAGATAGAAATAAAAAAAATAAAGTGAATAAAAAACACAACACGAATGAAGACTAGCCTGGTTCTTAATAGGAGTGTACTGGCATTCTATAATGTAGACTGTAGTAATGGTTATTAAGCTGGGTTGAGTGTAAATGAAAATAAAAAATATAAATAAGGACGACCGCTTGTGTTGCGATAGAAACGTCACGGTTTTTGTTTTGATATATATTTTATTATTTAAATTACTGAAAGAACCAATAATAAGTCTACATTATAGACTGCCAGTACACTCACCGAGGTTAAGAACCAGGCTACAGTCTACATTCTAGACTGCCAGTACACTCCGCTTAAGAACCAGGCTACAGTCAACATTAGTGTTTTATTTTTTATTCACTTTATTTCTTATTATTTTGCTACCTACGTGACTTTACCGAAAGAACCAAAGAATATGAGCCACTGTTAACTTCTCTTAAACAGGCATAGTTAGCTGATGCTATGCTAAAATAATACTAATGTTTTCATTGCTTGTGTGTGTTCTTGGATATGTGTAGAATTGGAGTGGAGGCTCTCGGAGTCAGGAGCTATTACGACGGACCTGGAGGAAAATCCTCGCAAGCCAGTAGAGGACATGATGATGTCTTCAATTCGAAGCTCAAGAGCGGTCACCAAGGATGACAGTGACCATGAAGACTAGCACTCGAGCGGTGCCAAATATGTTTTCATATCCAAACTCCAGCAGTGTTCTACAGTATTTCTGTACAAACTCCAGTTAACCACACTGATGTATAAGTTGTCTGTGATTATGCAGGAATTAATTATAACCATTCTGATGGTCAGCATTTCTTAAAAACATGTTTTATACCTTGCAATGTTATTCTTTAATATAAACTTCAATGATAACATCATTGCCTTTAATAATGGTAACTATTTTTCACCAACCGTTGCCATGTATAATCCCGAATATATTTTTATCTGTTCTAAGAATGCGCATATTGATTAATTCACATTTGAATTGCAATATAAAACATACATTGTGGGGGTTTAAAAATGCTTCGACATCAGTCACGATAAATTCTTAAGACTCGGACAGTATGTGGCATGTTGAAGGATGTATGCACATTACATGCTGATGTATAACAGGACAATTGTATACACCAAAACTATAAATACAATCACTCAAATTGATTAATGAGGCAAATAATTTTAGCAGTACAGTATATTGATTTACCACCAGAGTGAATTGTTAACCTATTGAGATTTTTTTTTTAATGCCATTTGTGATTTCGTCTGAGACTTGGGAAAATATACTGTATGCATATTCTGATGAAAAAACATTTTTGGTTAAGTATCAATTTGGTATGCTTCATTGAGTTCAAGTATTGTTAACATGTAACAGTACCCTTATATTTTTATGGTTAATATTTTTATTATTTCATTGTTTCCCTTCTACGTGACGTTACCAAAAGAACCAAGAATATGAATCCCTCCAGTCACGAAAGGTTTAAATCAAAATTTAAGTACCCTTATTTTGTAACTCTAACTATTAACTTGAGAATTCTAGTCACAAGTCAACAACCGAGTGTATGTCGATTCTGCTGAATTATAATGTGCAGATAGGGTTATACCATCATACCCAGGTTATAAACCTATAGTACTTTTTCAATAAAGTTCTGGAAATTTTTGAAAGTCAACAACCTGCACAAGGACACGAGCTGCTTATGCCTCTTGCATATTTAACAGTATCTTTCTTATTCTTGGTTCTTTCGGTAAAGTCACATGACTTTACCGAAAGAACCAAGAATATGAATTCCTGCAGTCACGAAAGCTTTAAATCAAAATGATCTTTCTTGTTTAGATAACAACTGTGTGCCCGACTGACTGCCATTTAGCACGTACGCAAAAATCTGTCAACTTGATCCCTTCCCTGTACGCACGCGGACTTTTTACATTCCCCCTCCCCATCTGCGTACGTTCGCTTGACGCAACCCCCCCCCCCCCGGATCCTATAGAACGGCCGATATTTAATCCACGCAGAAACGATCAAGGATAAATAATATTAACGTGTTTAAGCAAACAGGTAGTCCACCGCCGGACTATCTAACTCATTTGAAGGCCAATGTAGACGAATTATTATCGAGGCTTCACCCCCCCCCCCCCCGTTTCCTATGCGTACGTACATTGTCAGTAGACCCCCATACGCAAGCGTACGCATTTGGATCACCCCCCCCCCCCCCTCCATGCGTGCGTACTAAATGGATGGCCCTGAAGTTATGGTTTTAATGGAGGCTAATTGTTAACTAATAATAAACATGAAAGATCGAATTATTACACGGGTGGAAACTAATTGAAATTAACCCATCGTGTGACATCCCACAGTTCCACCTTTGTCAGGTATGAACTATATGGTGGTTGTGATGCACGCCCCTAATATAACACTGGAGGTGAGGGTTTGGTGGATCACACGCGTTGTTAAACGTCTTTCCCGTGGGCGTCGAGGTGCCAGACCCCCCTGGCTTTCCAATAGGCGGAAGAGATCATATAGAATGCAAACGGTTCCATCTGCTTTGGATAGTGTTGCCCCTTCACACGTGAGGTTTCTCCAGGTGCTCCGATTTCTCCCCACTTGTTAACACTCCTTAATTGGCCCATAACACCATTATGGCCGCAGACAATGGTGGGGGAGGGGGGTCACCGCCTGGCTGCATTTTCTGCTTATTTGTAGTTCCTTGAGGAAATACTGTTCGATACAGAGACAATTGCTGTCCTAGGGTTATGCTATGCACTGTTTTGCATGTGCCGTATTAAAATCAGTTTTGATTTAACTTACGCATTTGTCTCCAAGTGTATTCTGAAAGAATAGTTCACAGCTTTCAAAGGCAATGCTACTCGGATAACTGTTTAACTGTTATCGGCATCCCTCTTACCAGGAACCAATTATTACTCGCACGATATTTTGTACAGATGTTTGCACTTGTACACTAAATGTTCAGGTATACATTTCATCCCAGGTCTCGCTTTAAATAAACTAATTTGTCCTAATTAGAATTAAAGGTTATGGCAACCGTTTAACATCCCTTACTCGATGTAAGGGCCTCTTTCATCACAAAATCATTTACATCCTTTAGCTAATCGTTTAATGTACCACATTTTTTCAACAGCATTTGTTCAAGTATACATTGATCTGGCTTTGACTTTCGAGTCTCATGAACAATATTGTTTAACAATTACTGTAGTATGGTGTCATAGGCATTTAAGGTTTTAAGAGTTAAATGATGACGTCACCCTGCTGCTCTATTTAAGACCGGGAGCATGTGAGGGCTTTACCATTCTGGCGAATTGCCCGATGATGCTGGATGTAATTACCAGCGAAACGTATTCAAACTGTAAATGTTGTGGATTCACTCTTCAACACACCGGTGGGCTAAAGTAGTGAACTAATTGTCCTTTGTCAACGTGACACTTTTTTGCTGATTGGCCGTGTCGGGTGGTGGAAGGTTACGACATTTATAAATAACGCGATCTAACCCAAAAACCTTTATTATGAATGTCATAGGCATATTGTCTTTTACCCATAATGTATCAGTAGGCTCCACATAATTATTCGATCATTCAAATCATTATTTGGCCCTTGCAAACGTTAAACTTAATGTTTCGATGTTCAGTGCGTTTGTGTAAAATATACACACTGCGTAGGTTGTGCACCGTTATTGAACTTTGACAATGCTAATATAGTATTAAATATGGTTGCACGGCCATTGAGCCCAAACTGGTTCTCTGCAGTTTCAGCCACCTTATTTGGTCGCTCGTAATTGTCAACATCACCTTTGGCATGCCTCCTAATACTTGTCCTGTGATCAATACACTGATCGGTCTTGTTTTCCAGTGGTGTAATGACTGCCTTTTTCATCTCTGGGATGTGTCGTGTGTTACAAATGTACACAACATGCACCATATACCAAGTTTCCTTTGTTACCAACATTTCACCATTGCGTTCCCACCTGGCTTAAAGTCTATGCCTGATAACACTTCATGTCGCACATTCACGTGCACATTAATTGACAACCCCTTGTAAATCCATTCCTGAATGAAGGCCCCTTCCACCACACATGCGGTCAGTCATGTGGATTGTCTATACTTCACTACACTGGTCAGTGCGAGTCGAAAACTGGAGTCGTGAATGGAACTCGAGTCGTTGAGTTTCTAGCGCAGTGCGTGCACACTGCCACTATTTCACATTTAAACAGCATTAATGTATAATATATAATACTATCTCACAATTAATTGGTCTGTTACCTGGCTTAAAGGGCAGACAGAGCAACACGTGTGATCTACCTTTTTGTGGTCAATTCCTCGAGTCTTTCTAAATTCGGAGCCACCCCCAACCTCGTCGCCTGAAGGCCAACCGCGCACGTGCGACCCAGGGAATTGAGAGGGCCGGGGGGTGGGGGCTGACGGCTGTCTCTGCTGTCGTACATGCGCATCCTCGGCCAATGGGAGAGGAAGGCGTGAGCTGAGATCGGCAACTGAACGGCACGGAGGGGCGTTCGTCCGCCCTGACTTTCAAACATTGAGGTTCTATCCTAGAACTGAAAATACCGCGGCACGCTTGGGAATGTGCCGCGACACTGGCTGAGAAGCACCGCAGTGGAGGGAGTGAGCTAGGTGGTGGCTATGTATGCCTCATGTATGTACAGCATGTTGAACTTCTTTCGCACCGTACGTAGCCAACCGTGCAAAATTGCAGGTAATCCAGCACTGCGGAGGCGAGGAGATGTCATACCATGGCTCGCCAGGAGAAGACAGTACAGCAAGTGGACTCGTCACCAATTTCCATCTGTAAGAGGACAAAGTGTTTCCCCCTCGCGCAAAGTGTGGGGTTTTCTCTGTGTGCTCCGGGGATATCCTCCCCACTTGCATGCTGAACACAACTCATCCTTAAATCGCTGAAAACGTTTACAAATTAAAATCTCAATGTATTACGGTGACGAGATTTTGACTACCTCGCCTGCTCTATATTTGGAGTTTGTGTCTCTCTCTCCGTGGTCGTGTGACATTTTCTCCGGATCCCTCCGGTTTTCCCTAAACATTTAGAATCAACATCACGCGTTTGGATTATTCGGCTGCTTTAAATTGCAACATGATAAGCCACTTTAACTATTATGTGTAGCCAGGTCGCTCCTGATAAGCTAATAGCTCAGTGCGCTTTAGGGGCCACACATCCAGGACGCATGGAGGGGTAACCCAGACGCCTTCACAAGAGTTAGATAGTCCGGCGGTGGACTATCTGTTTGCTTAAACACGTTGATATTATTAATCATTCATCGTTTTTGCGTGGATTAAATTTCGGCCGTTCTATAGGATTCGGGGGGTGGGTGTAAGAAGTCCGCGTGTGTACAGGGAGGGGCAGAGGGGTCACGTCTTGACAGATTTTTGTGAACGTGCTAAATGGATGGCCCCTCACCTGGTAAAATAAAATAAATACAAAGTTTGGTTTTATTTATGTATTGTGATTTGCACACCCATCGTGTTTTTCTATTGCTAGTTGTTGTAACGTTCTGACCCCGTGCCCCAGATTGACATCTGTGAAGAAGAGCTTTACAGCTCATCGGATTCCTGCAGTACGTAGAAGTAAAGATTGTGATCGTGCTGTTCTGGATTTAATATATAAACACGCAAATGTGAATAATCCCATCGTTGTATTTGGTAGTGCGGATGAGCGCTGGCGGTGCCCCGAAGGGCTGCGGATGCGCGCTGGGAAATCTATCGGCGTCGTGTTCCGCACTCTCGCGATGGCGGCAGCAGAGGCCGTGTTGGAGGAGGTCAGAGCTAGTTTTATTATCACTCCTCCGCCTTAGCAGCAGTTGTTATTATCATCACGGTCGTGATGATGATAAGCGACCAATGTGCAGTGTGTGTTTAGTTGTGCCTTTGTTAAGGTTTGGTGAATGTCGCTGGCTAACACTACGAGTGCTTGGCTGAGAGGTAGGCCGCACGTGCAGTAGTTTCGCCACGTTCGACAAAACCACCACCTGTGTGTCTCATTCGTTACACTGTAAGCTGAGGCCTTACGTCTGCATTATTAGTAGGGCGTCTTAATTAGCGATAGTGGTGTTTGTCTTGTGGTTTTTATTACAATTGGGTGTTTAAAAAGCAAATCTGAATCGACGTTGCGTTATGTCGCTTTCTGCCACTGGGCGGGTGACACGTCCCGAGTGGTGTACAGTGGAGATGTGGCGACAGAGACAAAGATCACCCCCATAGCCTTCACCAGACTGTAGGGGCAAGTGCTGTTAGCGGGCAGCAGGAGGCCGCTACTGTGGAACACGAGGGGGCGGTGGTCAGCACCACGCCCGGCCGCTTTTGTCTCCCCAGTGGCGATGTTGACACATCGCACCGGGTTACTTATTCGTGACTGAGTCGACCTAGGGGAGGCACAGGACCCTTGTTGAGATGATCGTCACTGGTGGCCGTGAGCGGGAATCTAACTCGGGTGGCCGGGTCCGTAGCGTAGCGCTCGCCGGTCCCCACCTCACTGGAGTTCACGCGGTGTTCACGCGGCCATATACAGATTCACCACTTTAAAAACCAAATGCGTTCTCGTCGTGACATGAACGTCGTTACTTACCCATGGGTCTCCCACACAGTTTGCGACTCTCACCGACGTGTCGGTGGCAGCCGACGAGCCTGTGGAGGGGGACATCAACGTCCCCGTTTCCCACAACAGGGAGGACGACTTCTCCACACTGGACGAGCCAGTCAAGGACACGATCGTGAGTGGCACGCTTGTGCATGACACGCTTGTGCCTGGCACGCTTTTTCCTGACACGCTTGTATTTGGCGCGCTTGTATTTGGCACGCTTGTGTCTGGCACGCTTGTGTCTGGCACGCTTGTATCTGGCACGCTTGTGCCTGGCACGCTTGTGCCTGGCACGCTTGTGCCTGACACGCTTGTATTTGGCACGCTTGTGTCTGGCACGCTTGTGCCTGGCACGCTTGTGCCTGGCACGCTTGTGTCTGGCACGCTTGTCTGGCACGCTTGTGTTTGGCACGTTTGTGTCTGGCACGCTTGTGTCTGGCACGCTTGTGTTTGGCACGCTTGTGCCTGACACGCTTGTGCCTGGCACGCTTGTGCCTGACACGCTTGTTGTCTGGCACGCTTGTGTCTGACACGCTTGTTGTCTGGCACGCTTGTGCCTGACACGCTTGTGTCTGGCACGCTTGTGCCCTGGCACGCTTGTGCCTGGCACGCTTGTT
Source organism: Petromyzon marinus (assembly GCF_048934315.1). Classification (NCBI taxonomy): domain Eukaryota; kingdom Metazoa; phylum Chordata; class Hyperoartia; order Petromyzontiformes; family Petromyzontidae; genus Petromyzon; species Petromyzon marinus. Next base: position 555,944 of record NC_133684.1, on the reverse strand, counting down.
GTCTGGCACGTTTGTGCCTGGCACGCTTGTGCCTGGCACGCTTGTGCCTGGCACGCTTGTGCCTGGCACGCTTGTGCCTGGCACGCTTGTGCCTGGCACGCTAGTGCCTGGCATGCTTGTGCCTGGCACGCTAGTGCCTGGCACGCTAGTGCCTGGCACGCTAGTGCCTGGCATGCTTGTTGTCTTCTCGCCGCTGCCTCGTCCGATACCTGAGAAGCCATTCTAGGTGTTTAACAAAAAATATCGGGATCATACAAATGACAAAAAAGGATGTAGCTGTGGTGTAATGGTTCGTAGAAACTGGACTTGAAATTCCCAGTTCAGTTAAATCTGCTGGTGCAGCTGTTGAAATAATGGTGCAAGTTTCTTAAATTACCGCTTGGCGCCTCGTCAATCCAGCAGCGTAAGTATAGCATTCACTCGTTATTCACAAACTTGCTATCTGCGGTTTTGGCTATCCGTGAATCACATCTGGAACTATATACGACTGCATCGAGAGAGGGGGGAAAGAAAATTATGAGCTAAAGTGCACTTAATAAAACATTGAATTGATATACGTTGTTATTTTCTATACATGTAAATTATAGCCCTTTGTCAATCCACTGCTGGATAAAGGCTTCCCACACTCATGGTGTTTGAGGTGGTTTGATCATATTTTACCTTGCTGGTAAGTGTTGGTTGGTGAAGAGTGGGGTCCAAGGCAGGTTCAAATACTACTCGCTGCTTATGTTAGCGGTGACCAGAAAATGATCTCAGGTGCCAGGGTTCACAGCAGTACGCTAACAGCCACACAGCTCTACCCCGCTTTGCTAATTGGCCGTATTTTGTGTGCCGCACTACTGCAGAAAATTCTGTCTTTCATTTTCCCATCTCCACAAAGGGGCATGCTGATTGTTCCTTTCCGAAGCCCTTTTGAAGTTTCCTTTCATGAGATCTGTTGAAGACCTAAGGCTGTGTTTCTGTTTTACAGATGAGAGACATGAAAGCCGTAGGGAAGAAGTTTATTCACGTGCTCTACCCAAAGAAGAGTTCTGAACTCTTAAGAGACTGTAAGCATATTTAATAATCTTCAACTGTATTTGACTGCTTAAAGTAAATACAATTGTACATGTTTGAATAAGACATTGGTTCATTACACCTACATCCGTGTAGGTCTGAAGCTAATACAAACTATGCTATTCATACACTATGACATTACATTTTTGTTCAACACAGTATTAACTTTTTGTGTTCAGAAATGTATTAACAGTTATTTTAAAGCTGTCAATATATAATGTAATGTTTTTATTTGCAGGGGATCTGTGGGGTCCACTAATACTATGTGTATTACTAGCAGCGTGAGTATCACCCTCATTAATTCAGTTTCACTTTCCTTCCTGCAAAGTGTCACTTAACTACATGGCATTAGAGATGATGCTTATAGCAGTGAAAGATCATTTTCAACAATGAAATTGGTGTTGCTTTTGTTTGGATGAAAACTGAATAAAATGTGTTAAAATAGTTATGAAGCACACTTTTCATTGTAACAGCCTAAATAGTGTAGCCTCATACGTTTTCATGCAGAACGTGTGTCTACTGAAAACTCTGCATTCAGTCCGCATGGTTGTATGGAGATGAATGATGTAATAAAATACAGCACATTTAATTTCAGCAAGATAATACCATTGATTTATCAATGTTTCCAGTTATAGCAGCTTATTCACTTCTTTCGGTGCTTTAAATCAATGGTTAAACATTAGCATCTTGATTCAAAGCATGTAAACTAGTTCAAACATGTTCATAAGTTCAGCAGGCTTCAGGACACGCATTTAGTTTAATACAAGATATCCCTTTTCACCAATGTGCAAAACTGGTTGCTTTGGCGCTACAGTAATTATAAATGAGCCGATTGTTGCCTTTCAGGATGCTGCAGGCGAAGACCCCCGTTGACAAAGCGAGTCAAGGCCCACAGTTTGCAGAGGTTTTTGTGTTAGTATGGGTCGGTGCCATAGTCGTCACGCTGAATTCCCAGCTCCTTGGGGGTAACATGTGAGTCTTTAGTGTTCTACAAGAATTAGACAAAGGATAGGTTATGTACAAATACAATTTTCATCCTCCAATTGTTTAACATAACATTTAACTATACCCACCACCAAGTTAATGACATTGCTATGGTTTTTCAGTCCTAAATATTAAAACGCATTATTTCGTTACAAAAGACTTTGGGTCTCAATTTTCAGCCGTTAACCTATCTTAATGTCTCAATTGCATGGTACACATTCTTTTTTTGCATAACTGCATCATAACCATGCTGATGATGATCAAATAACTTAATGTACCTCATCTCATCAGATTGCAGAAGCTAGCACGGTTGAACCTTGATGGTGCTTCGTTGGGTAACCACAATGCATAATGTGTGTTACAGGTTGGTGGGCGGGTGGGTAGCATGCATTGTGAAAATCTGTTTAATGTCTGTTTTGCAGATCCTTTTTCCAGAGCCTGTGTGTGCTTGGATACTGTGTTATGCCACTGACAGTGTCCATGATCGTGTGTCTCATCACCACCTTGGCCACAAAAACTCTCGTCCTCACCATAATTAATTGTATTGTGGTCTTCCTTTCCTTTGGCTGGTCTGTATTTGGTAAGTACATTTCACTTGTTGTAAAATAGATTGACACTCTTAAAATCATTACATCGTTGACAAAATGTTAATGCGGTGGCAGTTTGAAAAAGTATTCACTTATCAGCGTCTTCATAATGTTCTGTGACATTACAGATCAGACATTATCTACAACATGCTAACAGAGTATATTTACAGCATTGCCAACTTTTTTTTTGCATTTAAACAGCTTTTTTTTCTATTCCATGAATTTTTAATTTAGGTGATTGTTACAGGTTTTTATGAGTGAGCTGTGCTAAAGAATATATATTTTTATCGTGTGGTATTTTCCACGCAAACAAATAACTAAATGTATATTTAAAGCCCTTTGCACGTTAATTTATGCTTTGATTTGTTTTCACAGCATCGACAGCCTTTCTGGCCGACAGCCAGCCGCCCAATAGAAAAGCCCTTGCCGTGTATCCAATATTCCTTTTCTACTTCGTCATTAGTTGGATTATACTCTCAGGCGTCCACTCGTAAGCCCGCAGGCTGCTGCAATATTTTCAGCTTTGTGTACATAAACGTGCTGTAAAATATTGTAATTATTGTATACAAGTGTTAAATGTTCTAGATTAGTTTGACATTTTGTTGGTGGACACAGATTCAAGCTTTTAGATTTAAAATGTGTCTTAAAGTTTGGGATCATCTGGACGCACAGTTTAAACCTGTATGCACCACAGTAATTCGAAAGGCAATGGAAATAACGTTATGATAAAAGAGCTACAGACTGCACTTCACTGATATGGGGGGTGTTTTTAGTTTAGAAATACACATTGAGATGTTCATTTAATGCATGGTTGCATTTAAATTGTACTATTCTAATTGTTATAATGCTATGTGTTTGTTTTTGTGTTATTGGTGTGGTTTGTCACAGCTGAGTATACGGTTTGCATTTTTTGGTGATGGTAAAATGCAGTTCATGTGTTGGTGGAAAGGCATTTTCCTCCTATAGTGGAAAAGCGAGCTAGTTCGTGTTATTTGCTCAATTTGTCCGTTATACCACCAACATTCAGAAGAAATGTCTCCACAAACATGAGTAAGGCCGTTAAATTTTGATTTAAAGCTTTCGTGACTGCAGTAATTCATATTCTTAGCTCTTTCGGTAAAGTCACGTTTAAGGGAAACAATAAAATATATATAAAACAATTAAAAAAATTCTCACGACGTTTCGACCATAACACAAACGGTCGTCATCAGGTGTGAAAAACCAACGGCAAGAAACATTTGAAAGAAGTGTCGGTTCGATGTTCATTAATTTATTTATTTTTTGAACGACACATTTATTTAATTAAAAAACGTTAGCGCCGCGCGCAGCGATTTGGCAGTTTATTTAGAAGGACGAGTCCATCTATGTTCTGAAAAGAGGAGGGGGGAGACGAAAAATTAATGTATGCTGTCTGAAAGCCACCGTAAGCGTGAACAATCAATTAAGACCTGAAATGGTTTATCAAATCCTTCCAATGATTGCTAAGCCAGAATCCATCTTCTCGGTTGAAATTGTCTCTGTGCTTGTATATGTGGATAGCCTCATGAACGAATCTCTCATGGTAGCCAGATGGCTTACAAAGAACCTCTGTCTTGGAGAAGTCAATGTCATGTGAGCCTACTGAATTATAACAATGATCTGCCACGGCCGAGGTGTTGGTCCTACCGTGTTTAAGGTCTGCTTTTTGTAAGCCATCTGGCTACCATGAGAGATTCGTTCATGAGGCTATCCATATATACAAGCACAGAGACAATTTCAACCGAGAAGATGGATTCTGGCTTAGCAATCATTAGAAGGATTTGATAAACCATTTCAGGTCTTAATTGATTGTTCACGCTTACGGTGGCTTTCAGACAGCATACATTAATTTTTCGTCTCCCCCCTCCTCTTTTCAGAACATAGATGGACTCGTCATTCTAAATAAACTTGCCAAATCGCTGCGCGTGGCGCTAACGTTTTTTAAATAAATAAATACACCGTTTTAAATAAATAGATGGAAACCGTCACTTCTTTCAAATGTTTCTTGCCGTTGGTTTTTCACACCTGATGATGACCGTTTGTGTTATGGTCGAAACGTCGTGAGAATTTTTTATTGTTATATATATTTTATAATTTTATTGTTTCCCTTCAACGTGACTTTACCGAAAGAGCTAAGAATATGAGTAAGGCCCTTGGATAAAAATGTAAATTTGCACCACAATACTGCAATAAATTAATAACTTACTATGATGTGTATGGTTATGTTTTTTTATGTACTGGCTATGATTTGTACTTCAAATAATTGTCATACAACCTAGGGTAGCTCCATAATTTAAGGGAGTTGTCTCCTGTAGTGTCATTGCATTGGTTAAAACACATTTAATTTGTAAAAACGAACGAGATATTACCGCCATAATATATTTCATATGTTTATTCAAATATCCAGAAATATTTGTTTGCCAGTAAAAAGTAGTTTAATAGAGGCTCCGTTACTAAAATATCTCCAGTTGTGTTAAACTCCATTATACAGTGTTTGACGGCTTGTTATTTTAATGTCTTCCAACGTAGCTTGTTTATGATGATAATTTAACTTAGGTTTGTGACACCTGAATTCTAAAATACTGCAACCACAGACTTTTTAAATATAACCTTTGCATGGTGTTCAAATTCCATTTGTATTCCTGAAAAAGCATATGCTTACAGCATACATCGAAAGAGAAATGTATGAGCGATTACAAAATTTAAATGCGCAATTTACTTTCATTGTAAGCTCATCATTGTTCCACGAGTCCCCTCACTTGGATGTGTCCAAGGATTCTTAACGATGCATGCTATATGAGAATCAGGTTTTTACTGTTTTGTGAAATGGAAATGAATGTGACATTGTTATTGCCAAGCATATACACCCACTCTTGTGTGTCCTCTCTAAGGCGTCACTCTGGTTGGGTTGTGCACTGATTTTGTGAAGTGTGAAAAATATTAAGTTAAAATTCCATTACTACGAGTGCCAATAAAATTCCACTAAAATGTTTAGTTGTGACGTTATAGTTTGCACTTGAAGCAGCCGTTGATGCTAAAGTAACATTAAATGCTACAAACGGTTTTCCTTTATGGGAAATTTATATCACAATAACCGTGACAGGAAACTACGAGTTATGTAAATATGGTTACAAGTTAAGATATACCAATGCCATACAACTCGCTTTATAGTACAACATAAAAATTAAGTGAATATGCATAGCAAAGAGATTTTTTCATTAAAAAAAAACAACCCAACAACAAAATGACCTTAATTTGGTTCACATCAATGCATGCAGCAGAGTGATGCCATCTGACAGGTGAAGTGAAACACCGACTGTCTTGGCAAGGAGAATATCGCCGCCTAGTGGTGCTCTTGAGATTTGCCCATCACATTGGCCACAAGATTTTGAAGGCCTGTCAGCTCTTATGTTAGCAAATCACCACATGAATATGAAATATTGACAATGTTAACATTGTTTTACTGAATGATCCAGGGGGCAGTTTCTTCATAGTTGGTGCATTTACGAAGAGCTATCTGAAATATACGAAAACATGTTAATGATGCAGCCTTTAAAATAGGATTACCATTTCAGAAGAACCTCTTGATATATCATTTTATTCAGAGATTATCTGCAATGGTCTGGTCTGTACCCCGAAGGTGTGCAATATAAGTACACCAGTATCCATATCGACAGTATCCTGTGAACGAGCGTAAATTAACATCAAAATATCACAATTCTCGGAAGTGTGAAGCCATCATCAAAACACTCCAATGCTGGCATGATGGTGTTCATGGGAAAAGGCAGTTTTGTGACAAAACGGCATTTTTCTCACTTTTTTGTTTTTGATAAAAATAGAACATTGAGAGGGAAGGTAGTTTAATTCAAGGTTGGCCAAGCTTTGCATGATTAAACACTGTATGTGTACAGATATGGATGAAAAAATGTCCCGAATAAATGTAAATGAATGCACATGTTCCCGAGTGAGTTTTCCCCTTTAAATCGTAATTTGGAGTGGTAATGTATTATACCAAAAAGCTCTTCTAAATGTCTACACTTTTACGTCCGTGTGCTTTCTGGTGATGCAATCCTATGTACTGCAGTATATCTTGCAGAGGCAAAATAAAAATACAGCACAAGTTATTTTGAAACATCCTTTCCAGATTTGTGTGAATGTGTACTTGTTTTTTCAAGCACCAATGTACCTTGTCGTATAGTACTTTGCTATTCGGCACACTTTTTCATACAGGTTAACAGCAGTTTGTCATCTGCACATCTTAATCATCTGAATTTGTTTGGGCAAATGTATTTGGATATGACAATCTGGACATAGTGTTTAATAATTGCCATTTGAAATTCTAAACCATGGTTGTCCAAACGTTTATTGGAGGGCCTAATTGAGTGGCGATGCTGATTGCTGTCCACATCGGATTTTAGCAGACATGCACTCAACTGAGATGTGAGAGATGTGTCAGAACGAGGTAAGATAATGGATAGAGATGCATTCACAAAATATGTATTCATAATGGGAATGATATGACATGCATTTGGATGAAACCTATATTGAACGGAAATGTGATATATTTACAGGAGAAATAACAAGAACGGGTAGGTAATTATATGAGAGAACAGTGACAGTCATAATAACTCAAGTATAGGAGATACATTTATTCATTATTAGATGTATTGAGATAGATTTAGGAGAGGGGAACTCGACTGAGATGCGACAGCACGAAAGACAGAAGAGCGAGGATAGCAAAGGCACTGAGTGATATACAAGTGGAGTGGGGAGAATTGAGAGCGAGACTTCTTTAGAGACAACACGTTTATTATAACAGGAGTAACCTTAACACGAAGGGGTAACGGCCCCTTCCACCCGATACTCTACGGAGGTATATCCTCCGCCTAAAGCGCCTAATACTGGGCAGGCTGACGCCGACCCGACCCTGGCTGGGGTCCGGGTCTCGTCTTCAAGCTCCTCTTCAGGGTGACGGCTTCGGGTCTCCAATATACAACAGCAGCTTCAGGGGTCCGGCTTTTATAGTCAATCCCGGCTCCTCCACCCCTAGACACGCCCTCCTCATACCTTCGAGAAGGACCTGGGTTCTGGGCACGTCATCCCCCCACCCCCCTTTTGGGGGTCCTGGGGTCCATACCTCCGGTCACGAGCCCCCCCAGGGTTCAACCTGAGTGCCACGGCCCAGCTCGATCCGGGCACTCTTCCGCCCCCTGTCATCCTGGGGCTGGCACTACAACCGGGGAGCAGTGGCATCACCCAGGAATGCCACTACACAAGGATTCGAAACATGTGCAGAAGCAAGCAAATCGGCTACAAGACCAAACTGAACATGTTAAGAAAATGCTTGTTCAGTATAGCGTTGTATGCCTGCGAGAATGAAAAAAAACATAAAATATTGATACTCTAAATGTATTGCTACAGAAGGATATACTGCATCTAAGCTAGACCAAATTGTGACCAACATTGAACTAATAAAATGGTTGCACATAAAAGAAAGCAACCTGATGATGCAGGCAGTGATGAACAGGAAACTGGCAAATTCACCATGGAGGTGGAAAAGGATGGCAAGCTACCATTTTGGTATGTTTTAGTCGAAAAGAGACCAGATGGCTCAATGGGACACTGTCTACAGGAAAGCAACTCATACGGATGCCTACCTAATACCTGACTCCCACCACCATCTATCCCAGAAGAATTCCCTCGTAAAAAACTGTACACCATAGAGCTAGATGTATCTCCGACCATCACCACCTAGCCAGTGAACTGGAGCACGTACACCAAGCCCTCAAGATGAATGGATATTCGAACCACACAACCCGTAAAGCTATTACCCCAATCGTTGGGAAAGAACCATCTGAGGACCCAATCAAAACCATTACCTTGCCATACATAGCAGGGGTCACCAAAAATATTTCTAAAATCATGAACAAACACAAGATCCAGGTTCGATTTAACACAGTACATAAAATTCGTGATCTGATCCCATCTGTGAAGGATGTGATCCCTGGCATGTAATACCCTGGCATCTACAAACTAAGCTGTAACTGCGGCAGTAGTTACATTGGGGATACTAAGCGACATGTCTCGGACCGTGTTCATGAGCATAAGGCAGATTTGAAACAGCGTAGGACCAATACCTCGGCCGTGGCTGATCATTGTTTTAATGTGGTGGGCTCACACTAAATTGATTTCTCTAAGGCGTACTTTGTGAGCCCACTGGCCATCAACAAAGAATCGTTTATGAAGCCATCCATATATACAGACAGACAATTTCAACCGAGAGGATGGGTAAAAACTCAGCAATCATTGGAAGGATGTCATCAACCAGTTGAAGTCATAACTGCTGTGATGTTCCCATCTTGCCACCTTCCGATGTTAGTTTTTTATTTGTTTTCCCAATGGCTTCGGCTTTCCGAATTTACATTAACAGGTTAAATGTCTCACACCAACACAGCCACCTCCGCACGCTCGTCGTGGAGGCCGCTCTGCGATCTTACATTAACATGCTAATCTCTCACATTAACATTAACATGCTAATCTCTCACATTAACATTAACATGCTAATCTCACATTAACATTAACATGCTAATCTCTCACATTAACATCACTAGCCCCGCCCACTTCGTTTATGCCCATTGGGCTACATTTTAAACCTTTAAACACAGCCTGCCTTCAGCAGAATTCCCTCTATTTCTTCCTCCTGATGACCAGGGCCAGATGAAGGCACGGGGCTTTAGGGGCTGCACAGCCTGCCTTCAGCAGAATTCCCTCTATTTCTTCCTCCTGATGACCAGGGCCAGATGAAGGCACGGGGCTTTAGGGGCTGCAGCCCAGGGAACTCCGCCAGCTGGAGGGCCTCCAGAGATTAAGTGAAAAGTTAATTCACTTGTGGATGCTGAATTTATTTGTTGTTAGCCTTGTAAAAATAAATTAGATGTTTCTTTAACTTTGTTTTCCTTTTGAAAAAAAAATACTGGGGGCCTCACAGTACCTGTAGCCCAGGGGCCTACACAATCTTAATCCGGCCCTGCTGATGACGATGGCTTGTGTTGTTATAGAAACGTCGTAGTTTTTTGTTTATTTTATTTTAATTAATTTGAACCTATCTACGTGACTTTACCGAAAGATCCAAAGAATAGGAAACTGGCACTTTGTGAACACATTTAAGATGTACAATAACACAATTTAAAAGTTTGTTCGTAAAAATGGAAGGAACTGGAAAAATAGTAATACCTAACAGATAATGGCTTGACGGCATCAGAGATTCATACTCTTTAGGTCTGAATTCCTGCAGTCACGAAAGCTTTAAGTCAAGGCATAAGAGAATGGTGCCAGAAAAATGCGCACTACTTAATCATAATGGTACAAGACAGAAAAAAGTGGAAACAAATGACAAAATGTGCAGTGGACACATACGGGAAATCTGCCAATGGATCGTGATGATAACGATGACTCAAAATAGATATACGGAAAAGAAGAGATACACATTTTCATAAGGGAGGTAGAAGAGGGATGTAATCATGAGGGTCATTTAACAGGAGATGCATTAATATGAGATATATACTTTATTCACGAGACAATATATACTCCAAAAGCTACATATGGGCTATATGAGAGGGATTATATTCAGAAGACTGGATAGAATAAAGAGAAGTGATATATATTAAAAAAAAGTTACGAGAAAGAAGACGTATTCATGTTCTTTGGGTTTTTCGATAAAGTCACGTAGATAGGTTCAAAGAAAATAACAAAAATAACCAAAAACTACGACGTTTCAATCGCAACGCGAACGGTCATCAGCCTGATGACGACCGCTTGCGTTGCGATCGAAATGTCCTAGTTTTTGGTTGTTTTTGTTATTTTCTTTGAACCTATCTACGTGACTTTACCGAAAGACCCAAAAAACATGAATTCCTGCAGTCACGAAAGCTTTAAGTCGATAAGTAAGACGTATTCAGTAGGAATATAATCGGAGGGAAAGAGAGAGGAGAGATGATTAAACCAGCTGGGGAGTCAGCTTTGGCCTTCGGGCGGAGTATTGATAGCTCTGTTGTTGACCGCTGTACTGAAACAAAACTCTGCTTGTACTACATACAGAAGGTGTGTAAGTTAACACAAGTTACACACAGTGGGAACAAAGTAGGCACACACATTAAAACAAATGTGCTTGAAGGAGGTTGTGTGGCAACAGCAATTACAGGAGGTGACGAGGTGAAGTGCTCCTCCGTGCCACGTCAGATGCTCGTTCACGTCCCCCTGCGAGACTCGAGAAGGTAAGGATGCTTTTTTTGTGGATTCTGTTTGACATTTCAAGGTAATTGTAAAACAACAACATTTCAGTGTATTGTATTTTTTTGGACTGGATGTGATCAAATACTTCAGCGTGATATAGATACAATTGCGATAATATAGTACTATACCGTAATCAAAATGTAAAAAATGTACATGTGCAAGGAATGATGAACTATTACAGAATCTTGACTTAAAGCTTTCGTGACTGCAGGAATTCATATTCTTGCTATTATTTTGATTATTTTTTCTATCTACGTGGCTTTACCGAAAGACCCAAAGAATATTACAGAATCGCTGTGACACAGGATGCGTTTGGAGTACTGTATATGCTAGGTTTAACATGTTATATTTTTTATTGCTCATGCATATATTAAAGATTAACTTTGATCTGATTATACTGGTAGGAACGAAGTTGTAAACTGAGTGTACCAGCCTGCAATAGATTAATGTGTCCGTCCGTCCGTCCCCTTTCAATACTTTAACGAAGTGAAGTGAAATCTCGTGCTGTTGGGTGTAAAATCAGCAATAGACAGCGCAGAGACTTGTCCTACCAGCCCACCCTGCAGGGACCTGTTATTAAATGTGTTTGCCTTGTCTGCGCAATATCATGAACATCCATCCAGCCATCCTACGTTTTTATTCACAACTCGACCCTTACAACACAGACTACCCAACTGCACTGGTCAGACCGAGTACCAGCGATGCCGTGAGTGTATTCACTTCTGTTTTCCCTCACACACACACTGTCATTTGTACTGACCCCTCTGTCACGTTGCATTAAGCTGTCAGTTTGTTACTTACCAAGTCGCGACTTTACACCCCTGCTTCTCTGGCCTGGCCTTATCCCCTCCCACTGCCCACTGATGAAGGTGAGCTGGTGCTGTCTGGTGGTGTTTAATCTGAGTCGGTGTAGACAGTGCCTTACAGGCACTTACATTCTTCATGATGATATCTCACTTATTGTCGACTTGTACAACGTGTGCTTCCAGGATACTATAATAATAATGATGCATATACTAAATGTGATTCGTTTTCATGGATGATGATGAAGTGTGAAATCTTGAAAAATCTGTAATAGAGGTTTAAAAAAAAGTAAGATACTTTTTTGTACATCTATCTAGGTGGCACAATGGTTAGAGCATGTGACTCAAATCAGATGGTTGCAGGATAAAATTGTTGTTAGGGATCAATTTACATGTCACAATGACATGGGAACCACTTTGTGGTTCGTCAACAGTGATTGAGCTATGTCTTACTTAACTCCTGCCATGAGAATGTGGAATTTCAAGCGATAGCTCAGAGCTACAAACATTACACTCATTTACGAGAGAAAAACACTTTAACGTTTGACTTTGACCAGTATGTTAACACAATGAAGTGCATTAATTTTCCCTGTGTACATTTTAATTGGCAGAAGAGGAACGTTTTATTCTATGACTTCGTCATTTGAAGAGCTTTCGTTCGGTCTAATGGCTCCATTGCCCCACAATGGAACATGCAATGGGAATATTGGGATTAAAATATTGGCTACACCTGATCATATACCTTCATATCTCGTAGGCATTTTTATTGTGCACATACATGAACATCCCTTTATCGGCCAACTAGTGGATGAAGGTCTCGTGCTGGACTTCACCACTGCAGTTCACTTGGGTTGAAGGAGGAGATCCAAGACTGATCCATACATCACTTGCCACTCACGTTTGCTGTGGCCAGAAATCAAACTCAGGGTAGTCAGGATCATGGCACAGTAGCTAATCGTTGTGTATATATTTATAGCAAATTTCTGTTTTGTATATACTGTAAAGTAATACATATAAATTTTACATTGCAGATCATGAAGACTGCACACATATATATAGTTTTGATCTTAATGTCTAATGCATTGCAAGAACTTCATTCTGGTAAGATATAATTTGAGCCATCTTCATTTCCATTTTATTTTAACGTGGAAAATAAATCCAGGTCGAATAGCTTGTATATCGATACATATACTGAATACGGAGCAAGTTTATTACGATTAATTTCGATTTAAAGCTTTCGTGACTGCAAGGATTCATCTTCTTTGGTTCTTTCGGTAAAGTCACGTAGAATGAGAATAAAATAATAACGACGTTTCGGCCACAACACAAGCGGCCTTCATCAGGTGAAAGGACGAGACAGACTCGATAATATCATTATTCTAATTTGTGGCAGGTCTCTGCACTGGCAGTCAAAGCACACTTGCCCACAATTTCAGATTTAGCTGCTTAAGGCTTCCATCTGAATCTCATGGTAATTTTTTTTGCATTCACCATCACGAAATTATTATACCTTAATTCTGATGAAGTTAATTTCCACTTTTTTCCATGACATTTATAAATTAGAGGATGCTAACAATAATAGACTGCGGTTTGCCATTGCTTATTGGACATTATATAACAATTACAAGAACTAACAATGCCAACCGAGTGAAGAATGAAAGTGTACCAATTCAGTAGCACGGTGCAATAATATATGATGTTACATCAATGAGTTTGTGCAACACAAATGTAGTGTCTTGAAATTACTCACACTGACACGGAGTAACAGGTCACCTGCTTACACTTTATTAATCCTACTCTCGCACCCGTTGTAGGCTGGCTTCCATTGTCACCACACACTCTGCTTCTCCTACTACCCACCCTCACCTACTCCGCACCTCACCTACACTCTCCTAACCTACTCTCTCCTATCTCGCCGCTGCCCTCTCCTACGCTGCCCCATACCCACTCGCCCGTCTGTCCCTGGCGGGGAGGTCCAGCCACACTCGCCCGTGGACAGCGTGAGGGGCCAGGTCCCGTTGACGGTTCGAGCGGCAGCGGCGAGACGTCTCATCTCTTGGTCCCCGAACAGCTCCCAGCCACTCACGCGCACTCCTCATTCCAAGTCCTCGCGTGCTCCACACTTGAGCTGTCGCCTCCACGGCGCCTCTCGCGAATCCCGAATCCCGAATCACCGCCCCCATCTCCCGTCTCTCGGCACCAACCTCCTGCCCCAGCCTGCACACACCTGCTCGCCCTCGACTGCACCCGCTCAACTGCGCGCACTGCGCTCATCTCTACACAAAGACAAAGATCCCCCCTGTATAGCCTTAACAGACTGTTGGGGCAAGTGCTGTTAGCGGGCACCTATGAAGGCTGACACGGTCGACGAGGGCGTGGGTGGCCAGCGTGTTAACTGCTGCACCACCGCTCCGCACAACAATACAGACACCCACACCTTTAGCGTCATAGCCTTGACTCCATGCTTTCATCAAAGCAGTTGGTGAGGTTAAAATCTGCCTCGTGTTCTTGTTACAGAGAGAGTCACTTGTGGTGGCACGCTGAGAGAACCGCAAGGCTCTTTCACCAGCCCCAACTACCCACAGCATTACTCGGACAGCGCCTCCTGTGTCTGGGTCATTGAAGGACTGCCATTTTCTGTCATCGTGTTAGAAATTGTAGACATGGAGTGAGTACTGTTAATGTACAGTATATTTTAAAAATATATCACACCAATATGGCAAAGTATATTTATGAAGTTCATAGTATGACTATGAGTGATGGCTAGGTGGGTAAACACAATACAATAACATGCTTCAGAGTACAGCAATTGTCTGAAACATTCGGTCACTATTAGTATCTATCACAATTGTAAGGTACTGCGAATGAGAACTGTAGTGAGGAGTTTTCAGACTATGTAAATGCACTCTTGTCCATGGTATATATGGCTATGAATGTATGTAAGTGTTTCAAACTCAATGTTAAACTGAGACATACACGAATGTCCACCTCTGGACCACCCAACCACTGAATACATCACTTAGATCACGTGGTAACTTTAAAACTCTGAGGTTAGCCGATGTGCAGAAAAAAAACCAAGCCAGTTCCTATTAATCTATGTACTGTGTGTTGGAAATTTCTCCATCCCGTACATAGCCAACTGTGCTAATCGAAGGTGCGAATGTGTTGTTCATGCAAATTCCTTCTATAACGATTCCTTGTGTCCTCCTCTCGTCTGTGTCTCTATGTTTGTTTCTTTACAGACTTGAATTATTCTTCGATTCAGTTACTCTTTCAGAAAACCAGATGGCTACAGATGCTGAGTTTAATGGCTACTTGTACAAGTCTTTTAGCAATACGCTGATAGTAAAATTCAAGTCTGACTTGAGCGTGACATATAGAGGGTTCAATGCTTCCTACAACACAATCACGTACGCTGATGGTGAGATGGCAAAGGAATAATGGTTGGAAATTACATTTTGAACACATTCATGATGAAAAATTCCAGTTTCCAGTTGCTCAGCCCATAACGCAGAAATGGTAGTGTAGTTGTTTATTGTCAAACGTAGTCATAACACCATGGGATACTGTACGTTGTATATTTGTCAGTGTGTAAATAGACTGAAAATAATCCAGTGTATTATGATTACAGATTGAAACAACATGTATTATTTATTACAAGTACACATGGGGTTTCATTACATTCCCAGCTCAACTGTAGCGTAAGATTAGTGGCTCTGGTCATAGGCAAGCGTTAAGGTTGCTCAAAACCCTTTTGAAGCTGCACTGCCACAAGTTCCTGAACTAAGTTGTAAACCATAAATATCAGCAACGCCAGCAGTCATTAAAGTTCAGTATTAGCCTATAAATGTGCAGGAATACCTCCATGAGTATATCCCTTCCCTGTTGTTCGCAGATTACCGAAGGCCGCTTGGGATGGAATCTGGCCTTATCCCTGATGACATAATAACGGCGTCGTCTGAATTTGGCGATCCTT
Organism: Petromyzon marinus; assembly: GCF_048934315.1. Lineage (NCBI taxonomy): Eukaryota > Metazoa > Chordata > Hyperoartia > Petromyzontiformes > Petromyzontidae > Petromyzon > Petromyzon marinus. Next base: position 540,228 of record NC_133684.1, on the reverse strand, counting down.
TCTCGGCAAGGAACGCACGATTCAACAGCCCACTGGGCTACTGGAGACCTCGCGAGTCCCGCGGCTTCGAGTTCCTGCAGATAGATTTTCGTTCCGCGATTAATCTGACGGGGATGATGTTGCAGGGATCTTCTCCTGAGCTGGGTCTGCGCTACGGCGTGAGACCCAGCTGGGTGACTGCGCTCTTAGTCACTTGCATTGATGCGGTCGTCTCGACCGGGTGCCGTGATGCCATAGCGGTGGGTGTTCGTTTTTTCTCTTCGCGGGCATGTCATTATTACAGTAAAATGTATATGCGCAACTCTGCAATGTCTTGCTCAATCCACTGCTGGAGGAATAGCTTAGACGAGAGAGAGAGCACTAGAGCCTCTCTAGGTGTATTGAAGATAGCAGGCTCATTTATTTTTTTTAATGCTTCTTGTGCTTCGTTTGTTGTCCTTCCCCCCGCATCTCCGATTAACACGATTGGCTATGTACGATGCAAAAGAAGTTCAACATACATATATACATTGATCTGCTTTTCCACAATTGCGAGACGTCTTGCAAGGGATAGCAGGAGCACTCACACTTTCGACCGCCACAAGAGTTGAAGAACGTTTAAGAAATCTTTATATCTACTGGAAGTACAGCTAAGCACAAAACTGATAAAATAAAATTGTGAAATATAATTACAGTACAGAGTTTTGTTAAACTGATATTGGGACAATCCTCATGTTGTGAACATTTTTATTATACGATTAACAATTATATCGTGCAACCCAACTGCTGTGAATTGATTTGAAGAGTTAAACTGTATTTAACCATTGTCTTTCGGATTTAATGTGACTTTGGTTTGAAAAGAATGTAATAATATACATGTATACAATGTGTACATGTATGTAATATTGAGCATCTATTTTAATTCCTCTTGGGTAGTTTCTTTGTAATTGAACCTAGGAAAGGCAAAGTTATTTCCTTATCCAATAAGCATTGAGGTGGTTCTCATCTCAAATTTACAGACCTGAGCCAGTGGTGAAAATCCCACATTTCTATGGCGGGGATTGAGTCTATTCATAGGACAACTGCTGTGGATTTCCCCACAAAGTGGTACTCGTGTTTCGACCCTGGTGGGATGATGGGTTGAGTCAACCCCCAACCAGAATTTGAACTTGCAACGTTCCGATTGCAAGCTTTACCGCCGAGCTCCCTGGCCGAATTATCACAACCGCGTGGTGATTTTGTTCTTTTCCAGTTCTACACAGGGCTTGTGGATGCCATCTCGCCAAAATACACGTTTTTTAGAAGCCCCATTTTTGTCCACGGAATACGAATTACTCCCTTGTCCTGGGAGAATGAGATAGCTCTACGTATCGAATTATTGTCTCCCTACTCGAAACAAGGCTCCACGGAAATTACCTACGAGCCCCTCAAGCCCGATGGAAGCGTGAATATAACAATAAGGAGCGCGTTCTCGGGTGCCGCGTGCTACATTTGCACCCCTGAGCATGGCCACACATTTCTCTACGGCCCCTTTTTTTGCAAGAACCTTTTCCCGTCATCTCGCACGGTAAGCGGGCACCACGAAGGCACCTTTTCCTTCTCTCATACCTTCTCGGCATACGGCACCCACCAGGTACGAGTTCAGGAAATTACCGCTTTTGACAACAGAACGTACGACAAGACCATTTACGTCAATGACCACGGCTGTATCAGTTACAGTGTGACTCTGGAAGATGAATTACGGAGCAAGGGTAAGACAAGACTTTTGGAAATATCAGACAGCATGGATGTGGTGGCAAACTTGAAGGTGTTCTGCGTTCAAACCTATACCGATGCACAATACACCTGGACCATCACACACAGAGCAAACGGGAATGTGTCTTCCATTCCGTGGCATAACTCTAAACGTGTGCATTTCCCACCGAGGTATTTTGCTGAAGGTGAGTACGTGCTGAGAGTCACGGCGAGTCTCCGCACGGTGACCACCGAGGAGCAAACAGACTTTCTCAACATCACCGTTGGGCCAGAGCGTCTGGTCGTAGCCATCGTGGGTGGCGCCAGCAGAAGAGTGGGCGTAGGGCACGACCTTGTTGTCCATGCGTCCGAGGGGCCTTATGATCTCGACGAGTCACGCGATCTCACAGAGACGAACTTCGACTGGGAGTGCACTAAAGCGTCTGCAGGTGGTGTGCTGGCAGCGTGTGAAGTCGGCTTCTTGTAAACTGGTGTTGTAAAGATATCGAAGTCTTGGCTAGAGGCTGACTGGCGCTTGACGGTGGCGGTAACAGTCACCAAAGGGACGCTGAGTGCCACTGCCGCCCAGACCTTTAATGTTGTCCGAGGCAACGTTCTGGATATTTATATAAGGTGTGTGTTTTTATTTTGTTAATTATATTATTTGATTGAATCAGTTACTCCACATTGAGTCTCAAAGCAAGTCTCTCGCTTAGGACGTTCAATTGTAAAGTTACTAGTTTAGCATGTAGACACAAACTGGAGTGTCGAGAGACAGCCCACACATACAAATCGCTCACACTCCTTGCACATAAGGTGGTCGTCACTACCCAGGATGGTGGATCACAACAATGTTCTGAAACTCCCTTCCCATGGGCGTCTCGGTGCCATGCCCTGGCTTTCCAGGAGAATGCAGTAGAGAAAACGCGGACCCCATATGTTGCATCTGTATGGGATAGATGTTTGCCCTCTCACATGTGTAAGCTTTTCTTAGGGTGCTCCAGTTTCATCTCGCATGCACATGCGCATTAATTGGCTGAAAACATCCTGACATAGTGAGGACTGCGGAGCTTGGATAATTTCTGGTGCTGGCTCCCTGCCTTCCAGCTTCTCAGTGGTTCCTCACGCCTGCATTGTTCCTTTCTCTCTGCATTACAAGTGGAAATTATAATTATAGCAAGGAATGCGTGTGACACCTCTGTGGGAACAATTGTATTTGTCTTATAATCTACTCGCTTTACTACCCGGCTTCGCCCGAGACATGGATTCTTGTCTTGGATGAATACAGGGCCTATGCGGAGGGTTGGGGGGGGGGTGACGTCGGCAAGCACACTGCGTGACGCTGCCGCATGGGGGTGACATCACAAATGTGACGTCACCGCTCACTTGCCGTGCAAAATATATCCATTATTGCGCCCCCCCAAAAATACAAAAGTATTTTTTATACTTTTTGCATTGTGTACGGTCTGGAAGCTATCCACATGCCAAATTTCAAGTTTGTTGCATGTTGGGAAGTATGCTAAACATTTCTAACAGACACATTCACAAATTTCCCTTTGTATATATAGATACAAAAGTTGCGTGTTAGATGTGGAGAAGCTGTGAAAGCAGAGACGAGTCTCAGTACGTATTATTGAGTGTCTCATTGTAAGATATATTTGCCATTGAAAAATGAGTGACGTACTTGATGTGCTCACGAAAAGCTTTGTGTACAGGGTGAGCTCATTGTAATTGTTTGCCTGGCAGGTGCGATGACAACTGCAAGGATCGGGTGGCCACTTCAGAATCACTGTCACTGTCAGTGGTTTGCATGAACTGCGGTGGAGCTAAAGATGTGGCTTTTTCTTGGACACTGAAGGCTCAACAGATAATTAGCAACTTGGAGGAAATTGCTTCTACAGGTGATGAATGTATTAATTCTCAAACAACGCAACTACTTGAATGTTTTTTTACAGATTGTAAGCCATTTCTATAATGCGTAATTGTGGCTTTTACCGCATCTGTTCCTTGCTGTGATACTTTTAAACAGCAAGGAACTTCATCATAGGACCTCCTTTGCCAGTACCAAAATATGAGAATAGGTTTTCCCCTTTTATCTGGCAACAAAACAGCTTTGTTAAGATGTTAAAACACCAAACTGAAACCTTTCACAAGGAATCATGTCTGCATTAACCTCAACACTTGTGGTCAGAATGCAAACAAAAAACATACTCTGATAAGGCCTTTTGGCGTCCTCTGGTCTAACACCTTTTGATAGGAGGCTCTAAAGCAAGCTGTCTCTGGTGTGGACCAATCAGTTTCAAAGACAATGCATATATTATCAGAGTATGTTTTTTTCTTTGCATTCTGACCGCAAGTAATTGTGGTTAATGCAGACATGATTCTTTGTAAAAGGTTTCAGTTTGGTATTTTAACATCTTAACACCTGTTTTGTTGCCAGAAAAAAGGGGAAACCCTATTTTCACAGCAAGGAACTTGTATTAGTATATATACTTAAGAAATTATTAACTTTAATTCTTAATGGCAATGCATATATACAGGATGGCAGGATAGGTTTAGAAATGGTACACATAATATCCTGAGCCCATTATTGCCACCCAAAATGCAATGCAGTATGATATTTAACAACTTATTGATGGACATCATTGCACGAATAAATTAATCATAAATCTACAATGCGAAATGCAGCATAGTGCAAACTTGAGAGAATGGTATCTTGTATTATATTGGCAAGTTCTAAAATAAACATCCTTATGAATATAATAAACAAGAGGGCTGCAGTAAAGTATTTCATTATTTTATTCTCATTCTACGTGACCTTACCGAAAGAACCAAAGAAGATATGTGAACATTGAATAGAGTGAAAATACACCTGGCTTAACGGCCTCCACTAGAACAAGCTCTGGACAGCCCCTCTAGAAGATATTTGGCCTACTCTTCCATGCTCACCAGACATCTCCGATTAGCACGGTAGTCTACGTACGGTGCGGAAGAAGTTCAACATACATCTTGGAAGAGGTGGTGATACGCACACTTTACCCCACCACTCGCGACCTGTAGGTCAACTACCAATGAGATACCCATGTATACGGCTGGGTGGACTGAGGCAGGGGGATTCAATAAACGTGCCCCATTGTTTCAACTCTCTCACTCAGAGACTGAACCTGCGCCCTTGGGAATGCAAGTCGCTTTACCGGTGTGCGAACCATTCCACCTTGGCAGTATCTGAACATTGGACATCTGCTCCGAAAAACAAAAGTGTACTATGATTGACAATTCTGGACATTAAACACCACTAATAGTTTACTTATTTAATTTTTGTTGTTGTCACAACTGCCTATCACATACATATTATAATTTACAACTTCTCACATCACGCAACATCACTCACTGATTGTTTTCTGTTTGATCTTTTTACGCAGCAAAGTAATGCGCGTCTTCCTTTTGCAGGCGTTCACGAGCAAGGATTGGCACTCATACCCGATGAGTGCCAATCCTAGAGACGAGAACGCACTACACAGCCACGGTGTCTGTCTCTGCCCAGGGAGCAGTCACCACGGAGGCGAGCTATGGATTCGTGACCAGCGTCTCTCCGTACAACGGCTCTTGCTCCAGCGAGCCCACCGCAGGTGAGACCTGTGCTGTGTACACTCGCAGCCCAGGCTGGGAGCGGTGGCACAATGGTTAGCACACTGCACCACGAACCCGGCCAACCGAGTTCGATGCCTGCTCACGGTTAAAGACGGTGACGAATATCTGCCTTAATCTTTCTTTGCACAAGGCTTGGCGGGCATCACAGGCTTCCAGCTCCGGTGCGAGGGCTGGCTTAGCGACAGCGACAGCAGCGGCAGGGCGAGCGACTTGACTTACGAGTGGTGGCTCAAGTGGCCCCGGCACGATCAGCTCCTCTGCAGCTCCCGCCTGAGCCTCACCCCGGAGCTGCTGCTCCCTCGGGGCGACGCGGACACCGGCGGGCGGCTCACGCTGGCGGCCGCAGTGTGCGACGCTGTAGGGCAGTGCACAAAGGTCGCTGTCTATGTTCAGGTACAAGACATTTTGATTTTAACATTGGGATTTGGGAACACTTAAGGACAATTTTTAGTCTTTCACTTGGATATTTTGATGTTTGCACCATGAAGGTTAACGCGTTTTCGTGCTAACAAAAATGTATATTCCCAATTTTCAGCTCAATCTGCACCCTGTCCCATTAGACTTCAGAAGCTCAGTAGGTTTGAGCGTGGCTAGATGGGTTCGTAAACATTGTGAGCTCGTGCAGAATCTCTCATTGTGACTCTGTACTCCCCACAACTTCACCAACCCCGACTGCCCAGTGTGGTGAAGTATGGTCACATGGCCCTCACTGCCTGGACGGTGTCGGGGAGGCCCTCACCTCGCTGCAGTGACTTGACTGACGAACGCGATGTATGCACTCTGATTCCTATCAGTGTAGTTTTGCAGAACTTTATTTCATAATAAAGGCTTTTAGGTTAGATCGCATAAATATAAACAAACCTGTCCTTAACCCACCACCACCCCCCGACACATCCAACTAGTAAGGCTTGTCACGTCAACAAAACGTGTCAATTACTACCTCAGCACACCGCTGTGTTGCAGAGTAAATCGTTTGGCTGTGTCGGGTGGTGGTGGGTTAACGACACGTTTCTATTTACGCGATCTAACCCCAAAAAAAACACCTTTACTATAAATAATGATGTTCGCGAAAGCCTACGACTACTACGTGTTAGAACTTTATTTAGTTTTTATTCCACAGGTTCTTATCCCTCCTATGCAAGAGCTGATAAACAATACCAGGGGCTTGCTCGCACAGGGCGGGTTCATCGAGGGCATGGTGCAAAGGAGCGACAGCTTGCTGCCGGGAATTGTGACCGTGCTCACGGCCACTTTGCACACAAGAGCGGACGGAAACGCTGTGAAGGAGGTGCAAGCTTGAAAATCTAAAAACATGTTAAATACACCCTGTTAGCTAAGGAGCCATCCATTTAGCACGTACACAAAAGTCTGTCAAGACGTGACCCCTCTGCCCCTCCCTGTACGCACGCGGATTTCTTACACCCCCCCCCCGAATCCTATAGAACGGCCGATATTTAATCCACGCAGAAACGATCAAGGATTAATAATATTAACGTGTTTAAGCAAACGGATAGCCCACCGCCGGCTGCATTAAATAATTAAGTTGCGTACCCTTAAAAAGTTTGTCTCGTATCCGCTCGGTTCAAACTCCGACTGAACGCAGTCGGATAGGTCACGTGTTGTCGGGATTCCGTCAACAGGCAAAGTGTCAGGCTGAAGCACAGCAGCGTTAGCTGCAGCGTCGCTGGCGTCCTCATCATCATCATCCAGCACTTGATTGTTCTCACTGCCAGAAGACTCCGCAGTGTGAATGCGCTGGTGTCGTTTCGCACTGGCCTGCGACGAGTGGTACTCACCAAACACGGGACATGTGCGCCTGATCATTTCAGGTTGTGCAAGTGACGGACAGTGCATATCAAAAGTCCGGGCAGCAGCAGCAGCTAAAACCTTGAGCCAGCGGCAGTGTGCAGTGAGGCGAGATTGAGGGACGTGTGATCATCCATGGGGCAGGCCGCCAAACGATGTCAGAGTCACCGCTGAGCTGCGTGATATCTGCAGTCAGGGGCACGGTGGCATACAAGTGACACCTCTCCCACAGTCCCACTGCTCCCGCTGGTACTTGTCTGACAGCTGGAGACACTCAACTATGGCTCATTTGAAGGCCAATGTAGACAAATTATTATCAAGTCTTCACCCCCCCCCCCCACCGTTTCCTATGCGCACATTATCAGTAGACCCCCCCATATGCAAGCGAAGGCGTTTGGATGAACCCCACTCCCTCCTCCATGCGTACGTACTCAATGGATGGCCCCTAATCTATCGCATATTTAATGACGTTCTGTAGTGATGTCTGGATGAGACGATCAGCTTGCGTGATTTAAAATTGAGCTAATTGTGGTTTAGTATCGAATAGAAACGATTCAAATATTTTGTATTGTACTGTACAGCTAATGTTCGGAACATAATAGTAATGTGTACATAATGAGACTGAGCTAGCTGTTATATTTACACATACTGCAGTCCCAAGAGCTCCGTTTGAAATGATTTTAAAACGGACATTTTCACTGCTTTTTCACGAGTGGCATTTAGCACGCTGCCCCTCCGCTTCTATTATTAGATCTTGCTTTGAAAAACGTGCTTTGTATATTTCTTAGATTTTTTCCAATGTGTTCTTTTATTACATCTTTAAAAGGTGACAGCAAAGCTGATAGAATCACTGATGACGTCAACTGTTCCAATGAATAATGTGAATGAGGTTCTGCAATACACAAACTCGCTAGGAGCCCTGGCAATGTCTCCGTCTGGATTCACAGTCGACAACATGGTAAGCAACGCTCATAGGCCGTCTAATTTATAAACCTCATAAATGAACACTACGAAACGTTTAAAACTGTAAAACTCTTAATTCTTACATTAAGTAACGTGCTATAGTGATCTTAATATGTATTTACATGAAACTTTGTCAGTGGATGTTTCTGCATTTCCTTTGTGACTTTTAAGAATGCCATTGTTCAAGGAGCTAAGACTGCCGTGGAACAAATGGAGAGGCTCGTGCACGTGGGGAAAGCCAGCCTGCTGAAAGTCTCTGATGGTAAAAGGAAGCACTCTGCATTGCTTCACATTCCCACGTTCCAAGTTCACGAGGCGCGCTTGTTTAAAATCTCTCTCTGATGGATTATTGTAGGGTTAGACAATTATTTACGCTGTGAGCTCATGGGAGGTGTTTTGACAGACGTGCTGCGTGTGGTTGGAGGTGCTCTGGAAATATCCCTCTCATCGACGCAGCATTCCAACAGAAGCCCAACGAATGGCTCTCGAGCGGAACCTGCAGGGGGCATGCACATGGTGCGTGGTGAATACACGTTCGACGACAGCTCGACATGTCTTACAATGAGTGTTCCCCTTCTCCTCCTTCTTCCTCTTCTTCCAATCCAGTACCTTTGCACAAGTCACTGGGTCCACCGCAAGCAGAAGTCCACCCCTGTGGGCGATCACACCCCGCCTGTTCCCACGGCATTACTCTTCATCCCAGTGCCTCCTCCTCCACTCCATCAATCCGTCTCTTCTCTGTCGTCCTCTGCGTCTCGTATCTTCCACTCGCGTCGCCACATTATTTTCTGGATTCTTGTTTGGTGGAATTCTTCGGGAATCAGGACAGCATGGCGTCGTGTGAGTTCCACAATTCTCTATGATTGGTCAATCGATTTTTAAGTCTCTTCTGATCTCTTCATTTCTTATTCTATCCAACATTATTACTCTGAGGTGCTGCAAATGGATGTCATCTACAGTCAAGGGTACCACTGCATTATTATTTAAGTCATATGCAGTCGCCGTTAGTTCTCAATACACAACATCACAGAGGTAACATAGATAAAGCAAGAGCAACACTGCCACCATGGTTAATTCGTTCACCTTTGCTGCATTGCATTTACACATTGTGGAAAATTGGAATAATTTAGTCCCAACATGCAAAGCGTGAAACTTCTGCCCAGCGATGCCAGCCATGATTCTAGAACACAGGACACAAGCGAGCATTGAGGATGGTACCACCTATAATTGGGGGCACTCACATTCACACATTCAATGTCAAACTGCACAAGTGGTCTCACACCAGAGCTTGGAAGTCAAATTTCAACCTTGACTTAAAGGTTTCGTGACTGCAGGAATTTATATTCTTTGGGTCTTTCGGTAAAGTCACGTAGATAGGTTCAAAGAAAATAACAAAACAACTACGACGATTCGATCACAACACAACCACTTGTGTTGCGATCGAAACGTCGTAGTTGACTTTACCGAAAGATTTCAGCTGTGGAATTTCCCGTGACATCTGGCACGACGAACGAAGCGATGGTGAGATGTAGAACAACAAAGGCGCTACAACCAGAAGTGACATCGGAGAGCTATACAGCACGTCTGTAAAAATCTACACAACGGTGATGATGTTTTGTTGTCCACAGAACGCTGGCTTTGACGACCTGTTCAACACCTTGCTGCAGGTAGGGAAGCTGCAAACTGAAAAGGCTGTGCCAGGAGAAAAGCCAGTTTCTTTAAGTGCAGGCCCCGTCTCAGCGGAGATACAGACGATCGCCGGTTCTAAATTGTTTGATGCATCTTGGAAGACGGTGGAGGCGAAAGCCTCCCTGGAGCCCAACGTGAATGGCACGGTGCAGCCCACAGACAAGGTCAACGTTCAGGTATAGAGAAGTGAGAAACACCGTGTTTCGGTTTCAAGTGTCACCTCTGGGCAGCGTTGGATGAGCATCGTTGATCCCATAAATGATGGCGGACGGGCTTCCACTAGAGGGAGCTCTAGAGAGCCCTTCTGGAGGGTATTTGGCCTACTCTTCCACGCTGGTCAGATGTTTTGCAAAAGGTGGAAGTACCCACACTTTACACCACCACAAGCAGCCTGCCACTTAACTTACTATGGTGTACCAATGTATACTGTTGGATGGACAGAGGTGGTGAGATTTAAGAAACCCACCTTCAGAGCAATGATGTATTGTACTTATAGAAGGCAGTACAGCAAAATAATATCTTACCTTTCTTCAAGTGTTTTCCCATACAGATTGTATCCAGAAACACATGTCTCTCTCAAACACTGAAAATACAGTTTGGTAAAATATCCCAAAGTTGGACCCTCTATGAAATGAGTTTCTAAACCCTAAATGGGTTTCCCGTGTAAACACAGAAATAGTTTTTTTAAATATATTTTACTGCAGTATACCAAATGTACTCCGTGATGCTATTGAATATCAATGTTAGAGCATAGCTGAGAGCAGGGCCAATTGTAGGAGAAGCTGGGGTGGGCCATGCACCACCAGATGTCGCTTTCGGCCACCCAAGTATGCTCTCCTGAGTGGTGAATCACTGTCACGGTGCACCCACACCACGGCTTTACTACCTCCCCCAGCCCCCCATCTGAGAGTAGCTGGAGCCAGCTCTGGCTCAGTGCTCACGCAGCCGAAACTAAGCGCCACCGAATGTACAGATACCAGGATACGTAATACACATTTCGGTGACATAACAATAAATGATGAAATAGGCAAATCATTTTATTATAAATCACATTCTGTGACTATAACGGTAGAATTTTGAAGGAAGAGTAATTATTTAAAAGAAAACCATCGTCTGCTTTGCATCCACATCTGTAACCATGTGTTAAAATCACAATAATTAGGTAGTTTTGTAAGTGAAGTGTAAAACGCCACACACAGCAGCATAACGTAACGTAAGATGAGTTTGGCTTGGAAATGCAGTTCATAAGAGATTATTCAACAACTTTACATAAAACGGGTGACGTAATTGCATTTATATTAATTTGATGTTTTTGTTTCCTGAAGATTTGGTCTTTCAAATCAGATCCACTGACGACCAACAATGGCGCTGCGCCAAATAGTGCGGTGGCCAGCTTAAAAGTATCCGTCACAAAGAAGGACTTAAACATAACCTCTGCCACAATCACCGTGGCGAATAATGGAGATGCAGCAGGACAGGAGATCGAATTTTTCCTCAAGCACAACGAAACGCTTTGCGTTAAGAAGCTTACTGTGCACAAGCCTGGGACGGCAGTGATAATGGAAGTGCTTTCCAGTGGCAGCCTAGTGGAAGGGCTTGAGATTTTAGTATGGCAAGGCAAGTTGCCTGGACTGGACCCTATAACATATGACCACCACTTCATGATTCAGCTAAATGCAGTAGCCACTGATGAAGATTTGTCCTCAAGGAACAAAGCGAGTGACGTTCAGGACCACAGACCAAATCACTTTTTTATCCCCAGCAGCGATACGAACGCAGGAGAGTATTACATTGGCCTTCGGCACAACGGTGAGCATTGTACGGGAAATGCGTAATAACTCCGTGTTATCTACAAAGGCTACACGTGGAGATAGCGTTGTCATCTGTCACAAAAGTTCACGATGTTTTTTTCTCATTTTTGCACAGTAAAGTAAGCGTATTTGTATATCTGTTTCACATTAAATATGAGACTATGTTATCGTTTGTGATTGCACATTACAGGCTTTGTTTTGTTGGCTTAGTGCCATTCATAATGAGGCTCTCTTGCATATTGTGGCGTTGCCAATATGTGCAGTGCTAACTTTAGTCTTTCTGCAGGTTTTATTGCTTTTTTCTTTTATTCTGCACATGAATACCAAACGAGGATTCTGGCAAACATCCCAAACAAAACCCTTGTGAAAAAGTCTTGAGATTCACTGAGGCATTTCTTTCTAAACTAAAGTGATTTTAGAATTATCTAAGCCTTAAAAAATGCATATACATTTTAGCTTTATTTATGTGCATATTGTTTGTCCACAAATGGTCCCTAGACTAGGTTGGTGGAAATCCTGGGTAATATTGTGTTCCTTTGTGCACTGTGGGTGGTACATTTGACCCATATACCGGGACTTCAATTAAAGATAGCTTTGTGACCTCTAGCATCTTCACCTTTAGTACCCAGCCTGCACAGCCTGCTGTCATGTTTACATGTTCTTGGCATGGTGAATTAATGGTCACATTCCTTTGCCGGTAATTTAGCCCCAAAAATTCCTGGGGAACTACTGTGTGCATGAACGTGGCCACACCGGTTGTGGTGCCTTGGATTTCTTGATCGACAGGTTCATGCCCCAAGAAGCACTTTCACTCTTTATTCACAGTCTCAAGCTGGCTAGGTGGTTCAGTGGCAGAGCGAGTGGCTTGCAATCAGAAGCTTATGAGTTCAAATCCTGGTTATGGCTTGACTCGGCCCATCATCCCTCTGGGGTTCATAATATGATTACCACTTTGTGGGGAAGTCAACAGTGGTTGTCCGATGGATAGACTCAGCCCTGCCATAGTGATGTGTAATTTCCACCAATGGCTCAAGGCGGTGAAGAGGATATGAGCACCACCTCAATGTTTACTTGAGCAGGAAATTTATTTGACTTTTTGAGGGAACGTTACTTCTCAAGCATACGCCTCCAAACAACTGTAGGGACGGAATGTCGTGATATCTCTCCAAATGCTTTGTGGGTTTTTTTTCTTCTGTTTTGATAAATATCCTGTATACTGTGCCGTTTTATGTTGTGTTGCATCCTGGTTATGTAGGTAGTAGTGGGTCTGTCAAGTTGAATGTGTGGACAGCTGCCTGCAAAATATGGGACAGTGACCATAATCAATGGAGCTATGCCTTGGCACGTGTGAGTCGTCATTCATAAACAATGATTGTACAACATCGCATGTATTGTGTGTTAGCAATTCAAGAGAAGTAGTGAACACATTGCTCTGTCAGTTGAACACGAAGGCTTTCGCGACCAATATCCATAATACAGTGTTTTTGGGTTAGATCGAGTAAATATTTAAATGTGTCGTTAAACCCGCCACCACCCGACACAGCCAATTAGTAAGGTTTGTCACGTAAACAGAACGTGCCAATTCGTTACATAAAGGAGTATTGTGCTCACTCTTTGTTTTTTTCTGTAAAGTCACGTAGAAATAATACAAAAATAAAAATAAAATGATATAATAGCATACGACGTTTCGATTGCAACACAAGCAATCATCATCAGGTACAGAAGAGCTAAATTTAAGAGAGAGAGGAAACACATAACCGCAGATATATATACAAACCTTAAGTAGAGGGAATTAACACAGACACCAGGGGACACAGAGAGAGATGGAGCAATACTAAATCAAACAGGGTTTAGCAAAATTTGGAAACTATATAAAGCAACACAGACGGTCGGTTAAAACACAATTAACGCATGGTCTTGTAGATTATGCTCTGCGTTAATTGTGTTTTAACCGACCGTCTGTGTTGCTTTATATAGTTTCCAAATTTTGCTAAACCCTGTTTGATTTAGTGTTGCTCCGTCTCTCTCTGTGTCCCCTGGTGTGTCTGTGTTAATTCCCTCTACTTAAGGTTTGTATATATATCTGCGGTTATGTGTTTCCTCTCTCTCTTAAATTTAGCTATTCTGTACCTGATGATGATTGCTTGTGTTGCAATCGAAACGTCGTATGCTATTATATCATTTTATTTTTATTATTTCTACGTGACTTTACCGAAAATAACAAAGAGTAATTCCTGCAGCCACGAAAGCAACCAATCAAGTACTGTACCCCTTTATGTAATCATTTATTTTTCAGAACAAATATGCATTGTGTCGGTTCACGTGTCTGGTTATAAATAAAGGATATGGAGAGCAATGATAATTTAAAAGTAAAGCATGTTTATACTGCAGGGACGAATTTGAACCAAAACTCAAGTTGTACTATTGAATGTTTTTTTTTTATTACAGTACAAGGTAATGCTGCAAACATCAACATATAAAGTTAAACACAACAGCCTCTCACGGTAGAATATGAATCGTCCAAAAACCAGTGTGAAAATATGTCTTAAGATTTCAATGCATGAATGAGAACATTTACAAAATTGAGTCACTACTGTGCTAGGTTTGATTACATTTGAAATGTTGTTTCAAGTTCTACGCCTGCTATTACAAACACATTGTTGTTATTATTACTGTGATAAATATTGTTGTAAAATAATGCTTTTTCTGCATTCAGTTTTGTTTGCTTTGAAAATAAATTGCATTCGTCCATAAGAATGCTGCAATGTTAACCAGTCATCGTGGCAGTGATAAATTCACACGAATGTATTGTGTTGCAGGTTCATTCTAGCACAACAGTGCACAGAACTGTGTGTGAGTTCAAACCTGACAGTCGTGTCAACTTTGGCAAGGAAAAGGTCTTTGTGGGGGCGGAATTCCTGACTCCAAACGCCATCGATTTCTCCACCGTCTTCTCAAAATTTGACCTCGTGTCAAATGGTGCCGTGTTTTCCACTGTCATAATGATCGTTCTGCTTTACTTGTTGGTCTTACTGTGGGCAAGGAAGGCGGATGAGAAAGATAATGAAAAGGTACAAACTCCACGGCTGGTGTAATGTGCTTGATAATCATCAGAACAGTTTTGATGTATGTATTTGCCTGTGATCAAATAACCTGGAATGCACGCAACCTCGTCTCATCTCGGAAACTAAGCAGAATTGAGGCTGCATATTGCTTGGATTGGTGACCACATCAATGCGTAACCAGGTTGCCATCGGGCTCGTGGGGTGACGTGGAGAGCAGAAAGCTTCTATACTGGCACATTTCCACCTCCTTCATCCACCAGGCCAAATAACCGTCACGACACACACTGGGATGTGGGGAGGCCCTTAATCTTCAGTGGATTAACTCAAAGCCTGTACATGTTACACGCACTTATAGCTGAGCTATCCAATGATTTAAGTACCATACATCCATTAATCTATCGGTTATCTGTGCGAATACTTGACTAATGGATAAAATGAATATAATTAGCAAAAAAAGTGTCTGTGACATTGATATCCATGTTGTATCATCACATAGCTTTGATATGCATTACTTTCACCAATTTTTACCCAGTCTGGCCAAATATACGATTCTCAGAATCAGAATATTAATTATACTGGAGCAATCCGATGTGCTATAAAGCACTTTTTCACAGATGTCCACAGATTCTTAGTATGAGACCCACGAGGTCAGACAATAAAACTAGGTCAGCCAATAATTTTCAGAGACACTTTTTGGGTTAAATTCAGGTTACTTGGGGTTAAATATACCAACCAATGACTTAAACAAAAAGCTACACTGGCGCAGTTTTATTTTTTTGTTTTATGGTCATCTACTTTATATTGCAAACAGATGGCACAAGCTAAAAAAGTTGGAATTGTGAAATGCTGAATATTAGAATATCACACATTTTAAACTTTCATTGCACTTCATGAGTCAGTTTTAAATTCCACAGGGACAAATATTTTAACACACAGTGCAGCACATTGTTAATTTTATTGCCAAATAATATGGAATTCTAGGGCTTAGAAGTAAAAATATTGCTACAAGAAAGGGTTATAAAACAGTGATGTTAGGACAGCATTTGACTTAACGCAGTTTCTCCTAACAAAAACTATGCACGCCCAACACGTTCAACATCTCTGCCCATGGTGCATGATCTATCTCTAGATGTGTATACACTGTAATGTAATGATTGATTCCGTATCTTAGTTAAGATATGACTCCACGTGTGACGAAGATAACCGTTGCACTTGAGCCTTTTAATCACCTGTGCCTGTAACACATTTATAAAATACAATCACAAAGCTAGTGCAATTCCTACAGAATTTTACAGGACGTGACGTTATGTGTGAAAATGTTATAATTATCATCAGCTCTAGTAAATCCCTCGCAAGATGAATGCTTCCCCAAGCCACCACTATCCTTCACGGCCCTGCGATTCAACAAACCACCCAGCAGCTGCACTCCCTTCCTGTGGCTGTCACTCGGGGTTTATTCTCGCCCACCACTCGTCTTGTCCAAGCAAAGTTATTTTCTTCAACAGTCAAAATTATGTCTTTAACCTGCATATGTCCTCCAACCCATGTGTTCCTCATTCTGTCACTCAGTTTCATCCCAAGAATGCCATCCCTGCATGCTTCTTTGCACGTTTGACCTTTAGTTCCATCTTTTTCATCAGCGTTCAAGTATCTGTTTCGTATGTGATAGCAGGTATGTTTCCAGGTAATGTTTGAAAAACATTGCCAGTCGGTGCTCATTGTCGAGTTCAGCTTTACAAGAGCACTCCATCCACTTTCATCCACCACCTCTTTATTTCATCACATTGGTATCCGTCCACTTTAAATCAGTGCCCAGGGTATTCATATCCTGGCGTGTTTCAAGTTGTGTCCCTCTGATGTATCTCTCGCAGTGTTTATATAATTTGTTGCACGTAATGTTTTGCTTTGCTCTGATATTTAACGTACAAAAAAACTTCCTTCTCGCAGAATACGATTCTGTGTCTTTTTGATGAAAAAGACAAGTACTCGTGTAAACTGCTCCTAAGAATTGCGACAAGCAACAAAGCAAGCGGCCGTACAACGTCGCCTGTGTCTTTCATCCTTCATTATGAAAAGTTTGATTCTGGAATTTGTGAGCTGTCCCACCCATTGCTAAAGGTAACCATGTTGCTCATTACAACTTTATACAGTGAATATGCATACAATACTTTTGTATCATTTAACAATGTCAAAACAATGTGCTTCATATTATGATTACGCTTTTAGGTACACCGTTATGTAAAAAAAAATAACCTTTTTACATCATTTGGATTTTGTAAAAAAAAATAGTGGAAAACCTGGGGTCATTTATACCATCAATACTTTGCATGCTTTTTACTGAGCGTGAAATTGTTGTGATATTACCAGGAATTCAAGAGGAAACAAGTGTACAACTTTATATTTTCAATGCCACACTGCAGTGGCAAACCAACGTGCATGAAAATATGGCTGGGCTGTGACGGCCACACCGTTCCCTGGAATGTCAGAGAAGTTTCTGTATTGGATTTGCAAAAAAGAAATGTGTGAGATACATTATTTGGCCTTTTATATCACCAAGTGTTGTGTGAATTGTGTACAGTATGACAATCATTCTTTATGCTTGTATTATCATTTATTGACAAAAAAAATGATCTTCATGAAAGGCATGTCATTATCTAGTCCAGTATGTGTTTAGCCTGCAAACACTCAGTGTTGTAACTTGCAGCTTTGTTGACCACACAAGAAGAAGGGTCACGATATGGCAGTCAGCGTTAATGATTTTGCCTGAGCATGCGTCCAGTAACAGACTCATAGAAGCTTGTGTTGGAAATGTTTTGTTGAATAGCTGCACTTAACCATTTAATTATTTACTTACATCCCTTTGCCAATCCACTGCTGGATGAAGGCCTCCCCATGCCATGTGGGGTTTGTTAGACCACACTTCACAATTCTGGTCCGTGCTGGTTTGTGAAAGGGGAAGGGGTGAAGTGATGGTAACAACATAACCGGGATATAGTTTGGGGGGGGGGGGGGGGGGATAGAATGATATCTTCTGCATTTCATATACATCCTGTATAATAATTTACATTTATTTGTAAGGCGCCTTCCACTAATGTCCACCGCAATGGGAAATAGAATTGTTGAATCAATCACAAATCCAAATCATTACAATTAATTGAATTGTGGAAGTGAATCATTATTCCCTATATGGTGCATTTTAGCAAGTAGCTCTTAACATCTACTACTGTATATTATTACTGCATGAGGAGCCTCAAAGTGTTGTGTGAGTGATGAATATCGGTATACTTGCACAAGCAAATATGATGAAAGTATCACGGCCTCTGCATATACAATACATCCCAGCCAGGTACCCAGTGGAAGTTGCCACTCAAATGTCTAGAGAGCTGTAAATATTGGTTGGCATGAAGAGATGGGCTGCGTCAATCAAAAATATGTGATACTTACTGTGCCTGATGCAAGCATTGCGCTCAACAACAATGTATGACCACCAGTAAGTGTGCCAGCCTTGCAGGAATGTCTAAAATAGTTAAAAATGATCATCTTATCTGCGTGGTATAATAAATGCATTGTTTTAAAAAAAATATTGACATATGAAAGTCGGATGTTGCACACTGTTTTTGCGAGAGACAGGTAATTATCGCCATGTATTACTTCGTGCAATGTTTTTATTTCAGGTATACCTTCCGTGACAAGACGTCAACGAAGACAGACATCACTATTGGACTGAACGGCAAAACGCTCGAGGTCGCAGACGACTCCACACATTTCTCCAACCAGAAGTTGGCCTCGCACGCCGTCAAGACCAATTTCACAGAAGGGCACCTGTGGTCAGTTTAAGCCCACCACTTCTGTAGAGATATTTTAACCTACTCTTTGGTTTTATTTTATTTTACCTACGTGACTTTACTGGAAAAAAACAAAGAGACTGAATCCTTGCAGTCACGAAAGCTTCAAATCTAGAATATTTTAACCTGTTGATTGACTGATGCGCAATATATCTAGACTCATAAAACCAAAGCGTGTCCATGCAGGTATAGTCTGTTATTAAAAATATATTATGGGCAGTGTGAGCTCCATCGGTAAAATTCTGCACACACCTGAGTGTCATCCCTCTAAAGCTCCACATGTCTTCAATGGCTTCAAAGATTACTACAGCAACAATAAATCTTACTGCGTAGATTTTCGCGGTTGTGCTGTCTCGCTCTCCAATGGGTTTTATGGCTGTACCGCGTGCTATGCAGCACGATGTCCAACGTTTCTCTCGAGAGCTTCGTCTTGCCGAACAACACTTGGAGAAACTCTAAAACACATCTGAGAGCTAACCAATACGTATTGTTTAGTCACATTTGTTAACGTTTTCGTTGTAGGTATTCTGTCGTCCTTCGGCCATTCAAGACCAACTTCTCCCGCGTGCATCGCATCTCCTGCTGCGTCACACTGCTCTTCCTCATGATGATCGCCAACGCCATGTGGTTCGGCAAGAAGCAAGCGGCCAGCGAGACGGGCGGCGGGGTCGCGGTGGGGTCGCTGTCTCTCACCGACATCCTCATCAGCCTCTTCAGCAGCCTGGTGGAGGTGCCCGTCAGCCTCGTGGTCGTGCTCATATTCCGCAACAGCCGCTCGGAGGGCGAGCGGCCCCCAGGCCAGAAGAGCTCCTGGAGGGGCCCTTGGCCCGGTGGCTGCAGATTCCTGGGATGGGGTCTCATTGTCCTCGCCGTCCTCAGCTCTGGCTTCTTCACGATTCTCTACAGCATGGAGTGGGGCCCAGAGAAGGCCAACCGCTGGCTCGTTCGATTCCTGACGACCTTCCTCATGTCTGTTGTGTTGATCCAACCGGTGAAGGTAAAAGGACAAAGTCTTGCTTTGAGAATGCCGTGTGTTCGTTTTGTCACTCGTGAGTGATCAAGTGCATACGATGAAAACAAATTGTGACTTTTTGTTTCTGAAAGACATAACCGATTTTATTTATAATTTTTGTTCCCATTTTCGTCTTATTCAGGAAGTCGGTATCAATGTTATCTCAGGGATAACGTTATTTTCAATTTTTTTACTGAAATATTTAGGTTGCTTTGTTGCGCTGCCTCTCTTTAAAAAAAACATGTAAAATCATGAATATAATAATTATATTAACTGCTTTTTGTGTTTCATTTGCTGTCCTTCCTCCACACCTTCGATTAGCACAGTTGGCTATGTACGGTGTGAAAGAAGTTCCACATACAGACAGGCATTATTATAGTAACTGGTACATTAACTATTGCTATTTTTTTTATTTCAAACGTAATTTTAGAAATCATTTTAAAAAGTAGGTAAATTAACCTTCATATATTTATTCTTACAGAACGGAACATTGAAAATAGTTCATTGCCACAACAATATACAGATCTGAATATTGTGATCTGCAAGCTCTATGGGAAGTTTCAGAGCGTTAGGATTTTGTATATTCCGTGTAAACATGGTAATTGTGCTCAGATGGACAATTTCCCAGGCGTAATTAAATTTGGTCCTGCACTTAATTTGGAAAAAAAAATGCAGTTTTGAGAATTAACCATCGGCGTGGCTGTCATGCAACAAACATGATTCTCATTAGCAGAGAGGGAAGGAATGGTCTCTGTAGATATGAGGTCATATAAATGAATCTCAGAGGTATCTCTCTGGTGTCCATTTCCGTGGGCTCTTCTCTAACCCCGAGGGTTGCACTCTTCCGCGAGAGATCCGAATCGATTCCGCATCTCCTTGCCCGATGCCGCCAGCACAATTGGGGGACAACATTGCTAAATAATATTTTAAAAAATCCCAGGCATGGCAATAATTGGCCTTTTGGTCCCCTTAAAGTTACATGAGTTTTTTTTTTTCTTTCTTGCTGCCACAGATTATTGTCTTTGCAATCATCAAGTTTATAATGTGGAAATGGAAGAAGGATACACTCAAAGAGGAGATGTTAAGGCCCTTCTCTGAGCATATTGAAATCATCTACAACTCTGGTCTCAAGGAACCAAACACCGGACAAAAGCAGTGTAAGTAAACAGTCGAACTAATTCGAGCGTGTGCGCGTGTGTTTGCTTGTGCAAGGATAGAGACATTGCTAACTGGCAATGAATCTTTATTTCTGCAACAACGGAGAGTGATATATACGTAACGAATCAAATAATTTCACTTGCAAAATTAATCAATGTCAACGTCGTTGTCTTATACAAAACAGAGAAATACTTATAGCAACACCGCTTATTTGTTTGACTTTCTCACCCACTCTTACTGGACATCTGTAAAAAAAGAGCTTTATGGCTCATCAGATTCCTCCAGTATAAATAAAGATTCTGATTCTCTTTCATGTCCGCCTACAAGCGACAAGATTGGCAATATCACTGAGGGACATCAATGAAGAGCAGGTCATGGGAGACGTGGGGCCTGCGTCGGGAGACACGGCCGGACTGCTGAGCGCACGTGACATCCATCACTCGCTGGGGGACCAGCCACAGCGGTCACGCGGTGACCTGGAGGCAGTGAGCTCCTGTGCCTGAGGCCACTCGGAGCATCAAGTCTCAAGGACCAAGAGAGCATGGTGAGAGATGACCACTTTGCCTTAAACGTGAAAAAGTGATGAATATTTCTCGCAAAGTATACCATTTCTAATACTGTAATTATTCCGCTCGTTTAACCAGGAAAGCCCGATCTCCATTCACACTTTCAATAGGGCCCTTGCCCAGTTTTCAAAGCGGCTGGTGATGTGTCGATACGTGTAATCTCAATTGAGTAATGTGCAGGTACATTTTAGCATTGGGATGTTAGGCCAATACCAGTTATATTGCACGAATTTGTTTTGCCATGCAGAACAGGGAGAGAATATTCCAACTCCACACAGAACGGCGTCCGAGTCTGAAGTTGAACCCAGCCCTTCTTGCCACCCAAATTAAAGAAATAATAAAGTATACAGTGCTCATTTATTTTCAGCATTATTAAATTAGACTGCATTCGACCTCTCGGGTTGTGTTTTCGGGTTATCCTGTGTGTTGTTTGGTATGATGTCTGACGTTTCGCTCCCAATGCTTCCTCAATCAATGTTCCAACACCTGGCACAACCTAAAACCACATCAGGGAGCTACGCAGGAAATACAAAGATCCCCCGTAGAACCTGAATAGATTGTTGGGACGAGTGCTGTGAGTGAGCACCTATGAAGGCCGGCACGGCACACGAGAGGGAGGGTGGCCAGCACCACGCCCGACCGCCTTTGTCTCCCCAGTGGCGATGTTTACACACCACATCAGGTACTCATTTGAGGCTGAGTCTACCTAGGTGAGGCCTAGAACCGGTTCAGATAATCGTCACTTGTGTTGGCCGTGATCGGGAATCGAACTCGGGTCGCCGAGTTCGTAGCGCACCGCAGGAACCGCGACACTACCGCTCCCCACAGCTGTGCAGCACAACCATGAACACCTATAAAGAGTGACTGAGCCATAGAATATCACAATCAAGAGAGCAGCAGGTTGATGGATGTGCATCCATGGGTCTAATCCCTGGCCAGGGTCCACGTAGCCCATTATCCCTCTCGGGTTGGATGTTTGTGGCTGGGTGGATGTCTGAGAATTCTGCACTGAACATGCTTTAGTGTTTAATGTATGCATATTTTAGTTCTATTGAAATGTATACCCAGGACATCAATATAAAACAGTATATTTTTCAGCACATGCACACTTCACAGTTGAATATCCATGCACTTTTATTTTATTTCAGCATGCTTGTGTTTTTAAAAGGCATGTCACCCACAAATATGCATATATTTACTACGTCAAATTATAAAAAAACACAGATTATGTGAAGGTGACTACGTATATATTGGCATAATGTACTGCATGATAATAAATTGTGTAATGTGTACTCTTCTCTAAAATGCTGTACTTAGATCGCAGTAAGATATAGTCATTGCTGATTTTCTTATTGAATGTTTCATATGATGGTCAATCTTTTGCCATGTAAACTGGTTTCAATTATATGGCCCTGATGAAAATGCAGAATGCTGTCTCAACTGTTGTTGTATGACCAGGGGAGGATCCAGGAAATCATTGAAGAAATGGCACATGAAGGCACCATCAAACAGCATTGAAAAAATAAATAAAACTGCGCTGAATTTTGATGCATTCCAGAATGTTTTGCCAATGATCCCCAGTGGAGGAGAAAAATAAAAAAAACATCTAGTTCCCAAAAGTTCCCAAGACATGAAAAAATATCTGCAGCTGGTAAAGACGTATTTAGCATTTGCCCACATACTGGTGGACTTTTTAAACATTAGAAATAAAAACAATACAAGGTCCATGCTTTTCCCACCATCCCTTTACAAGTAGTAGGAATGAAAGTTGTCGCACATATTGACTGATAAGAATAAGAAATCTAAATGGGCTTGGGCTTGGCGCTACGCAGTAACGGACGATGGCTGGTGACGCAGGCTAACAATGGAGTGGATTATACCCGTGGGCCACGCTCAACCGCAGAGATGGAGCGATGAAATCCACCCGTGTGTGGCCACTCGGTGGATTGTTGCATCGCAAGATCGTGCGAGATGAGGAAGTCTTCGTCCAGCCGTGGATAGATCACGGCGGATGGTGACTATGCTTTGTTTAACGGTATAGTTTAATCTGTGGAATGTTATAATATAATTAAAGTGTCCCCATCACTGCGTATAGATAGCTGTAGCACAACTCTGATCATGTGATATTAGGACATCAAATACTATATGTATGTTAAAGTTGTTACATATTATTCATAAAGACATACAATTTGTATAAATACCATTGCCAAAATGTAACATTAGTTTATCGAAATCTACAGTATTTAGTTTTGCCGAATTTCCAGGATCTCTGTGAGCTGGGGGACTACTCCGTCTCTGTGATCCGTGGGTTGTGCCTCGTGGTGTTCAGCATGATGCCTTCATCAGCAACTAGATTCCTAGCACGTGAAGCAAAATGTCAGACATATAGCGCAATCACAAAGACTCACCCGGTAGTAAATCATTCGCTAGGTTAAGACTTGGATTCAGAACATTGCAGACTGGGTGGACTTGATCCACAACTACCAGCTGATCTGTGATGTTGGGACCAGGCACGATGGAGGGATATCATTGGGACAGCCTGCCACCATATTGCCCCTGCGACTTCACCGTCAAACCAGTTATGGCAGATACAGAGCTTTATAAACTTGAGCATTGACAACATTAGCATAATGCGCATTTCCGGCATTCAATTCATAGTTGATTGTCCTGTACTGCTGAATGAAGGCCTTCCCACGCCGTGTCAGTGATAGGGGTTGTTTCCCCATACTTCACCACACTTCACCACAATGTTCAGTTCAGGTAGCGAAGGAGGAGCCCAGGACTGGTTCAGGTAACACTCCTCACTGATGTTAGCCTATATAGCAGCTCAGTGAGCCTTACCTGGTAAATAAAATAAGAAGTGGGATCCTATTGCCGTGCAAGCATCTGCCCTTTTCGTAAGTCAGTATCCACACACTCCTCACTGTACCCTTTTTAATCTCGTCAATCTCGAGTTGTGCGCGGGAGGCATCCAAACACTTTTCACTTCCTCCTCTCCGTCCCCCCCTGCCTTTGGCATCTCCATCTCTGTGTTGGGTCTCTCCTCATTATTACCTCCCCCATGGTTTTAAAAGTAAACTAAACTATTTTAATTTTACCAGGTAAAGCCCACTGAACTGTATAGCTATTTTTCAGAAGCGACCTGGCCACAAATGATAGCTCAACGAAGTGGCTTATCGTGTGGACATTTATAGTAGCCAACTACTCTTAAACAAACGCTCCTAAATGTGGTGGGGAAAACCGAAGGACCAGGAGAAAAATCCATGCGACCATGGGGAGACACGCAAACTCAAAATATACAGCAGCAGGCGTCGGGGTCACCATCGAACGCACGACCTCCTGTACACCTGGCGAGGGAGTTCACATCGCGGGACCCCCATGAGTATCTCTCTGAGGCATGGGCGTGCTCCTTGTAGTCACGTTTCTTCACCAGTTTGCGTTTCCTTATCGTTTCATAGACAAAACGTCACACAGAGAGCTGCATTGTGTCTGTGTGTTACAGCTGCATTGTGTCTGTGTGTTACAGCTGCATCGTGTCTTGTGTTACAGTCTCATTGTGTCTGTGTGTTACAGCCGCATTGTGTCTGTGTGTTACAGCCGCATTGTGTCTCTGTGTTACAGCTGCATTGTGTCTGTGTGTTACAGCCTCATTGTGTTTGTGTGTTAAAGCCTCATTGTGTCTGTGTGTTACAGCCTCATTGTGTCTGTGTGTTACAGCTGCATTGTGTCTGTGTTACAGCCTCATTGTGTCTGTGTGTTACAGCCTCATTGTGTCTGTGTGTTACAGCTGCATTGTGTCTGTGTGTTACAGCCTCATTGTGTCTGTGTGTTACAGCCTCATTGTGTCTGTGTGTTACAGCCGCATTGTGTCTTTGTGTTACGGCCTCATTGTGTCTGTGTGTTGCAGCCTCATTGTGTCTGTGTGTCACAGCCGCATTGTGTCTGTGTGTTACAGCCTCATTGTGTTTGTGTGTTACAGCCTCATTGTGTCTGTGTTACAGCCGCATTGTGTCTGTGTGTTACAGCCGCATTGTGTCTGTGTGTTACAGCCGCATTGTGTCTGTGTGTTAAAGCCTCATTGTGTCTGTGTGTTACAGCTGCATTGTGTCTGTGTGTTAGAGCTACATTGTGTCTGTCTGTTACAGCCGCATTGTGTCTGTGTGTTACAGCCTCATTGTGTCTTGTGTTACAGCCGCATTGTGTCTGTGTTACAGCCTCATTGTGTCTGTGTTACAGCCTCATTGTGTCTGTGTGTTACAGCTGCATTGTGTCTGTGTGTTACAGCTGCATTGTGCCTGTGTGTTACAGCCGCATTGTGTCTGTGTGTTACAGCCTCATTGTGTTTGTGTGTTACAGCCGCATTGTGTCTGTGTGTTACAGCCGAAGGCGGTGGTGCAAAGCTGTTGAGCATGACACATTTCCAACATGACACACTTGCCAGCATTTAATTGCATGCCTTGAGGTTAGAGTTTATCATAAACATTCTTGCGTGTTTTTTCTAATAATTATATAATTAGGCAATTATGTTTTGCTTGAAAATGTATACCAAATGGTTGCTTTCATTGGAGTTTAAGTCAGGCTTGATTCCATTAATTACAGTTTTTAAATATAAAGCCAGAGCCTGGCTTTAATTTACATCGCATGTTATAACTGTACTGTTTATAGGCAGCATATTTAATTTTGTATACACGCTAAATGCTTCTATCATATAAATTCGTTATTTAATAATTGTGTGGCCTTCAAAATTATATTGTTTCGAGCAGTTGTTGGCAAAATGTTAAAATCAAGATAAATACTAATAAATGTTACATTTAGAAGTTTGTATGGAATGTTTTAAATGTAATTTCTCCCAAGTTTTTTCGTGATTGTGATATCCACGTCATGTCATGAGATAAAGAATCCATTTAGCACTCACAAAGCAATCGAAATTCCTTCACAACAGAATACAGCCCGCAAAAGCAGACATCAGAGAGCCACCTCTAATCCACAGAGTAGAGGGCAGCACTGGATATAGGAGTAATGTTCTTAACATGATCAATCCAATATTTTAATTCTCAAAGCTGCAATTAGCCAGATTAAGTGCAGAACCAAATTGAATGTGATCGTTTTTTTTGTGCAGTCATCAGTGACCAGACTGAGCCCATCAGTTCACTCCACTTGAGAGCCATCAGCTTAACCACAGGCAGCTCACTGGATTTGAACGCAGCGTTGCCAGTTCAGCGTTCCGACCTCCAAGCCACCTGGCCATCTCAAGTATGGCAATTATTTTAACTGCTGCATTCACCATCATCATTACTACAACAAAAACATGCTTGATATCATTTCAACACAGTCCAATACAATATTCAGGATTTTGAATGGAATTCCAAACTCCAACCCGCTTCGTTGTGGTCCTGTTGGGTCAATGCGTGATTGTGCTGCACGGATCTCGCAGCCAAATGGATTGGCCGTGTGTATCGACATCTGCCTCGGTACACCTGAGCTGGCCAACGTGCACACACCAGGTGCACCCTGACTTATTGTGAGCAATTTCAAAGGTGGCAATCAGCAGCATACCTCAGAGGCATTACTCTTGAATGTGTTCACTGAGGTGAAAAGTATCGCGGACTGCACCTCTCCCCATAATTTTGTTATTGACAAATCCATGACAGTGCTATAGTTGAATGAAACTCATCAAAACATCAACAGGCCGATGCACACATCTACTTCATGAATGTTAAATTACAGGCCAGCCACAGTGCAGCTATGGCCTTGCAACCGAAACTATGGAGCATTTAGTAAACCACTGTAATCTACCCTCCTTCAACGTAGAAATAGCAGTAACAGGACATGGACTATCTCCTGAAGTCCTTTCGTGACTAGCAGACCTCAACATTGTCATTGAGCTCCTAAACAGTCTGCCACCTGCAAGAATATAATAATGTAATTATACATCCGTCTCACTTGTAACGTATTCATGTCGTGGCTACTCTTTACTCATTACATGTTTAGCATCCTGATATCTTCACTACGTGTGCGTATGTCCAACTAATTTCGCACCGTACAGAGCCAACCATGCTCATCGGAGGTGCGGAGTTGAAGGACAACAAACTAAACACAAAAATGACTTCTAAATTTTTTTGTTTTCAATATAGATTTAAAAGTGTATAGCTCAAGTGGACTCCTAATATCGGAAAGAAGAATCCACTTTCACCCCCACAGGAAGAATCCACTTTTCACCCCCACAGTTTTGCTTTAGAGTATGTATACAGTTCAGTAGTGTGTGACTGGCAATCACAAAGCACATTGCTTGAATATGGACCACTAATTTGCATTGATATATCATAAAACAAGGCAAACACACACACACACACGTCTAATTGACACTGAAATGAGTAATAGTTTATGAAAATGCCTAATTCAAATCTATATTGATAGGTCAAGTGTTAAATTATTCTGGAATTCGTTGTGAATCTATTAAACTATTTTTTGACTTCCAAAGCATGCAAAGTACACCTTTGTTGAGCTGGATTAGACTTGCTGCTAATAAAGTCTATAAATACATCTTTCCTCCCTTGTGAGTTCAAGACCATCAGAAACGGTTTGCGCTATTCTCGGCTCAGGAATGGAAAGTCTTTGACTGATGATGCCTCATTAAAGGCAGAAAAATTGCCAGGAAATGGCCTTCTCAGTCACAACGGTTTCCACCAATAGCCAAAAGTGGCGCCTATAACCCTGACCCGAAACAGAATGTCTCAGGTCACAGTTGGGCAAACCATTATCGTGACATTTACATCAAATGGTATTTAACCATGTACTGGCGTGTAAGCGGCATACGTTAATTGAAGTGCAAGACACGGAGTCATTATGAAGTAATATTGGCAATAGGTGGTGTTGAGACTATACAAAGCTGGCTAAACATTATAACAGAAGCCTAAAAAGTGGAATTTATGTTTATTTATGTTAAAATAGTAGAGTGCATTTGTTAACTTGTAAAAGTAGAGAGTGAGTTTGTCAATGTTCAAAATAACAGATCATTTATTTCCCTTAAGGTGGACATAAATCTGATGACAGCTGGCAATTTCACATACGTACCCACTTCCATAGCATAAATACACACCTTCATCAGGGTTTCTTCCCCTGCTTTGTGACAGGAAAAACAAATAAGAGGCAGAGCACGGGAAATTACAGAGGAAGTTGTTAAGCAAGCTCAACGGTCAAGGTTACCTCAGTGAAACGTGCCCTTTGACCGTAAAGAAAGAAAAACAGGCAATGTACTCGAAGTAAACAAAAAAAAGTTAATTAATATCAGGAACAGCAAGGATTCCTACGACAAGGGATGTGTGCAAAGATGGCCAATTTATTTGCGATAGACAACCATGTCACGTTGTGTGCCTAAAACTGGGGCCAGGTCACCACGGACGCTCGGGGCTTCGGTCTGCTCGGGGTCTCAGGTTGTGAGAGGCCCCCATGAACATGTTGGCCGCTTTATAATGGCTGGAACGAAATACTGTAGCACTATGATAAACCCTATCGTGGAATTTGATCATTAAAGACACTGCATAACTATATTACTACCAATTATAATTATGTGCCGAAATGACGTTAATTTTGTTCTTTTGGACTTTGATTTAGCTTTACTATTTATTTATCACATTTTTTTATTTAAAACTGAAGTTACCAAAGTAAATAACAATTAAGTGTTTGTCATTGGACATGGATTGTGGTGAAAGAGAGAAGGGAAAGAACTGAATGGCCAAAGATGGGACCCCAAAATCTAGGAACAGCCCCAGGTCCACGAAACACAATATGGCCCTACCTGAACAAGTGAGGGGTTCAGCCATGAATTTGGATGCTGAAGCTGTACTTTGATGAAAGCAAATAACTTGTGTAAAGCTCAGTGCAGCTTCATGGCAAAAGCAGGGCAAAATAAAAATCAGGCATGGGTGGAGAGACGGTCTTAATCTCAAGCCCTGAATAAACCAATACTTGATAGAATTGCGGTCCCCAGTTCTGATATCACCAGGACTATATAGTGGTCTCATGGTTTCTTTATGTTGATGTTGTGGCCCTGTTTGTGGTGGGTTTCATGGGCCACCCATTACTTCATTGGACCCCTATGGTCGTTTCTCGAGACAAACTGTTGTCTCAAAAGCATCGTGTTTCCTAGTGCACAATTTTTTGCTGGACATTTTTGAAAACAAACATGTTGCATTCGTGTTATTTTCAAGTTTAAAATAACCGTTTGGCAACAATTTTAGATTAATTCAGCACATTTATTGATAATAAAAAAAGTGTTTCTGGACGTGGACAAAAGTTTGCTTGCTTTTGGGTGAGGAAATGCATGCTTTATCCGTCATGCAACATATTACATTTAAAATATTGGATTTTTCGTTCCTGAAAAAGCTCCCTAGCACGTGGAGCAAAACGTCGGACATCGTCCCGAACAACACGTGGCACAACCCGAGCACAACCACGAAAGCCGACTCTGATCATTTAATATTTAGAACTTTTGGAGAAAAAAAAATCAGAATATAAGCGCAGAGTTGCATCAAACCTGTTACAATAGACCAGACTTTTGGTTCTTAAAATACAACTTTCAGATGGTTATCCACTATTGGCAGACTCGTGTGCTCTTTGGAAGTGTGACATGGGATCTGTGTTCATAGGCAGATTAGCCCTGTGTCTTCTACATAAGAGGATGTGTTTCACAGACACATAAGCAAAACAACTATGATTTGGCAGCAGAAAGGAAATATGCCTTCACTATATATCGCATGTTACTGAGCTTCCAGGTAATTGCATTGTTAACACACCAACAAAAACGAAAAGACTGTTGACATACAATTCCTATTTTTCATTAAGAATTTGGGAAGCTGCCGTCATGTAAGGGTTAGCAAACTAGACTTGCAGTCCAGAGTCCGCCGGTTCTATGTAATCTCTCTGCGCGGCAGTTGAAACAATCGCCAGGTTCTTACATCCCCCAGGCCTCTGTCTGCCCAGCAGTGCGTTGTTAATGCACAACGGTGAGTCGATCGCGAGGTCGCATGTCGTGGGGTAAAGTGTGAGTACTCTCACCTATTCTAAGACGTCTGGCCAGTGTGGAAGAGAAGGCCAAGTACCCTCTCTAGCGCTCCCTCTCGTGGAGGCGCTTCCTCCAGCAGTGGTGTGAACAAGCGATCTCAGTACTGCATGTTTCACCTTCACTTTTGATGCAACAAATATGCAAACGTTCAAAATAATAGATTGTACAGGACAACAGAAATGTACAGTATTTTTATAACGCTGAGCCCTCGGAGTATTGTTCTGTATTTATGCTAACCCTTGATGCGAAGAATATACGTTGTGGCTTTTCTCCATCTGCCATGTTTCGGGGTCTACTTGTGTGGGAGTATGGACACTGCAGGCCATGTGGAATGCATTAGTTTAATATTTACTTGCAGAACTCTGCATTTTGGCTCATTTATCTCCCCAGAGCTATTCCACATCCCCTGCAAGAGCCATTGAGGAGCTTCTGACACGTGTGCATCCATGGCGACCTCGCAGAGTTTTTACAAAACACTTTGATAGCTCATGGAGGACGCTCAGAGTGTGCGCTCATTCCCAGTGATAAGACGCACAGCTGCCGCCGTGCATGGACCCGGACCCACTTGTGCACAATCTCGGTCGTGGCGTCCCCGCCGCGAGTGTGCCCTCGCGTGGGTACTTCTGACTGACTGCCCTACGAGCACTTCTACAGACTTCTTGAGCAGCGAGAGTTTTACGACATTTAGCGTCATTAAACGGGAGGGATGTGTTACCTTTTTCGGCCACGTTATACACACACACACACAACTATGGTGTAATTAAGTTGGACTTTGTTTTAACTGAGAAATGCGCAATTGTGTGTAACACGTGTTTCTTTGATCCGTGTTGCATTTTGCCAACACAAACGCTGTTCAAGATTTTACTCGTGCTTTGCATTCATCCCAGGTGTCTCTTGCAAGATATTTACATTTCAATGGGATCTTACCTGGTTGAATAGCTATCAAGCTACTTTAGCATTTACAACATTCTTTACATACACCTGGGAGCCAGAAATCATTCTGAATGAGAGGGGGTCAAATACTTTTTTCCCTCATTAAAATGCATACCAATTTATAAAAAAAAATTGTTGTTGTTATTCTGTCTCTCACTGTTAAAATAAACCTACCATTAAAATTATAGACTGATCATTTCTTTGTCAGTGGACAAACGTACAAAATCAGCAGGGGATCAAATACTATTTTCCCTCACTGTATCTGTAAGACGCAGTCAATTTACAAAGTTTCATTCTTTTAAATACCGTATCCAAATGAATTTTCACATTCCTTTTGTTTACATTTTTGACAGTTCAGGCTTTTTTGTTGTTACATCATGCCGAAATTATTGTGCTGTACAATTGATAGCTCTGTAGCAGAGTCAGCGACGTGCCTCTGCTCGTAGAGCAGGGTGCTGTGACGTCAAATCCTGGTTCGTGGTTGACTCAGCCAATCATCCCTCCAGGGGGTCATTAAAGTGAGTACCATTTTATGGAGAAGTCACCAGCAGTTGCCCTATGAATAGACTCCACCCCGCCATATGAATGCGGAATATCCACTGCTGGTTCAGTGCTGCAAACAGGAGTTAAGCACTTGAGTACTGTACTTCCCCAATGCTCATTTGAGCAGGACATCACTTTGACTCGTTTTACAAAAAGCTCATGTGCAGCTCACGCACGCGGTATGATCAGTGTCAACCCAGCACCAAACCTAATAACGCTTGGGAAGCGGAGGGGTGGGCGGCGTCTTGTTGACAAAGGCCACCCGTTGTAAACGTTTGATTCTTGTTTTCCTCCATCACTGTCTGT
This sequence comes from Petromyzon marinus, assembly GCF_048934315.1. Classification (NCBI taxonomy): domain Eukaryota; kingdom Metazoa; phylum Chordata; class Hyperoartia; order Petromyzontiformes; family Petromyzontidae; genus Petromyzon; species Petromyzon marinus. The sequence continues at coordinate 508,103 of NC_133684.1, read as the reverse complement.
TTAAGCTCGAGCAGCCGAGACACCAGAACCCCTGATAGGGGTGGAATGTGTCTTAAGACAACTGTAGCTATTAGTTATGGAGGAGTGTGTCATTCCACGCTGACCTGATGTGGTGGGGTTTGGGGATTTTTATAGACGCATCGTAGTTTTACGGCGTACGGAATGTAACCATTTTACTTTCAGAAACCGATCTTTCAATTTTTTCCCATCATAAAAAATGTGCTAGAAAATTAAGAGCCAGCGCTTGCATCCTCCCAAAACCTCCCTGGGATATGGAATAAGTGAATGTTCACTTTTCAAACATTCTTGATTTGAAGCTTTCGTGACTGCAGGAACAAAACATTTCTGATACAAACGGTTCATGATTAGCAAACTCTAAACAGACTTGCAACAATAGACCACAAGCAATTGCAGATATTTTTGCATTGTGGTTATTATCCTACCTTGTGATCTTAGATTGTTTGTTCCATCTTGACGTGGTAAGTTAGCTATACTCTCTCTCTCTCTGTGACCCTCAACAAATAAACCAGTTCGCAGGGATACAACTACACCCGACTCTTTCCATTGTTTGTGGAAGTTGGCCTCCCAAAGCCTGGGGTTTGGTTATGTATGTATGTTGAACTGATTTCGCACCGTTAAATAGCCAACCGTGCTAATCAGACGTGCGGGGAGGGATAAAAACTAAACACAAAAGCAGTTCTCAAGAAATGAGTTTTCAATGTAGATTAAAAGTACATAGCTCCAGTGGCTTCCTAATATTGGAAGGAAGAGCGTTCCAGACGGCTGCAGAAGCGCATCTGAAAGCGCATCGCGATGCAGTGACCACCATCTTTGTTTGATAGCTAGCCAGAAGCCACGGCAAAGATGACTGGAGTTCACGTGATGCTTTATGTTCCTTGACAAGATCAGCAAGGTGTTGTGATTAATTTGTGGCACAAAATTGTGTCACAAAGTGTTGCCTATTCATAACCATATGCTAAATGTTAACTATGGAAGACCACCAGAATGGATTTGGAGCGATGAGACCAGTGTGTGTGTGGGAGTTAGATGGATTGTTGCATAGCGGGACTGTGTGGGATGGTGACAACTTGGGGAAGCCTTCATCCAGCAGTGGATATATTATAACTTATGGTGATGATAAATCATGATGCCATACATGTCTAATGAATTGTATTAATCTGTGTAGATACTTCCTTTAACTGCAATTTACAGTCTGTAACATAGTGCAGATTTATGGTGAAAGCATAACAATTATAAATTCTTGCCACTATTTTGTCATGTCAAGTGTTAACATTTTCTGGTGCATGTATATTATTTCCTGTGTGAAAAATGAATAGTTTGAATGATACTTCACTGATTCTTGTTTTAATTACAGGAGAGATTGTTACTTTTTAACATGGGTTTTGAATTAGCATTTGGCAAGAGTCTATCAATTATTTAAAAAGTGTATTCTTTTTTCCATGGATCCCACTGCCAGATTAGGTGCCTAAATCTCAAACTTAAAAAAATATATAGTTTGTATAGCTTAGCAGCTTCTTTATCCGCCTTCTCACCAATATTTCAAGTGCGCGTGCGAGCCTAGATCAGTGTGACTCTGAGTAATATTTTCCAGCTGCATTCAGGTTTAATGGGCAGATAGGGTAAATCAAGGACAAACTGTTCATGTTGAGACACCCCTTCCTCGACTAAGTTGAACCCGCGTTGACTGAGGAAATGTGGCGACATTCCCAAACCACGTGTCATCTGCACATGCACGCATTTGCTCGCAATGACCCTTCTGCACGAAGATGCTTTGAGAATTTTATGCGTACACACTTTTAGCGGTTAATGCTGAGGAGGAGCGGGAGGAAAAGGGGTGGCGGCACGGGGGGGGGGGGCAGGAAAAAAGACGCAAATGTGAAACAGATGTGACACCAGGTTGTGCACTGATTGTGTGGGGTTATCCCAGGCAAAGGTGCGTCCTCACCATGGCCACCACGCCCCTCTTGGAAGCCCCATCCCGCTCTCGTGCCGTCGGTTGAGACGCTCTGACCGTTATCTCATCGCGCACAGCCCACGGGCTTTCTGAATGTTCCAGAATTGCTAGCGGCAGGATATGTCGGCTAAATGCAATCGCAAATTGTATTTTAATTGTTACTGCATTCATTTTACCACTTTTTTCTACTTGTATTTAACGGTAACGGATAGGTTGCATGTAAAGTCTGCAGCCGTTGCATGCTCGCGCGACTGCTGACAGAAGTGACCTCGACTAAGAAGGAGTTCTAAGCGCCACCTCCCGAGGGTAATTCAGCCGACTCTTCCTCACTGGCCAGACGTCTTAGAAGGGATGGGCGTACCCACGCTTTACCCTACCACATTCGACTTAGACCTACCTGAATCGCTGGGCCCAGTGTGCTGACCGTCCACCACGGGTCCTGGGAGAGCGGTGCGCGTGTCACGCCAGAGTCTAGGCTGTCACCTGTCAGAATTCAAGTGCACGATGGCCCCGTAGTGGGATGGGGTTTTTTCCTTTCTCTCTTTGGCATGCAAGCGGATGTGCGCATTTACTAAGGTGGCTGCAGTAGATTATCAGAGCACGCCGTGTCCGAAATAAGCCAAGTGCTTTAAATATGGTGAAGGCATGATGCCTCCCAGAGTCTAGAGACCGGCCCTCAAATAGTAGACATCATCTTTCAATAGCAGGCAGAGAAGGGCTTACACTTACAGAGTGCGCTGGGCTGTGTCATGGAGAAGAGGGCGAAGCAAATAGTTAAATAAACTATTCAGACTGTGAGCGTTCTCTTCGTATCTCGGTCAATGAGCGGGGTGGTGCGTGCAGACTGCGTCCGAGGTCAGACACATAGCAGCCACTCCACGTACAATATAATGTGGATAGTATGTAACACTATATACACGTACTGCATGTTGGGCAATTTATTGCTGCTATTATTATTACTTCTATATTAACAATGGTCACCCGACGGGCTAATTACGCCACACGATAGGATTATGGAATTTCCATCACTGGCTCAGGAATGTCAGTACTGATGAGCACAAGTCCACACACTCTTTATAGCAGGAACATTTTTTAACGATCATAATATATTAATAGTGTTCATATGCACTTATAAGGCACCTTTCACTAAAATTTACTTTGGATTACAAACAGTCAAATGAAATAAAAACGATGCATTGTTGGATGACTTATCTGCATATTTTATAATGGAAATGCAAACAGCTGTTTATAGTCTGCTCTGATTAATGGGTGCTGTTGGCAGCAGATGCTGGGAAGTGCCAAAACTAGGAGAAAAGACTTAAAGCAGCCACAGCTTGCTGAGGGATTTCACTCTGGGAGATTTATCCTCCAATCATCTCTGAAAGGCTTTCTGGCCCATTGCACACAGGCTGGGGTGAAGCACACACTTTAATATTCCACTCTGTTTTTCCCGGCACTGGATTGGTAAAATGTTTCCTGCAATCTAATCAAGAAGAATACACCATCCCCAATGCACACCACTTAGTCACAAGATGATTATGATGATGATCATGATGATGATGAGGTCCGTAATCTTGAAACTTTAGTGATGATTGGCACGAGTCCCCACAGTAGTTTTGTCACTTTTTCTACTTTATGTAGTGACGTATTCGTCAAGAACGTGTAAACATATAGCACAGCTCCAAAATATGATTTAAAAACTGAAGTGCTTGCACAAGAAAGTAGCTTAAATTCTCGTGGCACAGTTACGGACTTTATTTCCAATGTGCACGCCTCATTCTGCGGAACTTGTCGCACAAATAAATATAGATACTTTGGAAGTTCACAAAAAAACCCTAAAAGTTACTCGAAACTATTTCAACCCTTTCCAAATGATTGTCTTCAATGTCCTTCAAAGCATCTCAAGAGGTGTGTCCAGTGATGGTAACTTCAGGAACTCCTTGATGAAGTCGTCACTTACTCTCTGTTGTGAAGGTTTTCTTGCTCAAGCTTCTCAATAAAATACATTCACAGTTTCCACCTCAATTACTGCAGTGTAAAGGGTAATACGGTATACACAGAAAGCCCTATACCATTTTGCAAGATACTAGGTCAGCATCGCTGTCATAACGTAATGTGGTAACCATTACAATTTCGGGGGGGAGGGATAATATGAACGATGGTACTTTTTACAATTTCTTCCTCTCCCATGTTCGAAGTCTACGTTTCATTTTTCTCACAGATATTATGTAACTTTGGAGCAGTAAATAGCTGGCAGAGTGTTTTGTCGAGAAACGTGTAAAATAAAAATGCTATTTAGTTTCTACCTTTCACAACGGCTCTAGCAGGCGGCACGTGTAAGTAATTACATGGAAAACTAAAAAAGTGCCATCAAGCAGGATACACAATAATGAGAAAAAGGTGGAACCCTTGCTGTGTTCCCTTGAAAATAAATAACACAAAGACGATTACAGGCACACACTGCGTTGTAAATTACTACATGCTGAAGGAACATATTGCTTCATTTCGGACTTACGTAATTGTTTCTGTAATGGAAACCCTACACAAAGGTTGAGGAAGCTTGAAAATGGTTGAACCCCGTAATGCACCGCATATTTGATGTCACACTCACTCAGCCGGCTTGCCTTGTAAAACTTCAAACAGATATTAAGAAAAAGGGGATCAAATAGTTTGCGAGTGGAAAAGCGACAAGGGGCGCTGGGTGCTCCGTTCGTGTTTTCTCACTCTCGTGAAGGTCGGAGAGAGATATTCGGTGAGAGGAGTTCGCCATAGGCGTGTGCATTCGTTGTTTTGTTTTAATTTCGGCGAGAATGAGCTGCAAGCATTCTGGCTGTTTGTGTGGGACGTGGGAATGTCAACACCCCTTCTGCTCACAGCACTCTCCTACCGCTGACTGCTGCTGCTGCTGCCTCTTGCGTCAACTGCACTCCACTTGCATAGCGCAAACGTTTGCTAAGTGCACGCGCGCTTTGTAAATTCATTGACATGATGCTACTTCACAAATGTTTATATACTTTTTAGATTTTTATACAAATGTAATTGCACAAAAATAGCACCTCTGTATGAAACTCATTGTTGCCATGTCATTAGCAAAATTAGCAAAATCTGAAATGGTTAGTGTTATCACCATTAATAAATAGAGTATGTTCAGAAGGCGGCTGCTCGGGTGTCAACCAGAACACCTTCAGATCACATTGCTCCTGTGTTGGCCTCTCTGCATTGGCTTCCAGTTTCACATCGGATTCAGTTTCAACTCCTATTGCTCACTGACATAGCTCTCGGAGACACGCTGCACCCATCCATGTCCCCTCAAGGTCTCTACGGTCTGGAGAAGCAGACCTCCCCAGGTCGAGGCTTCTTCGGTCGATGTGCGACCGAAGAAGCCCCAGACTCTGAAACTCTCTTCCTCGAGATATCAGGGTCTCTGAGTATGTGTAAAGTTTTAAAACACGTTTTCAAACTTATTTATACACTTCTGTTTATTCAACTCTTTGTTACTTCAGTAAATGGCTTTCAGCGTTAATTTCATTATTGTGCCGTATGTTAGCGTTTAGTTTCACGAATTATTGTTATGCTGCTGCGTACTGTACAGTGCTTTGAGATAGATTCCAGATGAAGGGCACGTCACATATAATAATTGTTGTTGTACGTGTGTTGAACTTCTTTCGTACCGTACCTCGCAACCCGTGCTAATCGGAGGTGCGGGAGAATCATTGTAAATCATGCCTTTGTTTATCCATTACAAGTTTCAGAACATATATTGTCAAGAATTGTGCATTGAGCATGGCTGATGATGACGGTGAAGAGTAGGACTGTCAATAACGAAACAACCTGTAGTACTGAAGAGGGTTAACTTCTCTCACTTGGTCAGATAATGAAACCGCTTGTGGTGTTGCATTGTCGTATAAACGGGAAAATAGCGATGAGATAATATTGTGCATTGTGCCATGGGAGTCCAATGCCTCGGGACCATAATAACAATGTGATACCATAGCAATATTGCAAAATATTCGACAGGATAGCATTACCTATCCTGCAAGCAGGTTCAAACTGTAATTCTAAATATAACATCAGTTTGTGTCAGTCGTGTTCACGATGAGTTTAAAACACATTACTACCGTTCATCAAAATGGCAAATTCCACTGTGAACAGAAACAAACGTTTAGCTTGCTGCACTCTGTGTGGTATAAGAGGTTGGCTTCTACTCCTAACAGTAACAACCCCTTCACGTGAAGACTTATCCTGAAATCATGCGACTTACAGATTGCTCGCTCGGAGCCGAAACAATTTACATTTCAACTGCTTGACTTCCTTTGCGTCATTTTTTTGCGGGGAAACGAATCAACAAGGCGAAATGAGTTGCAGATGTCCGTTCCCCCTGCGAACGGGGCGTGTGCTGGTGGGGGTGACACGGGGCTCGCTGCAGGAGTGGTGTTTCAGATGATGCACAAGGCGGGAACAGCGGCGTCTCACGGCGCGCACGCACACGGGCTCACGTCGGAGCCACGCTAGCTCCAAGTGACTCTCTCGCCTCGAGGGAACGCACTTTGTGTGCCCCGTACCTGCGACAAGACAGCTCCGCTCGCGACAGCAACATCAGCAGCGCCGCCCTTCAGCACAGACAAGACGAATCCGCGTCGACTCCACGGCTTCGTCTTCTTCGTGTTTTTAACATCTTTATCTCATTCATCTGCTACCAGCGTGGGATCTAATTTTCGGAACCAAGTTGTAGCTTTTTTCTTTGCCAGGGGGACATCCGAAGAACACTCACGGAGCTTGTGTCTTTCTCAACCCCCGGCCTGGCCCTGCAGCTCGCAGCGCAGTCCATCCCCAGACTGCAGTCAGTCCCGCATGGCTGGCCAGCAGCAAGGCATGGAGGCTCAGCTCCGCAGGTCTCTGAGCGAGCACGTGAGGAGTTCCACCTCCAGGGCGCGACACCTCCTCTGGAGGAACCTGCGGGAGAAGCGGCTGACAGGTGAGAGCCTTCCCATCGCCAGCTCCTCCCCACAAACACATCAACTGTTTGTTTTTATTTTACCATATAAGGCCCACTGAACTGCAATATCGCTCTTTCTCAGAAACGACCCGGCTATCACAAATGATAGCAAAAAATTAGTGGCTTATCATGTGGAAATCTAGAGCGGCCAAAGACTCTAAACGCGTGATGATGTTTCGAAATGTGGAGGGAAAAACCGGAGGACCCGGAGAAAAATCCGCGCGACTACGGGGAGAGAGACACCGCAAACTCCAAATATACAGCAGCAGGCATAAGGTGGGAATTGAACCCGCGACCTCCTGTAGACCAGGCGAGGTGGTTAACATCTCCTAGCCACTGTGGTGCCTCCTGCTTCTTTCCCAGCACCGGCCTCTTGTTGATGCGGTGGTTGTCCTGGCCAATCTCTTCAGTCTTTGCCGGACATTACGACTCCAGCTTTTCGTCATTTGCAGAATAATGCGTCACTCAATGCTATACATGAACATCTCGCTCTCCACCCTCCTGGTCTAATGAGATATTCTTCTTGTTCGCCCCATATGTTCTTGTTTGTACCTCGGAAGTGGCAGCAGAAGATGCTCCAATTGCATGAGCTGACATGCAACGATATATCGTAAAGTGTGCGCGATTCACCAGTTCGAGCCTTTGAATATAGATGTGTTAAGTAAATACAAACAATATGCTGACGTTATATGTGAAAGGCTTACTGAGTCTCAAAACTCTTTTGCCATGGGAGGGTCCTGCATTGGCATGTTTCGTCAGTTCCATCCGTGAGCGGTTGGCGTGCGGGAGGGAAGCTTTAGTTCTCGGAGAAAACTCACACGTACAAGGACAGAACGCTGTTTGCTCCACACAAATAGGTTTCACATTATCCCTTGCTGTTCTGACATCTCCTGGCCACGGGGCAGCACAAGCCTACATCATCTGTGGCATTCCCTAAGCAGGCTCAAACCTGCTGAGCTTCAAAGTTACAACGAGATCAAGCGTATTGATCAATGTTGTCCATCTTGTCATATCCGTACATAACCACTACGTTATACTTCTAGTACTATAGGAATGACACTGTATACTGCGTGGTGTATGTACAGCCTGGTTTGTCACACTGCTGGGTGCGGGCCTGCCCACGCCGCGCGGATCGTGAGGGACATTTGACCATATTTCACCACGCTGGTCAGTGCGAGCTGTTGTCGGCGGGGGTGGGAGTATAGAATGAGGAGACTTCTGCACTGCCCTCTAGCGCCTTGCTCACGTCAACCATCCCGGCACTGGCCAGGCTCAACGCTGCTTCGCTTTCCAAGATCTGACGAGATCCTTGTAGCTCATTCCGGGTGAATTGATCGTGGACGTGGAAATCCGTGATCGTTTATTTACCTCGGGAAAGGCTGGAGAAACGCTTTGAGACTCATTTTCACGAGAGACTTGCTTGGCATGTTTGGCCAATTTCGTATCAAAGTATTTATTTGCATGTGGGAGGAAACCAGGACCTATCAAAAACCTATAGAGATGGCAACAATCTATTTTCTCCACTGCCTTCACCAAGCATACGAGTTGTCAATGGACTACTGGAAAATACAAGTGCTCGTATGTTGCTTTGTAAATGTGAAATTCTGGATGGGTGGAATTTACTCGCAATGGTGCCGAAAAAGTGCCGAGCCCCACTCTAATTTACACTCATGCTTGCCTCTCACTATTCTGTGTAGTGCCAGAAGAGACACTCATAGTCCCACTTTGTTAGGATACGCCACGTCACTAATTAAATGTTTTATCAATAAATTTACACAATTCACTAATTGTCCTAGCTCTACTTGTAATACTGATCTTGTGTAGTTGTGTGTTATGGGCGTTTAGTGATTACCTTGGCCACATGACCCTTCTGATGACAGGGTCAATATAAGTTCACAAAGTTCCCAATAGTAATAACACATTCCCATTATTTTATTTTGAGTGGTGAAATACTGTTAATTAATTTACCATTGATCAGCAAATGATCCAAAGTTGGTGACGTTAAAGTCATACTGTAGTGAGGTGGCCAGGTTGCTTCGAGGTCAGAGTCCTGAGTTGGCACCGCCTGATTTCCTGGTTCAAATGCTGACAGCCTCCTGTGCTAATACCTGGTTCTTACGTCTGGTGAATTGATGGCCTTAGCCTGGTTAACAGTGCTGCATTAAGAACTCCATCACTTTCAGCTTGCTTTTGTATTTAATGTCTAAATTCCATATCTGAGAATACAAATATCAGTTTGCCTGTTTCAAAATTAAAACTTTTTTGTTTATATTAAAAAAAGGCCAAATTCACACCTGCTTTGGATCCAGTTTGTCCAAAATGCCCCACTTGGTTCAACAAGCATACAAACTTGCGTGCTGGCGTTGCAAACATGTTCAGAATGTATGCACGTGTTTATTCAGTTGTTATTCGACAGTGTGTACTCTACTTTGGAAGTTTGTCTTTTAGACGACCCACCTCCAGAACCACTTACTAAATATTGGAATGTATTCCATGTGGTTTGTTAAATCATGGTCAGACTTCCCATACCCCGAGAATGGAAGAAAAACAGATCAAAATATGTAGTGTTTGGCTTCAGACAACAAATAAAATATCCACAGCCTGAGAACATCTGGGTGCCGCTATCCAAGGGCAAAATGAGAACCACAAAATATATATAGGGAATTATTCAATGAGACATTTACGTTCCTCTGATTATTGTAAAATATTGATTTTGTCACCTCGATCTGGTGTTGGGGCTGTACTGTGTATGGAGTATACTCTCACTTAATCTACAAGCACCATGGCGCACATTGTAGCATGTGGATGTAACGGTTCTGAATGCTATTTAACTTCCTACCTTTCATCAATCTCCCCCCGTGAAGTGGAGTGTGTCTGTGCTGTCACCTACTGTGTGTGTGTGTGCTGTCACCTACTGTGTGTGTGTGTGCTGTTACCTACTGTGTGTGTGTGTGCTGTCACCTACTGTGTGTGTGCTGTCACCTACTGTGTGTGTGTGTGCTGTCACCTTCTGTGTGTGTGTGTGCTGTCACCTACTGTGTATGTCTGTGCTGTCACCTACTGTGTGTGCTGTCACCTACTGTGTGTGTGTGCTGTCACCTACTGTGTGTGTGCTGTCACCTACTGTGTGTGTGCTGTCACCTACTGTGTGTGTCTGTGCTGTCACCTACTGTGTGTGTGTGCTGTCACCTACTGTATGTGTGTGCTGTCACCTACTGTGTGTGTGTGTGCTGTCACCTACTGTGTGTGTGCTGTCACCTACTGTGTGTGTGCTGTCACCTACTGTGTGTGTGTGTGTGCTGTCACCTACTGTGTGTGTGTGTTGTCACCTACTGTGTGTGTGTGCTGTCACCTACGGTGTGTGTGTGCTGTCACCTACTGTGTGTGCTGTCACCTACTGTGTGTGTGCTTTCACCTACTGTGTGTGTGTGCTGTCACCTACTGTGTGTGCTGTCACCTACTGTGTGTGTGTGTGCTGTCACCTACTGTGTGTGTGTGCTGTCACCTACTGTGTGTGTGTGTTGTCACCTACTGTGTGTGTGTGTGCTGTCACCTACTGTGTGTGTGTGTGCTGTCACCTACTGTGTGTGTGTGTGCTGTCACCTGCTGTGTGTGCTGTCACCTACTGTGTGTGTGTGCTGTCACCTGCTGTGTGTGCTGTCACCTACTGTGTGTGTGTGCTGTTACCTACTGTGTGTGTGCTGTCATCTACTGTGTGTGTGCTGTCACCTACTGTGTGTGTGTGTGTGCTGTCACCTACTGTGTGTGTGTGTGCTGTTACCTACTCTGTGTGCTGTCACCTACTGTGTGTGTGTGTGTGTGCTGTCACCTACTGTGTGTGTGTGTGCTGTTACCTACTGTGTGTGTGCTGTCACCTACTGTGTGTGTGTGCTGTCACCTGCTGTGTGTGTGCTGTCACCTGCTGTGTGTGTGCTGTCACATACTGTGTGTGTGTGTGCTATCACCTACTGTGTGTGTGTGCTGTCACCTACTGTGTGTGTGTGCTGTCACCTACTGTATGTGTGTGCTGTCACCTACTGTGTGTGTGTGTGTGCTGTTACCTACTGTGTGTGTGCTGTCACCTACTGTGTGTGTGTGTGTGTGCTGTCACCTACTGTGTGTGTGTGTGTGCTGTCACCTGCTGTGTGTGTGCTGTCACCTACTGTGTGTGTCTGTGCTGTCACCTACTGTGTGTGTGCTGTCACCTACTGTGTGTGTGTGTGCTGTCACCTACTGTGTGTGTGTGCTGTCACCTACTGTGTGTGTGTGCTGTCACCTACTGTGTGTGTGCTGTCACCTACTGTGTGTGTGTGTTGTCACCTACTGTGTATGTGTGTGTGCTGTCACCTACTGTGTGTGTGTGTGTGCTGTCACCTACTGTGTGTGTCTGTGCTGTCACCTACTGTGTGTGTGCTGTCACCTACTGTGTGTGTCTGTGCTGTCACCTACTGTGTGTGTGCTGTCACCTACTGTGTGTGTGTGCTGTCACCTACTGTGTGTGTGCTGTCACCTACTGTGTGTGTGTGCTGTCACCTACTGTGTGTGTGTGCTGTCACCTACTGTGTGTGCTGTCACCTACTGTGTGTGTGTGCTGTCACCTACTGTGTGTGTGCTGTCACCTACTGTGTGTGTGTGCTGTCACCTACTGTGTGTGCTGTCACCTGCTGTGTGTGTGTGCTGTCACCTACTGTGTGTGTGTGTGCTGTCACCTACTGTGTGTGCTGTCACCTACTGTGTGTGTGTGCTGTCACCTACTGTGTGTGCTGTCACCTGCTGTGTGTGTGTGTGCTGTCACCTGCTGTGTGTGTGCTGTCACCTACTGTGTGTGTGTGTGCTGTCACCTACTGTGTGTGTGCTGTCACCTACTGTGTGTGTGTGTGTGTGCTGTCACCTACTGTGTGTGTGTGTGTGCTGTCACCTGCTGTGTGTGTGCTGTCACCTACTGTGTGTGTCTGTGCTGTCACCTACTGTGTGTGTGCTGTCACCTACTGTGTGTGTGTGTGCTGTCACCTACTGTGTGTGTGTGCTGTCACCTACTGTGTGTGTGTGCTGTCACCTACTGTGTGTGTGCTGTCACCTACTGTGTGTGTGTGTTGTCACCTACTGTGTATGTGTGTGTGCTGTCACCTACTGTGTGTGTGTGTGTGCTGTCACCTACTGTGTGTGTCTGTGCTGTCACCTACTGTGTGTGTGCTGTCACCTACTGTGTGTGTCTGTGCTGTCACCTACTGTGTGTGTGCTGTCACCTACTGTGTGTGTGTGCTGTCACCTACTGTGTGTGTGCTGTCACCTACTGTGTGTGTGTGCTGTCACCTACTGTGTGTGTGTGTGCTGTCACCTACTGTGTGTGCTGTCACCTACTGTGTGTGTGTGCTGTCACCTACTGTGTGTGTGCTGTCACCTACTGTGTGTGTGTGCTGTCACCTACTGTGTGTGCTGTCACCTGCTGTGTGTGTGTGCTGTCACCTACTGTGTGTGTGTGTGCTGTCACCTACTGTGTGTGCTGTCACCTACTGTGTGTGTGTGCTGTCACCTACTGTGTGTGCTGTCACCTGCTGTGTGTGTGTGTGCTGTCACCTGCTGTGTGTGTGCTGTCACCTACTGTGTGTGTGTGTGCTGTCACCTACTGTGTGTGTGCTGTCACCTACTGTGTGTGTGTGTGCTGTCACCTACTGTGTGTGTGTGTGCTGTCACCTACTGTGTGTGTGTGCTGTCACCTACTGTGTGTGTGCTGTCACCTACTGTGTGTGTGTGTTGTCACCTACTGTGTATGTGTGTGTGCTGTCACCTACTGTGTGTGTGTGTGCTGTCACCTACTGTGTGTGTGCTGTCACCTACTGTGTGTGTGTGTGCTGTCACCTACTGTGTGTGTGCTGTCACCTACTGTGTGTGTGTGTGCTGTCACCTACTGTGTGTGTGTGTGCTGTCACCTACTGTGTGTGTGTGCTGTCACCTACTGTGTGTGTGCTGTCACCTACTGTGTGTGTGTGTTGTCACCTACTGTGTATGTGTGTGTGCTGTCACCTACTGTGTGTGTGTGTGCTGTCACCTACTGTGTGTGTCTGTGCTGTCACCTACTGTGTGTGTGCTGTCACCTACTGTGTGTGTGTGTGCTGTCACCTACTGTGTGTGTGCTGTCACCTACTGTGTGTGTGTGCTGTCACCTACTGTGTGTGTGCTGTCACCTACTGTGTGTGTGTGTTGTCACCTACTGTGTATGTGTGTGTGCTGTCACCTACTGTGTGTGTGTGTGCTGTCACCTACTGTGTGTGTCTGTGCTGTCACCTACTGTGTGTGTGCTGTCACCTACTGTGTGTGTGTGTGCTGTCACCTACTGTGTGTGCTGTCACCTACTGTGTGTGTGTGCTGTCACCTGCTGTGTGTGTGCTGTCACCTACTGTGTGTGTGTGCTGTCACCTACTGTGTGTGTGTGTGCTGTCACCTACTGTGTGTGTGTGTGCTGTCACCTACTGTGTGTGTGTGTGCTGTCACCTACTGTGTGTGTGTGTGCTGTCACCTACTGTGTGTGTGTGCTGTCACCTACTGTGTGTGTGTGTTGTCACCTACTGTGTATGTGTGTGTGCTGTCACCTACTGTGTGTGTGTGTGTGCTGTCACCTACTGTGTGTGTGTGTGCTGTCACCTACTGTGTGTGTCTGTGCTGTCACCTACTGTGTGTGTGTGTGCTGTCACCTACTGTGTGTGTGTGCTGTCACCTACTGTGTGTGTGCTGTCACCTACTGTGTGTGTGTGTTGTCACCTACTGTGTATGTGTGTGTGCTGTCACCTACTGTGTGTGTGTGTGCTGTCACCTACTGTGTGTGTCTGTGCTGTCACCTACTGTGTGTGCTGTCACCTACTGTGTGTGTGTGCTGTCACCTACTGTGTGTGTGCTGTCACCTACTGTGTGTGTGTGTGCTGTCACCTACTGTGTGTGTGTGCTGTCACCTACTGTGTGTGTGTGTGCTGTCACCTACTGTATGTGTGCTGTCACCTACTGTGTGTGCTGTCACCTACTGTGTGTGTGTGCTGTCACCTACTGTGTGTGCTGTCACCTACTGTGTGTGTGTGTGCTGTCACCTACTGTGTGTGTGCTGTCACCTACTGTGTGTGTGTGCTGTCACCTACTGTCTGTGCTGTCACCTGCTGTGTGTGTGTGTGCTGTCACCTACTGTGTGTGTGTGCTGTCACCTACTGTGTGTGTGTGCTGTCACCTACTGTGTGTGCTGTCACCTACTGTGTGTGCTGTCACCTGCTGTGTGTGTGTGCTGTCACCTACTGTGTGTGTGTGCTGTCACCTACTGTGTGTGCTGTCACCTACTGTGTGTGCTGTCACCTGCTGTGTGTGTGTGTGCTGTCACCTACTGTGTGTGTGCTGTCACCTGCTGTGTGTGTGTGTGCTGTCACCTACTGTGTGTGTGCTGTCACCTACTGTGTGTGTGCTGTCACCTACTGGGTGTGCTGTCACCTACTGTATGTGTGCTTTCACCTACTGTGTGTGTGTGCTGTCACCTACTGTGTGTGTGTTGTCACCTACTGTGTGTGTGTGTGCTGTCACCTACTGTGTGTGTGTGCTGTCACCTACTGTGTGTGTGTGTTGTCACCTACTGTGTGTGTGCTGTCACCTACTGTGTGTGTGTGCTGTCACCTACTGTGTGTGTGTGCTGTCACCTACTGAGTGTGTGTGTGCATGCCTCTGTTCTCTGTCTTCTGGAAATTCAATTGGAATGGTCACGATCTTCCGAAATAGTTTTTCAACAGCAGCGCTATTTTCTAATAGTTGTTAGATAATGATTAAGAAACTCTGCATCTTGTATATTGTTGTTTGCCTTGAGTTTGCGTGTTTTGCTAATTCAACACGAAGTACGCGTTTTGTGGCGCTGGGGTGTGATGTGTTTTTATCTTTTATCTGCTGAAAAATCCATAACATGAAATAAATCTTGATTTAAAGCTTTCGTAACTGCAGTAATTCATATTCTTAGCTCTTTCGGTAAAGTCACGTTGAAGGGAAACAATAAAATAATAAATATATATAACAATAAAAATTCTCACGACGTTTCGACCATAACATAAACGGTCGTCATCAGGTGTGAAAACCAACGGCAAGAAACATTTGAAAGAAGTGGTGGTTAGCATTTATTAATTTATTTATGTTAAGCCGGTTTATTTATTTATATATAAAAACGTCAGCGCCACGCGCAGCGATTTGGCAGTTTATTTAGAAGGACTAGTCCATCTATGTTCTGAAAAGAGGAGGGGGGAGACGAAAAATTAATGTATGCTGTCTGAAAGCCACCGTAAGCGTGAACAATCAATTAAGACCTGAAATGGTTTATCAAATCCTTCCAATGATTGCTAAGCCATGTGTATTTTATTATTTTATTGTTTCCCTTCAACGTGACTTTACCGAAAGAGCTAAGAATATGAAATAAATCATCAGTTTGGCGGCCGTGTGACCATCTCATAGCAGAGTTTGTGGGAATGTGAACACCCTTAAGAAATCACGAAGATTGTCCCTGGAAGGCTGTGGCAGAATTCCAGTGAAGAATCTCTTCTGCAACTGTGCCCTGACATGGGTTGCACTGCTCTCTGAGATTTACAATTGGATTATTTAGCTCACGATTTACAATTGGATTAATTAGCTCACGATATGATTCCGATTGCACAGTAGGAATCATTTTGTCCTATTCTGAATCGCATTCCTCACCTGCAATGACCCATCCTATTTAATATCTTATTTTCATCTACCACAATTTTCCACATTTATTTTCCCGCTGAGCACCCAATATGCTACGCCATACAATTGTAGCTTTTCATTATCACGTACCGGAAATTGTAAACGTCATGTTTTGCAAAGTAATGTCGTGTATAGCTTCTATCATAAACGTTATAGGATTTCATGACAAACAGTGTATAAGCAATGTCATTGCACTCATGTGCATAGCACTGTGTATAACATACACACACTGCCTACTGCCTTTCTGTGTATAGAGCGCCAGCAAATGCACATAGCACATTTACACTTATTCGGGGTTTGTTTTCTATATATAAGAACACAAATGAGAGGCGTTTGTAACACGCTGGAGAAATGATGGTGGAGTTTTTGTGAGCCCCATGAAATAGAAGTGTCCAAAATTGTTAGGAAAACATTTCCAAAAAGGGCTCCAGGTGCAGTAACAATTGTGAGTGTGGACTGGCCAATCAGGCTGTCCAGCTCGTGCAGCAAACAGCCAATGGTGAAATATAGACGCAGTATTTATGGACGCGCTCCAACACCTCTGATCCACTTTGTAACAGTTTGCGGCTGTTGCGGCGGATGGAATTTGTGCACCGGAGAATTTTATTTTGGGACTGTCTTCCTGCTAAATAAGATTATACATACAGCTTTTTTTTAAACAACTCTTTCTTGTCTGTCATAAACATTTCATAGCGGCAGGGATTTATTGCCTAACTCCCCCCGACTCCGTGGCAAAAGTTGAAGAATGCGGAGATCTGCCTGCCGTCACTTTCTGGGACCCCGCCTGGATCAAGTATGTTGCGAGTTTTGTGTCCATGGAACACGACTGATACTTCAGGCGCGTTCCTTGTCGTGTGTGCATTGAGCTTCGTGAACCTAAGTTACAAGTGCTGCTGCATCTTGCGAGATGCGGCAGCAGATATTATAGAATTGGAAAATATTGTATAAATCACAAGGAACTTTCTGTAGACAAAATGTTGCCGTCCCAAATGTTTGATTGTGCTCAGGTTTAAAAGTAAATCAGTCTACCTCCGATTAGCACGCTTGGCTTCGTGCAGTGCGAAAGAAGTTATACATACATATAAAGGGCAGGCTTCGGATTGGTAGAGCAGAGAGTTGTTTGTCCGTCAGTTGACGAGTGAGGCTCATTGAATGGGCTAAGCGAGAAATCCTCGCATCTTCGCCTTGTTTCTGCGCTGCACCTGCTGCTCCACAGTCTCGCCAAGTGTTGTGACTGGAAGGTCCTCCTCGTGTGTGCGTGGACATACCTCGTGGACATATTTCTCTCGCAGTCCACCAGCGGCGTGTTCTTTGGCACTGACATTGGAAGTGGTGCAAAGATACAAAACAAAATTCTTGAGAGGAAAAAAACTTTAAAAAGGAGGAAGATTTGCGAGGAAGTAGGGAGACATAAAATGCTGATTTTGGACACTGTGTGGCTAATAGTTCAGCTACAGATGGTGTTATTGGCAGACTAAATATGCATGTTGGAAAGTATGAGAACTCTGGCAGAAATGCTATATATATGGTGGATTAACCAATGCTAAGATGATTAAACTATCACATTTACCAACACCTATGCCATAGGTTGGTCCTCATGTTGTAACAAAAATGTGAGTTTGCAATCGTTGTAACGTTTTGCTCATTCAGTAACGAACAGGTCCGGGTGAAGATTGTGACAGTTCAATCAACACTCTGTTCTGCTCTAGCTTTAGTGGTATTGATAGTCCCTGCCAAGTATCAAGAGAGGACAGTGAGAGAGTACAACAAACAGCGGTTTAAAAGAAAGCAAATAAAATGCCTGGGTGCATTTCTTGAAATATTCAATCTTAGTCTAAGCACGCAATTATCAAGGCAAGTGTTGGCAAGACGCCATTTATAATGTCATTGTTTCGTGTGCATCTTTTTTACTGCTCATCTTTATATTTTTGGTCACTAGACAATGACAACGCACTTGAGATATTGTAACCAAATAATAAAAGTACAGTAGTAATGATGCTCATTATTTTTATGTAACTTTTTCTGTCATTAACAATCGTGTTAAGGTGTAATTATCCACACACAGCTTGCGCTTGGCACAGATAGCATGGTATAAATCAGAGAAAATCCATAAAGATTGAATGCAGTGTAGACATGGAGCATATTGGTCACGAAATGCTTTCAGGTGCATCGAGTAGAATGGAATTCGGTACGTAATTAACTTTGCTGCCAGTGAGCCTTAACCATCCAAACATAGACATTGAACCACAACCCATGTGATCATAGACCTTTACAATAATAATAAGACATACCAGCTGCTTTAAGTGCTGTATAAAATCTCAACTGCATCTTGTAGAGCACTGAAATCTATTGCAAATATTATTTTGAACATCAAATATTAATTATATTAATAATTGTTTTTATACAGTACAATTTCACAGATCTGATCTTCTCATATCTGCCCTAACAAATTAACCTCCCACACCCGGGCCAGTTTTTTTGCACGGTGTAGCTTTTTAATTTCAGATGTTCACAAATCTGACCTTTTCACATTCAGTGAAATATTCTTAATGTCGTGTATGTTCACTCACTTCTCTATGTATGTTGAACTTCTTTCACACCATACGTCGCGGAGTGAAGCATGTCCCCAGGATCACAGCAGTTTGCCTATCATTTTAGTCCAGTAACCTATGTATTCTCGATGGTGTAACGATCATTTTATACAGATGTTCATATAATCCTACCTTTTTCACATATCCGCCTAACAGTACTTCAATGCCATTGTCTGTCTTGTGGAACCTTCGTGACGAAACCCCTTGGCATTTACAGAGTCACGTAGAGCTTTGGCATTTCAATAACGGCATATCATTGCACAATCGCTGTACGAAATGAGGCCGTGTGATGGAGCCCGCTGGTGGCCCCACGCTGAAGAGGGAACTCGCTTGCCATTGCCTCACCCCATCCCCCAGCTCTGTGGAATTTTTCCGCAAAGTGTCAGATGCTTCTCATCAAGCACGATGCCGTTTTTTTTAAAAAATAACGGTTCATGACCACCTGTGCGCTTACGAAGTGTAACATGAACTTATTGCAATGTTTATGAAATGTAGAATAAGTGAATTGTTTGCCCCAGAATAATGTCAACAGAGTCTATGACCAGATCACCGGGAATTCCCCAGATCTCGGAAACTAAGCCTGGGTTGAGCCTTGGCCAGCGCTCCTAAAACTAAAACTATGAACACTTTTTTTAATTTTACCAGGTAAGGTCCACTGAGCTATATAGCTCTCTTTCAGACACGACCTGGCGACAATAATAGCTCAACGAAGTTGCTTACATTGTAGACATTACAGCATCCAAACACTCTAAACGCATGTTCCTCAATGTGGAAGGAAAAACCCGGAGGAGCCGGAGAAAAATTCACGCGACCACGGGGAGAACATTTGCAGGTGTCGGAGGCGAGATCGAACCCACGACCTCCTGCATACCAGGCAAAGGAGTTAACATTTCACCCCCACGGCGCAATGCACAGTGGGTGTTACCACCTGCGGGCAGCAGAGGGCACTCCAACAAAATATATTGTTATATCGTACTGCTATGCTCCCGTGTGTATGCTCCCATCAGCCTTCAGCGACCAGCGTGGTGGAGTACATACGGGAATACACTTCCCATGACTCACACGGTGTGGAGAAGGCCCTGACCCAGCAGTGGACTGGCCTAGGGCTGTGCATGTGCACAACATCAACACAGTGCTGCATCTGTACGAGGCATACCAGTTGCCTCCTTGTTGTCTCTTCGCTTGTTTTAAGAGTAATCGGAGCGAAACGGGTGAGGTCACCAGCGACGTGTCAGGAACAGCCTGGTCACACTGGCGACAAGCACTGAACACGTCCCATCTGTTTAGACAAGGGGCCAAGTGAGCATACAAAGAACCCAGCGTGTAAACAAAATGTTGCGTTACATTTCTGCCTTTTGGCAAAGTGCTTCTGCTGTGTAGACAAGCAAATGGTTTTGAAGTGCTGAATATAATGAATCTATGGACACAAGATGCTCCACTGCATGCTTCACTAATTTAACACGGAGGCTTTCGCGAGCAATCTCACCCGACACAGCCAACCAGTGAGGCTGTGTCGGGTGGTGGCGGGTTTAACGACATATTTATATATTTATGCGATCTAACACAAAAACCCCTATTATTGACCTCAATAATTGTCAGTCCGGTTAAAGACATTTCCTTTATTGCCATCGTCAGCCGTGCTCAATCCACTGCTGGATGAAGCCTCCCCAAACCGTCGCCCCCTCCCACGGTTCTGCCATGTAACATTCCACCCAACTCCTGCACACGAGTCAATGTAATCGTTCCTTCTCCTCAATGGATACCTTCTTTGAGGCATTCCAGTCCTTGGTTGCCACTCCATCCATCGCTCTTCTTGACCATCGATCATCATCCCCTCTAGCAACGTGTCCTGCCCTAACCCGCTTACTTTTATGAGCAGTTTAAACGTTGTGTGTAGGCTGCATACACATGCTTTCTACTCCACGTGGCTCAATATACATTTTAAGACATCGTAGAAACGGTCCTTTAATATGGCCACACTTATGACTAAATCGCCCGAAATGCTCCTGACCTCATCAGGTCTCAGCAGGAGCTGAGCTGGGTTGAGCCCGGAGAGTGATTGGACGGGTTCAACACAGTTGTGGGTTCAACACAGTTGTGGGTTCAACACAGTTGTGGGTTCAACACAGTTGTGGGTTCAACACAGTTGTGCTGTCGGCTGCTGCTCTGGGGCTACGTTGTCAGCAGAGGGCAGTTCAGGAAAAAAAACATTGTTGAACTGTACTATGCTCCAACGTCAATGCTACCCGCCTTCACCAATCCACATTGAACAGCAATGTGGAATGTGGTCAAATAACCACCACGACCTGCATGGCACGGGAATGCCCTCGTGAGGCTGTATATTTACAAACTATATTAATAAAAATACATTTTTATTTTACTCGGTAAGCCCCACTGCTATATCGCTGTTTTTAAGAAGCGACCTGGCTACCACAAATGATAGCTCAACGAAGTGCCTTATCGTGCGGAAGTGTATAGCAGCCAAAGACTAAACGCGTGATGTTTCTAAATGTGGAGGGAAAAAGTGGATGACCCGGAGAAAAATCCACGCGACCACGGGGAGAGAGACACGCAAACTGCACATATACAGCAGGCGTCAGGGTCGGGATCGAACACACGACCTCCTGTATGCCGGGCGAGGTAGTTCACATCTCACCACCGTGGTGAGATGTTAAGGACTGCACATGCACTATATTATCTCGTAATTATCATTGCACACGATAGTTTTTTTTTAAATTTGATTGATCAATGCAAAGCGGTGGAGGCAAAACAGGAATAACGTTAGATGTGGCTCTTCTCATGTCTCTAAACCTAATAACCTCCCTTCATTGTCGAGCTATGTGTCGGATCACTGTTTCTAGACAGCCGTTCGTTGAGGTGCATTGTCTGGTTAATTTATTCGGATATAAGCATTCATACATTGTGTCCTTTGACATTTAGAGAGGAGAAAAAAACCTGTGTATAAATATGTTACTGTTAATGTCGTGTTTGCTTGTTAAAGGCAGCCCTGTTTCTGAAACAGGCTATAATCTGTTCCATATGTCCCCGACTAAAGAAAAAGCAGCTATTCCGATTGGCGTATTGTGTGCACTGTGTTTAGCAGAACGTTCCTATGGCATGCGTTTTTATATTTGGCATATCCCACGGGACAACCGTAAGTGAAGAACGATGAAAGCAAAATGTTGTTCAGAATTTTAATTATCTCTACTTGAACTAAATTTTTAAAACATGTAGACATCCAGAATTTGTATTTGGGTGGCATGAATAAGCCAAGGCACAAATATATATTTTGTAGTCAATGGTGAGTTGCCTCCTTAAACAGATTAATGTATTTGAAGAAGCCATACAAATGTATTATTGACTATTATTATTGAATAGCCCCTTGTCAAGGACAAACTTGGCTTTGACTTTTACATTTGTACCACGAACATTTAAATAATATATGTAAGTAAAACGCGTTGCTCTTTTGAATGAACATTGTATTGTCATGCATTATAATGAAATCGTAGAGCAGAGACCACGTGTTTATTTTACATTGCAATTTCAGGATTTATTACTTCTGTTATATTTGAATTATAATAATCTGATTTTAATAACATTGGCATTTTTCACCTTCTACAATTCGTCACGTTATTGCTGGCGATCACTTCTAGTATTACATTGTATGTAATATGGCTACATTTATTTATAAGTATATTTGTTGTTTAGTAACTTAATTACATTTTTCAAAATGTCAGTTATCAAAATACGTGCTTCAATTCGTAATCCGTTTTAAACATCGTGTACAATAATAATTCTGAATTATGTTTTTGCTCATTGTTACACAATGCAAGTTAGATTTATTGGAGGCTCAACGAGACACATGGTGTGCTGATAGCTCCTCCTTTTTTGTTAGCCACACCCACTTTTACATAAACACGCCCACTAAGCAACTCGTACTGCTCACAGTGGTGAGGTCACTCTGCAGAGACCCCGCCTGCCAGCCCCACCCACTTCTCGGCAGGCCGCACCCTTTCCCCACATCATGAGCCGAGTGTGAGGCAAGAAAACTTCAAACTGGGACGAAATCCCTGGATTAGGGTCTCGTCATGTTGTGTGGGTTGTGAAGGTTGGCCATACTTCACCATACTTGTCAGTGCGGGTTGGTGAAGGCAGGGAGCATAGACTCGGGTGCATAGAAGTGCAGTACAGTACAATGATGGTCATGAGTTTATTTTTAAACAATAATTTCTAGCAACGTAGCTTTTGTTTCGTAGCGTTTTGTATATTAATATGTTGCTTATCACTGGATGGAATTTAATCTGATAGAATGAATTGATCAAAATATCCTGTAGCCAAAATCGAATTTATTGCCTAAATGGGACCAATGTCCTCGGCTTTGATTCTTGACACTTTTGCGTCACGAGGGCTGTAGGATAAAACACAATCACGATATGCCGCCCTCGTTACACACCCTGGAAGAATAGCCCGACGAAAACGAATGACACCGCTGCGTTTAGAACTGCCTGCTTCAGCATGTAGCGGTTTTATGAGCCTGGGTTCTGTGCGGGCGATCTTTTGTTTGTTCGAATACCCCGAGCAGACGCTTATTTAGTTCACCAAAGACTGCCCTTAACAGACGTGGCAACGTGTCAAGTTGGGATAGTGCCTGGTCCCAATGTCATTTTCCTCTTGAAAATAACGGTTCTGCAGTTCCTACCCCCAGCACTGCTCCGCAAGGAAAAGGGTGAAGCTTATTCGCCTTCCTGTGTGCCCCCACGTGTTTCACCATCGCCAGCTTGCAGAGATTTAGTGCGCCAGGTTAACAGGCTCCACATTGAGTCTTAAATCAATTTAATCTGCTGAGCAAGATATATTGCTTTGTGAAACATGCAGCGCTCAACCATCTTAGGCGTTGCATTTATAATGGGCTTGTTACAATGAAAATGAGGTCCGCTTCAGCCACCGTTTGTTCCGAAGTCACGCAGCGAACCAAGAGTCAATAATGAAGTGCACCTCGCAAACGAAGTCTGCGAACCAGGCCTGGCTCCAGCTCCTCTCGGATTGGGGTATGGAATAGGAGCATCACGCGGACTCCGGTCATCCTCGCAGCGCCTTTAGGCTGACCATTGAACAAAGAAGGCCACTGCATCGCGCTTTTCGGTGCGCTTCTGCTGCCGTCTGGAACGCTCTTCCGATATTAAGAAGCCACTGGAGCTATACACTTTAAAGCTAGATTGAAAACTAATTTCATTCGAACTTATGTTGTGTTGAGTTTGTTGTCCTTCCCCCGTATCTCCGATGAGCACGGTTGGCTACATACAGTCCGAATTAAGTTCAACATCGTACATACAATGAATAGATCGATTATGTGGGCCACCGTAACGGTGATGTACCGCTACGAGAGTGGTCTTGAGTGGGCCACAGGGACGTTTCGTGGTGCCCACCTCAACAAGAGCAACGTGTGTGTGGGGGATAACATTGCTTGAATTCGGGGATTTCTAAAGACACATTGTGACAGTTATTACGCGATGTAAATTACCTGTATTTGCCACAATCCTGATCAAGCTGGTTGTAATCACTAGCGAAACGTCGTACTCAAATTGTAAATGTTGTGGGTGTGCGCTCCAATACACCAGTGTTCTGAAGTAGTAACTAATTGGCACGTTTTGGGTGGTGGTGGGTTAACGACACATTTATATTGACGCAATCTTACCAAACAAAACTCTTTATTATGAGGACTGTACCTCTTTACTGTATTCCAAATACTGCACATTGCTGTGCTGGAGTTGTTAAACTATATTTTAAAATTGAATTAAGTATTCAATATGTTTCATATTAGTGATTTAATACCTCATTGATGACTGTGATGTACTTCAAAGCTCTGTGTAATCTTATATTATAAATAGTCTTGCACTTCAAATGTTTTTGCATGCCATACTTTTGGAGCTGTACGTTCAGATATACAGTACAGTATATCTACAAGTCACTTACATACCACTATTAATGGAAAACATTTCAGTTATTTTGATTAGTTTGAAACCTGTGAATGGAGCCATACAAGATTAACTTCCCATCGTGCCAAACCTCGTATGCCATAATGGGAGCGGTGCTTAGCCAACATTGAAAAAAGGGGGCCTCAGAGGTTCTCAAACAGAGACGCGTTGTGATACGAATATAGAAATCGTACATTTGCAGGCATTAGTTCTGCTCTTGAGCAGGGGACACAGCGCTCTGGGCATTTCTTCGTCATTGTAAGTTGGAGTTTTACGCCTCATCTGAAGCATTGGGTTAAGATACTGCACCATGCACAATACATGTAACGTTCATACTGCCAGTTTTTGTAGTAAAGTACAAGACTATTACTATTGGTACATTTTGAGAAGAGTATATTTTATCATTGTCCATCAAGCAAAACCTCTGTTCCAGAAATAAGACAATTATTTTTATATGACTATGTTGTGTGATTCGTTAACTCCATATAACACTGACAAGCCTAAATTCTGAAGGTGAATCTCTTCTTGGAAACGGGAATATCAATATGAGGTGGAGCCTGATTCCTCGCTTCACATTCAAGCAAGGGAAGTGGCTGCACATAAATTGAATGCCGACAAAGAATTATTATATCATTTGTGGACGCTATACCGGGGCACTACCAGACACCTCCTCGCTTTTCAGGCATCGTTTTAAAAAAGGTAATGACTGCACTTTTTGTTTCATTCTCATGTGCTTGTGATAGTTCTTACGATGATAGTTATCGACGGTTCTGTATACATAGTTGTACATTGCAGCTGAAATAACGCATGCGTTGCTCGACCAAGTGGCTTATGAATGCCACTCTCATTTCAGCCGCTAAGGCTCCGTTGAGCTCAGCATCTCTGTTACAAGGATAACGACATCCCACACCTTTGGCAGTGTCGGCAGTTACATGACATTGTAGGGAGGGAATGTGCAAACTCACAAGGGCAAAACAAACATTCGTATGAAACATGCAATTTGTTGTAAACGTGATTCAAGAAATAAGATATATATTGTCTTTTAGCTTCCTTTACTAGCTCACTCGCAAGGGCCGAGTGAAGTTCCTGTCCCGTTCCTCTGAGTCATCAGAAGCTATGCAAAGCCCTTTGCGGGCTCGTGCATTACTTAGCTGCCGATGGCTGTGGGAGAGGAAGCAGTGCCACGTCCCGGTTCCAGACATCCGTAGCAAATCGCAGCCGCCGCCTTCCTGTCATGAGCCCCTCATTCATGTAGCCCCCATAACACTACATTCTGTAACATTGCTTCTGGCGGCTCTCGTTATTGACAATGTAATAGTGAGCATATCAAAACATTTGTTTGCAGTTCGGTGGACAACAATGTGCAGTGCTGGAGATATCTGAAAAGGAATGCTAAATAATATTCTGTATTGGAGCATTTTGTCCGTGTGTGTGAACTTCTGCTGCACCAAGACAGTGCAGCGAGTTACGGTCATTTAAGTTAGACTTCATCGTTTGCAGACTTACCGTGTGCGCTAGGGTATGCCACAGCATGCACGCTCTGTTTAAAGGATGATTACGTATGTTGCGTTTGTATTTTCTACTTTGTACAGCCAACAGCCTAAAGTTCAGTTAAGAGTATTTTGTTAAGAGTAAACTCCTGCCATCCAGTCATATTACCAACGACTCCCATTACCCACGGGAGATGTAGGGTCTGCTAATACTCCAATTATTCGTGGCAGTGTTCATCCTATAATCTGCAATTTGTTTCAGGCCGTTAATTTTAACACATTTATGTATAGCCCCACAGATAATTATTGGATCCACGATGTTTGTTCTTCACATTGCTGCAGATGCATATTTATATTCTACTTCAATACGTATTATTGCCTTCCCTACTATGGGCACTTGATGTTTTATCGGAATGCACATTTTATTTGCCTTTAGAAATGCATGGAAATGTATCTTCTCAAAGTACAATCGATCATTATTATTATGTTACATTATTAATCATGGATGAGAGAGGCACAATCGCTTACTGGTGAGCGCACTGCGCTATGAACTCAGATACCTGAGTTTCATTCCCAGTCACGGCCACCTTCCACTCCTCCCAACAGCATCAATCGGCATTGACCCGAGCTTGGTGAAATATGGTCAAACGACCCCTACGAGCAACACGGCATCCTGCATTGGATTGACGGAGGGTGACATTAATTAATGTGCATAATACAGTATGGTAAAATAGTTATCGTATGGTTCAACTCCTACTCTTTGGGTCTACGGTAAAGTCACGTAGATAGAAATATAATAGATCACCACGTTTCCATCGCAATACAGGCAATCGTTTGTGTTGATGTGGGGCCTACTATTTGGGAAGATCCTATTGATTAAAATCCGCAAAAATAACTAATCTTATCTAGCCGTGGAAGAATGCAAATACATGTATGAATATGCACCACGACTCTGGTTCTCCATAAAAAAATGTGCAGTTAGGAGGATGAATTTAACGCTCGGAGTGACCACTTCCAAGTGACTATTATCTGCCAAATATTGTGGAAAATAGGAAGAATCGCCCCAGCAGGAGTTTTCACTGATAGATTCACGGCTGTAGATAATAGGTGTTGCAGATAATTTGAATCGCAGATAACTGACATGTCCCTGCGCTGTTTGACATCGTGGTCCACTTGACCCCAGGCCATGCACACAATCACGCTTTGACATTTTTTGTTTCAATGCTTTCCTGCTGAGTTCACGTTCCAGGGCTAGCTGGCCATTTGAGGAATGCGAGTACGTCATACTTGCTTCATGGCACTGTCACACTTTAGTGAGTGTGAAAATGCTGGCATTGTTTCATTACATTCCCATATGAGCTTATATATGACATTTTAACGAGCTAACTTCTTACACATTGCAACAAAATGTATCGTACTGTCATTTGTTTCATTTCAACTTGCATTCAGGACCTTCCTCCTCACTCTGTAAAAGTATTTGTATACATGCACATTATGCAGTATCATCCATTTGCAAGCGTTTGCACTTTCAATAATGCTTACTCTGTGTTCATTATTTCCGTGGTATATACAGTCAAAGGGTTTCTTTGTTTAGGGTTGTATTTGTTAAGGATTTGATGCGTTCAGGGTTTTATTAGTTTTTTAAAGGCTTGAGTTATTTTCTGTGGAGCCTTGTGTAAATTGTACTGTGTGAAATCACGTTTTAGGTTGTGCTAGTTCATTGGGGGTGCAAAGCAGAAACGATTTGGGGATCCATCTATAATTTGGTAAAACCCGAGTGAGATGACAATACATAAGACAAGAGATGTAGTAAGATAAGTGAAGGAAGATGCAGACAATATAGAAATGAGCGAGATTATGTGTTTTACTGTTAATTATGTGTTTTACTGTTAATTATGTGTTACTGTTAATTATGTGTTTTACTGTTAATTAAATTATGTTTATTCGTATTTCAATTTGAGCTTATATTTGATGAATCCATATTTCTTCATGATTCCAGCAGCCCTTTAGTTTTTTGGGGCCCTAAGCTGTTACTTGGCTCGCTTGTGCCTAGCGCCACTGCTGTGCCAGAGTAGCGAGATGTTAACTCCCTCGCCTGGTGTGCAGGAGGCCGTAGGTTCGACCGCGTCGCCTCTTTATTTGAAGTTCGCAAGTTCTCCCCGTGGTCACGTGGATTTTTCTCCGGGTACTCCCGTTTTTCTCTCCTCATTCAGAAACATCACGCGTTTAGAGTATTTAGCTGCTATACATTTCCATATGATGATGGTGATAAGCCACTTTGTTGAGCTCTCATTTGTGGCCAGGTCGCTTCTGAAAAAGAGCTACATAGCTCAGTGGGCCTTACCTGGTAAAATAAAAAAATAGTCGTACTGAAATGTGTTTCGTGTCATTTGCTGAAATGGAAAAGCGGGAATACCTTCACCATGGCCTGCATTGCGGCTCATTTCCCAACTGTAGTGGGATTGCACGCGATTGCTGCAAGAAGCAGCAGTGTAGCCTACGCAATTCCATACATTCCTCATGTGAAACGGGTTCATGTGTAACGGGTTAATGTGTGACGGGTTCACGTGTAATAAGTTAACGTGTAATGAGTTTACGTGTAACGGGTTCACGTGTAACGGGTTCGTGTGTAATGAGTTCACGTGTAACGGGTTTACGTGTAATGAGTTTACATGTAATGGGTTCGCGTGTAACGGGTTCATGTGTAACGGGTGCGCGTGTAAGTAGTTCACGTGTAATGAGTTCACGTGTAACGGATTCGCATGTAATGAGTTCAGGTGTAATGAGTTCGGGTGTAATGAGTTCACGTGTAATGAGTTCACGTGTAACGGGTTTACGTGTAATGAGTTTACATGTAATGGGTTCGCGTGTAACGAATTCATGTGTAACGGGTTCGCGTGTAAGTAGTTCACGTGTAATGAGTTCACGTGTAACGGGTTCGTGTGTAATGAGTTCACGTGTAACACGCTCAGACGGATGGAGGGGGGGAGTTGCACAGGGACCCTGGGCCGGCCTGCCACGTCGAGGATTCATTGCCTGGACCCAGGTCCAGCAGTGTTTATGATTTCTTGGGGATTCGGACAAAGCAATGCTTTTTGCAGCAAAATTGGTGGCCTTTAATTATTTATTGATGCACATTTGCCGTGTTGTTTATGTTGCTTTATGGGCATGGATAAAGCTTTGTGCGGAGTATTTCAACGGAAAACCAGGAGTTGTTTGATATTTTTGTTCAATGCATCTTTAGAGAGGCCAAAGAAAACAGCGACTGAGTAATGAAACGGGAGTTATTGTTTACAATACCAGTAAATATTTGCCAAATTGATTGTAATATCACTTTTGGTCAAAGCCTTAACGTATACAGTATGGCCAACATGTAATAGCACAATTGGTAGAGCATTGACAGTTATTTGTATAAACAAACTGTGATGTGGCCCCAGTGTAGAGCATGCACAGTTACTCTCGACATATCTATACCGTGATGTGAACCCGGCGACCTGAGACCGATTCCCAGCCAAGACTAACATCAGCGGTGGTTGATATCTGAATCTGAATCAGTCCTCTGGGTTCACCCCATTCCACCAACTTGCAATGAGCAACATGCTGAAGGGTGGTCGTACAACCCCCATGACGAGGCACGGTGGGGGAGACATTCACTGAGCACGAGATTAGCAAAGGGCTGCAAGTAAGTAATTAAACATTACAACAATAACGTGGCCACCATTGGCAATCGACATGGAACAATTCCATCCCCCTCCCCAGCCATTCTGTGAATTGGCACAATTTATGGAAACGATTCGAATAAATACATTTTATTTTAGATCGCCCCGATTCTATTTTGGTCTCGATTGCAAATTCCTGTTCACTTTATTATCCTAAATTTAAATGAATGATATGTGATGTGGGTATTGCATTTTTATTAATCGTAAAAAAGACATTCTTTACGCATGATTAGATCACACGTGTCATGAGCACAAGCATCAAATTCGTGAATTAGTTGCTGTATCGTGCATTCTTGTATTTAAAATTAGTGATTTTAAAGTGCTTTGAGAAGTTGCACAAGGTCCCGACTGTAAAGTGGTATTTCAAAAAAAGTGAATGGGTTGAAAGCAAAAAACTGTTCCAATGTTTCAACTCGTGAGAGCTGAAATGGTGTATTCTAAATGAAGTACTTTGTCCCACAGCCTGACTCAGTTCAGAGCTGTCAGCTTTGGAATCGTCATTTATTTTTGATGAATTCACAGCGGTGATATTACATTTCTCAGCAGTGCTGAGATGTTGCATGCCTTCTGTGGGGTCTAACTTCCGGTTATTAAGTCAACTGCAATTTGAAGTATGACATGTGATGTACCATATTCTTGGTTATTTCGGTAAAGTCACCACGTAGAAGGGAAACAATAAAATAATTACATTCAATATGTACATCACATTTTTAGATTTAAAGCTTTCGTGACTGCAGGGATTCATATTCTTGGTTCTTTCGGTAAAGTCACGTAGAAGGGAAACAATAAAATAATTAAATATATATGAATCCCTGCAGTCACGAAAGCTTTAAATCTAAAAATGTGATGTACCCTTAACATGTGGACTTTCTGTTTCTCATTTGGTTGGGCCGAACTGTAACACTTCAAGCTTGTTATGAAATCATGATTGATCTGCATGATGTCACATCATCTTTTGGTCAGTGACAGGAATGCGTGTGTTCAATCATTCATTCCTTATCTCCACGCAGCATTGGTCATTGCTGTAAGTGACAGTGCACGAAGGCTGCATATTGGATGGTGTGGATAGACGCGAAATGTCTTGAGCACAATATCCAGCAAGTGTTAAGATGCGTGGTGTGGTCTCTTGATTTATTATATTTAAGGGGTCGGGGGGGGGGGTGAGACAAAAACTAAAAATACATCTCTTTTGTTGAAATAAAATTTTCCACCATCATCAGACATGGTTAATCCACTGCTGGATGAAGATCTCCCCAAGCAAGCGCCATTCATCGTGGTATAATAATCCACATAATTCCACTTGCTTTAAGAATCATTCATTTATTTACTTGTAATTCCAGCTGAATTATTTAATTTAAACCTCATGAACAAAGAATACACTAAACCTTCTTGTGTATAGTCAGCTCAGGGAGTTACATTCAGCCATATGCTATACTCCAGTACGGTACCCTTAAATCACTCGTGCACTCTTGTGATAAATGTGCACCAAGAATTATGTATTTAGAACGTTGTAAATAACATATAATATTTATATTCAGGCTTCATTCCATAAGTTTCCATTGCTGGATCTTTTCCAAATGCTTCGCTGTTAAAATGTTTACTTTTCAGCTCTGCCTCTTGTAGCCTTGCTGCATGATGTAATACGTAAGAAGATTTATGTTGAGTGTGGTGTAATGCCTAGAATAGACAGTAAATTCTAACATGGATTTTTTTTCTCTTTCAGATGTCCAGTATTATTGCAAATCATGTTTTAATGTTGAGGGAACACTTAATGTACTTAAATGCATTGCATTTGCGCTATTTACATGTTATTATGAGATGAAGGAACTTCTATTGGTAAGTATTGTATTGTCAGGAAGCAGCTCGCACAAAGTGATGTCCCTTGTGAAGTCACTCCAGCAGGCGTCTCTTCTTCCATCGCGAGTGCACATGTAAGATAGCCGATGGCCAATACTTATGACCTATACTACTGTTTTACCAGGTAAGGCCCACTAAGTTATATAGCTCTTTCAGAAGCAAACTGGCCACAAATGATAGCTCAACTCGTGGCGGCCAAGGAATGGAACACATTCACTCCATTGCAGAATCGTGAGATTACAAAGACTTTCGAAGGCTTTCATCCAGCAGTAGATTAATCATGGCTGATGGTGATAAGTGTGGTGTACACGTGTGGAGCGATGGCTCCACGGTTAGCGTACTGGAGTATGAACCCGATGACCAGAGTTCAATTTCCGGCCACAGCTAACATTACTGACGAGTGATATGTGAACCGCTCATTGCCCCTCAAGCCCTTAAGCAACCCACACTGAGCAGCCAGTGTAAAGTATTAGAATCAGAATCATTATTTAGACTGGAGGAATCCGATGAGCTATGAAGCTCTTTAGTATGATAAAAAAACCCTGGCTGTGTGGGGAGCTTCATCCAGCAGTGGAATGACAAAGGGCTGTACATAATGTTTTATTATGAACAATAAACATGATTCATCTTCTTTTGTTCTTTCGGTAAAGTCACGTAGAATGAGAATAAAAAGAAGATGAATCATTGCAGTCACGAAAGCTTTAAATCGAAAAATAAACATGATCATTACACACCATTTCCAACATGACTTGCTTTAGTTCTGAATTGTACTGATTGAAGTCAAAACTACATTGAATGGGATAGTTTTGTCTGAGTAGCCATTGGTGTGACTCAGCTGAGGCCATCGACTCACTCTGGTTTCATCTTGGATGGTAGTGACTCGATGTTTTCATGCAGACATATTACCCCCTGAGCCACACAATACCGTTCTTAATTTAGTTCTACTTTTCGAAAAAAAAAATACCGTTAGTATATTATGAGACCTCCTTTGCCAGTAACAAGATATAGGAATAGGTTTTACCCTTTTAACTGCACAAAAACTGACACCTTTATTCAAGGCATCATGTTTGCAATAACCACAACACAAGCAGTCAAAATGCAAACAAAAAAAGACAACTCTGATAATAATAATAATATGCACTGTCCTTGAATTTGATTGGTCCACACCCGAGACAGCTTTTTTTAGAGCCTAGTCTCCATTGGTGTTGGACCAGAAGACGCCAAAAGACGTACAACTCAAAAACAGCGCACTATCAGAGTATTGAGGGCTCGGGGTGAGCATTTACATTATGAGACCTCCTTTGCCAGAAACAAGATATAGGAATAGGTTTTACCCTTTTAACTGGCACAAAAACTGACACCTTTATTCAAGGCATCATGTTTGCAATAACCACAACACAAGCAGTCAAAATGCAAACAAAAAGACAACTCTGATAATAATATGCACTGTCCTTGAATTTGATTGGTCCACACCAGTGACAGCTTTTCTTAGAGCCTAGTCTCCATTGGTGTTGGACCAGAAGACGCCAAAAGGCGTACAACTCAAAAACAGCACACTATCAGAGTATTGAGGGCTCGGGGTGAGCATGTACATTATGAGACCTCCTTTGCCAGTAACAAGATATAGGAATAGCTTTTACCCTTTTAACTGGCACAAAAACTGACACCTTTATTCAAGGCATCATGTTTGCAATAACCACAACACAAGCAGTCAAAATGCAAACAAAAAAGACAACTCTTTTTTGTTTGCATTTTGACTCTTTTTTGTTTGCATTTTGACTGCTTGTGTTGTGGTTATTGCAAACATGATGCCTTGAATAAAGGTGTCCGTTTTTGTGCCAGTTTAAAGGGTAAAAGCTATTCCTATACCGTTAGTATGTTATTCTGTGAGATTTTAAGATAATTCCTAAATAATATAGTGATGTTAATATTACCATATGGTTAGCATTGGTAGTGCAACAATGCACACGCCTTGACACGTTCTGTAACAAACCTTGGTCACTGTGTGTCATGTTTATATATGTCCACACAATTATGGATGGACCCGCTGACAAGCCGAGATGTGACATGAAGGGTCAACCCTTTTTTAGCGTGATTGGATTCGTAAATTATCCACGCCGTGTAATTTTCCCATTTTGGAACAATTTAAGCCTCGACACGGCCACGGACGGGGCTGCTGTTCCTGCAAACGACGTCAAAGTGCCGTTGACATGCTCTGCCACGTTGCAGGGCGCTGGAGACATGAAAACTGTTGAACCCTTTTAATGTCCTCCTCGGTGGCAAATGTCGAGAATGCATTAACCACTTGGCTGTTCGGCCACATGGAACTGATGGGGGCACGCGGGCTCGCGCAAGGCGACTACGGCTTGTACAATAACGCACGTTCACAGCTCGTGCTCAGTTCTACACATGTGGCTCTCATAAAAAGTTTGATGTTGCAACTTTTACATGTTTCATGTTTCAAGCGTAATATTTCAAACTGTATACTTATTTATTTCTTGTTTATTAAATTTTGCTACATTCGTAGCAACCCAAATTATTCTCGTCCAAGCCGACGTTTCACGTTCGGACATCACAACCACTGGTGCGTGATGGCCTCTGCCAGGTTTGGGATATTTTAATTGTTATTTGTTATTGTCTTGTTAGTTATTGGGATGAAGCTTCATCTGTTAAAGGAGGATGGCTGGAAAGCATTATTTCAGACCACATTGCGCCCGATTGATGCAGGCCTCCCCACACCCCGCGTCAAGTCATGGGGATTTGTTTGACTTCACGAACTCGTCGGCGGTGGTTGTTGGGGATTTTCGGGAGGAAAGCGAAGTGCCCGCGGCTGGTTCAGATATCACTCGCCACTGATGTTAGCCGTGCCCGGGAATCGAACTCGAGCCGCCAGGCTCATAGATCAGTACGCTAAACACTGTCGCTGCATATTTCCAGATCTGTTATGAAAAGCTCAGCTAGGTTACCTTTTTTTTTTACAAATTGTACCACTTGAAAAGAAGCCGGAAAAGACATCTGCAACATTTCTGCAATTCCAGCTTGATTTGTTGGCATCCTTTGCCATTTTTTGGAACTTAAATTACAAACTGAATGTTAAAGAGCAAGTACAGATACCGTGTCCATGTATTTAAGGAGGCATGCGATGAGGAGTGAGTGAGTGAGTGTTAGGTGTGTGTGGGAAAGGGAGTCATCCATTACAAGAAGCAAAGTGTTGGCACGAGGCTGTCGTGACGTTACTCTAGTTAGATTTATAGACGTTTCATTAAACGTGAAACATTCAACAGATCCAAATGACATTGCGGAACGATCGTAGCGGCGGTCCCTGAAGCATCTCGTGGTGACGGCTGTTCCCCGGGGGGTGCCGCTGTACACGCCAACACTGTAACCTTCCACATTTGGTAACCACTGCTTGGGAACATTTTGAAAACACTGTGTGGATACTTTGCCCTTGTTTAGCCAAGAGTTTGCGCTTGCGATTGTTCACAACCGTTGCTATTTTTCCAGCCTCGCACAGACAGGTAAATGTTCCACGTAAAACACGCGCCGCATCAAGGCGCATCAATTACTCCGGGTTGTTTGTACATGTTTATGAAACGGTCATCGTTTGTTACGTGTGGTCGTGAAGGTGAGCCAAATGGCAATTGGCCCAAGTGCGCTCGTGGCAGGGCCCCGCTCCCCGCGGTGTTTATACAGCGCCTTGAACGAGATCTGTGGGAATTCCGAGATGTTTACCCACCGCGTGTGGGGCGGGCACGTGGCCTCTGACGCGTGTGTGCGCCCTTTTCTGATTTACCCTCTCGCTCTCTCTGACGTTGCCGTCGCTTGTTTGTGTTTTACAGAAATCGAGCTGAGGGCAGCCTGCGATTGGTTATGCGCTGCAGGATTCCCGCAGTATGCTCAGCTCTATAGAGGTGCGTTTGGGGGTATTATGTTTGTCAAGTTCAGCTCTCTCGCGCGCCAAATGCAAGCTGCAATTCAACTCCATAACTTTGATCCCTTCAGTTGAACTTCTGCTAATGGCGATTAGTCCATGGCTCTACATGAGGGTAAAGGAAAAGGTGCAGCAATGCAAGCGGTTGCTCATGCCACTCCTGTCAGAAGGCCTGCTTTAGAGGGAGCTGTAGAGTGTACAGTCTATTCTCAGGTAAGGCCCACTGGCCTATATTGCTATTTTTCAGAAGCGACCTGGCCACAAATGATAGCTCAACGAAGTGGCTTATCACGTGGAAATTTATAGCAGCAAATACTCTCAACATGTGATGTTGATTCTAAATGTAGAGGGAAAATTCAGAGGACCCAGAGAAAAATCCACGCGGCCATAGGGAGAACATGCAAACTTCATATATACACAACAGGCGTCAGGGTCGGGATCAAACCCACGACCTTCTGCGTACCAGGCGAGGCAGTAAACATCTCCTAGCCACCGCGGCGCTCTGCAATATTCCTCCAAAGTGCTCGGTGAAGCTTAATGCAACGTTACACTGCGTAATTATCGTGCGTGGCGTTCGGACATTGCAGTCTCGTAGTCTGAGATGTAAACTACCCCCAACAGTCAGCGACATGGTTCTCCCCTCCCCTTCTCTGCAGATCTTCGTTGTCCCATAGACATATCCGCGGTGCACAAGGACCACGCGTATCTGGACCAAGATTCGTTTGAATCTCTGTGTAGGTAAGTTTCACTTGTTAAAAGTTGAAGTCTTTTTGTGAATACATTCTTCAGCAGCACCTGATGTATTATTATTGCTTAGACTTGTTGCAATTAGCCTCAAGATAGTTTTGTCAAGATAATCCTGCTAAGTATTCTCAGGCGGGGATAACAATTGCTATGTGTTTCCCATTTAAGAAACTTTGTAGATAATTTAGGAAGTTTGGAAAAATGTGGACCATCACAATGGACGACTCTTTTAAAAAAATGTCACAGAACCGTTAGCGCTCATTGTGAAGCGGACGGTGCGTATTTTATGCTTAATATACCCGCAGTTTATTAGGTTCCACACTTAATTTATCTAAATTCTAATTCTTGAGAATTAAATATTAGTTTGCTGTCATGTGAAAAAAATTGCTGTTATACGCAGAGAAGGTGGTAAAATGCTTCCCCTTTCTGTGTGGGCATGAGGTCACTTGAAGTGACCTCAGAGGTAGCTCTGTGATATCTGTTTCCTTGGGACATTCTCCAACATGGCTGGATGTACAGCTCTGAGAGATCCAAATGGATATGCCATCTCATAGCATGATACCAAAAGCACAATGGGGATGAAATTGGGGTAAATTAAAAATAAATTAAAAAACAAGTCCCCTTTCACTAGACATGGTGCTTCAGCCTGTGCTGTTACACCCCGTTTATTAGGTCTCCAATGAGTAGGACCCAATTTAAATTTCCAATTTGTGGGTAGATCCCATTTCCGAGAAATGCCTTATCTGATAGGGAAATAAACATTCCACACTGTACTTAAATACCCAGCCAGAGTGAGTTCAATGCACAAATTGTGCGTTCTCTTAACCAAGCGCACAGTACGTGTATAAACACGTAGGTGCGTTGGAAGCAACACGCACATGCATTTAATAAACTCTATATACACATCTTGCATGCATTTTTTTATTTACAATTTTGATGTTTTTCTATAAGTAAGCTGTATTTATTTGTGCTAAACCAGCAGGATGGCTCAACGGTACTGTAGCACGAGTGGATCGCAAGCGGAAGGTTACGAGTTCACATCCTGGTTGGGGGTTGACTCAGCCCATCAGCCCATCCCTCCTGTATCATTGTGAGGAAGTAAACAGCCATAGGCATGTGGAATTTCTACCACTGGCCCAGGGCTGTAAAGAGGGTATTAGCAATACCTCCATGCCACATAGGAGTAGGAATTCACTGTCACTTTGTCTAAACCAGAAATGCCCCTGACTCTTGTATTGTTTAAACCTTGTCTTACAGTCGCTTGATGATCCTTAACAAGTGTGCGTTGATGAAGGTGGATGTTGGTTCTTCTAAAAATAAGGTAAGATTTAGTTTTTTTTCTCAAAAACCTCGTGTAGTATTTCTACTAAATATACCTCGAACTCTTAACTCGATGAGGGTGCAAATGTTGCCAGATAAAATTCACCATAAATGTGCTTGATACAGTCATTTTGAAAGCTAAGCAGGCTCAACCATAGTTAGGTTTTGCGCAGTGGCGAAATATGAACTACCTTGCCAGGCATACAAGAGGTTGTGGGTTCAATTGCGATCCAGACACTTGTATGTTTGGAGTTTGCATGTTCTCCCCATAGTCGTGTGGATTTTTATCCGGGTCCTCCGTTTTTTCCCTCCACATTTAGAAACACGCATTTATATTATTTAGTTGCTATAAATTTCCACATGATCATAAGCCACTTAGTTGAGTTATCACTTGTGGCCAAGTCGCTTTTGAAAAAGAGCTATATAGGTCAGTGGGCCTTACCTGGTAGAATAAAAAATTTATGGAGTGGAGCTTTGGTGAGTGAATATTTTGCATTATAGATTTCCAATGTTATGCCAATGATCGCTGTCAGGATTATTTAATGATAGTGATAGATATATAACATTTATTTTGGCATTCGCATCCTGACTGTGGTAATTTTTATCAGTCACCAGTTGCTGGGATATAGCTCCATTGGATTAACATTGAGGCTTCTAATTAATCGTAGATTCGATTCATGTGCAAGATCAAACTCATCCTGCAATACATGTGAAATGTTATGCGCTCCGTCTACATGCATGTTTTATAAATTAAATTAATTTCGTTTAACTATACATGAAATCAAGAGACCAGCAAAGTATAAGTTGCGAGAGTGACTTGGGGTATGAGTATGCCAGTAGGGGGCTATGACAGTCTCATTTGAGTAATTTGTGGATAATTATAACATTTTGTCAAATATTGGTATCTGGTTCAAACCTGTCTGAAGGATTTCAGCCTGATTGTATTTCACCAACTGCTGATTGAATTGCTACAGGCCAGGAATTTCATCATATTCATTGTTTTTTTTTTATCAATATGACACAGGATACAGACATTAATCAATGTCTTTGATTGCGCTTAATTGAATGTATCTCTGCTCGTGCCAGCGAGGGCTGTGCTCGGCGCCTTTCTGTCGTCCAGATATAATTTGGCAGCTCCCTGCACCGCGTTGCGGCTGGCAGATTGACCACGCACGTCCCGGAACGGGGCGACTTTGGGAACCAGCGGAAGCACAAGTTGCTGCGTAGAAACAACTGTTGTCATTTAGTGCTGGAGTGAAAATGGGGGAACATACTGTTCTGCTTGGGGATTAAGGCCCTTTGTGTGGTCTTAAAGGGTGTGGAATTTGAACGATGTAAATAACCATTCATAGGCATCCAAAAGCTTGTTTTTTTCCTCTTTCACGCATGTGCTTGCATAAAAATAATTGTGATAAAATATTGCGACAGCCTTCGTTAAGCTGAGGCGTTAGGGGCAGCTAACATTGCCAGCTGCGTTGAAATATCTTCCTCTGCTTCTCAGGGCTCTTAAGATTACAGAATATTTACTGGATGAGTTACACATAATATTACCTCTTTTTCACCTTAATTTCGTAAACGTTCCCCCAGCCCATTAGAAGTTCTGCAGCTCAGCAAATAAACTACTCACTTCCCCTCAAGTCGCAAACAGTTTTGTACAGCAACTTGATAATTACAACGGCGTGATTAATAATCATTGCCGCCACCTTCCATGTGGAAAAATCAAATGCCCTGCGAGCAAAATGACAGCAACGCCTGAACATTTTTGTTTCCTCTGGTAGAGTAAATTTGGTTTGATCAGAGACTCCCCCGAGCGAGGGTTGGTTCCGCTGTCCGGTTCAGTTTATAAACTTCTTATATGCAGCCTGCGGCCTGTAATTATAGTATTTTGCTTTAAAAAATAAAGAAACCAAAAATAGAGGGCTCTTTAGGTCTCAAGCAAAGATAACCACGTGCCTAAGTTTTTTATGTAAACATATCTTTCCACAAAAATCAATTATATGACAGGTAATATTTCGAAGAAGACTCTCTTGTTTGGTCATTGCAAATACAGATGTTACATCTGGCCAGCGTCCAGAATGGCTATTTCTTAATATTGCACAGCTTCATATTTGTTTTACACTCTTACCTATGCATGGACCTCTGAATTGATGGATTGAATTACACTAATCTCAGTGTGGCTTA
This sequence comes from Petromyzon marinus, assembly GCF_048934315.1. Classification (NCBI taxonomy): domain Eukaryota; kingdom Metazoa; phylum Chordata; class Hyperoartia; order Petromyzontiformes; family Petromyzontidae; genus Petromyzon; species Petromyzon marinus. Next base: position 468,588 of record NC_133684.1, on the reverse strand, counting down.
CTTGGCACTCAGTTGTTGCAGAATTGTTCATCATTCTGGCGATTTGAAGTAAATTCTTGCAAAAGCCAACGAATGAAACAATTCAGAATGAATATCTCTGCACAGAGAAGACCTTGAACTACTCTGTTGTTTTTGCAATGTTGGCATACGATAACACTGATTTACCATAAGCTTGTCTCTTGGGCCAAGAAACAAATGGTAGTCAATATAACCCACGTATACATTTCTTAACCAGGCTGTGATTTTTCAACATTTAAATATATTATGAGCAGTTATGAAAAACTCAAATCATAAAAGTTAGAGGCCACACAAGTTGGCTTCGTAAAGATAATGATCACTGGTTCTAAATTCAACAGCATAATGTTCAGAACAATAACGTTACACTCGGAAAGAGCTGAAACTTCTAAACAATGGCCTCATTAAGTGTATTTTTGGCACGTGACATTGTGCATGAACTTAAAACTTTTGAAACAACATTTGCCTGGATGATTTAGTAAACACAAAATTCTACTTTTACATTCATTATATGTATCACGTGACAAGTCAGCGATGTTGAAATCACTCATCAGATTTAAATATGGGGGGGGGACATAATGCTTGAAAATAAAAAAAAAAACATTCTGTAAATATATCTGGACATGCATAAAAAACGTTCTTAAATTATCATAAACTCATTTACTACGTTAATTACTACGTAAATGAGTTTATTGTTGCTCATTATGATTTTATTATGTTTGGGTTTGAGTTACTTTCATATAACAATCAACATTAAACAGCTGTTATTGCATTTATTTAACGTGAACATGGCTGGCCATTTTATGAGTCCGGGCACATCTGGCTTACTCAATATAATTATAAGCACAGCATGCATTGCAAACGTTCAATGATTGCATATTTATTGGTGGAACCATCGCAGAGGTCACGACTCTGCTAACAATTCGCTTGAGCCCTAAAGTTTACAGCGCCATCCAAGCGTAGAATTTTTATTTTCTTGTAAATAGGCAGTTTCTTGACATTGAAAACGCGGTGGCTGTTTGTCACGGTTCCTTAGCAGTGCTCTCGTTTCAAACAAGAATGTGGCGATACTATTAGAGTGGGTGGCGATACGATTAGAGTGGGTGAAGATACTATTAGGGTGGGTGAAGATACTATTAGAGTGGGTGGCGATACTATTAGAGTGGGTGGCGATACTATTAGGGTGGGTGAAGATGGGGTCGGAGTGTCACCTCCGGGATGACGGTAGATTTCGAGTGCCGGCGCGCGTGTTGGCTTTGTCATTGCTGCCCTTTCATCCGAGTGACCCAGGATTGATCCCTTTTCCACGATGCACATCTCCACTGCTCTCACGAACGGCCTTTGTTCAAAACTCTGCGAGTACAAAGTGTACTCTACAGTCAAACTTGGCAATCCCACCAGTGGATGAGGGCCTCCCAATGGCATGCGAGTCGCTGCGAGATAATGATGTGAGAACATTGAAGTACACAGCCCACTACCTGGCCCCACAGTTTATAACAACGTGCTTTGCATGGTGGTCACCTATCCAAGCACTATCCAGGCTCAATCCTGGCTAGCTTCCGAAATGTCACTAGGGATTTGATCAAAGATGCTCATAAATTAAGCTGAATGCTTTATTTTCTGACCACTGTCCTGAGTGTTTGGCAGCATTAATGATGAACCTGGTGTGTAGATTTTAAAGCAAGCACAAGAGAAATTGGTCTTTAAACGAGTACCTGGCCCGATGGGAAGACAACAGTGGCTGGCATGCAGGGTGATAGCCACACCACCTCATACGTCATGCCAGCCTTCATAGATGCTCGCTAGCAGCTATTGCTCCCGGCAGTTCATAGCGCAAAACTGGGGATTCGTGTTTGTACATCCACTTACCTCCATATTAAAAAAAATATGCGTGCATGTGCGTGGCTTGTGCATGAGCCTGATGATACTCTTGCACAAGGCAGGAGATACAGGGTTGACTGTTACCATCAGCAACGTTGTCGACCCTTTATAGGCTCAAGTGTATATGCAGGCCGCGTACATCAATACGAAGAAGTCGAGTCCATCCTATGTGTACTCTTCCAGAAGTGAGCACACAGCGGCTGACTGCGTTACTTATTGTTGTCCATGTAATCGAGCCCGTGCGCTCGCTAGTGAGCGGACACAGGACGATGCCCGCCGCCAGGTTCGCCTCGGGCGCCCGCCTTGCACGCTGCTCTCTCCGCGGCGCCAGCGCTTGCGCCTCACGTGTCAGCGCAACGTCAGCGCGACGTCAGTGCGACGTCAGCACGACGTCAGAGCGATGTCAGAGCGACGTCAGCGCGACGTCAGGCGGCGCGGTGCGGCCCGTCGCGTAGGTGCCAGGCAGCCCGGGGCAGCGACTGCTCTCTGCGGCAGGACGATGGAGAGGGAGCGCGATCTCCTGGCGCGGTGTTTGATGTCCCATCTGTGCCAAGCGCCTTTTGGGAGCCAGCCATCGCAAAGCTGCGGGGCCGTTGCCAGCGTTGCAAACGACTCCCTGTGCCGTGACATTTTTTTTATCATTCATCAACATCACGCGCATTTCCTAACAGTGTTAAAACAAAAAAAGATAATATTTTGTAAACATAAACTCTCGTTTCCATGGCGTCTGAACGTTTCTGGGAAGTACCATGATGTGAAATGGTTGACATTGCTACAGATACAGTGAGGGAAAAAAGTATTTGATCCCCTGCTGATTTTGTACGTTTGCCCACTGACAAAGAAATGATCAGTCTATAATTTTAATGGTAGGTTTATTTGAACAGTGAGAGACAGAATAACAACAACAAAATCCAGAAAAACGCATGTCAAAAATGTTATAAATTGATTTGCATTTTAATGAGGGAAATAAGTATTTGACCCCTCTGCAAAACATGACTTAGAACTTGGTGACAAAACCCTTGTTGGCAATCACAGAGGTCAGACGTTTCTTGTAGTTGGCCACCAGGTTTGCACACATCTCAGGAGGGATTTTGTCCATCTCCTCTTTGCAGATCTTCTCCAAGTCATTAAGGTTTCGAGGCTGACGTTTGGCAACTCGAACCTTCAGCTCCCTCCACAGATTTTCTATGGGATTAAGGTCTGGAGACTGGCTAGGCCACTCCAGGACCTTAATGTGCTTCTTCTTGAGCCACTCCTTTGTTGCCTTGGCCTTGTGTTTTGGGTCATTGTCATGCTGGAATACCCATCCACGACCCATTTTCAATGCCCTGGCTGAGGGAAGGGGGTTCTCACCCAAGATTTGATGGTACATGGCCCCGTCCATCGGGCCCTTTGATGCGGTGAAGTTGTCCTGTCCCCTTAGCAGAAAAACACCCCCAAAGCATAATGTTTCCACCTCCATGTTTGACGGTGGGGATGGTGTTCTTGGGGTCATAGGCAGCATTCCTCCTCCTCCAAACACGGTGAGTTGAGTTGATGCCAAAGAGCTCCATTTTGGTCTCATCTGACCACAACACTTTCACCCAGTTGTCATCTGAATCATTCAGATGTTCATTGGCAAACTTCAGACGGGCATGTATATGTGCTTTCTTGAGCAGGGGTACCTTGCGGGCGCTGCAGGATTTCAGTCCTTCACGGCGTAGTGTTACCAATTGTTTTCTTGGTGACTATGGTCCCAGCTGCCTTGAGATCATTGACAAGATCCTCCTGTGTAGTTCTGGGCTGATTCCTCATCGTTCTCATGATCATTGCAACTCCACGAGGTGAGATCTTGCATGGAGCCCCAGGCAGAGGGAGATTGACAGTTCTTTTGTGTTTCTTCCATTTGTGACTAATCGCACCAACTGTTGTCACCTTCTCACCAAGCTGCTTGGCAATGGTCTTGTAGCCCATTCCAGCCTTGTGTAGATCTACAATCTTGTCCCTGACATCCTTGGAGAGCTCTTTGGTCTTGGCCATGGTGGAGAGTTTGGAACCTGATTGATTGATTGCTTCTGTGGACAGGTGCCTTTTATACAGGTAACAAGCTAGATTAGGAGCACTCCCTTTAAGAGTGTGCTCCTAATCTCAGCTCGTTACCTGTATAAAAGACACCTGGGAGCCATAAATCTTTCTGATTGAGAGGGGGTCAAATACTTATTTCCCTAATTAAAATGCAAATCAATTTATAACATTTTTGACATGCGTTTTTCTGGATTTTGTTGTTGTTATTCTGTCTCTCAATGTTCAAATAAACCTACCATTAAAATCTAGACTGATAATTTATTTGTCTGTGGGAAAACGTACAAAATCAGCAGGGGATCAAATACTTTTTTCCCTCACTGTAAGGCAATTCACAGTCATTGCTGTCATGTCGAAACCTCATCTGATTTCTCTCTCTCGGTAATGCACAGATATTTTATCGTGATCTCATACTTGGCATCTCATTTGATGTGTACATTTTATCTGGTTTCATCAGGAGAATATGGTTTTCAACACAGGGGCTTATTGTGTTGCTACAGGATGGAGCATATTGTTTTAGTTACTTAAATCATGCAATGTGGAATGAAAGAAGATTGATGTTTGTTAACGAATTATGATGATGATGATTGGCTGGCACAATCTGACCAATGAGACACACGGGTCACAAGTCGCACATTGCACCTGCATCTCTCTGTTACTCATACCACGTGCGTCCTCCCCAGGGCGACGACTCTGACGATGACGATAAATGCGCCCTCAGCGAAAAGTGGGTCTTTGACGGAACCAGCCGCAAGTGGGTGCCCGTCGAGGACTTCCAGGAGATGAGGGGACCCTGGCTCGTGAGAGGCACGAAGAGCAGCAATGGCAGCTCGGAGACGGTGTCCTCCAGCATGAGCACGCAGCAGAGCACCGCCACGTCGGTCCTCGACGAGCTCGAGAGCGTCGAGGACGTCGAGGGGACGCGCACGCCCCGCCCGGAGATGACGCAGCCCCTCGTCGCCGTGGAGCACGACGAGGACGGGGCGAGGTCGTCCTGCCGGAGCTCGCCGTCGGCTCTGCCCGCGGATCGGTGTCCCGGCGATCGCCAGCGTGCGAGCAGCAGGGCGTGCTCAGCTGACGAGGACGGCGGTCCATCGGTGGCCAAGGGGTTTCTGAAACGAGTGGAGAACTTGAGTTTGAAAAGACACTCGAAACGCAAAGCGGGAGCCACCAAAGAGAGGCTGCAGATCAGCGGTCCGCTTTTGCAAGCCGGTGCAAATGGCGAGCATATAAAACTAACTTCCTGTTCCTGCAAGGGCAATGGTTCATTGAAAATTACGAGCAATGGGCCCCTTGTGAATGGTACCTCAAGCGGCGATAAGGACGATCTTGTGCTGTTACCAAGCAAAATAATCACATCCACCCCCAACTGTTGCGACGCGACGGATCATTCTTGCGGCCCAGACAAAACGCATGTAAATTCGCCTAAAAGCAAGGCTGACAATTGCTTTTTAATTAGAAATCAGATCTTTCAGCTTCCTCAAGATTACAAGCCTGGCACCTTCCCCCGCGTGCTGCTGTGCAAGGGCTTTCGTCCCAACAGCTGCATGGACGATGACGTCAACTGGCGCACGGGGAGCTTCCACCTGCGCGGCAAGAGCAGGGTGTCATCGGAAGACCGGGGCGGCGGCCACGGTGACGCTCGGGGCTACAAGGGCCTCGTGACGAGCGCGAGTGCCGACAGCCTGGTGGTCAACCGCCACTTGCAGGACTGCGACCTGCTCGAGAGGCGAATCAGCCTGTACGACAATGTGCCCTTTGCCCAGCTGCCACCCGTCCGGCGCAGGAGCGCAGAGCCCTCGGTTCCAGGGCAGTCGGGGGAAAAGGCGCCGGCTCGGGCCGGAGGGCCGGACCTGGCGTGCGACGTCGACTTCATGAACCTGGACGACGTGATCGAGCACGTGATCGGCGTCCAGCGGACGGTCAGCCTGTGGTCCCAGCAGATGTGGCGGGACCTGCAGGGGCCCCCCGAGGACTCGTCGGGCAAAGAGCCGTCGCTCTCTGTCGATTCGACGAGCTCGGAGAGCGCATCCTCCGCTGCGGGGAGCGAGCGGCGACCGTTCGCGGTCGTGGACGGTTCTGGGGAAGCGACCGCGCGGACGGAGGCCAACGGGAGCCCGACCAAGGAGCAGGAGTCGCCCACAGAGCCCAACAGGTGAGAGAGGTCGTTGGATTGTCGCTCTTTGATGTATTTTCGGGTCGGGCCACGTGTTGTTCGGCACAATGTCTGACGTTTCGTTGCTGGGGGCTTCTACGCGCTGGGAGCAAAATATCACAGACATCGCTCTGAACGCTCAGTACAACCAGAGAATACATTCGTAATTGATGGTTTAACGTTTTCACTGTTGTTGTTTTTGTATGTGCACAGCATACATTATTCCATATTGCTTTTCCCACAAAAAGTGTAAATATGAATGTTAACTGTGACAGTAAGAGCCATTTTAATACGTAAGATATCGTAGCCAACCTTGCAAATTGGAAGGGCGAGGGAAGGACAACAAACTAAATACACAAAGCAGTTCTAAAGACAAAAATATATAAGCCCTTCCACCCTATAGGGTGCATCATATATACTTCTCATCATATTGACACTTTATAATTATCAGCATTGATTTGCATTTATTAATTTATTGCGGTTCAATAGTAGTAATCATGGGAGAAAATCCCATAATGGGTGATAACTTAACCTTGCGTTAACTGTGACCCCTGTGTTGTTTGGTAACGTTCCTCTGACCTACGTTGTAAATTCTATCGCTGAAATGCAGTCTTCACTTTTTTATGAGAAAATCTGATCATTTACTCAGCCGTATTTTTTCTTAATCACATTGCGTTCTTAGTTATACTTTACTATGATATACCAGTCACTGTATTATAACAATACTAATCAAACTTGTCAGTACTTTTCAATGCACGATATACTCTGTACCACATTGGTACTTGTAGAGTTGTATATATGTTTTATACTATATGGTAAATTATGCTTGAGGGGCTTTTTTTACTTATTTTACAAAAGTACAGCACATATACCATATTGTTCAGATTCTAAGGTTCTCCACATAGTAAGACCACCTGCAAACCTGTGCCCGGTGTCAATAGAGTTATACAAATTATCGTGGAAAATACACCACAACTCTTGCTTTCATATCAATGGGGGGAAAAGGGAATGTTATAATCTGGAGAATAAAGTAAATATATTTCCCAAAGATTCCAATGGCTGTTGAAGCAAGCCATTTATATTTATGAGAAACTGTATGATGTCGTCGCAAAACATCATGTATAACGGATACATTCATCCTTGAACAGTTTATTACGGCTTACAGACTTGTTTGAATAAAACATCACCGATTAATATTTCTCAAATTAAAATGATTGTATATGTTAACACTTTTAAATCTAGATTGAAAACTAATTTCTTCAGAACTGCTTTGTGTGTTCAGTTTGTTGTCCTTTCCCGCACCTCCCATTAACACGGTTGGCTACGTCCGGTGCGACAGAAGTTCAACACACTGAAGGATGCACCCCGAGAGTGTTGTTTGACCGTGTTGTGATGGAGGTAGCGATATTGCCGTGAGGCGTGTTCTCCTTGATCACAAGCAAAACTTGGAGGAAAACGTCCATGTCAAAGTGTGCGTTGTGTTTTTGAGGAGTATCAATTGGGTGAGCCGTGTTAACTCTGAAATTTCATTAAGCTGTCCAACCTAAACACGATCCTCCGTCCAATATATTTTTTTATTATTTTAAAAAAAACATTACTTAACAGTTATTGTTTTTCCTCGTTTATTCCAAATAATATTTCTCAACATGATATGCAACTGTGGTTTATGAGTAAAAACATTTTTGTTAATAAGCAGATGCAGGAATGTGTCTGCTACATCTACTGCAGTTATGTACCATTGCATATATTTCTCCGTTTCATATATTTTGGTGATTTTCCCCGCGAAATGTAAGTCAGTTGTTTTATTGGCGTTATGTCATGAGATGAAGATGCCATGTGGAGAATATTCAGAGAATGTTCCGCAGAAGTGATTTGACACGCAACTTCATCCAGTAAAATCCTGCAATTTGACTTTCTATCATTTGCAAAGTAGGGATGTACTTTAACACACGCTCTGCAGAGAAAGTGTCACATGCGAGTCAGACGTTTCATTCTCGGCGCTCGATTGTAGTTAAATCAAGTGTACATCCAAGTTAAATATTTACCATTTCTATGCAGTCATTGTTGACTGGCCTCAATTGCCATAACTGTATTTTGATGTCGAGATTGGTGTCCTGCCTAAGCTTAGGGGCCGTCTATAAATGACGTCACGCACCTAGGGGGGGGGGGTGGTCAGACATTTGTGTGACGAGGGGGGGGGGTGAGAAATGTGACGTCACATCAAAATGCGCAACTTTAAATAAATATAGACAACACGTTCTACTTATATTCTTAGCTCTTTCGGTAAAGTCACGTTGAAGGGAAACAATAAAATAATACAATATATATAAAACAATAAAAAATTCTCACGACGTTTCGATCATAACACAAACGGTCGTCATCAGGTTATGGTCGAAACTTCGTGAGAATTTTTTATATATTTTTTTTATTATTTTATTGTTTCCCTTCAACGTGACTTTACCGAAAGAGCTAAGAATATGAATTACTGCAGTCACGAAAGCTTTAAATCAACGTTCTACTTAATTAAATATACTTTTTTTAATAAATGTTTTCTCCTAAAACATCAGAGTGCAGCGCCACATTAAATACACACTACAATGACAATCGTTTAAAACGATTTGAAGCATGTTTAAAAAAAAATTGGGGGGGGGGGCAGAGCTTTGTGACGTCATATTTGAGGGGGGCTCTGACTTTTTGCGACGCCGTGTGACGATGGGGGGGGGGGGTAAAAAATCGTCCAAAATCGCGTGACGTCATTTATGGACAGCCCATTATTTGCTTTACTTAGTTATCAATATGCCTCTGATGTGAGTCTTTTCCATATAACATTAGTTAGTTAATAATTATTTTATTGTTTTATTTAAAGCTTTCGTGACTGCAGGGATTCATATTCTTGGTTCTTTCGGTAAAGTCACGTAGAAGGGAAACAAACAAAAAATGATACTATGTTACTCTTATTCATGGTGTCATTATTACGTTATTCTATAATGTTATTGATTTTATTATGATGATACTATAAACATTTCTTATTCCTGGTATTTTACCGACTCATGTAGAGTCTGCCTTCCCGGTCCTCTCTACTCATTCCTGTCCTGGAATGTCCACTCCGCAGTCATTCCCTGGTTCACCACTTCACACTGCCTCTTCTTTTTTTCAAAAACAAGCGCCATATAATTTTATGTTCATACGTTGTTCCAGGGAATTTCGCCAAAGTATTGTTTTATTACTTGTTATTAGCCTGCTTAGTACTCCAATACTTTTTGGCATTTCACTCTTGGCCAAAACGTATTTTGAAACGTGTTAATTTACGTCCCAAATGCTTCTGAAAAGTAAGCAATAGCTTTTTTCCTTGTCCATTCTGGTTGCTAACAAGTAGTATGCTCATGATGTGAGACTGGAGTTACCAGTGGTGCCGTCTGGTTCCAGTTTGGAGACAATACAAATGACAGGTCTTCCAGTTTCAGGTTGCATTGATATTTAGTTGCCAGTAAAGCAACTAAATATCAATGTAAGAGGCTTTGATGACAATTTCTCCACCTGATGAGGTTCTTCATAGTCTCTTACCTCCCGACATCACATCTCATCTCAACCATCCCAGTGCCTTGCTGTAGTCTATCCAAGGGAACCCCCCAGTACGCAGCATCAGCAACCTGCAAGAGGACATGAGTCTGCTCGTAAGGAGTGATGTTGCCATGTGGTTTTTCCTATTTCAGTCATTTGTGAGCCATTATTCAAATTAGTCCAAATTGGACATTCACGCCGGTACACATGGCCTACTCTTTGTCGAATAGCGTCGCGGGTTATCTCTCATCCACTGTGAAGTAGGCAGCGCATATCTCATGAGCCCGCAGTATTAACCAGGGCAGCCGCTGGCCTCGAAGCGCCAACCTCTCCATCTAGTGGCAAACCGGCTATCGCTCTGCAGTACCACTGCCGGATGAGTAAATGCAATTGGTGAAGCTTCCCAAAATAATGTTTCTGCCAGGTGCCAACACTGGTACAGTACCACGTTTCTGATGTATCTCAATTATCACTTAATCCAGCTGCACGCATCGCCCAAGCCTGGGATCCTGAGACAGAGTTTGTAGCTTTTTCAAACTTGAATGACGAGCCACCACTAGCAGGTATGTTTACTTTTCATGGTGAGTCACTTGGTGTGCCACGTCATCTTTTTTTGCAATGGAGGTCCTGGAATCTTAAAAAAACTGTAAATATATTTTTTATTCATATCTAATTTTGTTGTAGATTTAAGGACAAATCAGAACAAATGCTTTTACATAACCATAGAATAATAATTCATACGTAACAAAAAAACAACTACTACCTATATATGGTGCGAGGGCTGTGTGTCTGTAGTATATTACGGGGTTTATTAGATTGCAGGGTTTAGTAGAGTACAGGGTTTAGTAGATTACAGGGCCTAGTAGATTACAGGGCCTAGTAGATTATAGGGTTTAGTAGAGTACAGCGCCTAGTAGATTACAGGGCCTAGTATATTATAGGGTTTAGTAAATTACAGGGCCTAGTAGATTACAGGGTTTAGTAGATTACAGGGCCTCGTAGATTACAGGGTTGAGTATATTATAGGGTTTAGAAGATTACAGGGTTGAGTATATTACAGGGTTTAGAAGATTACAGGGCCTAGTAGATTACAGGGTTTAGTAGATTACAGGGCCTAGTAGATTACAGAGGTTTAGTAGATTATAGGCTTTAGAAGATGACATGGCCTAGTAGATTACAGGGTTTAGTGGATTGCAGGGTGGTTACAGGGTTTAGCAAATTGCAGGGTTTAAATCTACACAGGTAATCGTTGATTTGAGCTATTTGGTGGATTTTGGAGCTCGTTGAGAGCCACCAACATGGATGACAGTGCTTGGAGTATTGTCCACACTGATTAAACCTTTACAAAACACCTCCGACGCCAGTACACAGACCAGCTGCTGGTTACCACTAATAACTTGTAATAAGAAGTAATTACACATAATTGATCCTCAAATGTAACAAGTGAATAATTAGGTTAGCACCCTGCCAATAAATGTATTTTTTGCCGTGCATTTTACATATGCTTCCACTTGAGATTTTACAGATGCATCCACTTGAGATTTGGACTTCACAGGGGGCTCCGAAACGCCTGCACTGTGCTTCGCAAGCAAATTGCTTTGCTGAGGGGATTGGCCCTTGGAGCGAGGAAATTGCCTCTGCTGTGACAAGTCACTCGTTACAAACTCACCCCCAGTGTTTATCATTACCAATGCAAGCGTGTTTCCGCTCACACAAAAGTCTATTGTTGTATTGTTGCGTGGCATTTTAAATAAAAAATAAAGAACGCACAATTACTTAGCAAGTCACAAATAGATCAGATTTACTTAGAGTATAGTGTTTACATGACAAACCTTACTAATAAGCTGTGTCGGGTGGTGGCGGGTTTGTATACACATTTATATTTACACGACCTAACCAAAAAAACCTCTTATTATGGATATTGGCCATGAAAGCCTACTACGTGATAAACTCATTTAGCTAGCCTAACGCGACAATCATTCACGAATCACTTAAATATCGGTTGCGTGCTTGGCCACCTCCCAGCCACGGCTTTGTGAGACTCACAAAGTGCACACGGTTTGTCAGCACTTGCCTCCCGAGCGCCAGACGACAGGCGTGATGCGGTGCCACCGTTGTGCCCGGCTGTGACCCCCGCCTGTGTTTAGCCCGGGGGATCTCGACGGAGGGCTGCCCCTTCTGCACAAGGCCATGCACGTCACGTCCGTGCCACTGCAGAGCCTGTCCGTGCTGCAGCTGCGTGCCCTGCAGACGCTGTCGCTGCTGAAGCTCACCGCCCTCCTGGAGAAATACTCTCCCTCCAACAAACTCGGCTGGAACTGGTAAAAGCGTCATGACCATGGTCATCATGAATATAATCATCATCATCATGATCGTCGTCATGATGATAATGATTAGAGGGTACTGCCCCATTGCAGGTGACCATTCATAACCATTCGCGAATATCATCACCGTTATAAGTATTGCTATCATTATCAGTAACTCAACAAAACAATGCAACTATATGTGCAAATTGGTAGGATGCTGCCATAATGTGATGGTTAGCAGCCCACTGGACTTACAATCCAGAGGTCACCGGTTCGACTCATTCTCCCAATGCAGCAGTTGAAATAATGGCGACATTTTCATATTCCCTGAGCTTCTGTCCACCCAGCAGTATAAATGGGTTCACTATAGTTAGTCAATTGAAAGGTCACGCGTGTGCAGTAGGGTAAAGTATGGGTACTCCCGCCTATTTCAAAACAATTGGCCTGCATGGAAGAGTAGGCCAAAAACCCTATAGGGGTTCTCTGGTGCTGCCTCGAGTAAAGGTTCTTCCAGTATTTGTGTGAGCAATCTATTGCAGGGCTGCACCTTGACTTTTCATCATGATCATCTTATTCACTGTGCTTCATCATTGATGTGGTGTAGAGTGCTCTTAAGATTCCCCAGTGAAAAGGGCGCTCTATCAGAAACAAATCATGCTCACACTGGTTGGGACTGGTTGTTGAAGGTGGGGAGCAGAGTTGTGACAGCATAGATTCCACGCCAGGGTGAATTAAACTACACAAATGTAGCTGACTTAAAATATAATGCACTTTCAAATTTCTAAAATTTCAATTGTAAGTGATGATACAGGAATTGGTTTAGCCTCATGGGAAATTATGGAGGGGAATAAAAATGCGTGAATTGTGCCTTTGAATCAACTATATTTGTGAGCACACACTACTGCAAACACAAGAGAAGATCGAGTTAATTCAGCTCCACTTATTGACAGAGACACACATGAGTTGGCGTGGGTATGGAGGGGTGGGATTCTTTTAATAAATATGGGCTCTATTTAGTCCACGTGATAACGAGGTGATAACTCGGTGTGCTTAACTTTGTGTTCACGTTCACCAGGGAAAGGCGCGTTAGCCAAGCTCTCATAGATCCAACTCCACTCCTGAGCTGTATGTAAAGTATGTATGTTGAACTTATTTTGCACCGCACGTAGTCAACCGTGCTAATCGGATGTACAGGGGAAGGACAACAAACTAAACACAAAAAGCAGTTCAAAACAAATTCGTTTTCAATTTAGATGTTAAAGTGCATAGCTCCAGTGGCTTCCTAATGTCAGAAGTAAGAGCATTCCAGACGGCCGCAGAAGCGCATCTGATTGCGTGCGATGCAGTGCTGTGCACTAACTGCTGTGCCACCACATCATAAAGACAAAGATCCCCCGTATAGCCTTAACAGACTGTTGGAGCCAATGCTGTTAGCGAGCACCTATTAAGGCCGGCACGGCACACGAGGGGGTGGGTGGCCAACACCACGCCCGGCTGCTTTTGTCTCCCTTGTGGCGATGTTTACACACCGCACCAGGTACTAATTTGAGGCTGAGTTGACCTAGAGGAGTGCTCATGACCAGTTCAGATAATCGTCACCGGTGTTGGTGGCCATGAGCGGGAATTGAACTCGGGTCGCCGGGTTCGTAGCAGAGCACGCTAACCGCTACACTACCGCTCCCCACACACACGCGCACACACCGACACACACACAGGGCTGTGCCCAGCTTCATGAAGAGAATTAAGATGCCCGACTCGAGAGAGGTGAACGTCTTTGGGGCCCCCCTGCTGGTGAATGCCCAGCGCACGGGCCACAGCCTCCCGCCCGGCATCCAGGAGGCCGTCACATTTCTCGCCCAGCACGGCTGCGACCAGGTGAGTGAGCGGGTGGGGTGGGTGAGCAGGTGGGTGAGTGAGCGGGTGGGTGAGTGCATGCGGGAGTGATGGAGTGAATTAATAAATGGGTGAGTGGATGTGTATGTGGGAAGGCCAGTGCTTGCAAGGGTAAATGGGTGAGTGGTGGCTGAGTGAGTGAAACTGATGAAACCTGCGATGAAATGGGAGCTACTGTGTATTATAAGAGATGTATGGGTGCGTCTGTGTTTTTGGGATTAGGGGGATGCTCGCTGGACTTGCCGACACAATACATAACCCCAATTGGGACTGTCTGCGTGTGTGCGTGCATGCAGGTTGGTTTGTTCCGCAAGTCGGGCGTCAAGTCGCGCATCCAGGCGCTGCGCGACGCCAACGAGGCGTGCCGCCAGGGCGTGACGTACGAGGGCCACTCGCCCTACGACGTCGCCGACCTCCTCAAGCAGTACTTCCGTGACCTCCCCGAGCCGCTGCTCACCAACCGCCTGTCCGACTCGCTGCTGCTACTCTACCAGTGTGAGCACAGCCGCTCCGGTGCCATGCCCCCCCCCACCCCCCCGCTTTGTCCACTGACGTCGCGCTTAGGCCACGCTGGCGACCTTCGCCAGCCCCAGCCGGTGCTTTCATCGCAGAGCTGGGACGAGCGGTCGATTGCCATGGTTCATCGAAAACATATTGTCGTCTCAACTTAAACTAAACTATTTTATATTTTACCAGGCAAGGCCCACTGAGCTATACAGCTCTTTTTTCAGAAACGACCTGGCCACAAATGATACCTCAACGAAGTGGCTTATCACGTGGAAATGTATAGCAGCCAAATACTCTAAACGCGCGTTTCTAGTCGACTACATTTTTGTGGTCGGCTACTCCGGTGGCTTTATAAAATCTTGACCATGCTGACAATCTGTCTGAGGATGCTGCTGACATCACCAAGCCCTGCCCATCACCGCCATCACACGTGGAAATAGAGATGAATTTCTTTGCATTATGTTCTCTGATTCGCTATAGGCAAATGTCCTTATACGTTTAGTCGGGTTATCAACTGATAAATGGTAGAGTCATCAATTACTAAATAATCAGATAGCCCAGCTCCAATACAGGAACTTATCCATCCTTCCATGCATCTGTCGATATATATCTACATATATACCTGTCCATCCACCTGTCCATCCATAGGTGTATTCGTCCATCCATTCACCTGCCTGCCCGTGTGCTCGTCTCCTCCCGCAGTCGTGCCGAAGGAGCAGCGCCTGCAGGGCCTGCAGGCGGCCGTGCTGCTGGCTCCGCAGGAGAACCGGCAGGCGCTGCAGGCGCTGCTGCACTTCCTCGGGCGCGTGGTGGAGCGCTCGCACGAGAACCAGATGACGGCGGCAAATCTCTCCGTGTGCCTGGCGCCCTCCATCTTCCACCTCACCACCCTCAAGCGCGGAGGCTCATCCTCCAGGTGCAAGCGGCCACCCAGAGGCTCGTGCGTGCCTTTGTAACGTCCGCCTGCTCTGTCATGCGCGAATTTGCCGGGGGAGCGGGTTTGTCACGACGTGGCGATGCTACGATGTATCATCACACGAGGAGATAAGGTCCACCACGCTGATCATGTTGTCCGTTTCGTAAAATGCCCCTCTATCTTTGATTGTCGCTGCTCTTTTTTCCATATTCGTTTTAACTTGAATAGTTTATGACCGTGTTGTGTAATAGGACAGCGCGTGCTTTCATAAGAATTATAGATTGTGAATCCGCAATGATTAGACGATTATGTCTGGCTAATGTTGAGTGAACTGCAGTTGAACTGTTAAGTAATCTATATTTATATTCTTAGTTTTTTCGGTAAAGTCACGTTGAAGAGAAACAACAAAACAACAAAATATATATAAAACAATAAAAAATTCTCACGACGTTTCGACCATAACTCAAACGGTCATCATCAGGTGTGTCGGTTTGCATAAATTTATTTTGAAAACGGCATATTTATTTATATATATATAAATAACGTTTGCGTCACGCCAACGATTGGCTGTTTGCCAGGACTAGTCCATCTATTTTTTGAAAAGAGGAGGGGGGAGACGAAATTTGTTTTTATGTATGCTGTCTGAAAGCCACTGTAAGCGTGAACAATCAATCAAGAACTGAAATGATTTATCAAATCTTTCCAATGATTGCTAAGATAGAATCCATCTTCTCGGTTGAAATTGTCTCTGTGTTTGTATATGTGGATAGCCTCATGAACGAATCTCTCATGGAAGCCAGATGGCTTACAAAGAACCTCCGTCTTGGAAAAGTCAATGGCATGTGAGCCTACTGAATTAGAACAATGATCTGCTACGGCCGAGGTGTTGGTCCTACCGTGTTTAAGGTCTGCTTTATGTTCACGAATGCGGTCCGAGATATGGCGTTTGGTTTCTCCAATGTAACTACTACCACAGAGGCAACTTAGTTTGTAGACACCAGGGTATTGTATGTCCGGAATCACATCTTTTACAGACGGAACCAGATCACGGATTTTATGTAATGTGTTGAAACGGACCTGGATCTTGTGTTTATTCAAGATTTTGGAGATCTTTTTTGTGATCCCAGCAATGTAGGGTAAAGTGATGGTTTTGAAAGGCTCCTCAAGAGGGTTCTTCTTCATGGTTTGAGTGATAGCTTTGCGGATTGTATAGTCGGAGTAACCATTAGCCCTAAGAGCTTGGTGTACGTGCTTGAGTTCACTGCTTATGTGTTCCTGGTCGGATATGCATTGGGCTCTATGATACAGAGTCTTGATGAGAGAATTCTTCTGTGATGGATGGTGGTGGGAATCGGGTTTCAGATAAGCATCCGTATGGGTAGCTTTCCTGTAGACAGAGTGGCTCATTGAACCATCAGGTCTCTTTTTAATTAGGACATCCAAAAAAGGTATCTTGCCATCTATTTCGACTTCCATGGTAAATCTGATGGCTGGGTGTATGGAATTGATGTGGTCGAAGAATTGGTCTAGAGCAGCCTGTTTCTCTATCCCACCTGAGGACAATCGCTTGTGTGGCGATAGAAATGTCGTGATCTATTATTATTTTTCTACGTGACTTTACCGAAATAACCTAAGAGTAAGCACTTGTTGAAACAAGCAAACTCTCAGCACTCCTAAAAGTATTTATTTTATTTTACATATAATTAATGAAGCTCCAAAATGGTATCGAACACAGCTTGGGAGTGTACCTGCGAATTAAAAGCAGTTTCATATTTTGCATCGCACCATCCTTAATATTCTGATTAAACACTGAGCAGTTGTTAAACCGGATCCACCCTTGAGCCCTCAGTTGCACAGCTTGGTTGCAGACATCTGAATTGCTTATGTGTGAACGCCTCTGCAACCAGGTGCAAACAGTTGCACAGACTCTGTTTTCAAGCCACCTGTACAGCTATTCGTAGTGGCGTGCATAATCACACGCAAATTTGTGAACTCCGTAGATTGATGTTACAATCCTGAACACGCTGTTTTATTTCCTTGTTGCGCAACTCGTCGCTCGGATGTGGACAAAGCATTCGCAGGCGATGACCGGAGCACGATTTTGAGGTCGATTGTGCAGCTGATGGCTCAGGTGTGCACCTGGCTTTACCGCACTGCAGATCCCTGCAGAGGAAGCCGAGTCTGGGCAAGCCCGACCTGAAGGAGCTGAGTGAGAACCTGGCAGCCTCTCAAGCGTTGGCACACATGATCAGCAAGTACAACAACCTCTTCCAGGTGACAGCTTCTATTCTCTTCATGTATGTATTCATTTTGTTTAAACTCGTTCTACAACTGGTTATTCCTGTGGGTGAATTAACCAGCAGCAAAGTGCTGCAGGAAAACATAGACCAAGGTATGAGGCAGTGTGACGTTTGGCTTGACGTTGTGCAATATCCATCACGTCAATCGCCACTTTCACGGCCACCGTGTTGTTGGCTAACGCACGAAACTTTCTTCATTACCCGTGCACCACTATCGCTGAAATAGTATCGCTGAAATAGTATCGCTGAAATAGTATCGCTGAAATAGCATCACTGAAATAGTATCGCTGAAATAGTATCGCTGAAATAGTATCGCTGAAATAGCATCGCTGAAATCGCCGCACTCTCGCCGAATCCCCCAAAGCGTCGTTGCCGATGTTCCAGGTGCCCGTGGAGATGCTGTGGAGGTGCGGCGCGATGAATGCGGATGAGGGCTGGGCGGCTCCCGGCACCACCGAGCTGCGGCTAGCGGAGGGCGGACGTCCGGGCCTGAGTGACCTCCTGGATGGGCGCGTGCTGGAGCTTCTGAGAGAGGCTCGCGATAAGTTCCGCGGGTGGACAGCCGTCCCTGACTGTGATCTGGCTGAGCTCGCCTACAAGAAGGTAATCGATTTAAGCGTTGAGGAAAGGGTAAAGCCTATTCTCATTTTTCATACATTAAGATTCTTTGCTGTTGCCATCCAGGGGTTGCCAGTTCGAACTCCTGGCACTCACACCGCTTAGATGGATGAGGAGGCCAACATACCTCTGAGAGGCCCTTCTGACAGCAGTGGTGTGACCAAGTAATTGCAAGGCTGCACCTTTACCGTTTGTATAATATGTATAAATTGGGCTGGTGCAAAGAGATGTCGCAGTTTTACAGAGAACTTGACAGTAATAATGATAAATTGCAGCTCTGAGATTAAAAGATCGGTTTGACTTGCATGCGATGGAGATTGATCGCATGCAGAGCGAGTGAGAAAGTGCTGCCCTCTACTGAGTGGATCAGAGGTTACTTGAAGGAATCTGAGCGGTAGTTCTGTGATCTCTGCTGTCGCGTGCCATTATCGTACTCCGGCACGAAGGCTTTTGCGCTGCTCGGTGAGATTCCCAATTGATTCTCACGACACGACACCGACAGCACAATTGAGGTACGTATGGGGAAAAACTAGATCACAAACTGATTTGAAAAAAAACTCCATAATGTTTTCAAAACTACTTGACAACAAAAATATCAGTCTTGTTTTGAACAGATGTGATGCTTTTCCATCAGATAGAGGACGGGAGTCCGCTCAGGCCGTGGAAGGCGTGCGTAGAGGTCGGAGCTCCGGCCTGTGAGGTCCTGCACCGAGTCCTCCGGGAACGGAACCTTTGGGACCCTGACCTCCTGGGGGAGAGCATCCTGGAATCGCTGGACGACCAGACAGAAATTTACCAGCTCGTTCAGGATGCTACGCCCTTGTTTTCCAAGCGTGACTACGTGCTGCTCAGGTACTTACTAGCTAGGGGAGGCCAGTACATTGAGTAGAATGGAGCTGGCACTGCCGGAATTCGGGATTGGATTTTGGGTTTTGCCCCACCTGTGATTAAACCAAATGTCGTGAGTTGATGGCCCTGGTCAGATCATTAATGTCTGCAACAACAACAACAGAACATTACTTCGGTTGACAAAACATATATACTACTCCTTAAGTATTCATAAAATAAAATGTTTATGGATATCTCTAGAGTAGGATACATGAGAAAATGCAGCATGAATTGAAGGCATTTCAGAAGTGGTTCTCTAATATCACCTTCTGCAGGCCATTCTATATCACGCAGGGATGTATTTCTTTGGGAGAGTTCCACCTAGACACTTCATCTCATGGCACGACACTGATAGCAATGGAAAATGAGAAGGGACAAAATATCATCGTCATCATCATCAGTAGCCATGATCAATCCACTGCTTTACGAAGGCCTCCTCAAGCCACCACCATCTCACAAGCTTGCAATGCAACATTCGCATCCAGCAGCATCTACACATAAACTGGTGCCATTGCTCCATCTCCACTTTGGACATATTCTCGAACGCATTCCATGACTTGGACGCCACCCCGCTATTATTTTTTAAACGTCGTCCGTGATTATCGTTGACCGTAAAAAAACATATTGTTTAAAATATATTTTTTACATATATACTGTATATATACTGTGCATCGTGGCGCAACACTTCTCTGCCAACGTGTCCTCTGCAGGACGTGGCGGACAGATCTGCCCAAGGGCTGCTGTGCTCTTACAGCCGTGTCCGTGCAGCACGCGCTCGACAGCGCCGCCATTCCCGCCGCCGACACGGTGCGCGCCCTGGTGCTCGACTCGCGCTACCTGGTCGAGCCCTGCGGCGCCGGGCGCTCGAAGCTCACCCACGTCTGCAGGACGGACGTCAGGTAAGCGTCGGCCCGCTGGTCCAGCGCTCCGGAGGCAACGGGGGGGTCGGTGGATCCGCACGTAGGTTTGTCTGAGATCTGGATTTGCGTACGTGGGGCGATTTGGTCAAACGCCTCGGCAACCACAAGGCGCCTTGCGGCACGTCGCGGTGCCCTGCTGCTGTCTAGCCACGCCGACCCCAGTGGCGGCCCTCACCGTGCACCACAGAGTGCACACAGCAATGGGCCCCGCGAATGGGAATCTCGATCAGTGGGAAGCAATGCCACTACTAGGTGTTTTACAATTGAGTAATTTGTGTATAATTGATCAAATTCGGACCATAACACCTGTGCACATGACCTACTCCCGATGAAACACATCATGGGATCTTTAACATCCCCTGTGAAGCAGATGGCACGCAGTTTATGATTAATAAACCCTTAGCACAGGGAGGCAGTCACTGTCAAATGGTCTTGGCAGAAACCATATTGAAAAGTGTCCTGAAGTCCATGGGTAATGTGAAAAATAACATTTTCTCGACTTTTCCCAAGGGTAGGGAGGTTGGCAATATGGTGGAAATATGTGGGGTCCAGGATGGATGCTTTCACGATAGGGGTCTTGAGAGCTACCAGAGGAGATGGAGGCATTTCCGAAGGGTATTCGGGTGGGGGTTCTGCGAGGGATTAAAGCAGTTGGAGGGGTTTAAAGGATGCGAGAATATTTTGTTATGATGAAGATAACGGCAGTGATGTCATCGTGGTTTACTTGTGGGGGAAGTGGAGTGGAGGTGCTGGGGAGGCAACGAGAGGACACGGAACAGGAGGAGTGCAGTCCGAGTGAGGATTCGCGTGTCCCTATTCACGGCACTTTCATTAACTATTGGCAAGCGCTCTTTCTTGAAATCACCTTTGGTCTCTGATCTATGTGAGTGGCGCGCTGTACCTTTACTCTCCTCTAAGTGTGTGCGTTTTTATGGTGGCGTATTGGCCCGTTCTAATCGTTGGGTGCATTTTAAAGACACCCCATAGTTACAAGCTGCGGGTATAAATAGTTTGTTTATTCCAGTGTAGCCACAGTGCACTATGTAATTGGAGACTAATTGGAAGCAATGTAATTAACTTTAAACTACTTTTGACATTGTTTGCCAAATTACTCTACCCAATTTACTGCATAAACATATCAGCCTCTCTTAGGTTAATTAAAGTGTTTATTCCACATTTAAAAGCACTTTAAACATTTAAAAAATCATAAGTATCATAATCTTGCATTTCTTAATGTGCATCTTGCAGTTGTCTTCATCTTCTGTATATTGAATCTCGTCTTTTTCTCTTGCCATGAATGTGCAAGTTATCTTTACAGTCCACAAGCATTTTGTTTATATGGATCTCTCAAGCACTCCATTTCTGAAATCTTTGTAAACTATTGGCTAGCATGTTTATTTCATATGCACAGTGCTGTCTCAGTTCCTTCTCTAGCATATGTAAAAAAAACACAATCCTCTTAAAGCGCTCTATATGGACGTTTCCACTATCTGTACGACATTGAGATGTGGTTGCATACAACGATGCTGCGTAAATACAAATTGTACGTGTGGCGGAGTATACCTGCCACTCCCATAATGGTCTCTGTTCCATGTGCTTAGTGCTCTGTCTCTTTTAACAAGTTAATTTATGAGCCTTGGATTCTATATAACCCGGCTCTAATGGGCCCCTATACCCATTAGAGCCTTGCGTTCGCTGAACCGTCCTTCACAATAAAAGTTCCATCTTTTGCAGAGACCCGTGCAATCATAATACCAACACATCAGTCCTGCACCCTGGCTGAGTGGTAGCGCGTTCGTCGCTTGTTGCAGTGGTTCATGGTTTGAATCCAACTGCCGCCCTAATTAATACTGCGGGTTGATTAATCATAAAAACACGCACCGTCTGCTTCAGATTGGACTTCAAAGATCCCGTGCGTCATTTGCAAGTGGAGGCCATTGCGCGCCAACGCCATGGTCCACATTTGCCAAGTCGAAAATGACCCGCAAACGACGTAACTGGCATGACACATGGCAATCAGTGCACAACTGCTGGCAGACTGTTGCCGTTTGCCAGCCGGGTGCTATGTCACCTTGCGCCCACAGTGGATCCCCTTTAAATTGTAGGAGGTGAGATGTAAAGCCCTCTGAGATGCCCCAGCATATAAGTCACTACTGTATATCAAACACAAATCAGTATTACCCCAACTTGGAGCATCACCGCCATGTGCTGTTGTGCGTCTGGCAGGGGCCGTTCCCCCGACTGGTACAGGCGAGTGTTCGGACTGCGGTGTGCAGCCAAGGTGGCGAGGATCCGCAGCTCCTTCCAGCCACCATCTCCTAACAAGCTGTAGTGCTGCGTGCCCACGAGGAGCAGCGTGATGCGGACGACATCGCCGTCAACTTAAACTCCACAGTGCCACTTACTCGTGCTTTTCGTCCAACTCTGTACACACCGGAGCCTGTGGTCTTGCCCATTATAACGCTTTGCCTTATGTCAAATAGGTATTTTAAAAATAGGCACCGCTGGTGTATGGGCATTGCTTACACCTCGTGTTTATTTGGCAGACTTAGCACAAGGTATTGTGTACTTTAATGCATCTTTATGGGTCTAAAGCCATAGTATTTTTGTCCTTTAGGACTCTGCTGCTCTGGTGTTAAGTCAGTAGATAGACATGAATAATGCACAGTAATGGTGGGTTCACACTGGATCACTTAACGTACAGAATGTAATGGCCACCTAAGTCTCGCTGGAGTGACGTAAAGTTAACATTTTGCTCTCGTCGCTGGGTTGAATTTAGAAGGTGAAGAACCAGCAGCCTATCAGGAGTCGGGTGGAGTAGATGGGGACAAGCCAAGAGCAATTGTCACACACCACGTGACACACCGGGTTACCCTAACATTAAATAAAGCTCCGCTGTGGTGATGTGACCACAGTTTCATTATCGTAAAGCACATAGCGTTTACTTAACGCATGCCGAAAGTCCAGTGTGAACCGTCACCCATAGCAAAGGCAAGAATAATACTTTCTTAGAAGAGTGAATCATGGCCCCACATTCCACTGCAGCTTTCAATTGGACCTGTGCGTGAGGTAGCTGTCACAGAGTAGACCTCAATTTCTGTCCTCTGAACTCTTACCACCAGTCTTTTGGGTCATAAACATGTGGCAAATGGTCATGTGAATGAGCTAATGTGTTGATTCATAAACATGGAATTGTGGAATCATCAAATGGTGTGAAATTGCGATTAATGGGCAATGCGGTGTTCCCTCGTCAAGAGAGATATAGCTTGCACCACGCACAAAGGTGTTCCCTCGTCAAGAGAGATATAGCTTGCACCACGCACAAAGGTGTTCCCTCGTCAAGACAGATATAGCTTGCACCTCGCACAAAGGCTTCCCATCTTTGTTTTCTTCTTCACACAGGTGATGTACCATAAAAGCATCAATACATCACGTTGCATTTATTTTGCATTTCCACTCAGATATACAATATTCACAAACGTCAGGAGTTTTACTAAAATAGCATTAATTTTGTATACATATATATCCGGGGCACAGAGATATCAAAATGTGTGCTGTTGATGTCTTTACCATTGTGGAAAATTCATCATATGCCCTGACATACAGCTTCTAAGACGTACCATGCTCTTGTTATTCGTGTAGATTTATGCAAGTATTTTTTTATACCTTAAAGGAATGTAATACGACTTCAAATGCATTATCCACTTGTTTATCTAGTAATATGACGTGTATGATATAAGGTAGTTTTATATACTGTGCTGTGTTGAATATTTCCTCGATTATATTGTCACCATATGTATCCATTGCGTAATATATTTTACATGCGGGATGATTGCACTTAAACTTGGATTAAGACATAAAATGGCAGTATTTTTACAGTAGCACAACTTTCATTGTTAATTGTACATGTGTATAAGTAAAGCTTATTCTTTTCACTGATTGCGTGTGATGCTTGCAAAGGGTCTTGCCCTATTGAAGCCAAGCACAACTATTGTCTGGAGGCCATGAGCACGGTTGGCTGGCTAAGTATGGTGCGAAAGAAGTTCAACATACATACACATGACACATTCAAGAACACTATCAATAGCGTTTTAGTGACCGCTAATAAAGCGCTGACGCATGTCATTTATAGCCAATTTGGTAGTAACGACAATTTAAGATCTACCAGTGGAAAGCCTTGCGAATGTTCCAAGTGTTTTTTTTACAAATGGTCCTACTTTGATTATTTGTTAACTTATTTAATATTTTATACGTGGAGAAAAACTAATATCTCCAGAAAACCAACACGCATCGTTAGAGGAAAAATCTATTATTTGTGTGATAACTGATACGAATGTTGCCATCATGGAATATCATATAAGCAGTGATATTTAAACGCATGGGTGGTTCAATATAAGATCTGAATTACTGCAAGCGCAGAACATTGTTCAAGAGTTATTCCAATTGTTATAAATTGCAAGTTGTGTACAATGTGGGCACGATAAATGTGTGATTTGCAAGTCTGCATATTCCAAGTCTGATTACGTTCACATCAATTGATTTCCTGGGCCTGCCAAAATGGGTGATGTGTAGACATTAAATCTTGAGAAAAGCTAACGGACTGCTAAGTGATGGCACTAAGTACTGTACTTTGTACCTCTGATGCAGCCATCAATATTTAGCTGGATCTCGAGACCAAATGTACGATCTCATCAGTTTAAAACAGCACTCAGAAATGTGTAAAAACCACACAGCCATTGTGCACATGCAAAAACAATCAGCATTTCCTGAAGGGGAGTGTCTTGTCGTTCTCTTGTATTAGGGCACCATCATAATACATGTGAGAAAATGTGACCAACTGATGGTAGCTGTGATGTCGTGATGAACAACTGTGAATAGGTTTTATTTTGACTTAAAACTTTGATGACTGCAGGAATTCATATTCTTTGATTCTTTGGAAAAGTCACGTAGATAGAAAAATAATAAAAATAAGTGAATAAAAATTATACAAATAAAAATAATAAAAAAAACCATTAATGTAGTCTATAATGTAGACTGTAGCCTGGTTCTTAACCTTGGTGAGTGTACTGGCAGTCTATAATGTAGACTGTAGCCTGGTTTTACGCTTGGTGAGCGTATTGGCATTCTATAATGTAGACTAGCAATGGTTATTAAACGGAGTGAGCGTACTGGCAGTCTATAATGTAGACTATCCTGGTTCTTAACCTGAGTGAGCGTACTTGCAGTCTATAATGTAGACTTATTCTTGGTTCTTTCACTAATATAAAATAAAAATAATAAAAAAAAGATTAAAAAACAACGTTTCGATCACAACACAAGCGATCATCTTCAGGAGAAAAGAGGGAGCTAGATGGTCACCTAAGGGGCCGTCCATAAATGACGTCACGCGATTTTGGACGATTTTTGACCCCCCCCTCGTCACACGGCGTCACAAAAAGCCAGACCCCCCCCCCCTCAAATATGACGTCACAGCTCTGCCCCCCCCCCCCCAAAACCATATTTCCACTTTGAAAATAAAACATGCTTCAAATCGCTTTAAACTATTTTCATTGTGGTGCGTATTTAATGTGGCGCTGCACTCTGATGATATAGGAGTGTTGTTATAACAATTAGTGTTATAACAATTCTATATTTATATTCTTGTTTTTTTCGGTAGTCACGTAGAAGGAAAACAATAAAAATATAAAACAATAAAATTCTCACGACGTTTCGACTGCAACACAAGCAATCATCATCAGGTGTGAAAACCACAGCAAGAAATTTTGAAAAAGTGGCGGTTTTTTTAACGTTAGCACCACGGAGAGCGATTTGGCAGTTATTCAGATGGACGAGTCAATCTATGTTCGGAAAAGAGGAGGGGGGAGGCGAAAATAATGGATGTGATCTGAAAGCCACCGTAAGCGTGAACAATCAATTAAGACCCGAAATGGTTTATCAAATCCTTCCAATTATTGCTAATCCAGAATCCATCTTCTCGGTTGAAATTGTCTCTGTGTTTGTTTATGTGGATAGCATCATGAAAGAATCTCACATGGTAGCCAGATGGCTTGCAGAAAACCTCTTTTGGAGAAGTCAATGTCATGTGAGCCTACTGAATTATAACAGTGATCTGCCACGGCTGAGGTGTTGGTCCTACCGTGTTTTAGGTCTACTTTGTGTTCACGAATGCGGTCCAAGACATGTCGTTTGGTTTCTCCAATGTACTACCGCAGAGGCAACTTGGTTCTTTCGGTAAAGTCACATATGAATCCCTGCAGTCACGACAGCTTTAAATCAAAATTTAACCGCCTCTACGGGGAGGGTTTCCACATAGCTTTGAGATCCGGGATAAGAAGGCTGAGCTGATCGAGTCTCTCACCTTTCTGAAGAGATGCCGCGACTCTGGGGTAATACCAATCGCATTTACACTGACCTCTGCTGCTGTAACTTCTTCTAATGCGAAACGAATTATTTCCAGAACTAGCTTAGCTCTTATCTCAGAGAAAATCAGCCTTATACGCACCAAACTAGATCAGTTAGACAAGACACTCTACAAATCACACTTATCACTGACGGCAACAATGTCCACATCGGATTGGGAACATGTAGACAATATGACTGCCTCTTCAGCTGCCACTAGGTCGACCAAATGTAAGGACAACCTGATTTCCAAATTTAACCTCCTCTCCAACAAAAGACCAGACCCACACACCAAAAAGCTAGACGTTAACAAAGTCGTAATTAATCGCAGTAACAGTTCTATTTCCGATGGTCTGAAACCCGTTTTAGCTAAAGGGCTAAACTTTGCAGTCACACCTAAACACATACCAGTTAATGATATCATTGCCCAAGTAGACGTGGCTCTCAAGGGCCTGGGTCACATCGCTGCAGACGTAGCAAGATCTGAAATCGCTGCAACCCTCAAAAACGCTAAGATGCCAGCTAGCAACCTCAGCAAAGATGAGTGTTTTGAATTATATAAATTAAAAAAGAGGGATGATATTGTCATCCTCTCAGCCGACAAGGGTAATGCCACTGTCATCATAGATAAAACAGAATATAACAACAAAATTCAAGAATTACTCAACGATGACAGCTATACAAAAATAAAAATAGATCCCACCAACAGCCTCGTCATACAAACCAACAAAATCATTGCTGATTCAACTGCATTAATTGATCAAACCAAACAGTTCTCGTTGAAACTTGCTGCCAGGCGACCAAAATTATACGGCTTACCAAAAATACACAAAGTAGATACACCCCTTCATCCCATCGTCTCTACTATCAACTCCCCCACCTACAAACTGGCTCGTTTTCTGTCTGAAATCCTGCCATCTTTCACTGGAAAAACCACCTCTGCAATACAAAATTCTACTCACCTGGTATCGACAATCAATGGTATTCCCCTGTCCCCAGACGACCTGCTTGTCAGTTTTGATGTAGTTTCCTTATTCACCAAAGTTCCTGTACCTGACACCATCGCAATCATTGAAGACTTGGTTCATCAAGGACTAAACACTGAGGTACCCCCCTGGTGAGACACTGCTTAACCAATACATCACTTGGAATGGAACTATCTACAAACAAACTGAGGGCACCCCAATGGGCTCCCCCCTATCTCCGGTTGTAGCAAACATTCTCATGGAGAAATTTGAGACTGACGCCATCCAGACTGCCACTCTGCGCCCAACCTTATCGAAGAGGTACGTGGATGACACTTTTGTCATCTGGCCACATGGCCGGCCTGCTCTAGACCAATTCCTCGACCACATCAATTCCATGCACCCAGCCATCAGATTTACCATGGAAGTCGAAAAAGATGGCAAGCTACCTTTTTTGGATGTCCTAATAAAATAGAGACCTGATAGTTCAATGAGCCACTCTGTCTACAGGAAAGCTACCCATACGGATGCTTACCTGAAACCGGATTTCCACCACCATCCATCCCAGAAGAATTCCCTCATCAAGACTCTGCACCATAGAGCCCAATGCATATCCGACCAGGAACACATAGCCAATTAACTCAAGCACGTACACCAAGCTCTTAAGGCTAATGGTTACTCCGACAACACAATCCGCAAAGCTATCACTCCAACCATGAAGAAGGACCCTCTTGAGGAGCCATTCAAAACCATCACTTTACCCTACATTGCGGGGATCACAAAAAAGATCTCCAAAATCTTGAATAAACACAAGATCCAGGTCCGATTCAACACATTACATAAAATCCGTGATTTGGTTCCATCTGTAAAATATGTGATTCCGGACATACAGTACCCTGGCGTCTACAAACTAAGTTGCCTCTGTGGTAGTAGTTACATTGGAGAAACCAAACGACATGTCTCGGACCGCATCCGTGAACACAAAGCAGACCTAAAACACGGTAGGACCAACACCTCGGCCGTGGCAGTTCACTGTTATAATTCAGTAGGCTCACATGACATTGACTTCTCCAAGACAGAGGTTCTCTGCAAGCCATCTGGCTACCATGAGATTCGTTCATGAGGCTATCCACATATACAAACAGAGACAATTTCAACCGAGAAGATGGATTCTGGCTTAGCAATCATTGGAAGGATTTGATTAACCATTTCGGGTCTTAATTGATTGTTCACGCTTACGGTGGCTTTCATACCGCATCAATTATTTTCGTCTCCCCCCTCCTCTTTTCCGAACATAGATGGACTCGTCCATCTGAATAACTGTCAAATCGCTCTAGGTGGTGCTAACGTTAAAAAAACGCCACTTTTTTCAAAATGTATTGCTGTGGTTTTCACACCTGATGATGATTGCTTGTGTTGCAGTCGAAACGTCGTGAGGATTTAATTGGTTTATATTTTTATTATTTTATTGTTTTCCTTCTACGTGACTTTACCGAAAGAACCAAGAATATGAATAGCTGCAGTCACGAAAGCTTTAAATCAAAAATTCTATATTTTAAAGTTGCGCATTTTGATGTGACGTCACATTTCTCAAACCCTCCCCTCGTCACATATCGTCACAAAAAAAAATCTGACCCCCCCCCCCCAGTTGCTTGACGTCATTTATGGACGGCCCCAAAGGCAATCATTTATAAAGGTTTAAAAAATGTGCGTGGCACAATTTTAAGCCAATTTAGGGGCACCGTAATGTGACTTGTCCTGCGAGGGTCGGCCAATCTCCTGGCACCGGGAGACCGTGGGACTTACACTCTAAGGACCCTTCGGATTAAAACCCCTTGTGCCAGGCAATCCCCCGCTGGGACACGACGTGTGCGCTGCGTGTGTGTGTGCTCAGGGTGGGGGCCAGGGGGCGGCCGTGGCACCACAGAACCACCATGCACTTCATTAAATGCTGATGATTGGAACACACGTACACAATGCTTGTGCTACAATCGAGACACATTTCTGTGTTATTTGAAGCATGGTTTTCCAGCCTGCACCATTTTTCCAATGATTTTTTTTATCTCTCAGAATTTACAGATTTTATTATACTCGATATGATCTCAACAAATATTGGTGCATCTAGAAATGTTTTAAACAGCACTAACATACACTTTGGTTCAGCATACTGCATCCTTGTACCATTCTCCCAATGAACACGATCAACCAAGTAGGACCTACGTGATTTGAATCGAGACACATCCAACCTTGGACTCTGAATTCGAGTTATAAGGGGTGCTTTGCTCTCCCATGAAAACAAACGAGTGCCCTTTTCACAAGTCGGTACGCCACACGGAAATACGTTAATCTCACTCTTGCTGTGGTCCAGTACTCACAACTGGAGACCTGGCAACAATTAATTTCCAAGCACGGTCTGTAAATACCATTTACAAAGAGGTCCTGCAAGGGTACGACACAGCATTTGCACATGCCGCTAATTACTGCCAGGCCCAACACCGGGCTTGTCTTTGACATCTTTCTCAAATAGGGGTCCGTCATCTCTACGCTTGCTCATTTTAAATGGATACTCTCTTCCCTGAGTACACTACAGTATTACTAGATCAACACACCTGGCACAGACGACCTCGTCACACAGACAAGAAACCGAAACGGCGAGCGGTATTGCATTCACCAAGCATGCCTTGGTGATGAGACTGAATGTTGAAACCAGTCCGGAGTTTTGCTTGTGTTAAACCATTTCTCTAGCCATCATTATGTACTCCCAGAAGGGGGCCGTCCATAAATGACGTCACGCTATTTTGAACGATTTTTGACCCCCCCCCCCCTCGTCACACGGCGTTACAAAGAGTCAGACCCCCCTCAAATATGACGTCACAAAGCTCTGCCCCCCCCCCCCCAAACCATATTTCTAAAAATATTATATTGAAATGATCTTATACTTATAAAATATTAAAAGTAATTCTAACCATAAAAAAATACTTGAAACTTTGTAGTAGAACGAAGCAAAATGGAGAGTACAATTATAACAATCACATATTCATTCCACAGAATGAAAAGCCCTAGTAGAATCATTAGAATCAAAATGTTGAATAACAATCATTCAACAAATTTACAAAATGTATGCTTCTCCATTCTCCCATGGAGAAGCAAAATGCTCCTTCATGGAATAAATAAAAGGTGACCTTAGTAAATGTAAATGATTAAATAGTTAATAATGAAAATTAATCCAAATTATTGTTATAACAATTCTATATTTAAAGTTGCGCATTTTGACCTGACGTCAGATTTCTCAAACCCCCCCCTCCCTCGTCACACATCGTCACAAATGTCTGACCCCCCCCCCCCCCCCAGGTGCGTGACGTCATGTATGGACGGCCCCAAGGCCGTGTGGCTAATGGGATGTCTCACGTGTTGAGTTGGAATTTGGACAAACGATAGAATAATCTGTCGGGTGCATAGGTCAGGTGACAGGTGAGGCGTCGTGTCTCGATCCATGACGACATGTTTACATCACCAACATTACTCAGCACGAGGCATCACGGCCAAAATCAATTATCTCAGCAACCAGCAAACGTCTCAACCAAGACGCCAATCCTGCAACTCGGCCACTGGACGTGGTCGCCAGTGAGGCAAGAACCGACGCACAACACATTTATATTTATATAAATAATCTCACCCAACTCCGCGTTGCCTTTGCGAACTGGGATTTAAAAACCTAGCGTCAGTGCTGACGTCCGCTCAGGACCGTCCCACTGCAGCAGGAGGGGTAAGACCCAAAGTCGTGTTAATACGCAACGCGATTGAATTCTAATCGCAAGTGCGTGATCCGTGCCGTGGTGCTGTGATCCAGCTGTGCGTGCCGTGCTCGCCACTCTGGGCGGGGAGAACGTTCCAGACGGGATACGAGATGCAGGGATGAGTGCGCGAGTGAGTGAGTGATGTCCCTGACGATTGAGATGGGCGGTGGTGGTGACGACTCGGTGGGAGGGCTCTCGATCCGAGCAGGAAGAGAAGGCTCTTGAATTTCGCAAGCAAGATTAACGCGGTCCCTCCGGCCGGTAGATTATCAATGGTTGTTAGTACATCGCGACAGCATTGACAAGATACGGAATTTTATCTTGCCGTGGCGGTGACGTGATCGAGTCTCAACAAGTAGGTCGAAACGTACTGTACTGTTTATACATTCAGGAGTTTTGGTGCTGCTGCTGCTGCAGCGAGTGCGATGGGGTCTGTACATAGTGTCTCTCCCTTGGGCTCCCTTGAGCCAGTGGTGGAAATTCCACATTACTGTGACAGGGTAGAGGATACCCCTACCAGAGGACCGCCTGGATTGTCATTTTTAGAAACCTCGCTGATTTTTTTATTCATTTGCAGGAAACTTACCGCATTGCGATGATTGACATTCCATGATTATTTTGCATGGATTTGTTTTACTTTAGAGGCTATTATTAGCAGTGGCTTCACTACGAACTGCCTGGCCCCAGCCATGGCAATGTGGATTTTCCACTACTGTCACAGGGCAGCAAATGACAATCGACAATACCTCCATGGAGGTATTTCGGCCTGAGATTTTTTCGAGTGCATTAGAGCGTTTGACTAAAAGTTGGGTACGTGATTCACAATGTATTATTGGGTTTGGCCACGTCATTCTTGGGTTTGGTCAAATCTGTGTCGTAAGCCAGATGCAATGTTGGGTCAACGTTGGCATGTGGTTGGAACCATTGGACCAACGTTGGTCCAACGTCCCATGTTTAAATTTCGATTTAAAGCTTTCGTGACTGCAGGGATTCGTCTTGGTTTTTTCGGTAAAGTTACGTAGAAGGGAAATAATAAAATAATAAAAATTAAACAATAAAATTCTCACGACGTTTCGGCCACAACACAAGTAGCCTTCCTCAGGTGAAGAAACTATCGGAAAGACAGTGCTTAAATGAACACTGCTAAGCTTGGCAGCGTACTTACGCGTATTTACGCTGCCAAGCTTAGCAGTGCTCATTGGAGCGCTGTCTTTCCGACAGTTCTGTTTCTTCACCTGAGGAAGGCTACTTGTGTTGTGGCCGAAACGTCGTGAGAATTTTATTTTATTTTATTATTTCCCTTCTACGTGACTTTACCGAAAAAAACAAGAATTTAAATATAGAAGATGAGTCCCATGTTTACTTTGAAGCCCTGCCACCACCCACCCAACATCGCCAAACAAATTAAAGGGTCATTAGTGCAAGCGTTAAACGCGGCAGTTATTGTTTCTAACATCATTTATGAATCATTGTCTCAGCTCAAGGAACTTAAGGACAAGATCTAGGAGGTTAGACTAAAATCCATGAAGTCGTAGTGGCTGCCAACTCCTACGTGCTAGGTTGGGTAGATAGTTCACACACCTCGTGAACCTGGCGTTGGGCTTGAAGCGTCTCTGTGTCGCGTTGCTTCTCTGTGTCCCTTGGTGGTGCTGTGTCTGTTGGTAAATGCCACACCCACCGGCCCGTGGCCTCTGCAGACATGCTGTCGGGCAGGGTCCGTGTGAGGCTGGCCAGGATCCGGTGTGTCCTGGAGAGCGTCCGGTGCTTCAGAGATGGCCTGCCGCTGCCAGAACCGCTCTGCTACGTACCGAGGGAGGTGGCCTACATGAGTGTGCATCAAGGCGACTCCGCAGGCCCTCCCGACTCCAAGGGACCTCAACCCAGCTCCCCTCTGCCTGGTGACGGCGTGTGGGACCGTCCTGGACCGAGCTCTCAGGCCCCGGCAACCCCTCCACCTCGCATGGTGGTCCCACTGGCATTGAGCGAGGGGGCTTTGGTGAGAGCGAGCGGCGAGCAGTACTGTGATGGGACTGGCGCGTGGGCCAAGGTGTTGCAGGTGAGAGTTTAAAACGAGGACGTACGTGGATTCTTGTGACGCTTTCCGACGTGCACTTGTCTTTCTACTTATTTAATCGGAGGCATGGGAGCCGAAAGGTTGCTGCGATCGTTTATTTCACACATCATCATCATATTCATGAATACCATCCTCATCAACTCATCTCATCGCACTTGTGCTGTAAAAAAAGTTGATTGTTTAACGCCTTGCTGAAGACGCTCTATAAATAAGATAAGACTCATTTGCATCTTTGGACATTTACGCCCTTGAGTGTGTCTCAGTTTTGAGCAACCTTTTGATAAATTTGGGACATTTTTTGCAGGTGAAGTCCCTAATAGCAACATAATTTTTTTGTAAAGTTGAATTTATTTTGACTCATGCGCACAAGAGTCAGCGTGACCCCACCCATGTTCCACACAGACAGACGGACCGATGGATATAAGTTCCACTTTTAACCTGAATTGAAAAGCATTAAATATGAGGTGGTGTTTCGAGATGGCTAGCTGACTTGGAATGCGAATACCGTGTCAGAGCACTGCAGCAGCAGCACCACTGAGGTCATGGGTCGTTTCAGATCCGGGGATACACCCAAGTAATTAAACTGAGTTCTGAAGTGTAGCAAACTGATGAGCAATGAATGCACCAAAGAATGTGACATTTCTAGTTTAATTCGCCGTACATCCAGCCCTGAGGAGTACATCGTTTTGGTTTGGTTGTCATGTGAGGAGCGCTGCTGATCAGTGTGGATGAGAGGTCTCGAAAGACCATTTACCTTTTATCCACTCCCCCAGAGACTTTTCTCTGACGTGAAGTGATGTGCCGCTTCCTTGTCATGCACAATGGGAATATAATTGGGCAAATCGTTTTTTTTAACTAGTGGCTCAATGATTCTGCAAGCAGTAGGCTGGTGCTCTTTTTCATTGGCTACTCTGGGCCAGCATGATCATTTCTGAAAGTAGTAATAATCTAGAAGATAGTAATAATATGTACATGTGCAGCCCTGCAGTTCGCTGTTCACGCCACACCTGTCAGAAGGGCCTCCACTAAAGAGAGCCCAACCAGAAGGTGTTTTGTTCTCTTCCACTCTGGCCAGACGTCTTCGAAGAGTTAGGAGGACCCACATTTTACCCCACCACAGACCACCTTAACCCTTTCCGATTCCCATGATGTACATGTACGTCATCAGTTTTTTTGCCAATTCAATTCCGATGACGTAAAATATTTTTTCGGTACCGAGGCTCCCACGAGGCCATGCAGGAGGGTGTGTGGCACAGTTTGGCGCCAGCTATCATCGAGTGCGGTTGTGTGGCTATGGTTCTCTGGGGTGAGTACAATGTATCTAAAAACAGCAGCGTTACGCCTCTCTAAATAAAATTAAAGCTGAGCCGCTTGCACGTTTCCGAGATTCAGCGGTGAACGGGACCCCACCCTGCAACTTGCAGACGTCTCGGAACGGGAAGAGGTTCAATGACTGCGGTGTACCCATTTACACTGCTCGGTGGATATAAGTGGAGGGGTTTTAAAAAACATGCCCACTCTTTCAACTGCCATGCTGAGAGATCGATTCTGACCGACAAACTCTGGATTGTCCAGTGTGCCAACATTTACACCAGAGTGATATCCTGCCATCCTTTTAAATGAAAGCCTTGCTTGGTCTCAAATTTCTTGAAGGAGATTCCGGGGATTATTTGATCAATTCCTAAATAAATATTTTTTGCACGTGGGAGGAAAAGTGGTGTATCCAGAGAAAACCCAAATGTGCATACGCAAAAAACTCGTGCATAAATATTTGCAAGGGAATTGACCACGCAGATCCTTTGACATTCCCCTACTGACAAAGAATCCGTGTGTTCAGTTGGGGATTTCCTGAGTGATAAAAAGTTTCATTAAAAAATCACGTACATTTCAGCGCCTCTGTTTTAGGATTGGATCACACGTGCAACATTTTATAAAAACGTGTAGACGTTCGCACGTAAACAAAACATGTGACGGGCAACCATCTTCAGAGCATGCCATTTGGTTAGTTTCCCTTTATGCCGTGACCAAAGTATAAGACTTAAACATTATTCTGACACCGATGTTATCCTAGAATGAGCGGTGTGCCTCGAGGGCTGTCTGTGTTTTGACAATCGGTCTATGTTTTCCTGAAACATGCGGCCCTTAACCCAGCTGTGAAACTTGCCTCCACTGCCTCAGAGTGTTTTTATTTTCATCATTAGACCTCCTTTGCCAGTACAAAAATGTAATAATAGGGTTTTTCCCTTTTTTTTCTGGCAACAAAACTGAAACCTTTTTTACAAGGATTTTACAAGGATTCATGTCTGCATTAACCACAATACCTGCAGTTAAAATGCAAACCAAAAACATACTAATATATGCATTGTCCTTGAAACTGATTGGTCCACATCAAGGGACGGCTTTCTTTTTAGCCTCGACCCAATTGGTGCTCGACCAGGTATGCTTTTTGGCGTCACCTATTTTATTTTGTTATTTTATGTTCCTACTTGCCAAAGTTCATGAAGGCTACTCGTGAGTAACAAAACAACCGTTGAACGGTGAAAATATCTTTGGTATAATGTACAGAGATATTTTCTTGTAAATTATTCCAAAGCAAGGTTTAAGCGGCATGTGACAGCACAGCTCGAGGTACGTTATGCTTCTGCTGACTCGCTGTGCATAGAGAACAATGCTAAATGCAGCAGATACAAGAGGGTCAGCAGGGTGCATTGTTGAGGGGTTTGTGATGGTCACCTCAATGGGGATGTGTGTCTTGGAGTTGACAGTTTCTGTTTGAATTAATTTTTTTTTTAAATGAGCTCTGTATGGACTACTTGATATTTAAAATTGCCGAATGGTCTTTTCACGTCCATTATACAGGGTGATTCTTATACAGATTCCCCACTGAAATAATCTCAGTCGACCTATAATTTTTTTTCATCAATCTCCTCTGTTAGCGATGGCGCCAACGCTTTCACAGTGCTCAACATTCAATCGCCTGTTGCCGCTGTTCTCTCGTCGCTCAATGTGCGTGCCCTCTTCGTCACGGCCGTGTTTTGTTTGCAGCCGGAGCTCAGAAAACTCGGCTGTCCGAGTGACATGGAGGAGGGCTGGGTTCTCCTCTATCGTCCTGATGATCATAGGATGGCATTCGTCCCAGTTCCACATGGCAAGAGCAATGACAGCAAGGACAACGAGCAGAGCAGGTGAGACCATGAGCTCAGTGTATCATTAATTTAGTTTTTCTTAAAATGTTTCACACCGGGAAAACCCGCTTGAGTTGGAGCATCTCTTTTTGCATGGGACTGTCTAGGATGTCGATTGACGTGTACATAGCGAGCACGCGACGGCGCGCATGCAAACATTTTCAATCGATAGATATACAGTGTGCCGTTTATAAACAATGAACATTGCACCCAGCCAGACGCGTTCATAAATACATAACCGACTCGCATGGCACGTACTCCAGCTGTAACAGTTGTAAATGGTGTGCGAGTGCGTTTTAATTGAGTATTCAAATACGTTGATACTGGTG
Organism: Petromyzon marinus; assembly: GCF_048934315.1. Taxonomy (NCBI): domain Eukaryota; kingdom Metazoa; phylum Chordata; class Hyperoartia; order Petromyzontiformes; family Petromyzontidae; genus Petromyzon; species Petromyzon marinus. The sequence continues at coordinate 431,818 of NC_133684.1, read as the reverse complement.
GCATATTTTTGTGCGTCCGGGAGATCGTCCGACTTTACAGCACTTAAACAACCTGCCCCTGTGGCACACGCCACAGCCTATTGCTGATCGATATTTGTTAATGATTACTTTTAAAGACTGAATGCCACCCGCGATTAAGTTGCCTGATTTAATGATCTAAGCACTGCCACTTTCGTACATCTTGCCATTCTGTGAAAATCTGCCTCGCCTTCAACGTAAAGCAATGAATGGTCGGCCGCGGTGACGCGGCACATCGAGCCGTGGATATTTACATAAAGGATTTGACCTCTGAATGCTGCAGGCTCACGTAAGCTTCCAACACTCTTTATCTCGGCTGTACGTGGAGCTGTGCGTTGTTGCCAGATCCTGCCGGGTTCGTTTATGATGTCTGTTAGCGTCGTTGTAAGGCAGTTGTGTTATTTACCCCCGCCCCACCCAACCCCACCCCTAACTTCAGTTGGAAGCGAGCCGTGGATGCCAGTTATTGCCTGCAGCAGGGGTGCAGACCTCCCCTAGCCGTCTGTGACAGTGCTGCTGTGGAGAAAATGAGGTGAGGGATATCTCTAGCAGACCTCTGTGGCGGCTCAAGCATAGCCGCTCGGCTTATCGAGCCACGGCTGTCGTCACCGTGGGTTCTGTCTGTTACCGAGTCAGCCCACGCTTTACGGTCCGTATATTGTTGACGCTTGAGTAATTGTATTTTTTGAGGGTTTATTTTTTTTATTCTCTTCAAGAGGTTGAGACGAGTATCTTGGTGGATCAGGGAGGCTAATGACTACCATGCCTGCGCAGCAAGCCGACCCCCAATGGGATTCTGGTTGTGAATCTGGGCAGCCACCTGTGGTGAATCCAGGTTCTCGATTTGAGCGAGTTGATGATCTTCGGCCTCGTTACCAATAACACAGCAACAACAAAAACCCTTTGAGTTTGTTTTTTTACTTCATTCGACTTATTTTGACCACTGGAATTAAACATTTTGGTTTTATTGCTATGTAATCAACGCTAATTTCAGGGTGCATACAGTGAAAGTCAAAGGGAGTTCAAGCTCAAATGAGCATTGAGGCGGTGCTCAACTTCTGCCTACAGCTATGAACCATTTGTGGAAATTCCACATTCCTGTGGCAGGGGCAAGTGTATCCAATGTACAATCATTGTTGACTTCCCCACAAAGTGGTACTCACTTTATCAACCCATTGGGAATTATGGGCTGCGTCAACCCCCATCCAGGATTTGAAATCGCAACCTTTCCATTGTGCGTCGCTCAGCATAACATAAAGACTGTATGCCACTTGCATTTAATTTTCATCCATTTCTCGCTGTGCTGCTGAGCCACCTGGCCCCTATGAAAGTGTGCGTCTTTGTTAGACGAGTTAGGGTCCATCCAACAGCAGACCTCTCCACGTGGACCCGCTCTCACTCTCCCGTGTTGTGTCTGGCACTACGAGCGCCTGTGTACCCGCCTTTGTTTTCCAACAGGTTGGCTCCGAAAGGCTGGAACCTGCAGTGCGATGAAGATCTGGCTCAATTTCTGCTCAGTTTTTCCAAGAAAGAATCAGAAAATCTCGACAATGCTAAGTTATACGTGAAGAAGATTGACGCCTCGCACAAGCCAGTGAGTAAATATTTCTGGGAACGCGTTAGTCATCGAGGATTCCATGTTAAGAGATGCTGGCTGACTCTGTTAAATGTAATGTTGAATGAGATTGTTTATTAATTATGTCACAAACCGTGCCATAAAACAGTTTTTTTAGATCAGAATATTTTAAAGACTAAACAGATGTTATTCCGAGTTTTATGCCCTTTAGTGAAGCAAAGTTGCATAATGTTTACATCGAAAACAGTTAAAAAATATCACCCTACCCATTGTAACTCATCATCATCAGCTATGATCCATCCACTGCTGGATGAATGCTTCCACAAGCCATAAACATCTGTCAGAGTCTGGTGATTAAAGAGTCTGTCTCGCTCCTCCATCGAATCTCATTTCATAACTCCTCTGCAGGGAATGTCCTCTTAGGCATTTCCTCTTTGCTCGTGATGCACCCTGCATGGGCCCACTTGTCCTAACAGTAAATTCGATGTCCCTAACTTGCGCCTCTTCCAATTCACGGTTTCCTCCTCCTCCTGTTGCAGTATAGTTCATTTTCTTTCTGTCGTCTGTCTCTGATCCATGTGCCAGAGTCTTTGATAATGAATAACGCAGAGGCCTCTTTTTCATTGTCCCCACAGAGCAAGAACTCGGTTAAGAACATCACAGATGATGACCCGGCTACGTACTGGGCGACGGACAATTCTGAGGCCTGGTTGTGCTTGCACATGAAGCCTGGTGCCATCATTCAGTAAGGGGATGCGCTCCCAAAAACAAGTACATGTCACATGCCAACCGGTAAACCGATATCCGGTTTCAGGAGCGATTAGCGGTTCTGAAAGGCAGGAACCGGTAACCAATTCCAGTGGAATGTTTTCCTAATGCTTTCCTGGATTAAACAAGCATAACAGGAATAAGCACTCCAAAATCACCGAATACGTAACTGTTAAATGTTCAATACAACATTTCTGAAAAAGGATGATTGTGTAGTGTTGAGTAAAGGGTGCCAAATCAAGAGATCCAGAAATAGGTTATGTGTTGTCGTACTCCAGGGCTGTTCACCGACTATGGGAGTTATTAATTAGCACAATTAACATCAACGTTTAACCATAGCACTGAAATAATGTTCCCTTAGGATCAACGCTATGGTTTGTGTAAGAAACCGCATTTTGGAGACTGTTGTGCTTTATTTTAATGCAGTCATGCCTCCTGGTGGATTCAGCTAGTACGCACATGCAAATACATAAAGATCGCCTGTACAGGATGTGTACCTAATGAATGCCGGCACGGCACATAACGGTTCAGCACCATGCCTTGCTGCTTTTGTTTCCCCACTGAAGCCGAGGACAGGGACAGATACCACCTGCCCCTTGTGCTGATGATCATTTACGTAGATATTCCTCACTGGGTTCCAAGTCGCCTTTTCACAACATTCCTTCGCTGGGATGCTTGACCATTTCCCAGAGAAATAAAACGCGTGCGGAAGGTAGCGCACGCAGAGCCCCTGACGCGGATTCATTCCACAGTCACACTCAATGCAGTGACTCTACCAAATCTGTCTTTGGATCAAATTCCTATGGGTGAGTTTACAAAACAAATAAAGACACGGCCGTCTCCTTCACAGCGGAAGTTACGGAACCCGTGATGTCATTCTCAAGAGTAGGCCATTGCGCGTTGCCCTCATAGTTCAAAGTTGCCAAATAAAAAAAAGTACCGGAAAATTACTCGTTTGGAATAATATACAAAGCAATCGTCGCCTCTTACTCCAAAAACATTTAGTGGGACCGTCCTGAAGATGGGTCATGAGACTCGGTGATGCATTTAAGGGTAAACAATCGCACTAAATAATTAAACATAACCTATTATCGCACTGCTGTTTACTGGTAACGCACAGCCCTTGTCATAGCAATGCAACACCAACGCTTGGTAAGCCTCGGTGGTCACCCACGCGAGTGTCCTCGAGGTCGCGCTCACCGGGGGTGATTTGTTTGGAGGCACCGGCGTTGTTTATTGACCCTTGAACTCGGGGCGCCGGGTTCGTAGTGCGGCGCACTAAAAGCTGCGCCACCGCTCCATCACAAAGACAAAGGCTCCTATATAGCCTTAACACACTGTTTGGGCAAGTGCTGTTAGGGAGCACCTATGAAGGGTGACACAGCACGGGTGGGGAAGGGGATGGTCAGCACCACCTTCGGCTGCCACTGTCTCCCCGGTGCTGATATTTACAGACCGCACCAGGTACTCATTGAGTCTACCCCCCAAATCCCCCCCCCACAACACACACACGTTTATGAAACGTGTGTGTGTTGAGTTATGAAGCTCTCTATCAAGCAAGGTTAACCTTTTTATAAAGACACGTTCATTCTCATCTATCCACTGAGTGTATCGCATTTCTTCCGTAACCATCGAACCTGCTTGACGGGAGCCCATTGTGTCGCGTCGCTTAGGTGCGTAATTTGCGGCGTGTTTGTGCGGCGTGTTTGCACAGGAAGATGTTCCTCAGGCACCTGACGAACGACGATAACAGGGTGGGACAGGTGACGGTGCTCGGCGGACAGACGATGGACTCCCTCAAGGAGGTCAACCACGTCGTCATAGCCAAGTGAGCCACGGTCACGCCAATTTGGCAGTGGCCCTGCTTCAGAGCACACCGCCCATAACGTCGCCGAATGTGTATATTTAATTACCTTAAGGCAGCGTCGTTAACTTCATACATTTCAATCTATTATTTTCTGCCTTTTTTAATTGTTGGCCCTATTTAGTGATTGTGTCACAGAGTCCACCGCATGCAGTCCCTTTGGCCGTGTGTGACAAGAGCAGAAGCGGCGCGGTGTCGTGAGTGGATGTGCCAGCTCGTTCCCATCGTAGACTCTCGTCTCTCGTGCCCTTCCTCTGCAGTGACGCCAGAGACGTGTGCCTGCTTGCGAACGCGTGCGTGCACTACCCCCTCGTGAAGATCCACCTGCAGAGCGGCTCACGTGAGTTATTCAGCATTGTTATCTTTCCTCTTCGGCGTGGCCACATTCAACATGGCAGCTTCAGCCTCCATAGGGCTTGATACAAACCCACAATGCAAGCAGAGACATTGTGACCACAGTCTAGGGAGGATCTGGTCAACATAACTCCTTTGAGCATACATTGCAGCAAAGTTAAAACTGGGGGAAAAGACAACAATGTATAACTGGGTACAGGTGTATATTTTTTTCTTTTGTGGCAATTTTTCAGGATTCAACAACATCCAGATCAACACTCTGCAGATGAAGTGCTCATTCATCCCACTTCCTCCAATGAGCTTGTCCGCATTTGAGCCGCCAAAGTTGGCGCTGTTCCCTCGGCTTGCGCGGTTCAGCCCCGACTTCTTGTGCCAGCGCTCGATCGCAATCTACAGGTGCCACTGCCATCAAACAACCACCGTCACTCACTCGGCCATCGGTGTACATCAGGCACCTCATTGGTGATGGGTTTAACTCGGTGAAAACCGTACACCCGATTACAGAAACAACTACGATAGTTTCCAGTCATTGGGCATCCAAATTCAACAGCATCTCAGAAGGCTGAACAAAGCTGGGGACAAAACCAGGGAAGCAAGAAACAAAAACATGGGGACATCTATTCAACTATTTGGTATTTTACCAGGTAAGGCCCACTGAGCTATATAGCTCTTTTGCAGCAACGACCTGGCCACAAATAATCGCTCAACAAAGTGGCTTATGTGGAAATTTATAGCAATCAAATACTCTAAATGCATGTTGGTTCTATATGGGTTGGGGGGGAAACCAGAGGACCTGGAGAAAAATTAACGCGACCACGGGGAGAGAGACATGCAAACTCCAAATATAAATGCGTCAGGATCGGGATCAAACTCACGACCTCCTGCATACCAGGCGAGGGAGTTAACATCTCATCAGAGGGGACGAGGCGAGGATGAGAGTTGGTATTCACGAGAGAGAGGCAGGTAAACGGAGCGCACGACCAAAAACCAACGTGATACCGAGTCCCAGAGGAGGCTCCAGTGGCAGCCGACTTGCAGAAGTCCGGAACCGATGGGTCTCTGGAAATTCGGGTCTGGCCTCAGGATCCAACATTAATTCCCAGCACTACCAAGTCCCATTGAGTCTCGGGGAAGCCCATAGACACTGGAGTTCAGCAAGGTAGCAGGGCACAGTAGTAACAAATTCCACAGGATTCACAGAGCCATACAAGAGGGCCTGGGCCAGAACATGGGAGGTGGCAGTGGTGTGAAGCAAGGATATTGGTTAGGCCATGTGATGGGGGAAAATCAAAATAAACTGGGGGTAAAGAAAACTTTTAAATACTTGTATTCATGCATACCTCAATACTGTCATCCCCATATATGCCACGTGTTTACCCTCATTTAGAGTTGACTAGTAACAGTGTTGTTGAGTCTGTTGCATTCTAAAGAAGTTAGACGTTGCCAATAATACATAAACAAGTTTACACTTTGTGTTGTGTTTGGATGTTGCTTTCCCCTCTTGCATCTTCAGGTTCGTGAATCTTTTTGAAGAGGTTATGCCATATGTGCTTCCAAGTTGGGAATATAGCAATGGAAGCTTTTCAGATTTTCAGGTAATCCTCAAGTTCATCTTTGAGGCATTTTACAAACTTTATACACTCTGTTATAAAGTTCTGTGCATGAGGGCAGCCCCGTAGTCCAAGCTTTCTCCATCCCATATCACCCCCCCTGCTTACCTTGAAACTCCATGCTCCACATTCGGGTTCTCAAACGATAACACGGCAAAAATAATTGCGGTACTTTCTTTTGCCATCCTCAACTGAACGGATCGCCTCCATCGGTTGGTCTATAAAACTCGAATGACAGTGATTGCCGGTGACTGATTTTATCCTTTGAAATAACCGTTTAGTTAAGGCAGTAGACAGGACGGGGGTAGGCAAGATGAAGCTTTGAGACCTCGCGTACGTGGGCGAGACGATGGATTGTGTGGGATGGCGATGCCGTGGGGGAGCCCTTCAGACAGCATTTAATAGATCGTGACCGATGATGATTACGACGATAGACAAGACAGTTTAATATAATACGTAGGAATGAAACGTGTGTACAGAGCGTGAAGCACGTGCTGGCCCTCTCGAGGGAGCCCGACAAATTAATCGACATTCGAGATATCATGACCAATGATGATGATTGCGATGATTACGATAGACAAGACGGTTCAATAAAATACGAAGGAATGAAACGTGTGTGCAGAGCGTGAAGAACCTGCTGGCCCTCTCGAGCGAGCGCGACATGTTCATCGACTCGGCGCTGACGCGGAACTTGCCGTTGTCGACGACCAGCACCACGGCCCACATCACCGTGGACCGCACCGCGGCCCTGCGACACCGCAAGAACCCGCATGCCGACCCGCACTACAGGAACTCGGTGGTCGCACAGGTGACAGGAAGTGGGGACCGACTGTGGCGGAAGGTGCCCTGTGGATCCCACACTTTAGCGACGGGGTTGAGGGATGAAGCAGGTTTTTTGTACGTTCTGTCGGACTGCCACATCCACTGGGTTGTGGGATGGTTTCAGAAGGTGGCAGTACAGCAGTAGGGTCACGACCTGTGCACGTGGTCTTTTATTGAGTGTTATCACCTGTCTTACGTGGGGTTTTTTTCCACGTACTTGAGTTTCTTCCCGGATTCAAAACATTCCTTGAAAAGGAATTGGCCGAGCATACAAATCTATGACTTTCTAGGGATAATTTAATATGTTTCAGACTCGGGCTTCCCTGGATTATTAAAGAACACGGGGCAGATAAGCACTGGTATAAGATGGTTGGGTTTTTATGTGTGTGTGTAAACCCTTTTCCTTTTATTTGATCCTATTGAAATTCAACTTTTATTTGACCAGGTAAAGTCCACTGAGATATTCGCTGTTTTTTCAGAGACGACCTGGGCACACATGATAGCTCATCAAAGTGGCGTATATCATTACACGTGGGAATTTAGAGTAGCAGCCAAATAATCTGAATGCATGTTTCTAAATGTGGAGGGCAAAACTGGAGGAACCCGGAGCAAAATCACTCAATCACCACGGGGAGAGAGAACACGTGGACTTCAAATATACAACAGGCATCGGCAGGGTGTGGGATCGAACCCACACGCTCCTGCGTGCCAGGCGAGGGAGATAACATGGCAACTTTGCTCAAAATGTGGATTGTTTCTCTTGTGCAGTGGTTATCCTTTGGAAAGATTTAGCCCCTCCACCAGGGGTTGGAATGTCCTGGTGTACAACGCTATGCCACACTGGCGCTGCTCAGAACACCAAACTTGTGTATCCTAGCTCTTTTGAGATTGGTTCCTATGCTGCGATGTTTCTGCAGAGGGGAAACGATGGATGAGTTTCATATCGGGGTTTCTACCATTTGATTTTCGACCCTGCTGGCCTCCACCACTGAAATGTGGAACTTTGGGCAGCAGAGTGGCGCCTCGCACAGGAAAGGCCTGAGTTTGATTCCGACTCGGGCACCTTTCTCCGTGGAGTTTGTATGATCACCCCCTGTTCTGCATGGGTTTTCTCCAGGATCTCTGGTTTCCTCTCATAGCTCAGCAAACGTCCAATTTAAGTGGTATTGACTAAACCAATGCTGAAACATTACCTCCAAATTACTCAATTGGAATTACACATGGCAGCATTGTCCCTGACTGCAAAAACTTGGCAGGACCCTCCCGAACAAGAGCCTTGGGACTCGTTGATGCCTTCCTGGGTTAACGAGCGTAATAGTAATCATACTGATGATGCCACTACCAATGGTGGTAAGCACTGCCCATTGCTGGATTGACTTGGGAGTCGATGTTGCTTAGGACTGAGACCTGCTTATGGGAAGCAACCCCTCAGAGGACCGGGAGCACCGTCTCTAACGCTCGCTTTGTGTCTGGGCAGGTTTACCGTGCCCTGCAGGAGTATGAGCAGAAGGAGTTTCTGGATTACAGGTGAGGCATGTTTGTGACCACATAGCCTTTTTATTGGCCTATGATACTTTGTGTGCTTGTAACAAGAGTACTAATTCCAATAATTCTAACAGTAATGGTGTCTTACTGTTATTATTATTATTGAGTTTTCAGCTTGCTCAAGTTCTCTGCTCGAATCTTGTGCTTCCCTTTTCATTTCTTTACGTTCCTGAGCAGCACTTTCATCAATTCTACCTCCTTTATCCTTTATCCCAAAGTAGAAGAGTTCCCTTCAGCAAGCCCTTCACCGCTTGCTGTTTGTATTGAACGGTTTTTATCCGTGCAGGTCATCCTCACGGCGGCTTTTGGCTTACCATCCAACAAAAACGGTCACTGTATCACACACTTTCAGATGCACTTCTGCGTCCATCTGGGACGCTCTTCCTTCCGATATTAGGAAGCCACTGGAGCTGTGCACTTTTAAATCATTATCTAGATTGAAAACTATTTTGTTTAGAACGGCTTTTTGTTTGTCCCTCCCGCACCTCCGATTAGCACGGTTAGCTACGTACGGTGCAAAAGAAGTTCAAAATACACACATTCATTAATGGGATCCCATTATTTATATGGTGTGCTGTTGTAAATAGCTCCTGGTAACACATCAGTCATTATTTAACAGGCTTGTCTACTGATGATCCAGAGTTTGCTCACTTTAGCAAATGCTGCTTGATGTTATTGGTCCGGAAAGCCAAAAGGCTAATGAACTGTTTATTTATTTGGTTAAATATAATATGTGAAGACACAGAATAGACTCCTGCTTGTTATTACCTTTGGCCTCCTTTCGGCTATATCGAAGTACAACTTGCATTGCGTCAGCTGATGATCGCTTCCCGTAGATATGCTAGAACAATCTAATAAAGTCGTTTGCAAAGTAAATGTTCCATTTGGAAATTGTTATTTTTATTGCATGATGCTCCTCATTGTCGAATTTTGGAATAAATAACATCGTCTCAATCCCAAATTTAACCACTTCCAGTTGGTTCTTCATGTAAAATGTGTATTTGTAGCTTGGTTATTATGAATGTAATTGCTTTTGAATTATTCTCAATGCAAGCTTAATAGTTTTTTTTACTTTAAACGTCCATTCGTTCGTTTCTCAGTTTCGCTGGTCCGGGCGAGGGTCGCGGCGGCAGCATGTTGAGCAGTGGCGGTCCCCACCTCCCTTTCCCTGGCGACAGCCTCCAGCACTACTACACTATACACTACACTATACACTACACTATATACTACACTATATACTACTATACACTACTATACACTATACACGACAGCAGCATGTTGAGCAGTGGCGGTCCCCACCTCCCTTTCCCTGGCGACAGCCTCCAGCACTACTACACTATACACTACACTATACACTACACTATATACTACTATACACTACTATACACTATACACGACAGCAGCATGTTGAGTAGTGGCGGTCCCCACCTCCCTTTCCCTGGCGACAGCCTCCAGCACTGCTACACTATACACTACACTATACACTACACTATATACTACACTATACACTACTATACACTATACACTACAGCAGCATGTTGAGTAGTGGCGGTCCCCACCTCCCTTTGGCTGGCGACAGACTCTAGCTCCTCCTAGGGAATTCCCAGGCGTTTCCAGGCCAGCCGAGCGACATCGTCCGGCCAGCGTGTCCTGGGCCGGCTCTACGGTCTTCACCCTTTATGGACAGCTGTTAAAAAGAGCTTCATAGCTCATCGGATTTATCCAGGATAAAGATTCTGATTATGTTTATTCTTTACATATCGCTAACTGTTGAATGTTTGTCGTTTAATGTTTATTTAATACGTCATAATGTTAATAATGTTGTTTTGACCGTTTTTTTTGCTTGCATCTACTAAATTGCTTTGTGTCCCTTAGAAAATAAACGTTTGGCCTCTGTGGGCTCTCGCCTGATATAACGTGTGTATTGATGATGGAGATTGCCTGGTATAACCTGCCTATCGATGATGGAGATCTATGCACAAATTGGTGTTAAGAGTGTTCGTTGTCATCCTCTCACTTACAGGTGGAAACCTTCGGAGAGTCAGTGGTGGTCGTGTGATTTCACCCTGGAAGGAATGAATGATGCCGGTGAGTGGGTGGGTGACTTGGACACCCTTTGAAGTTCTCCCTGGCCACACCGAATGCCACATTGATCGGCTAAGCTTGTGGGAAGAGGCCCCCTGTAACCAATCCCCTGAATCCACCTTCAGTTAAATGCGTAACAATCTAAGCAAATGGCGACGTACAACGTCGATGAGTGATTATGGGATGTGCCGTGGCAGTGTCCATCAGTTGTCTGATATTTACCCTTTTGAGAACTAGTTGATATTCATGATCACATTTACGAGGGAAATGTGTAAATAAAAGTGGTCGTTAAATATGGACATGGTATACAACATTTTTATACATTTGAAAAATGGTTTGTTCAATATACTTCTTCCATGCAATAAATCGTCACATTTGAGCCATTGTGCGATATTAAATTTGTGTTAAATTCGGATATCTCGGTAACATCTCTGAGCTGTTCCCTTATTCTCCATTTGCGTAATTGAAAGGTTAGTAACATAAACAATTCGTTTGAGAGTATATTTAAAGATGCGAACATGGTCCGCCGATACCAGGATACATGAGCCCACTCTTGTAAATTATGAAGCTACTTCATTTACAGTATCCAGTGTACGCTGAAAATTGCCAGGCAACTGCAGGGAATTAAACAATTTCTACGTTTCCAACAACACACAAGAACACGTACAAAAAGCACTCGGCCTTTTGTGCATTTTACAAAACTACCAACAGTTCCTGAAGAACTGCCTCGTAGTTCTCATTGTGTTCGATCGCCATCAATCTTACTTTGTGCCAGTGTGACCAACTACGTACGAGCAAAGCCAGCGGGCGAGTCCTCTACTTGCTTTTTTGAACCAAGACGCTCACTGCATCGCCTGGCACTTTCGGATGCGCTTCTCTGGCCGTCATTACAATCTATTAGCTATGCACTTTTAAATCTAGATTGAAAACTGATTTTTTGGAGAACTGCTTTTGTGTTTAGTTTTTTGTCCCTCCCCCACACCTCCAATTCGCACGGTGGGCTACGTACGGCGAGAAAGAAGTTCAACATACACATGTACGTACATATTGCCGCCTTGGCCGCATGGCGCCACGTGACTTCGTCGCTGCGGGTGTAGGTGGCGGGCAGCGCGAGTGTCTGTCGGACATCGCGGAGGAGCTGTGCCCCAGCGACCCCTACTGCCCGGTTCCGGTGCCATTCTTCCTGCGGATGCTGGGACGGGTGAGCGCCCGTTTCCTTTTCTCTCCACCGCTGTGCCTTTATTTCCTACCACACACTCATTACAAACAAATCGCCACATATGAACTGCAATACCTTTCCGAGCTTGTCAAGGAGCATAAACCATCACACGAACCGTCACACGGTCATCCTCGCAGCAGTGGCTTTTTAGCTGGCCATTGAAGAGAGACGGTCACCGCATCGCGTGCTTTTAGATGCGCTTCTGCGGCCATCTGGAATGTTCTTCTTTCCGTTATTAGCAAGCCACTGGAGCTATGTTTTTTTTTTAATCTAGATTTAAAACGTATTTTTTTAGAACTTCTTTTTATGTTTAATTTGTCCTCCCGCACCTCCGAGTAGCACGGTTGGCTATGTATGTTGTGAAAGAAGTAAAAAATACATACATACAATCACCATCCTTGTTTATTAGTTGATATTGCGTCGCACACAAGTATAACAAAAAATCCTCATGCCAACAGAATTAACAACCACAATCGAACAGAGCACTAAACCGTCGTTTGCACACATGAATAAAGGGCTGTGTTATTTTATTATTAAGCTACGTTTAAACATCCCCTCCCACCGCCCAACCCAGACAAAATCAATACAGGCACTTATATTAGTTCTCCACTATACTGATGCAGAACCCTTTATGGTGTGTGATCAGTAGTCTAATTGAATATTAATGTAGTCGCCAATTGTGTATGCTCCCTTGTCTGTACCCGCAGAGTACCGGAGGGCAGGAGTCGTGCGTGTATGTGCCGAACCCAGACTGCCGTGACCTGTACATGTTCACGTGGATTGGAAAGATAATGGGAGCGGCCTTGCGTGGCGCCAACATCCTGGTAACTTGTATTGCGCACGTGAGAACGAGCACGTTATCCCCGCGGTTGTGATCTCATTTATACACTTGCTTCAGTCCATTAGCCAAGTGACTTCCTGCTTAAATGAGCATTGAGGCTATGCTCGTTTTATGTTTACAACCCTGAGCCATTGCTGTAATTTCCACATTCCTATGGTGGGGGTGAGTCCATCCAAAAGAACCACGGTGTACTTCTCCACCAAGTGGTCCTCAACCCCCCCAGATGGTCAGTGGGGGCTGAGCCAACCCCCAGCCAGGATTTGAACTCCCAACCCTTCGATTTGTGAGGCGCTCACTGTAACACGAAAATCGATTTGCGTTGTTTTTGATGCGTGTATCCTAAGCATCAAATTTAATTTAAGAATCGACGCATTGTTGTTGTCCCTCAGATTAGCGCAGTTACATGCCTACTCTTTCAGGTTTCTCTTTAAAAAGAGACATCCGTCTATTTGGCTATCTTATAATTATATTAATGCAGTTATATTTATCTCAGAAAATCTCAATTAGGGCTCAAGAAAGTTTATACAGAGACTCCTGCTTTGAATGTTTAGACTATTCTCAATTGCGTATGCAGCACAATTGTGGAAAACTACACAAGGAAGCCCCACATATAAAGGAATATCGATGAAAAATCGCTACACATAGGTTAGGAACCTACTTGATGTACTGCGATTGACTGATCACCTTTTAGAACTGCAGCATGAGGTTAGAGCGTGCAGCGATTAAGCGAGGCTTGTTTTCTTGTTGCTACGATGTTAGCAGTTGGTAGTGCAACATTCATTATAGCACTGCCGCTCTTCTTGAACATCTATGTCCCCCACTTTCACCAATCTGAACGGACCACTGTGGTGAAGTATGCTCAAATAACCTCAACGGCCGATGTGGTTTGGGGAGGCCCTCTCCGAGTCGTGGATGACACAAAGGGTGGTGCGTGTACGTGTCCTGGTACTCGTCGTTGTTGCGGTGTGCGCAGATACTGTGCCTTCCGGCGTTGGTGTGGAAGCAGCTCGTCGGGGAGACCGTGACTTGGAGTGATTTCAGATCCGTAGATGAGACCCTGGTGAGAAAAACTAATGAGCAACCCTTTTGTACGAGTATATATGTTAAACCTCTTTTCTGGCCAACCGTGTTAATCGGAGGTGTGGAAATTATTCACCTGCCGCACCTCTTCCCACCCCCTACATAATTTGTATAAGAGGCGGGGAACATGAATATTATTTGGAAATGATTTAACAACTATTACTCTGCATTGAGCTCAATCTTATTTTTGTTAGGGCAGGGGTGCAGGACTGGTTCAGATAATGAATCATCACTGATGTTAGCCGTGACCGGGAACTGAGCTTTGGCTACCAGATTCGTAGTGTGGTGCGGTAACCACTACGCCACCGCCCCCCACACACATCACTGCTCTACTGCCTTTGTCGTTGGAAGGTGACCGGCTCTAACTGCCTAATCACGCCCTTCACAAACCACCTCCCACAGAGGCCGATCTTGGTACCACTGGTACCAGTTTTTGGCAAGTCCACTCAGCCCACCTCTTCCCTAGTTTGTGCCACTCACTCATCACGCATCTCTAACCGCTACACTACCGCTCCCCACACACAACACACACGGACACCCACGTACACGCATGGATACACGCGCACGCGCGCGCACAATCTCACGGTGTCACGAGCGCGTGCGGCGCGCCCCCCAGGCGAGGTCGCTGCGCTCGCTGGAGGAGGCGGCAGACGAGGCAGCGTTCGCGCAGCTCTTCGGCGAGGAGCTGACGTACGCGACGACGCTGAGCAGCGGCCGCACCGTGGAGCTGGTCCCGGGCGGTGTGTGGGTGCGCGTCCACTACGGGGACCGCCTGCGCTACGCCCGTCTCGTGCAGGAGGCGCGACTCTGCGAGAGCCGCCAGCAGGTGACGGTGGCGGCGCCGGGAGGGCACGGCGGTCCACCTCGGCCAGCCACCCCCACTTGGACTCCGTAGACGAATTGTAGGACGGCATTCCCACGTTGTTCATCACGGGTGATGATATTGGCCTCCGAAAATGTAATAGATTGTACTGAATTACCTTGAGTAAATACATAAATAAGCTGTTAAATACGTGAAAATTGTAACACAAATAAAAATTGGTTAAAATAAACATAAAGTAAATCAGAATGTACGTTAAAATATTACGTAACAATTTATCAACTTACTTTCTTCAAATTGTGATGCTTCGCAGTAAAGGATGCAGTAGCGATAATGCTGATGACAGTGATGATGGTGATCGTTGCGATGTCGTTACTACTCCTACAGAGACACATCTCTCATGACATTCTCGCATCACATTCTGTCTCATCACTTTCGATGCGGTAGTCGTGTAGAGTTCCAAATACGATTTGTGGATCGCTAAAATTGCAAGTAGAAAGTTCGTGGACGAGGGAATACTGTACTGCGTAGGTCGATTAAAGGCTCAGGATCGGTATAATGTGGGAGGGAACCAGAGTACACGGAAAATACGAATAGCCGTGCGACAATTCAACATCCCTTACATTTATATTGTCATAGTATTGGGCAACGATTTGGTTCGATTTAATGTTTCACTGCTCGGTTGTGTTGTCCGTCTCATTGCGTCTTGTTTGTGCTGACTCGGTTGTGTTGTCTTGCATGTTCTGTGTTGCTCTCACTCAACCCAAAATGAGCTTTTCACTTGCTTTGGCCATCGACAACACCACCAAAGGTGGCTCGGAATCCACGAGGCTAGTAACACCACCTCCTGGTGTTTTATACTCCCTCTGTTATGTTTTCACCAATGGCACTTTGTCCTAACAGTCTGCGTATCTCACCGGGCACCTTTTGCGTGTGTGTTTGCGGCAGGTCGAGGCCATCAGGAAAGGAATATTCTCCGTGGTCCCTCAGCACATTGTCAACCTCTTGACTTGGCAAGAGATGGAGCGGATAGTGTCTGGAGAGGCCGAGATCACCATGGATGTTCTGAAGAGATCAAGTGAGCCCACAACTTCCTTGCGCCCTCTGCACATTTTCACGGCTACCGCGAGGCTGTTAGGCACTTTGCCCCTGCAAGTCAACAGTGGCCTTGCTAAGGAGAGTCCCACCACTGCCATCGGACTGTGGAATGTTCACCACTTATTTCTGGCAGGCTGTGGAGATTAGCACGGCATAACATTCATTTGAGCATGGGGACGATGACTTTGAATTGCATGTATCACGTAGGTATGATGAGGCACAGATATCCACGCATAACTGCAAGTAATCGGCCTAACAATTTACTTGGACATATATATTATACAGGTGCTGCTCACTATACTTACTGCGCTTTCCGTACTTTCCACACTCCATTGTGGAGCTTTTTCTCAGACATGAACGCTGGGCAACTGAGATTGTGGTGCGATTTACTCACCTCCAGAACGTAGTTTTCTCACCGCCAACACAAACCTTCCCTTGTCACATTGCTTCATAATGTTAGCACGAGTGCTTTGCACACGCACGTGTGCGAACGTGCAGAACACATCGTCGTTACGTGGATTGCTGCGGTGTTCGTCCTGTGTTGTGTTCACCCCGTTGTGTACGTGCGCAGTTACCTCCGTCATGGATAACGGCGAAGCCCGAATGAAGTGCCTCTTCGAAGCACTGTCGAACTTCAGCAATGGTGAGAGCCTATTTCCTAGCAGCAGGCAGTCAAGCTTCTAAGGAGAAGAATTTAGAATGGGGTTGGCAGACCAACCCTGGTCACGAGGACTCCTGTTTACTCCCATCTGGCTTGTGTTAGCAACTCTCTACAAGCGTTCCAACGCTCAAACCGAGTTCAATTCCTGCTAACGGCCAACACCAGTGACGATAATCCAACCTAGCCCTGGGCTTCCCCTAGTTTGACTCGGCCTCAAATGAATATCTGATGCAATGTATAAACATCGCCACTCGGGACACGAATCATCCGCATAGCTTTTGGCTAGCCATCGAACAAAGACGGTCACCGCATCGCGCGCATTCAGATGCGCTTCTGCGGCCAACTGGAATACTCTTCCTGTATTAGGAAGCCACTGGAGCTGTGCACTTTTTAAACCTAGATTGAAAACTCATTTATATAGAACTGATTTTTACGTGTCGTTAGTCCTTCCCCCCGCACCTCCGATTAGCACAGTTAGCTACGTACGGCGCAAAATAAATACAACATGCATATATGAACGAGATCCTATAACTTATATGGCGTGCTCTTACCAATAGCTACTGGTAACACAACAGCGATTGTTTAACAGGCTTGACTCTACTGATGAGAACCCAGGAGGTCTAAACTGATCCAGAGTTTGCTCACTTAAACAAATGCTGCTTCATGTTCTTGGTCTAGAAAGCCAAAAGGCTAATGAACTGTTTATTTATTTGTATATATATATTATATGTGGAGACACATAATGGACTCCTGCTTATAGTTACTTTTGGCTTCTCTTCGGCTGTGTTAAAGTACAATTTGCATTGCGCCAGCTGATGATCTCTTCCCGTGGATATGCTAGAACAATATCATTCAGAAGGTTGCAAAGTAAATGCTTTGTTTGGAAATTGAAGTTCAACATACATACAAAAGCGGCGGGCCATTGCACTGGCTCCTGACCCCTCGTGTGCCATGCCAGCCGTCACTGGTGCTCGCGAACATCACTTGCCCCAACAGTCTGTTAAGTCTATACGGGATGTCTTTTTGTTTGTGCATCTGGCAGAGGATCGTAGACTCTTCCTACGATTCGTGACAGGGAGGAGTCGCCCCCCAATCACAATTCAAGTGATGCAATCGAGGTAAGCTTGCAGTCATAGATTGACAATAATCGTGATGAGAATTACATTTATTGGGTTGCAGTCCAGTGCGTTCAAATTATCACTTCATCTCGTAAGCTCTGAGAATACAGAATGGATAATTTACATTTCATATAATATTTTTATGCATGGACATGTACAGCCCTTTTGTCATTCCACTGCTGGATGAGGGCTTCCCATGCTGTGCGGGCTGCCGGAGGTTATTTGACCATACTTTGTCATGCTGGTAATATGTGTTGATGAACGCGGGGTGCATGGGTGTGGGAGCATAGAAGTGCAGTACCACAATGGATTTTGCTCCACTGTCCTCCGCAGTCCGATGACACCCTATTTTGTATACAGTGGTCGCCCATCGCAAGCACTAAGCTCAACCTGCTTAGCTTCTGAGATCTGACAAGGGTCAGGCGCATTGAAAGTGATTTAGTTATGGGCATACTACTATTTTTGTAAAAGCATTTCAAATTTCACCCACATTGTGATTGAATTCATTGTCATTGCTTGTCGTCTTGTTTATTTTCTGAACTGAGTCCTAAGACTCATTTGGACAAATAAAATATATTTACCTGTCACACAACACATCGAGTGCAGCTCGTGTGAACTAATGCCGCTGTTTGGTTTTCACAGCTCAAATAAGTCTGACGTACTTCCCGAGACTTCCCTTTGCTCCAACACGCTCATCCTTCCCAATTACTCCAGGTGAGGATGCTGCTCACTCGCCCGTCGGTAACCCCCCCCCCCTCCCCCCACTCTTTACCCATAATCATCCTCTTAGGATCCTGCCAGCATGGGATCGGCACGCACAGAGCCAGATCGTGCGCTTGGAATGGTATCGGCTTCACATGCAGAGAGCAATGTGCTGGTCAAACAAATGCGTCCATTCACTTCGTTTGCCAATGCCACACATTACCGTGCCCATCTTTGTCAAAGGTTTAAAATATATATAATGTTACATATGCTTGTGAAGGATTGGGTTTGTCTTAATTAGGAATGCTAACGTTTGTGAATATTCAAGATACTGAGCCAGCGATTTTTAGGGCCTCTTTTGGTGTCCCTGATGGGGTGTCATAAATTTTGCGTGACCACCTCATAGTGACGTGAGTGCTCTTGTGTGTCTCCATTTTGTTGGTCTCATCTCACAACCAGTGAATTAATGTGATTCATCTGTACAGTGCTTTGTGGATGCAAAGTGTGCTGGCCGTTCTATTATCTCTGCCATTTCCATCACAGAAAGTGGAGATTAACACCGGACCGTGTTCATGTGAGCGTGACGATACTTTGTCTTGTTATAATTAAAGTATAATGTTTGGTTTCTGTTAACAAACTCAACTGTTGTGTTTCAGTGCAAAGGTGTGTGAAGAGAAGTTACATTTTGCGATGTATAACTGCACCACCGTGGACCGTGACGCCGATCACTAACGCTGATGGACTGCAGTGTCACCGGAAAATTGCAACAGAAATGCGTGAGAAAATACGCTTGCGATATAGCGAATTCCCAAATAAACACAATGAGAAAATATATAATAAACGGTGATAAAATATCAACGTTGTTTTGCTTTTGTAGTTCCCCCCAAAAAGAATCGTCCCCCTAAACAATCAATCGTAGTGGAAGGATTTCAGACCCATCCGTGCAGACCTCTAGCTGGTATCCCCTGGTATGTGTGAGATCTCTTGAGCTGCTCCACTTCCCCCCCACCCCCCCATATGTCATGCACTCCCTGTGAAAGTGTCCAATCATCCCCCACTTCAGGGACCCTCCTGAGAAAAAAATCCTCGACACATTGAAGCTTTCGGGATATACGATTGACATAATCATCAACAACTACACTTAATAATTTACGTCAACATCATCAACTACAATAACATCATCAGAATCATGAGCATGATGACATGATGATGATGATGATGATTCTAATGGCATCCCATCATCTTCATCAGCTATTCCAATGGCCTTCCATCATCTTCAATAGCATTTTCATCCTATTCATATTCTTGGTTCTTTCATCCTGCTTGTTTATGCCTTCTTCCGCCACTCCGATTGTCTGACACCTTTCTGGTCAGAGAAAGAGAGGTTCCTCCTTCATAATGTCGCCTTTCTGGTCAGAGAAAGAGAGGTTCCTCCTTCATAATGTCGCCTTTCTGGTCAGAGAAAGAGAGGTTCCTCCATAATATCGCCTTTCTGGTCAGAGAAAGAGAGGTTCCTCCTTCATAATGTCGCCTTTCTGGTCAGAGAAAGAGAGGTTCCTCCTTCATAATGTCACCTTTCTGGTCAGAGAAAGAGAGGTTCCTCCTTCATAATGTCGGTGTGTTCAGGGCATTGTGCTTTTATCAATGTTTGGAGGAAATCACAACAGCCCGTGTCGTGCTATTAAGTTTCAATGAAAGTGTAAATGCTGCGTCGAAGCAGAGGATTGGAACGTGAGTCAGGGAATGACTTCATTATACCTGACTGGGGGTTATGGTCCCGAGGGTGTGTGAGGTCCACTGGACAAGTTCGGTCTTTCTGGTTTCCTGGGCCAGCAGGGTCAGAGTTCATTGACAGGGATCTGCAGAAGAGTCGTGACACTTTGTGGAGCTGTGTTCAAGAGCCAGGAACGCATTGATTGCCACTCGTGAAACTCGCCTTCACGTACGTGACTAAGGCCTTGCATTTTTTTACTCAGAAAAATCACATCCGAGTCCCAAAGCTCTTTTTAAGTGGGATTGTTTGCCTTGCTTGGGATGTTTGGGCAATTAATTACATAGTTTTAATTAATCATGTGCACCAGGAAGAAAAGCAAGAGTGCCCAGAGAAAACCTGTGCTGCAGAGATAGCGCTCCATCCCAGCACAAGCATATGGTAAATGTGATGTAAGCAGCATTCAAATGAGAAGCTATTGCATTTGAGGAAGAAGCTACGAAGTTTACGGACCCGGCATTATATATTTTTCTCTCTCGTTAATTGATTTCTTGACAGATGCATTGTTCATTGGGAGGCTCTGTTGAGTATTGTCAGTGCAATATGTTGAATGTTGAGGTTAATCACAAAGCAAATGTCAACGTGTCACTTTAAATTGCCAACATTCATTGCTTGCATCGTTCCCCACATCCAGACATATCCAGCTTAAAAGCTTAAAATGCAGTGTTTGCTGTCGTCGGTGAGTTGTGTTTAATGTATCGCAATGCAGTGTATTGGTGTTGCCATGTTGCAATGTGGCATGATATTCTTTACAGACACAATAGAGAGAGCCTGTCTACATTTGTGCTTGGACAACAAACAGATTGTCTACCTATGTTTTACATTTTAAGCTATGGTGTTTTAACAATTTACAATCGTAAATTATTATTTTTCTACATTTTCACTTTGAAGCGATGCTTCCTCTTTTAGGTCCTGTAGTCCACTTTGTTTTCCCCATTGTCCATCTGAATAGTTTCTAGTCTCTGGGTCCTACTCTTGGCATTCACCTCTCTGTGGATTTGGCCGATATATCTCAGCCATTACCCAGCCATTACCCAGCCCATTATCCCTCTGGGGATGATTAAATGTGTGTATGTTGAACTTCTTTCGCACCGTACGTAGCCAACCGCGCTAATCGTAGTACCACTTTGTAGGAAATCATCAGCCATGGTCGATTTGCTGCCGGATGAAGGCCTCCTCAAGCCGCTGCCATCTCCCATGACCTTACAACGTAAAAATCCATCGAACACCTACACAGTTGCTGATGTCATCGCTCAATCTCCTCGGTCGATGTCGTCTCAGACGCCTTCCATTCCTTGGCTGCGATTCTGTCAATGTCCTTCACCATCGCCCATCGTCCCTTCTCGCCACGACATGTTGTGCCCAAGCCTGACTCACTTCATGGGTTTAATCAAGTCTGTAAATGTTATCTCATGCATGTGTTCCTCTCTCTCACTCTAATTTTAAGTATGCGTCTAGCCATGCTTCTTCATGCACTTTTCAACTGTTTCTGAACCATATATCAATAGGTATTAATGATTATGTTATTAAGCACCTTTCATATCGAAATATCTTAAAGCGTTGCATGGAATGAAAGGCAAATATGTGAAAAAAGGACAACTATACTCACAAGAATTTGTCAATTCCATCGAAATCAAATCTGATAACTACACTCACCAAACAGAATGCAAATTACGTTAAAAGCCCGCAATAATTATGCTCACGGTAAAGATGACATCCAATCAAACGACAGGAAAAGCCAATGAAGGGATGTCGACTGATCAAAAGCATTCTTAATGAGGCACATATCTTACTAATTCATCATTAGACCTCCTTTGCCAGTACCAAAATGTAATAATAGGGGTTTTTCCCCTTTTTTCTGACAACAAAACTGAAACCTTTTTACAAGGATTCATGTTACTGCATTAACCACAATACCTGCAGTCAAAATGCAAACAAAAAACATACTACGATAATATATGCATTGTCTTTGAAACTGATTGGTCCACATCAAGGGACGGCTTTCTTTTGAGCCTCGACCCAATATTGAGCCTCGACCCATGTTTTTTGTTTGCATTTTGACTGCAGGTATTGTGGTTAATGCAGACATGAATCCTTGTAAAAAGGTTTCAGTTTTGTTGCCAAAAAAAAGGGGAAAAACCCTATTATTACATCTTACTTATTATAAAGTTCATTTTTTCCAAAAGCCCTCTAACCACCTGCGTTTGTCCACCTCTTTATTATGTAGTTTCGATTCTGGGCCACCTTCAATCGCTGCTGTAGTTATATTCTGCTTTGTTCCGTTATGTCCCTACAACAGATGTCACCTCATTATTTTACAGATGTATTGTTTAGTGGATTGTATGG
This sequence comes from Petromyzon marinus, assembly GCF_048934315.1. Classification (NCBI taxonomy): domain Eukaryota; kingdom Metazoa; phylum Chordata; class Hyperoartia; order Petromyzontiformes; family Petromyzontidae; genus Petromyzon; species Petromyzon marinus. Next base: position 409,520 of record NC_133684.1, on the reverse strand, counting down.
AACGACTGTTTATATAACTAGACTAACCATTGAAATGCAAATATGTAATTTGTACCACTGGCTCAGGGTTATCAGTGCAGATAAGCACCACCTCAGCGCTCATGTAAGGACATGTTTTGACTTGCCATAGTTGTTTTTCCTGGTACTTGTTTTCTTAGTAACGTTTATGCAGGTGTAGTGATGCACTTCACAGACACTAGAATGGGAGGCACTCTGTTTATTAAGGCCCTCACAAGCACAGGGAATAACTACACGTGACCAGGACAGCAACAGGCTGCCTGACCAACAACGCTGAAGACGATGACAAAGACGTAGCTCCACAGGGTTCCACTCCCAACAACCCCGAGTCCCCTACGGGGTCCCCCTTTTATCCCCCGAGCGCAGCCTCGCTCCGCCCTCGGCCACGCCCCCGCTTGCAGAACCTACCAGAAGGTTATTGGGCTTCCTGTTACGTACCCCCCCTGTCACCTTATCCCCACTTCCTTTCCTCCCGCCTATTCCCTGACCTGCTGGCCGACCGGGCTGCTACAGCAGCAGCAGGTCCCCTCCTGTTCATCAACCCGCGCTGCCTGCCATAGTGATCCATTCTATATCACTACACAGGTGCTGTTATTTTTTGGTTCATGCACCTGCTTGTAGTTTTAGATTAAACCAATTTTCACTCTTAAAAAAGCAAATCCACCACTTTAAATGCTCTCTACATTTAAGTAAATACTTTAATACTGTTTTATACATTGAACCTAAAAGGACAAGCTGCACCAAAGATAGGGCAGACAGGTACGGGTTTGATTTAGTGTGTTTTTTGGATAGGTCACATCATTCATGACCACATGGCCAAAACCACCATCTCCCCTTTTTGTATGGCTGATTTTGATGGAGATCAACAACTATGAGTTTATATCGATGTGGTTGAGCCAGATGATGGGGTCAGTGGTGTATCCCTGTGGTGATCCCTCCCGTATTTTTAAATCGGGCATCGAGTCGTTATGGCTCAAACCTGAAAATCCACTACAGATCGTGTTGCCTGTGAATGCCGACGAGTTGGGGTTAGGGCACATTTCTGAATATTGTTTTTTTATTGCTGATACAGCAGTACCCCGGTTTACATCGGGGATGCGTTCATGAAATGTGCGACGACGAATATCGATACGACGTCAATCGAAGCGATGTACAGGGCAGGTGGAGGGCGGCGTGACGAATAGGAGAAAGGAGGGCCGCTGCTGTCAGCGACGTCAGTGTGGGTTGAGGCGACGCAAATGGGGGCAGCGGTATCGATAAAGTGACGACGCTAAAGGGGGAGACGTAAATCCGAGTATTACTGGAAAGTAAAAAAGCCTTATTTTGTACTGTACTTATTCTTTATGGTGAGAATCTATGAAGTGCCTTTTTAACAGTTGTGTATTTTAGTTGCACAATAACACAGTTTACTCTGTAAACTAAATGATTTGCATTTTGGCCATTTTACTTTCCAAAATCATTTAAAAATACTAAAGAAAGATAATGCATTCTAAAATAAATAAAATATTTCGCCTTTATTGTATCTGAATGCAACGCTTTAAATGTGCCCACTATGTTCGTATTGAGCCTCATTTTCGCTGACACTTGTGCCAATGTGGAAAACTCTCCCAGGAAATTTGGCGAATCACGTCCACAGATGCCGCAGTCAATGAGAGCCCTCTTACCCACAATCCTCCTCTTGGGATGCTGCCAGCGACAGATGAGCATGCACTGAGCGAGATCGTGAGCTTGGAAGGCAGTGTTGACTTGCAGATAAGCAATGCTTCTTCTAGCTTAATTTCCGACGTTTTGCACGATGTGCCGATTCTTCAAGAACTGAAGACTTAAGCATTGCTAAAGTCTCAATCACTTGTCCCATCAGTTTACTTTTTTATTTCTCGAGATGCTTTCTTAGACTGTTCTCAAATATGTATTCTCCGCGTAAGCAAAAAACCTCCATAGCTCACTTTGGAGTGTACCAACTCTGACTTTTAAATAGCAAAGTGGTAGGAGACAATACTGCAACCAAACCTTGAACGTGACGAATGCAACATTTCGTGCAGCACTTTCCGCATGCTAAACGTGGCTGAGTGTCTTCTTGTCAAAGCTCCTCTGTTGGGGTTTGCCCTGCTCAGTGCTGGAGACGATTATTCCCGCGTGTACAATGGAATAATAATGCATCTCACCATTGTAGCCATGAATCAGAATATGTATTTATACTGGAGGAATCCGATGAGCAATTCAGCTCTCTTTTACAGTTGTCCGGTAGTGAGACCGACGCGTGATGCTACTGCTTATTGCGTGTATAATATTTGGGTGTCACGCGTGGTGCCATGGTGTAATGATGCTTAGGAAATGAGACTCAGCAATCACTGGTTCGATTACCCACTCCCCCTGGCATGACCGAGGGAGCTAATGGAACCAGCACTGACAATATCCACCAGACCCTCCCACCCAGCACTCTATTTGTGTGCACCACCATCGATCGGCAAGTCGTGTATGGTGGGGTAAAGCGTGGGTACCAACCACCTCTTCTGAGACGTCTGTTCAGTATGGAGGCTCTTCCGCCAGCAGTGGTGCGAGTAATTGCAGGGTAGTACCTTTAGCTTACTACCTTAATGTGTTATTCAATAGAAATCGATCACGTGGTTGATCTCTTTGTCATCACTCTTGCTGGGATTTACCCATGTCATGTTGCAGAAGGGCATTTTCAATCTTGACGGATTCCCTTTGTGATAACAAAACCTTTGAACGCAGTAATACGTTTAATTTATTGACTAAAATTACCCGACTCCCATGTCAGGGTCTGGGAAAGCACTCAACGCCCCACTGCAGGGATATGTTCGACGTAACGTCAATTAAAAACGGAAAAACCCAAACGTTAGCACAAACCAGCAAGCAGCTTTGTTTAGGAAGCCACGGTTTTCTGAACCATTCTAGTTGGTGTAAATGTTCTTTTGGACAGGAGCACTGTAGACTAGGATACAGTGACATGCAAACGTTGCTTTGTATGGATACATAGCAATTTCTCACAAAGTAATCGATGAAACACCAACGTGAAAACTGGGCCGCAGGGTTACATTGTCGAGAATGGAAAGTGAAATGTTAAGGTGATGTGACAGCCATTCTGCTCACAATCCCCCTTCCCTGTAACACAAATGCTTATTAATAATTCCAGAAATATTTAATGCTGTTGTGTATGCATGTTTGTGCAAGTCACAAGTTTACATGATTTACAGCATTCACTTCTCTATGCTATGCCCGTTGGTGGAACAGGTATAGCGTTCATTGGCACCGTTTGCCGTTTACTGTGGCTGTCGTGAACATGTTTACACGTGATATGCACTTATTAAATCATACTTTAGTCTGTAGAGTTCATAAGCAGATTGGTTTTGACCTCAACATATTTTTTGTTGCCAATTTAACAATTACAAATGAAATGGTTGTATTAAAAGATTTTTCCATGTTGATGGGTGTCTCATTTATACCCGATTTTTATTTTAGAGGTGAGATCGCTTTTAAAAGTGAAGAATTCTGGATACTTGGCCAGGAATGTTTTTGGTTACAAGAAAGCATATAACCTTACATTGAAGGTCTCTTGTAAAAGCAGTGAGTAGTATGGGATATAGAAAAGACTATGCATGTATAAAGGTCAAATGTATATGCTGGTTTCAAGAGCTGTGGCTCAAGAGTATAAAGAAAATAAAAAGTATTAAAATGCTTGGAAGTGGAATGTGTGGTGCAGTGATTAGTGCATGTTGCAATGAACCCTGCAACCAGAGTTCGCTATCCAGCCATGGCTAAAATCAGCGGCGAGTGATATCCAATCAATAAACAGGTCCCCCCTCACAAACCTGCACTGGTCAGTGTCCATAATAGAGGTTTTTGGGTTAGATCGCGTAAATATATAAATGTGTCGTTAAAACCCGCCACCACCCGACACAGCCAACTAGTAAGGGTTGTCACGTAAACAGAACGTGCCAATTAGTCACTAGTATAGCACACCGGTGTGTTGGAGAGCAAAGCCACAACATTTACAATCTGAGTATGACGTTTTGCCAGTAATTACAACCAGCTTCATTAGGCGACAGCCAGATTTGTGGAGAAGTCCACCTGTTTCGTTCCTTATATTAGAGGCGTAGATGTGGTGACCACGCTTGGGTGGTAGCGGGTTTTTACGACATTTATATATTTACACGATGTAACCCAAAAACCTCTTATGGATATTGGTCGCGAAAGCCTACGTGTTAAACTGGTCAGTGTGGTGAAGTAGAGTCGGTCACCATGACTAGATTGACACAAGACTGCAAATGATTCATTTATTCTTGTATATGTAAAATGTAATTTGACTGCTTCTCATGTGGAAATTGCACACAATTTAAGACACGATAGCAACAACAGTATTCCATTCTATATAATACTGCATTATAAAATATTTAACAAAAAAATGTCAAAACACGCAAGTTTGGATAGATGTTTTCCCCGTACCATTTTATGAATTGCCTGTTATGATTTGGCTTTTAAAGACGTGTATGCTCCCGCAGTTTCGATACTATATGATTGTACGCATCTGTAACGTTGATTATAACCAAAATCAACCCCATTATGGCTTCAAACATACAGAACAAGCAGCATGCTGGTGTGCATTTGTGAGGAAATTCGTGAAAGTATGTTTCACCTGTAATGAGGACCCCAGTATAGTTTTAAGACGAAAAAAACTATACGGAACATTAAACTTAATATTCAGCAACGTTCCAGTTTTGAAGATGGAACGGTATTGTTATTTAGGTGCTGTGACACTGAACTTGTGTTTACTTCTTGCTCGGCACATGGTATACTTGATTGTTATCTCATTTCCAAGGCGTCCTGGTGGCTTACATCACCCTATCCAGAGTAGCGAACCCACAGTTGTTGAGTTCAAATATGAGCAATCACGTTTGATTAATCTTGCGTCTCAAGTACAATATTTCGCCTGATTCCAAAGTTACAAGCACGGTCACTAATTACTGCACAAAAATATAAAAATTGAAATTTTCAACAACATTCTTCGACACACTTGTATGGAATATCGCATGTAAATGTTCATTGAATGATTATCACATATCGACGATTGACAGAAAAAAATAGGTTCAAGAACAGAAACCTCAATTGTATGTATAACTTCTTTCGCACCATACATAGCCAACCGTGCTAATCGGAAATACAACTAAACACAACAAGCATTTCTAAAGAAATTCGTTTTCAATCCAGATTTTAAAGTGCATAGCTCCAGTGGCTTCCTAATATCGGAATAGCATTTGATGCAGGCACCCTAACGAAGTTTGAGTAAAATTTTTATTTAAAGCTTTCGTGACTGCAGTAATTTATATTTTTAGCTCTTTCGGTAAAGTCACGTTGAAGGGAAACAATAAATAATAAAATATATATAACAATAATAATATATTTTATTGTTTCCCTTCAACGTGACTTTACCGAAAGAGCTAAGAATATGAAGTTTGAGTAAGCAAAGTATGCCTTTGTTCAAAGAAAACGAACCAACCTATGCACAATTTAGAGGGTGGGAAAAGACAATGAATGCCACGCTGGCAAGGCGTGGCTCCTAATGAGAGAAGTCAAAACTTTTGGCGAGTGCTGATGGGGATATGTTTCCCTTGCGGTGGAGGAGCAGGGGTGTCGTCCAGCTGGTGACAGGCGAGGCTTCCAAACGGGCCTGGTCCCCTGGCACCCTCCGCCTTTCCCTGCCTGCTCACTCTGCTGTGGTGCAACCTGCATTCAACAACGCGCGAGGCCGATTTGCTAAACGTGCGCCGCCTCGAAACACGCGCACTTGCATCGCAACGTGGAGAAAGTGACGGATGATTGATTGCTTGGGTATTCATCATGGTTGTGGAAGCGTAAATCCATATATTATCACAATATTAGAGGCGCCACGGTGGTGAGATGTTAACTACCTCGCCTGGTAGACAGGAGGTCCGTGGGTTCAATCCCGACTCGGATGCCTGCATATTTGGAGTTTGCATGTTCTCCCCGTGGTCTCGTGGATTTTTCTCCGGGTCCTCCAGTTTTTCCCTCCACATTTATAAACTTGCATTTAAAGTATTTGGCGTGATAAGGAACTTTGCTGATTTATCACTTGTGGCCAGATCACTTCTGAAAAAAGAGCTATATAGCTCAGTGAGCCTTACCTGGTAAAATAAATAGTTTAGTTTATAGTTTATACCACTCCCACATCACCTCTTGCTCCAAAACTTCTCCGGTGCCAGCTCGTTGGTCTCTGCGGCGTTGCTACTTCTGGTCAGCTCACTCTGTTCGATGAGAGACCACGCGGGAAACGAAGTATGGTAAGTGGACCACGCTCTGCCCAGCAGCCCCGATCGCTCGCTGAAGGAACACGTTCCAGTGTCGTCAGCTAAGAGCGGGTTACGTTCAATCAATGCAGATCTGTTGCCTGTACGATAATGCAATACAATTTGGGTTTAATTGCATCTAATTGAATGATAGCGTGTCCCAAGGTGCTGTACACAAGTGAGCCGCACGCATCGCAGGGATCGCTTTAAAATGAGCTTCATGCAGTACCTTTTCAACACATTATAAGACGCTCCGGAAAGTAAGACGCACCAGGAACTGGTTGTTCAGTGGTAGAATTCCCGCCTGCTATGCGGGAGGCCGAATCTTGACTCCTGGCCAATTCAACTAATGTTTTGCTATCTGTCAACACCCTTGGCATCCTTACAAATGGGATGCTCCATCTCCAGGGGTGTAGGAGGTGAAATACTTTAGTTAATCAACTAAATTAAATTTAAGCCAATTATGACATCCCAGAAGAGCAGGAAAGAAGGATATAAAAGAGAAAGTTGAGAAATATAGAGTGGATGTTGAAAAAATTGCGTCTTATAATCCAGGGAACACTGCAATGGTGAAAGTGGCCATGTTGGCATTAATAGCCGCATACTTGATTATTAAACGCACATCCAATCTTTGCTTTCAAATGCAGAGGGAAAGAAGTGAGTTTTATAATACAAAGAATACAGTTCTTGTTTAAGACAAAGTGTGTCGTTGAAGGCATTTCGTAAAGAAAAATCTGTCTCAGCGCAGCAGAAAAAGTCGTGCGTTTTGACCTCAACAGGCACTGGGAGTTGGCAGCATGGACAGGGATTAAGAGAGAATTCCAAACAAAGACGGCAGCAGAGGAGTGACCTCTAATTGAGTGTAGATTAACTGGGGGCATTGACAGAAGGCTTGTAGGACAGTATCGTTATGAAATTGAATCCACCAGAATGCTATAGTTCCATATAGCATTGCAGAGTTCAATATTCACAAACAATAGTTATTTGTTAATCAAAAAAAGCACTCGAGGTTCTCAGGCAGGTCCTGAATGGAATGTTTGGTCAATGAATGTTTGAGCATGTGGGAGGAAACCAAACTGCCCTGAAAAATAACCAAATGTTATCAATCGATGAGACCACCCATGTGTGTGAGATTAACTGCCTTACCGCATTGGTAAGGTTCCAGCTGACGTATTTTAAGATTTAAAATCGAACTTAACCAATCCAAGGCTGTAGTGTGAAACAGCTTGTAATCTTTTCGCACGTAATTTGACATATAACAATTCACTCCTCACTGCAAGTGGATGAACCGTCATGATTAAAAGTTAAAGGAATGGATTATTTTTGTTACATTTTTATCATCTCGTTTGTCATTTTCCAATTTGTTTCCTTTCCCCATCCACACAGATTTGTTAACTCCGTTCACCTCAATATTGCATTCACACAGAGGTGCGCTCTGGCTCCAGTTAAGGTGGCCACCGACTCAGTCGATGCGATTAGTTGCTGAAAGAGCTCCCAGCACGTGGAGCAAAACGTGGGACATCGCGCGGGAACAAAGCCGTCGCACGCGCGTCACCTGCACCACGTGGTCTCGGCGCTCCGCCTCCCCCTCCTCTGGGCCGTTGCGATTGGCCGGCCGCTCGACCGAGCGCTCTCTCCGATTGATCCGCTCCGGCCCGTGAGCCCTCGGACCGCTGGGCTCGTTGCGGTCGGACGCGAGTGGGTCGAGGGGGTCCACCAAAATCTCGAGCGGGCCCATGGGGTGGCTCCACGTGGCACGGTTGTGGATGTCCCACAGGGTGTCCTGCCCGAAGGTGCCTTTGCGAATGCGGAATTAAGAAAATCGTCCCGTGCATCATTCAGGGCGGGGTGGGGGGGGGGGACGAGACGGACAGTCGCGTTTGGTCGGGTAAAGTGGGGGACTCGCACCTCTTCCAAGACGTGTGGTCAGAGTACCCCTCTAAAGGGGACTACTCTCTGTCGAGTGAAGGCCCTGACACCATCAATGGTGCGAGCAAGAAATTGCAGGGCTGTACCTTTAAAGTTATTTTATTTATTACACGGATGATGGCCATTTTCCCGGCTATTTTTCACGGGAGATCCGTGGTGCTGCGAGAGCACAGCGGCAGCAGCAACAGAACCTCAACATTGTACAGGAGGAGTACAGGGTCCTTAGAGAATATTGCACAACTGATAGACGCGGCATTTGAACCACTTTGTAAGAGTAGAGGTTAAAGTGAGTCAATACTGCAGTGGCCATCACTCGTTTATCGGAGTGGCCAAACATCCCAATGCTGGCTCCCCGGGACAGATGACGTGCATCCAAACTAAATGAATCAATTCACGTGTTTATACGAAAAAAAATGTAAATACCTGGGCATGCGTGCCTATAGAAAATTTAACAGAACTGAGTTTAACATAAAAAAAATCCACTCCAATCAAATGCAATGGATAAGATATTCCCTCAAGATGAAACAGGTGAATAATGAGGTGCTCGGAGAGCTGCATTGCCACTCCAGAGACACTCAGAGCCCTTTAAGCATTGCTTACCAACAAAGGCTCCGTCCACACTCCACAGCCTCACTGAGCAGTCCAACGCAGCTGTGAGCAGCAGCTTGTGCTCCTCTATGACATCCATGCTGAGAGAGAACGCGACAAACCGCACGGAATTTTTGGTCTCGAAAAAAGATTAAGTTTCCTTATACGATCCTGCACTGCGCCCGCTTTCGTTCCCACGCCGTTATCCTTTTCTGAGATGGGGTTGGCGGATCACACGCCGTGTTCATTACCTACCCAAGTGATCTCCAACCTCGTATTCTGAAGTGCCACACAAATACAGTTCCACAAGTTATCAACCATCAGGCAAAACAACCAAAACACGTGGCATGGTGTACATGAATTACGCGTGCTTGTTTGCCATCGTACACAGCAGGCGTGCACAACTTACCTTGTGATTGCGCTCACATGGGCTCTCCATAAACTCACCACTGGGGACAAAAAAGGAGAAGATCTGCTCAAAACGGTCACAAAATCCAACCACGAGTTGTAGCCTCAACTCCAAAAGCTGTATGGGGAAGCCTTAATGGGAAGCGTATGTTTGTAATGCGTTGGGTTGAATCGTCTGAGTCACTGATGATGCACATTTGATCATGGGCAGTGTATTGGCAAGATTATTACTTGACTGTTACACAGCACTATCACAGAAACAATGCAGACTTGTTACAAAACCACAATCGTTTTAGCAAGTGTTGCTGCATGCAAAATAATGCAAATTGCATGAAAGCAATACTCGGAAATCAATAATATCACGCAAGGGCAAAGAGAGATTAAAATGTGCTGGGTAAATTATAATCTGGCCCAGTTCATACAAAACAAGCAATCGACGAGAGTTAAAAAAATAGGTCGTCACGGCCTTCACAGATTTCTGCCAGTCTGGCACGTGGGCAGATCTCCCCAATGTGTCTCCACATACGAATGCGTTTTAGTCCTTAGGCTGCCATGGTGGAACTTAACTTGCTGCCGGTTCATCTCCCAGTGTGGCAGGTGAAACAATGGCCAAAACATCTGTCCACCCAGCACTATAATTGGGTACTTCACAATTCGTCGATTGGCATGCAGGGTGTATTTGGGTAAAGCATCTGGTCAGCTTGGATGAGTAGGACAAATGCCCTCTGGAGAAGCTCTCTAGAGCCCCCTCTAATGGAGGCCCTAATGCCAGCAGTGTGATGGGCAAATAACCTTTTTACGATCAGCCTCTTGGATTTCCACACAAAAGTTATCCAGCAGCATTTTTTTAAAGCAAGCAAACTGGGCCGGTTTCAACATTCTGGGTGCCATCGGCAGAGTTAAGCTTGTCAAATAAACGTCGCGAGGTTACCAGATGTTATTGGAAAGAGCACTCCATTCAAACGATGGGTCCGATGTGGGGGGGGGGGGGGGGTATGATCGGCAGGAGGTGCCACCTACACTGGGGAGGCTCTTCCTCGGGGCCCTGCATGGCGTACGAGCTCACGTCCCACGCGTACACGTGGCCCGTCTGGTCTGCCGCCAGCAGCACGCTGTCTCCTAGAGCCGAGGCCAGGCAGCACACGGGCCTGCCCTGCCGACCCTGGCGCGCACAAAGGTCCCCCTTCAGCCTCGCAGGCCATAAGAGCAGTGCCCTTAAGCCTTTCCCATTCCGATGACGTATTTGTACGTACATGTATGTCACCGGAATGGAATCGGAAGAAAAACTATAATAAAACAACTTCATCGGTACCGAGGCTTGACAAAGCCAAGTGGGAGGGCGCGTGGCACAGTGTGGCACAGTTTGGCACCAGCTATCACAGATTGCGGTCGTGTCGTAGGTTCGCTACGGTGAGTACAGTGTCTTTCAAATGAACGCCGAGTCCCGAGCGTGTTCCAAGATTCAGCAATGAACGGGACCCACCCTGCAACTTGCAGGCGCCTCACGTGATCATTATGGTCACACGGAGGACTCTCCAATGATAATCATAAGGTCGGCTAATAAAGTTACAATTCAGTACAAAATCATTCAAAGCTTAATTAATTACAACCAGCACAGTGTCCCACCACCTTTGTCTCCCCAGTGCTGATGGTTACACAATACACAAAGTACTTATTTAAGGAAGAGTCTACCTAGCTGCAGGAGTGGGTCCACAACATGCCACTGGTTTGTTTCATGGTCATAACTTGAACTTGGGTCGACGGGGCTCATAGGGAACGTGCCCATTACTCTGCTATATCCATATATTGAAAAGATGTGTGCACGCACTGTTTGAAATATTTATGAAGTGCACATTCATTTAAGCTTCTTACACAAACAATCAAGCATTCGGCACGATGCGAGTGTTTTAAAATGAGGATTGTCAACGTTACACATACGGCAGGAAACCTGGCGAACAGCCGTCCTCCGTGATAAACGTTCCAGAAATGAATGAAACCTGCAAAGAGAAAATTACACTGTCCCATTAAATAAAACAAAAGACAACGTTTCTCCGAGCTCAGTTATGCACAGTGAAGAGCTCACCTCCACTGGCAGCACTGATCCAGTGGTGAAGATTTCCACATTCCTGAATTAATAAAAGAGTTGTGTGATACTGCGTTGGCAGTGGTGCACAAGTGTACTGTATGTATGCTGAACTTCTTTCACAACGTACATAGCCAACCATGCTCATCAGAGGTATGAAGCAACAACTCAACACATCCGTCAATAACACCGAATGGCATGACTGAGCATTGGGCTGAGATTACATGTGACTCATGGTCTGGATTTGTGAGCCCAGATACCACATGCCACAGGTGCCAAATTGTTATACATTATAATGACAAAATAAGGACATGTTTTACCCTTTCTGGCAATAAAACAGGTGTTAAGATGTATAAACACCAAATCGATACCTTTTGCAAGGCATCAAGTGTGCATTCACCACACTTGTGGCAAAATATGTAAACAAACATGCTCTTATTCTTAGTTTTTTCGGTAAAGTCACGTTGAAGAGAAACAACAAAATAACAAAATATATATAAAACAATAAAAAATTCTCACGACGTTTCGACCATCACTCAAACGGTCATCATCAGGTGTGTCGGTTTGCATAAATTTATTTTGAAAACGGCATATTTATTTATTTATTTATATAAAAAAATAACGTTTGCGTCACGCGCAACGATTGGCAGTTTGCCCAGGACTAGTCCATCTATTTTTTGAAAAGAGGAGGGGGGAGACGAAATTTGTTTTTATGTATGCTGTCTGAAAGCCACTGTAAGCGTGAACAATCAATCAAGAACTGAAATGATTTATCAAATCTTTCCAATGATTGCTAAGATAGAATCCATCTTCTCGGTTAAAATTGTCTCTGTGCTTGTATATGTGGATAGCCTCATGAACGAATCTCTCATGGAAGCCAGATGGCTTACAAAGAACCTCCGTCTTGGAAAAGTCAATGGCATGTGAGCCTACTGAATTAGAACAATGATCTGCCGTAGCAGATCTGGCTTCCATGAGAGATTCGTTCATGAGGCTATCCACATATACAAGCACAGAGACAATTTTAACCGAGAAGATGGATTCTATCTTAGCAATCATTGGAAAGATTTGATAAATCATTTCAGTTCTTGATTGATTGTTCACGCTTACAGTGGCTTTCAGACAGCATACATAAAAACAAATTTCGTCTCCCCCCTCCTCTTTTCAAAAAATAGATGGACTAGTCCTGGGCAAACTGCCAATCGTTGCGCGTGACGCAAACGTTATTTTTTTATATATATAAATAAATATGCCGTTTTCAAAATAAATTTATGCAAACCGACACACCTGATGATGACCGTTTGAGTTATGGTCGAAACGTCGTGAGAATGTTTTATTGTTTTATATATATTTTGTTATTTTGTTGTTTCTCTTCAACGTGACTTTACCGAAAAAACTAAGAATATGAATTACTGCAGTCACGAAAGCTTTAAATCAAAATTCAAACATGCTCTGTTAATATACACACATTGGCTTTGAAACTGATTGGCCTACACCACAGACAGCCTTCTTTAGGGCCTAGTCTCACCACTGTTAGGTCAGAGAACGCCAAAAGGCGGACAGCACAAAGACAATGCAAGTATCAAGACACTTATTGCTCAGTTCGAGCAGTTATGTTGGATCCTGGCAAATTGGTCCTATAGATTTCGATTTAAAGCTTTCGTGACTGCAATGATTCATCTTCTTTGGTTCTTTCGGTAAAGTCACGTAGAATGAGAATAAAATAATAAATTGATAATAAAATAATAAATTGATAAAATAAAATTATTTTATCAATTTATTATTTTATTCTCATTCTACGTGACTTTACCGAAAGAACCAAAGAAGATGGTCCTATAGATATTGTTATACATTTTTACTATTACTCATTATTCTTATTACTCTTACTCATTTTAAAGTATTTAGTTCAGGGATGATGCTGCCGTGGATCAGAGGTCACATGAAGCGATTTCACATGTAATTCTGCAATATCCACGTCCGTGGACCGTTTTCTTATAGAGATCCATATCGATTTTTCATCTCATAACATGGTAGGGATTGCACAATAAAGGATTAAATATAAAATTTAGTTTTGTTACAAAAAATGTAAAACGAAATGAAAGTGGAAAAACTGCGTGCTGTGTGCTGCTTGCCGCGTGGCCCGCTCGCAACGAGCAGAGCAGCCCGGTCCTTGTGGGCGACACGGCTCTTCAGGAAGATGACCTTGGAGACACTGAGATCGTCATCCTCTGTGGGGTTACATAGGGGTCAGTGGTCAGGTGTCAGAGAGATAAGCAGGCAAAAGACCAGAGGAACCCACAGCATCCATGAAGCAGAAAAAAACGTATTACTCTAGGCATGGTGGTTAACACCTTTAATCCAGAGGTTTGAAGGTAAGGGTGATTGAATCGCGTGGGTTTGTGAAATTCACAAACCTGCTAAGCTTGTGAGGTGGCCACGAGGTGGCAGTGGAGCAAGTAGGTTTGTAGTGTGGTGGTTGTGTCATGTGCATTGACTTAATGGATAAATTAAAATCAATGGTCAATGGAAATTTCCAGTGTGGATGCCGGTGCAATCGCATCGCCCGCGCACACTCGTCAGTTGCGCAGCTGACGAGTGATGGAGAGCACCTGCAGGGTCGGCGGAGCGCTGAGCCGGCGGTGGAGGTAGGCGACAGCTCACGTGACCCGACACCAGGTTCCACACGATCACCTCCCCGTCGTAGCTGGACGTAGCGAGGAGGCTGGGCGGGCACTGGGCCACGCACAACACATCCTCCCGGTGGCCCTTTCTCTGCGGATGGCGACGATCGATTATGACACTTGTGCTAGAGGAGGCAGGCATACACTGGTGTGACATGTCAGAGAACAATTTTTCCACTGCCACATGCGAGCCGAGCGAGCAAGGGGTCCTCACATTACGGGTTACGGTTGCCGCCTCTCCTGGCTTTCGCTAGAGGTGGAAACCCTAGGTAGGGTTGGTTTTCCACTGGCTATTTTCCAGAATTAAGCCGTGATATTCTGGCCTGAGAAGACATCTGAATCTGGCTCAGGACCAAGCAGGGACACTGGTGGGGCTAATGAAGCATCCATCGTGTGAAGTCCGTCATCACACCGTCCGGACACAGCGTCACATCTACATGCTTCTTGACATATTCATCGCGTGTGACGTCAGTGGCAGGGCTCAGCTGGTGGAGTGGAAAACAACCTTGTGCCTCCTTAGCCACGCCAGGTTGACCCGGCACTGCCCTGGCACACCTCGGTTGTACTGAGCATAATAGGTCAAAGTGCATCTCTGTGCTCAAAAAGTCTCGTCTTCATTTAACATGTAGGCTTTCACGACTGTTGGGATAGCTACCGACTGTGCTGCGTGTAAGCGAATCATCAAATAATACATTATTTAAAGGCATGCCTATACAGGCCACCATACTTCAATAGGGATTACCATTGGTACGGCTATTTTAATACACACGATGGACAGGAAGGACAAGATCAATGTGCTCGCATAGTGCGCATGCATAATGTACGTTGACTCAAGAGTACAGAAGCGTGATCACCACATCTACGCCTCTATATAAGGAACTAAACACGTGGACTTCTCCATAAATCTGGCTGTCGCCTGATGAAGCTGGTTGTAATTACTGGCGAAACGTCGTACTCAGATTGTAAATGTTGTGGCTTGGCTCTCCAACACACCGGTGTGCTGTACTAGTGACGAATTGGCCACGGTTCTGTTTACGTGACAACCCTTACTAGTTGGCTGTGTCGGGTGGTGGCGGGTTTAACGACACATTTATATATTTACGCGATCTAACCCAAAAAAAAACCTCTTATGGAGTCTCATTTTGGTTAATGGTCCTGACCCAGTCATTCAAGTTCCACATTCCTCCGGCTGGGGATAGCTCTTCCATAGGAACAATGGCGCTTCTTTCCTTTTTGCAGTAACAATTCATGAGACGCTGTGTGTGCGCCTAGATTTGAAATGGTCCAAATTCAAGGAATACAATTTCAACTCTGGTTTTATAACCTAAAAACCTTAAAATATTTTATAAATGTATTTAGGCATCCTGGAACCGAAAGTAGGTCATGTGTGTCAAGGTTTGTAGGTCTTCATATAATTGGACCAATTCCTTTCAAATCAGCTATTGCTAAATAGATAAATCACGTTTATTTATGACTAGGTAAGAGCCCACTGAGAATAAAAGTCTGCCATGAAATGGGTCTAATAGGTATTTATGACCTTTAATCATATACAGAGGATATGGTCCAGACACAGATGTTATTGATCAGCAGCAGAGTTTGGACTGGGATGCTACATTTAGCATAGCTGCTCTGATGGAAGAAACCCCCAGGGGCCGTAAGATGTTTATCTCAGATTTAATTGGTGCCATTGTGTCGGGTACCAAATCATCCGCCCAGTGCGGTTGTGGAAACTGAATCAGCTGTTGGTCCTCTTGGGAATCCTGAAAGAGAAAATGCGTACATTTTATCCACAGCATCATTCGGAATCGAACTTGGGTTTCTGGGTTCACGGCACGGTGTGCAAACCATCGGGGGACACCCACTTTCGTGACTGCAGGAATTCATACTCTTTGGTTCTTTCGGTAAAGTCATGTAGACAGAAAAATAACGAATAGATCACGACGTTTCGATAGCAACACAAGCCATCGTCTTCAGGTGAAACAATACAGCAGGCGGACTGCTGAGGCAGGAGGAAATGTAGCCAGAGAGCTACTGCAACCAAAGGTTATATACGTTTGTGGTAGGTACAACCCAAGGGTAAGTGAGCGGGACTAGGGATGGAATTTGCAAGTAAATGTCGAGTAGTGAGAATAATTTTGTAAATACAACATTACTATATCTACCTTTAATCATGTGTAGTCACATGAAAATATATTCAACCAAAGGCTATGTTTCACATCTCGAAGGAGGAAATGCGGTGCAGAGGGAGGGCACTTACCCATTATCTCTGGTTAACCAGCAATATTTGTGTAGCACGCCTGACTGCTGATGAGGCCCAGCAGGAATGAAACCAGTCCAGAGTTTATGTATTTAAGCAGATCTTGCTGCTTAACCTTACGCCTGAGAGTCCAATAGGTTTAAAGACTAAATAGTATTGTATGTGTGTGTAGATACAAAATACTTGATTGAAAGATTACACAAAATATTTTTTACCAAGTCGCATAAAGCAGATGATGAAATCTGTACAGCATATAAATGTTAGAGACACTTACCAAAAAAATATTTATTCTCTTGTCCCATCCGACTGAAATAATATATCTACGTGAAAACAGACACAAGCAACGATCATTCAGAGTGGCTACAAAGCACGTTCAAGGCACTCGTATTCAAACAAGCACCTTGTCATTTTTAAATTACCCTAATTTACACTGGTGCAATATGAACATGAAATAAAATAAAACCAGCAGCAACAGCTGTGTTCAATCCACTGCTGGATAAAGGCCTCCTTGTGTTATGCCATATCTCATGGTCTTGCGATGTCACATTCTATCCCACGCCTGCATATCAAGTTGGTTTCATTGTTCCATCTCCAAAGTCGCAATCCTCTAGGGCATATCCTCCTTTGGCTGCATTCTGTTGTCAGTCATCTCGATCTGCTATCATCCCTTCTCACAATACTTCCTGCCGAAGCTCATTTACTTGTCTTAACAGTCATGAGCTGCTCTCTTCGCTCCATCTCCACGCTGGAGGTACTCTTTAACGTGTTCCCTCTCTTAGTGGCTGCCCACTCTGTCAATACTCCCAACTGCCAGCCATCATCTCTTCTATCGACATGTCCCTTTGCCATGCCCACTTACTTTTCTTAACAGTCACTATGATGTCTAATGTTTTCCCCTCCACACAAATTTGATAAGCCACTTCGTTGAGCATTACTTGCGGCCAGGTCGCTTCTGATAAATAAGTGAATAGCTCAGTGGGCCTTACCTGGTAATATAAAAATAAACTTGTATCTGTATAAATTTCCATTTAAAGCTTTCGTGACTGCAAGGATTCATCTTCTTTGGTTCTTTCGGTAAAGTCACGTAGAATGAGAATAAAATAATAAATTGATAAAATAAAATAACACAATAAAATAAAAAATTGATAAAATAACACAATATTGTGTTATTTTATTTTATCAATTTATTATTTTATTCTCATTCTACGTGACTTTACCGAAAGAACCAAATAAGTTGTATCTGTATATTTAAGTGACTTGTTTACATTTCCTATACGTTGCCACTCCAATCGTGTTTTTGTATTGCTTGTGGTTGTAACGTTTTGACCTTCCCCGACTGGACATCTGTGAAAAAGAGCTTTACAGCTCATTGGAGTTCTCCAGTATAAATACATATTCTATTTGTTTCTTTCGGGAAAGTCACGTAGATAAAATAATAATAATAATAAAATAAAGTGAATAAAAATGATCAAACATTTTTATAAAAAAAACATGAATGTAGACTGTAACCTGGTTCTTAATCGGAGTGAGCGTACTGGCAGTCTATAATGTGGACTGTAGCCTGGTTATTACGTTTGGTGAGTGTACTGGTAGTCTATAATGTATACTGTAGCCTGGTTCTTAACCTGAGGGAGCGTACTGGCAGTCTAGAATGTACTTATTATTGGTTCTTTCAGTAATATAAAATGAAATTATACATTTTAATTTTTATCTTTATTTTTATTATTTAAATTTAAATTTTTATTACTGAAAGAATACAGAATAATTTTCGATTCATCTTCTTGGTTCTTTCGGTAACTTTACCGAAAGAACCAAGAAGATGAATACAGAATAAGTCTACATTATAGACTGCCAGCACGCTCACTCCGATTAAGAACCAGGCTACAGTCTACATTCATTTTATTATTCATTTTTTTCTACTTTCGTGACTTTGCCGAAAGAACCAAAGAATATCAATTCCTGAAGTCACAAAAGTTTTAAGTCAAAATACATAAATATTCTAATTCAGAATTTACATTTGTCCTCTGATCCATGTGGCCCTCTCTCTGTCTCTCGGTGTAACTCCCATCATGCTTCGTTGTACATGTTTTAACTCGGCATGGTGTTGAATGGCAAGTTGTTTCCGTCAAGTTGACCAAGCACGGATTCTGACAGACGATTTGACTCCCTTGTCTTTTTCTAAATGTTTGTTATGGGGGGGAACTCACTTGTTTTTATTGACCACTACGTACGTACAGTCACAGATCTCTTCAGCATTCCTTTCTGCAAAAGAAATGTGAACTGGTAAGAAGGCATTATCATCCACTGAGCAAACCACACATTCTCAGTTAATGCAGACAAAGTCTTAAAGCTTTGCACATGTCCAATTCACGCTTCGATGCTTCTGTGCACAAGTTAATTCTGAAGCGATACACATTCAAATCTTCATGTAACAATTAAGGGATGTTGTACCAGGTTATCGAAGTCTATCCATAACATAGATTTTAGCCCTTTGTCAATCCACTGCTGGATGAATGCCTCATGCTATAATGGTTGTTTGGCCATACTTCACCACGCTAGTCAGTGCGGGTTGTGAAAAGGGGGCCCAGGATTGGGGTCAGATATCCCTCTTAGCCACTGATGTTCGCATTGCCCAAACCACTGCGCCACCACTCATTTAAAGAATACTGTAACATTGTTCTTTGTGTGAGGAGAAAATTTACCTTGTTTTGTGTTTAACTTTTTTATTATCTCATATGTACAAATTGGATGGAAGTAATTACACCTTGTTTTATGTGTTAAAGTGCTGTGTTACTAACGACAGTCTTCTGAGAGAGGAAAAAACACTGCTGATATTGGTGGAGTAACGGATGATACTGCTTACTCAAAACGTGAGGAAAGCACTCCCTCTGTTACATTGAGAATGCACTTCTAACTATCGCATTTTAACACTTGCTTAGACAATTATATTTTGTGTCTATTTTCTAACAGCCAATAATTATGAAGTGTACACATTTAGTATATGAGTTTGTGCGTGTGTGTGTATGCATAGATTGATAATTCATCACTCCTGTAGGAGATGCTGCTGCATTTAGCCGCATGGTCCACACACCAGCCGAGGTTGTGTGGACGGACGGCTCTTCACTTTACCACCTGGCAACCAGCAGCATTTGTTTACGAGGCCAGAGTTATCAGGCTAGAGTTCACATGTTTAAACAAATACTGATGTGAAATATTGGTAAATAACCGAAATTCACATGAATATCTTCTGCGGTCAGATTCTTGTCCATCTATTGTGAACTCTATATATTGTATGACTTCACATACGTGACATTTTGAAAATACCTCGTGTTTTGCTTAATAACACCCCCCCCCCAACAAAAAACATGGAGGCATTGATCTTCTCGAAATGGAAGGTAAAGAAATTCCTCATTCGAGACTCAAACATCATACCTCCAGGCTGTGACACTGCTAAAAGACACTGGTGGAACCATCAACTGCATTAGGACCTCAACAGGTCAATGCGCACATCTCTTTAATGAATGTAAATGTACAGACACAGCCAAAGTGTCAATGTGGCAATGCAACCTAAACTAGGGACCATACAGTAAACAAATGTAGTCAGTGCTCCATCAGTAGAGAAGGAACAGCAAAACTACACAAACTCTCTCCTGAAGACCTCTGGTGGCTAGCACTCCTCCACATTCGTATTTAGCTACCGAACATGTGATTGCCATACATAAGGAAATAGAATCGTAAAGATAAGGGCATGGTGATTTCTTTATTTCGATCAGTTCCAGGTGATGGGAACTTACGTTTCCTTAGTGTTCGCAAACACTGCCCGTTGTTGTAGTTCCACACTTTCAAACACCCATCTCGTCCGCCTGTAATCAGCCTGCACGCCCCACACAGCCGGTCAACACAACAGCTCCCACTTGATCTCGCAAACCTGTAGCTGAGTTCGCAACATCAACAAAATCCCCACCAGTACTGCTCAGTATGTCCTACATTGACCTCAGTTGAATAGGAATCAGCCATGAAGTCATGCCTGAATTACTAATGAAAGATCACAATACAGAAGAATATATTCGTGTCCGTGAAAACAATCATACCGTACACACAAGTGAAGAACATTTCTCTTCAGGAAAACTTTTTATAAATAACTTGGATTTATTTAGCATTTTAATACTATAAGCATCTTTAAATGCAGTGGAGGAACAACTATGTATATACATGATGTGGATACCTCTTCAAATATCATAGAAACTTGCCAAGTGATAATAAGAATATTTTCCCCATACCAACACAGACACACGTGTGAGATGTGCACGTCTAACACATGACACTGGAGCAGTTACCATTTCTAGAGCCAATCAACAATTGGTGGAATTGATTTGTGGTCAGGTATGCAAAGTTGTATGGAAGGTATGAGTGGACATATGACTGGCATCCAACGATGGTGTCTCAGACTGAGCGGAGGTTGGCTGATGATCCCTTTCATCCCTCGTGGGGGCTGACGTAGCAGGAGGGGCTGACGCTGTGCGATGGGAGGAGGGAGTCCCACCTCCTGCCGCTCGAGTCGAAGGCCATGCAGGTGATGGCCGACTCCCCGTGCGCCCCGCAGAACTCGAACGTGGGGAGGCCCGAGTCCAAGTCCCACAGCTTCACCACCTGCGAACGGCGCGTGGCACGCACACGGCACACCTCCACCATCCCCCCTCGCATCCTCTACCAATCCCATCATCCCCTCAATTGCCACGACCAACTAACAGCATCACCCCCCCAGCCACCAACAAAAGAAGAAGAATGGCATGAATGCCAAATGTACAATGCACTCGTTATTTGATGTGGTGCTGGCCCATGCCTCGTGGAGGCTGAAACTCACCGAGTCCTCGGAGCAGCTCACGACTTGGCGGAACTCAGCGCTGTACCGACAGCAGCGCACGGGCTCCCTGTGACTTGTGGCCGCCCCGGCGTCCATGTGCAGCCTGGCAGCAGCACAAAGGCAAAGATCCCCCGCATAGCCTTAACAGACTGTTGGGGCAAGTGCTGTTCGGGAGCACCTATGAAGGCAGGCACAGCACACGAGGGGGTGGGTGGCCAGCATCACATCCGGCCGTTTTTGTCTCCCCAGTGGCGATGTTTACACATTGCACCAGGTACTCATTTGAGGCTGAGTCAACCTAGAGGAGGCCCAGGACCGATTCAGATAATCGTCACTGGTGTTGGCCATGAGCGGGAATCGAACTCGTGCCACCGGGTTCGTAGCGCAGCACGCTATCTGTGGCACTGCCGCTCCCCACTGTGTGCGTGGGAACAGCACAAAGACAAAAAGGCCACACATGCGCCACCTTAGCCATGCCGACAAAGCCCCCTGAGGTCACTCTTGCAAATAAGCCTCGATCCTGGCCTCTTGACTTCTCACCCGGTTGCACAAAATGAACGTGAAACTGGAACCCGCTTGACACGTTCGCTCACCCGTCGCGGACGGACAGAAGAGCCACGCCACCCTCGGTGGCGACACACAGGGCCCGGGCGGCGGGCAAGTAGTGGCACGCGGAGACCTCCCCTCGCAGGCCGCTCATCTTGGGGCTCACGGAGCACAGACAAGTCTGCTCCTGGGCATCCCACACCTGAGCGGGAGACACCGGCCAAACACGGCGGGCGAGGAGAGTGAAGGTCGACTCCTGCCTGACCTCTCCTCCGCACCCACGCTCTTCAGCACTGCCGCCTCCTGCGTTTATCTTGGGTCCCGTCTGTCGCCAGCGCTGCCCCAGTTGCCCTTGGGGACCTCGGCCCCCAAACCCCCCTACCGTCCGCCCGTCCCAAGGAAGCCCTGGAACTCGTTGGTGCTGCCCTGGCTGCACCGGCTCTCCCCCGGGTTCACTCTTGGTGCTGGGCCCTTGTTGCCTAGCCCCGAATAGTGCCGCAGTGTTCCTCTCTTTCTTTGCTCTATTATTTATCTGCCACGGACCCTTCTAGCCCCCAGGTCACCCGGCTTATACCCGAATGTAATAAGTACACGGTATTCTCTCGTTATTCACGAACTTGCTATCCGGGAAGAGCATCTGGAACTCTACTTCTCTGAAGGAGCAGTACTAACATCACAACGATCATCATCATCATCACCATGATCATCGTCGTCATCGTCTTTCAGCATCATCTTCACTGCTTCCTTCTACTGTTATTTAATCCTTTAACATTTATTTTTTATTTACTTTATGTTTATTATAATAAAAAATTCGTTGTTATCAAAATATCCACGTATTTAATAGCTTATTTACGTATTCATTTAAGGTAATTCATTAAAAAGATAGGTTTCCGAAGGCCAATATCATTACCCGCGAAATGTGCTATTAATGAGCATCTCCAGAACGTATCCCTCGTCGCAGTTAACGAGGGAATGACGGATTGAGATTGGTGGGAGATGTGTAGGGGCTTGGACCCTAAGTTCCATTGTTTGTAAAATTCCTCCATATTATTTTAGTGGGGTATCTATAAATTGATCATCCTGTACATTGAACGCAAAACTTATGGCTGTAGATCAAATTGATACAGTGCTGAGTTTCTCAGGAAAAATTAATTTATATCAGAAACCTAAACAGGTGTATAACTCTAGCTAAAACTAACATTAGTCTTAGCTAGGGTGATCTTGTGTAATTGCAGTTACAAAAACATTTGATGTCAAATGTTAGCACATGTGACTGGACTCCACAATTGAAGGTTATCGATAGCGAAGCTCTACTCTCGACGGTGGCGCTCGTCTTGCTCCACCGCAGGATGGCACCAACTCACTTTGACGTTCCTGTCCGAGCCGACCGAGAAGATGCGGGACGTCTCCTCACAGATGGACAGGTAGCAGATGGGCGACGTGTGACCCCTCAGTACACCCGTGGGCCTCCTGGGATGTGGACATTCACGCGGCCTCGGTTACATTTACTTCATCCACAAGGCATTTAACCATTCAATCGGCACTCAGCATTTACCAATATACCAACCACACAGCCCCGACAACACTCTCGTCAACGAGAAAACTCCGGTCATCCTCGCAGCAGTGGCTTTTAGCTAGCCATTGGACAAAGACGGTCACTGCATCGTGCACTTTCATATGTGCTTCTGCAGCCATCTGAAACGTTCTTCCTTCCAATATATGAGGAAGCCACGGGAACTACACACTTTAAAATCTAGATTTAAAACTCATTTCTTTAGAACTGCTTTTTATGTTTAGTTTGCTGTCCGTCCCCCACACCTCCGATTAGCACGGTTGACTACGTACGGTGTGAATGAAGTTCGAGTTCAACTCTACCGTTACCACTCATAACATTAACATGAATCCCAACACTAACACTTACACACGAGCCGTCAAACCACTGGGATACATTGTCGAATGTGCGCCACCCCCCTCTCCTCTGCGATGCTCAGCGCCGTCGTGGCGACGAGGTGCGGTTACCCGGGCACGTAAGGGTTCCAGAGGCGCACGGTGCGGTCCATGCCGCCCGTCACCACCAAGCTCCTCTCCTTGCTGAAGCAGAACGTCTTGACGCCCTTGTGCACGCGGAACACCGTCTGGTCGGTGGCCGTTCGGCGTCGTGCCGCTCCCAGGCCGCACGGCCGCCTGGCGCGGAGGTTCCCGGCTGTGTCCCTGATGAGCTCCTCCTCCAGGTTGGTGGCGCCCGTCGTGCACCCTTCGTCACGCACGTGACACACGACCAACACGGGGCGCACGGCGCGTTGTGACACGCATCGGCGTCGCCATCGCTCGGCATGCAGCAATTTACGATCACTTGGAATTAAAATGAGAAAAGTTTTTACGTTAATATCGATAATACAAGCAGTTAAACTCACCAATGACAAGTGCAGTGCCTTCGTGGTTTGAGGAGGATATCACTGCCCGGATGGACTCATAATACTTAATCTGCAGTGACACGCACGTATACGTATGCGCACACACACGCGCACACATAAATACACGTGAAGCTGCATCACACGTGCCAAAGAAACTCACGTCAATTTTGTTTAACCAGGTGAGAACTCAAGAGAGCAGGATAGCCTAATTTGCAAAAGTGACCTGGCACATTATTCTGCAAATAGGAGGCAATTATTGCTGTGTATAGTCCCACTTTCACATTTGGCAAGTTTGGACCCTCAAGGCGACACGCTGGTCAACTTTTGCGAATTACATCAGCGTATCTTTAACATCAGCCATGAAGCACAGAGTGCGTAGTATTGCTATTCCACCTGCGGTCATAATCAGGGCGGCCGAGGAATTGGAACCGTGAATCTCTGCAACAAGCGGAAAGCGAGTTAAAGTCAGACCATGCCAAACTGTTGTCCTACTTAAAAATGCACCGGTAAGCGGTGTATGTTTCCATAGCAATAGACCACGAGAAGAAAAGTTTCAATAACCACGTATTATCTGCCACGCATGAAGATCAGAAACATCGACATTGACAACGCACATGGAGCAAAAGCTCAAAAGTATCCAAAGAATAATGGAGAGATGCATGCTGGAAATTATAATAAGAGACAGAAAGAGGACCACACGGATCACAGTACTACCACAAATTAGAGAATCATAGTGACTCTTGACCTAAAGCTTTCGTGACTGCAGGAATTGATATTCTTTGGGTCTTTTGGTAAAGTCACGTAACTAAATACGACGTAGTCTTTTGTTATTTTTTTGTTATTTTCTTTGATCCTCTCTATGTGACTTTACCAAAAGACCCAAAGAATACCACAGTGACTGTTAAGACAAGCCAATGGCCATGGGAAGGACGTGTTTCTAAAAGAGATAACGATGGACCAGCAGCCCCTAACGACAGAGTGGCAGCCAAAGGAAGGAACACGACAAAGAGCATGTGCATTGCGGAGATGGAGCAATAATCTACGCTCACGCGCAGGATGGACATCGATTATAGCATCACGGGACCGTGAGGGATGGCAAGTATATGGAGTGGTTTTCTTTTAGCAGCAGAAGGAACTTGGCTATGGATAGCAATTATGAAAATTGGCAGTAACTGAGAGGCCTTCATTGCAAAGTGGAAGGGGAATGACTGACGATGATTACAATGGTGCAGAAGGGGATGGCGGTCGTGCACCTCTGTCACCCAGTCGTCGTGCACTTTCCAGTGGATGTAGGTGAGGTTGGAGTGGTGGAGGGCATTCTCCAGGGTGATACTGGGCACCCCATCCACTGGAGGATTCTTCTTCCAAAGCCTGTTGTAGCACAGCGAGTGTCAAGGGACTTGCACTCCCCTTCACCCAAGATCCAAACATCACACATTGACCGTCTGTTGCTCTTCACCAGGAACCAACCAACGAACTACCCATCTATCCAAACATCCATCTGACCAACCACCCAACCATCTATGGACATATTAAACTTTTAAAACTATTTTCTATGTTACCAAGTAAGGCCCACTCCAAAACATGCATCTAACCAACCATGCAACCAACAAACAAAGGAACCAAATATCCAACCAACGAATTCTCCAACCATATGTCACAATATTAGTTGAATTATTTACTGAGAAGGTAGGGATATGGTGTGGGATTATGTATTTTTAGTTTGAAACGTGGCCCGTGTGTCTGGTTTTCTACCCCGTGACTCAAATGAAGGAGTAGACAAATTTCGGATTCTATCATTATCGGCTACAGTTCTTATTATCTAGCCACTGAGCCGGTACATGGTATGAAAAAGTAGTATTGAAAGAAATATTGATGCTGTATCTACTCACCTTAGTGTCTCCCCCACTGATGAGATTAACAAGATATTCACACAGCCCTGAAACAACACAAATGCTTTTCAGTATTAGAGATAGGTTACGTGACAAACTCATATATAGAACTGGGGAAACTCGTTGAATAAGTCGGTTAGTCGACTAAAAAATGTATTCTACTTTTTTGTGGGGCAATGACTCGATGCCCCCTTTAAAATGGTGGTCACCCCCGTATCCTGCCTCCTGAAGGCAGGAAACCCCCTACAAGCCATGTCCAGCGTGGCTGATGCCGATGGGGTCACCAAGCCCCGCCTATTGCCTCCCGTCCAGTGCCACACGTTGGAACAGAGGTGAAACTTTTAATTCCAAGTATTTTCGTGTTCTGAACAGTCGCATCATCAAACTGATCATCAGAAGATTAATAAATTGCTTAAATATTCAGATATCTCAGCTCTCCTCGTATTTCCCCACATGTTGTTCTGTTTATCCGACTTTTGTATAGACTTTTATATCATCAGATATCAGACGATAAACAGGAGTGAGCATGGGTAGTGACCACCATGCATAACATGTGTTACAGGCTGTGGGCTACATGGAGGGCATTACAACAAAATTCACTGTTAGACTGTGCTTATATGCTCGCACATCTATGTTCTCTGCCTTAACCAACCTGCAGTGACCAACGTGAAATCTGGTCATGTAACTCCCATAGCCTGCATGGCATGGGGAAGCCCTCATTTATCAGTGGCTTGAAAAGGGCCACACGTGTACATATCGGTCTCATGGCAGAGTGGGTAACATGCTCACCACCGAGCACGTTTCTACAGGGTCAACAGTTCAAGCCCCTTAACCACCCGGAACATTTACTCGAACGGCATTACTAGAACATAAGAGGTGTGATCCACCTGGAGGTAGAGGGCCTCTTGAGCATGCACAGGCAGAAGGACCCCGCTCGGCTTCACCGGTTTCCAGCCGACATGTGCAATTGTGACAATGTGAAGACCCTATGAAGGATAGCTTCCTGTGTCAATCAAGATTGACATGCCTTTATCACTCCACTGCTGGATGATTGCCAACCACACCTCACATTGCCGCGTTAGTGAGTGCGGGTCGGGGAAGGGGTCGGTGGTTCAGATGTCCCTCACCACCGACATTGGTCGTGGCTGGGAATTCAACTGAGGTTGCCGGGTTCACAGGACTGTTTGTAATTTACTGCACCGAAGCTCCACTATGTACCAGTATCAATTTGAATGTTGATATATAATTTCATCCTGAATCTCACCATTGCAGCTCATTAATTGCTTTCGAATTATTGTTTAATATGGTGACTGTGAAGCTTTGAATATCTTGCGAAGCACAGAGCAAATACAAATTGATTTGAGAATTATAAGTGAATTGTCGAGCAGCACCTCTGAATCTCCGTAGAGAATCATGCACTCGTCTTCTCCCGTGTGACTGGGAAACAGAAACGATTTAAAAGTGTTAGACTTGTGTAAGTTAAAATAGCAGTTAAAAAGCATTGCATATCATCTATCATATTCACTTGAAAGTATGGGCAGCATTCTTACATCGCCCTCACCTTTGTCCACACAGCAATATAAATTGGTACACTAGATAGTTTATCGGTAGATCGTGTGTGATAGGGTAAAGTGTGGGTACTTCCACCTTATCCAATAAGACCCTCTAGAGGGGCTACGGCTTCCTTTCGCAGACAAAGCTGGAGTCCCTTCCGCCTGCAGTGGCGTGAGAAGGAAATCACAGGGCTGTAGCTTGAACTTTTACCTTTACCAACTAAACAGACTATTACTGTGGCCCACAACGATGGGCTGAATAACAGCTGACCGGGTTTCAACTCTCGACCTTGTGAGGTGAGCACTCTCGTTACTTGGGGTGATACCATTTACCACCCCAGCAATTCGAATAATTCTTGCAATTCAGGGCTGCAATTCAATAGAAGATTTTTTTTGTTTTGTTTACAATGTGGTGAATGGTAGCACCTCAATTGTCTGCAGGGGTGATGTAGACCCATTAATTACAACCCAAACAAATTGAATTATTAACAATATTACTGATAAAGCATGTATTGTATCGTGACTTCAAGAAATGATATTAACCAATGAACTAAGGATGCATCGATCCACCCCTCATCGCCACCGCCGCACCTGGTGGAGAAATGCGGTCGCTGTGAGCCCAACGTACCTGTAGTGGATGCGTAGGGGGACCGTCTCCAAGGCATTGATCTGGCAGTAGGGCTCGAAGGTGGACACCTCGTACAGCTGAATCTCACGGTCCCTGCGTGGTTAGAGGACACTGCGTGTTAAACCCATTCACACCCAGATTTCAAATCCCCGATTGAGTCTCCCTCTGTTTGCCTGTCAATATGTCAGTCACATTTGCTCATTTGTCAGTCACATTTGCTCCAATTTAACCAACCGACAAGAGGACTGCAATGCCGTTTTTCAGTAACTGCTGATGGTTTTTACAAATGCACAGAGGTTGAGTGCTTTTTGTAAACGTGTCTCTGTGTTGATTGCAACTCTGTTCATCTCTGAAAACTGACCCTTGACGTCGCCAGAGCGATGATGTGGGCGTGTCTCCCTGCTCGAGCCGCTGTGCAGCACTTCATCCCCTGTCGCGCGCCCTGATGCACCTCTGAATTGCAAGTCCAGTGATAACCATTACACCACGTGCCAACAAGGACACTCAATTGATTTTTATAATGTTGAAGTTCTGTGCAAAACTAGCTACTACTGGCCAAGACTAATTAGATAATCTATCAAAATTGAAAGAAATACAAATAATTTTAACCGTTCGGATAGCTACCGACTTAGTGCTGCGTGGAAACGAATCATCAAATAAAACATTGTTTAAATGCATGCCTGTACAGGCCACCATAATTCAATAGGGATTACCGTTGGTACAGCTATTTTAATACACACAATGTGCATGCGTAATGTACGTCGACTCAGTAATCCCCCCCCCCCCCCACATTGTGCGAGAGCGCAGCTGCGTGGTCACCACATATACGCCTCTATAGAAGGAACGAAACATGTGGACTTCTCCACAAATCTGGCTGTCGCCTAATGAAGCTAATTGTAATTACTGGCGAAACGTCGTACTCAGATTATAAATGTTGTGGCTTGGCTCTCCAACACACCGGTGTGCTGTACTAGTGACGAATTGGCACGTTCTGTTTATGTGACGACCCTTACTAGTTGGCTGTGTCGGGTGGTGGCGGGTTTTAACGACACATTTATATATTTACATTATCTAACCCAAAAAAAACCGCTATTATGAATAACATTTTCATCATTGTTGTACATCTTGGGACAGAAAATAAGTGGGCATTAATGTTTATCCGTTATTGTTTACTTGACTTATCTGCATTATTAGAGTGTGGCTAACTGATGTGCGATTAATTTAGTTGATATGAATTTGTTGCGATAGAAATTAGACAAAATTGATGGGGCAATTATTGTGCAGAGAAGCCACTACTGTGCGAAGGTTAAGTCTACCTTGAACATTTATTTATTCTTGTCTCGATGGGCTCACTCGATTAAAATTGCTTAAGTAACTAAAATAAAGCAATTTCACCAAGCATCACTTCCGTTAATGGCGTTAAATGTCGCCTCCAGTTTATCGTCACCGTGCGCGAAAGCCATTAACAAGGGGGATGAAGTCATTTCATTTGCACACTTCCAGCTGTGAATCCGTCACATGCACAGCAGTGGGAAGAACGATGCCATTTGAAATGTGGGGACTTCAGTAGGTCATCATTTGTGTCTCGTGATTACACACTATCGCGCTGACGTGGTGTGACGGTTAGCACTCCACAGGTCGCCAGTTGAATTCGATCTCCCGGCACCGCAGTTGAAACAACGGTTTAAGTTTTTTTAATCCTTTGTCCATCCAAGCGGCAGGTTCGTGTGTGATTCGTGGCGTTTGAGTCTATTATTGCTACTGTACATAATGGCACAATTTGTCTATTGATACAGATGCAGTGTTCACAAGGCACATGCAGTGTTCACAAGGCACAAAAATACTTTTTTTCCCTCACTGTATATCTCTCTTTGTTGCATATTTGTGAATAATGCGGCCTGTATTCGAAATATCACGACTGAATTAAGCATGGGTGCACATTTTTTAAGATAATGCTCAATATAAATAAGTGCATAGCTCCTACTTTAGAACGTAACATTAAAATGTTAACAGACAACAGAAAATTTGAAAAAAAATGTTTAACAGCCTCAGTTATTGCTAATTACAGTCATCATGGCGGCCACTTGAAATAAACTGCAGGAAGAGGGCTGTAAGGTGAGGCTCACAATAGCTAGGGCAACAACGAAAATCACGTGTGAGGAAAAGTGTTGCTGTGTGCTACAACCCACTGGTTAATTGAGTGTATTTAATACATTCAAAGATGCAGTATCTTTCTCTGAGAAGGTAGAACATATACATGAGGTCTACCCCAACCCCTATCACTACCGCTACCCATATCATTACCGCTACCCCTAGCACTACCGCTACCCATATCACTACCGCTACCCATATCACTACCGCGACCCATATCACTACCACTACCCATATCACTACCGCTACCCCTATCACTACCCATATCACTATCATTACCCACATCACTACCGCTACCCATATCACTACCACTACCCATATCACTACCACTACCCATATCACGACCACTACCCCTATCACTACCTCAACCCCTATCACTATCACTACCCATATCACGACCGCTACCCCTATCACTACCTCAACCCCTATCACTACCGCTGCCCCTATCACTACCTCAACCCCTATCACTACCGCTACCAATATCACTACCGCTACCCATATCACTACTGCTACCCATATCACTACTGCTACCCATATCACTACCACTACCCATATCACTACCACTACCCCTATCACTACCACTACCCATATCACCACCGCTACCCATATCACTATCACTACCCATATCACTACCGCTGCCCCTATCACTACCGCTACCCATATCACTACCGCTACCCATATCACTACCACTACCCCTATCACTACCCATATCACTATCACTACCCACATCACTACCGCTACCCATATCACTACCCATATCACTATCACTACCAATATCACTACCGCTACCCCTATCACTACCTCAACCCCTATCACCACCGCTACCCATATCACTACCGCTACCCATATCACTACCGCGACCCATATCACTACCACTACCCATATCACTACCGCTACCCCTATCACTACCCATATCACTATCATTACCCACATCACTACCGCTACCCATATCACTACCACTACCCATATCACTACCCATATCACGACCACTACCCCTATCACTACCTCAACCCCTATCACTATCACTACCCATATCACGACCGCTACCCCTATCACTACCTCAACCCCTATCACTACCGCTGCCCCTATCACTACCTCAACCCCTATCACTACCGCTACCAATATCACTACCGCTACCCATATCACTACTGCTACCCATATCACTACTGCTACCCCTATCACTACCGCTACCCATATCACTACCGCTACCCATATCACTACCGCTACCCCTATCACTACCCATATCACTATCACTACCCACATCACTACCGCTACCCATATCACTACCACTACCCATATCACTACCTCAACCCCTATCACTACCGCTGCCCCTATCACTACCTCAACCCCTATCACTACCGCTACCAATATCACTACCGCTACCCATATCACTACTGCTACCCATATCACTACTGCTACCCATATCACTACCACTACCCATATCACTACCACTACCCCTATCACTACCACTACCCATATCACCACCGCTACCCATATCACTATCACTACCCATATCACTACCGCTGCCCCTATCACTACCGCTACCCATATCACTACCGCTACCCATATCACTACCACTACCCCTATCACTACCCATATCACTATCACTACCCACATCACTACCGCTACCCATATCACTACCCATATCACTATCACTACCAATATCACTACCGCTACCCCTATCACTACCTCAACCCCTATCACCACCGCTACCCATATCACTACCGCTACCCATATCACTACCGCGACCCATATCACTACCACTACCCATATCACTACCGCTACCCCTATCACTACCCATATCACTATCATTACCCACATCACTACCGCTACCCATATCACTACCACTACCCATATCACTACCCATATCACGACCACTACCCCTATCACTACCTCAACC
Organism: Petromyzon marinus; assembly: GCF_048934315.1. NCBI lineage: Eukaryota > Metazoa > Chordata > Hyperoartia > Petromyzontiformes > Petromyzontidae > Petromyzon > Petromyzon marinus. Next base: position 377,282 of record NC_133684.1, on the reverse strand, counting down.
CCTATCACTATCACTACCCATATCACGACCGCTACCCCTATCACTACCTCAACCCCTATCACTACCGCTGCCCCTATCACTACCTCAACCCCTATCACTACCGCTACCAATATCACTACCGCTACCCATATCACTACTGCTACCCATATCACTACTGCTACCCCTATCACTACCGCTACCCATATCACTACCGCTACCCATATCACTACCGCTACCCCTATCACTACCCATATCACTATCACTACCCACATCACTACCGCTACCCATATCACTACCACTACCCATATCACTACCACGACCCATATCACTACCGCTACCCCTATCACAACCCATATCACTATCACTACCCATATCACTATCACTACCCATATCACTACCGCTACCAATATCACTACCACTACCCATATCACTACCACTACCCATATCACTACCACTACCCCTATCACTACCTCAACCCCTATCACTACCGATACCCATATCACTACCGCTATCCATATCACTACCACTACCCATATCACTACCGATACCCATATCTCTACCGCTATCCATATCACTACCGTTACCCCTATCACTACCACTATCACTACCTATATCACTACCCCAACCCCAATCCCTCCTTAACCACCGCCACCCGTCATCCTTACTGTCACCATAGCTACACTACCAGTTTTAATAACCCCACTCTTTATTTGAACCACTATCATATAACGTAGAATTTGACAAATATTGTAAAGCACATTGCAATAAGGCACTATACAAATATATATATAAAATCAGATAAGATGGTCAAGTGAGATGATAAAAGCATAGACTTCTCATTACCATCATCTCTAGACAGAGCACGTGGCAACGTCGCCTCCTACCCGCAGACTAATGCCCATGTGCAGGCCGGCACTGTGTCAACACAAAGTGCTGCGTGGGGAGAGCTGCACTCGGGGATCCCCTTGGCTAGGCTGCAGCGGGCCGTGGAATGGTTGGGCTGAGATGAGAGATGCAAGACGCTTTGAGTTGCTGAGGAACGTAAGCAAGCGCCCTACGAATGCAAATAATTTCCCCTTCATCGTTTACAAAGTCCAAGCACAGCAAGGCGAAATTGTAATGAGCGAAGTCCGAGCACTCTGAGACCGCTTGTGATGTCGTATTTTGCGCGACTCGACTGCGGTGACAAGCGTGCGTAGGAGACGCACCCAGTGGCGACAATGAACTTGTTGTACTGGGGCATCAGTGCGAAGTCCGAGGCCCATTTCTGTTTGCTTCGGTTGCTCGGTTTGTGTTCCTCCTGGTTGTCAAATGAGATAACGAATGTCAACACAACACTGCAGCCACTTGCAGGAGTTTAGGTGATAGTGAAAAAAAAGCCAATGCAAAGCAAGCGTTGTCTACAGGGCTAATGGGAGTGACGTTGCTAGCTGAATGCAGAGCCAAGCAAAGGGAGGTGGGAAGCGGATTTTAAGGTTTGGGAAGAACACTTGCATGCGAAGTGCGTGCATGGATAAAGTTTTTCAACAGTTGTCCAGAGAAAAAGTGTACAATAGGCGACGTTTAAGGCAATGGCTCTTCTTCACAGCACACAGGCTGGAGAGGTAGAGACTCTGTGTAATTTGACGCAGAGTTATTGGGGAACGTGTTGAGTTTTGTTGTCGTTATTTGTGCATGTGCACCAATGCAGCAGCAGCATCACCAACTAAAGAGCCAAAGTTGACGCCGTGAATGTTACGTGTCAGGATGTTGACATCCATTTCTAAGAAAAAGACCTTTGCCCTCTTGTGAATGATGTTTGTAGTTAACTTTTTTTTACCTCAATCAATCTTGCAACAAGTGTTCCTGCAGTCAGGAAAGCTTAAAGTCGAGTATTATTTCACCATCCTGATGCAATTTCTAAATGGTCTCTCTCTCTCTCTGCAGGCATGGTGATATCGTGACGCATTGTGTCACCCACACGGGAGCCGGATTGTCTCGATCAACGTGACCAAAGGTGATGATGGCTTCATGGTGGGGCGGTACTTGATTTCGACAGATACAAAAACGTAGAACGAAAACGAGTATTGTCATGCAGCATTCGTTTGCCCACCAAATTGCCATCCTTGCTCATGGTTAGCGGCCATCCATTGAGTGGGTAGCAAAAATCTGTCAAGACGTGACCCCTCCCCCCTCCCTGTGCACACGCGGACTTCTTACACCGCCCCCCCCCCCCCCGAATCCTATAGAACGGCCGATATTTAATCCACGCAGAAACGATCAAGGATTAATAATATTAACGTGTTTAAGCAAACAGATAGTCCACCGCCGGACTATCTAACTCATTTGACAGCGAATGTAGACATTATTATCGAGGCTTCACACTCCCCCCCCCCCCCGTTTCCTATGCATGCGTACTCAATGGATGGTCCCTTAATGCATCGCTGCTGGTTGTTTTAAACCTCTCCTCGGAAGTGGCAACTGCTATTTGTACTTACATGCTTTATTTAGTTTTACGCATTCATATTGCCTTGCTTACCTTTCTCATAATTTGCACTCCTATCGGTTGTTGGTTCGTTTGTTGTTGTAGCCCTCTGACCCGTGGTCCCGAATGGACATCTGTGACACAGAGCTTCATAGCTCATCGGATTCCTCCCTCCTCCAGTACGAAGTAAAGATTCTGATTCTGAAGCAAACGAGGCGAGTCTCTCACACCGTACCAGCGTGGGCCGGCAGCGCCTGAGCTGCGGGGCGCCCGCCGCGGCCGCCCAGAAGGCGACGGAGCCGGCGCCGCAGGCGGACACGAAGCCCGCGGCCCCGTCCGGAGCGCTCTCCACGCGCGCCACGGGGGCGCGGTGCGGGCTGGGCCGGCACGGCGCGGGCACGCGCAGCGACACGCGCCGCGCACGCTGCGCCGCCTCCTGCCGCTCGGCGCACCGCAGCTGCATGTGGGTGCAGAACGCCTCCTGGCAGGGCCGAGGTGGGAAGAGAAACTGGGAAGTGCGCAAGGAAGCGTGGCGTGCACAGTGCTCGCCCATCCAAGCGCTGTCTCGGCTCAAGCCCTGCCTCTCGTTCCCGAGATCTAATGAGGTCGGGCACATCCCACGTGTTTAGTCATGGGCAGGCTTGAAGAGGTAAGATCACATTATCAGACTACAGCGCTTGTCTGTGCATAAACACACACGTGTCCCAGTAGACTAAGGTAGGGGTGGATACGTGTAAACAATCAAGTACTGTATGTGAACATGGCAATGACTGTTGTGCCGTACATAAATAAGATTCTAGACAAAAGTCAATCGCAAACTGCTTGAAGTGTGGCAACATTCTCTCCTGTATGTTAAAAGTGGAGGTCTGCCACATTAAGGACACAATGCCGAGAGTTAAAAGGCTGGATTCGTGAACGTCTGTCATGAATGACATCTACACCGCGCACGAATACAGCGACCGGCTCGGACGGTTCATTAGCCAGGGCACATGTTGACTGTCAAATATACGACGTTGTCTTGAAGCAATAAGATTCAACTCACCCACTCAATGGCTCCATCAGCTGCAAAGTCAATTTTCTTGAAGAGTTCCAAAATCTGTTCCTCATTCTGATGACGGCAAATAAACATTAATAAGTTTAGTCCGAGACAAATAACATTTCTTTTGTGGATGATATGGGCAAGCGGGCTGGCACGTAAACACATTTAACAGTTCATTTTGCACCCTCATTGTGAAACCCTCGCAGTCCATTGAACACACATCTCGTATTACACCTCGCAACAGTTAAAATGCTCACGGTCAGATTACATCTATGAATTACGCATAATCGTGTTAAAAGTAACCCGAATATCCTTTATATGTACCATGTTTAAGCACACAGTAGTAGTACTTAAAATATATAATTTTAGTGCATTTTAAAATTGCCATTAATAAACGATAAGACTACCGGCTGTGGAGACTGAATACTTTTAGACTACAAACATGCCGATATATATTCTTGATAATTCTCTATATTTACCTCTGGTTGAAAATGTTGTAACTTTAAATCCTCGCTAGACTTGCCCACAAACCCAAGTCTCTCCGCCATCTCAACGCATGACGCCTGTGGCCGCGCGTCAGACGCTGAGGAGTGAGGAGAGACGTCTCTTCATGTGAATTGCCACAGCTAAAGAGGCGATTCCTGACGATTGCTCAAACAAAAACCCATCGGCACCTACCCACGCAGAGCCCGGCCCACAGTCATTCATTCCAACAAGCGGAGGTACAGAACCATAATGCCTTCACCAAGAGAGCGATTTGATTACGCGATGACAACACCAAGAGGCGGTCCTCAATTGCGCCTCGCGTACACGACGGGAACACGTCGATGTGGTGTATCAAGTATCCTTGCTCCAAGGGTGCGGCAAGGACACGTGGGCAGGTCCGTCGACAGGTGGCACAGGACGGGCGACTTCTTAATGTACCCTCTCCTATATAGTCGAAATTGGATGTAAGCACACCCCTTGCGACTACTAAGGGGTGTGCTTATATTCAAAGTGTGCCTCTATCAGAAGGTGCCCGTTGCCTTCCCTCACCAGTGTATTGTAAGCATGCGCTGTTTATCTTGAGCGGTGCTTATATCTAGTTTCTCTACTCTCTTTCATGCCAAATGTCTAATTCAACTAGAGTATAACCGTGGAGCAGTGACGGAGAGTTTAGCACACTGCACTTTGAACCTGGTGACCTGTGCTCAATTCGCGGCCACGGTTTACGTCCATAGCGAGCGACATCTGAACTCATCTTGAGCACCCCTTTCACAAGCCTGGACTAACCAGCATGCCGTGAAACCACTCATGACAATGTGTGAGTTGGCTGGCAATGGACTTATTATTTTTACAATTTACATCTGTCCTGTAATCATTGTGTTTTGAATTGTAATTGTTTACAAATGAAATGTACAATTATATGTACATGTAATAACTTGTACTTAATTTAGTCTTAGCTCACATACTTTCTATCCTTAGATATAAATCACCTAAATTATCAGTGGGTGAGAGTAAGCAGAATCTTTAAACTAAGCTACTGCCCAGAAAATTTAATTTCACTTCATGAAAAATGCTCAAATTGTATGCATTGTTTGATAAAGTGCTGTTTAGTCTACTACCTATTAGGCACATTCTGAGTAGAACAACGTTGCTTTTCATCATATTTTTTTTATTTTTTTTCACATTTTACAAGACCAACAACGTGCCTTCAAAACCATTTACGGCAGCTCTTTGACGTGCAATTGCCACTCCTTGATGTGTAAAGTGTGCACTTGCGGTAGAATGCTTGAGAGAGATTTCTCAAAATAAAAAGTTGATTATGTTTTAAATTGCGTAATAGTATTCCATGAAAGAAATGGCCTTTCAGCATCATATTTTCCACATGCATCCTGGAGAATGGTTCTGGGTAAGAGCCGGTCACCTGATCCCACGGGGGAGTGGGGGGGGGTTGCAGAAATCATTCAATTGTGGATGGGTGTGCATCAATGTTGGCAGTCCTGAGACATCCGTGGAAATTCCACATTCCTATGAACAGGGGCTAGTCCCACGAGGATAACCGACGTTTGATACATACTGAGTGATGCAGTGGCAACCGCACAGCGTTCGTTTTATCTTACCTGAGAAGATAATGGGCCAATTCAACCCTGGCAAGGATTTAAACTCAATATCTCATGTGTGTGTGTTGTATGCATGTTGAACTTTTTTCGCACCGTACGTATCCAACCGTACTCATTGGAGGTGCAGAGGAAGGACAACAAACCAAACACAAAAAGCAGTTAAACAAATTCATTTTCAATTTAGATATTAAAAAACCTGCTACACTCTCAACTCGATGATACACTAAGCCCTTTACCAATCCACTCGAAGATGAGGGGTATTTGACCATACTTCACCATGCAGATTGAAGGCAGGCAGTGTAGAAGACAGTACAGAAATCGAATTTGCCACACTGCTCTCTGCTGTGCTCTAGATCACGCAGGGGCCGATAACACCTGGAAAGTGTGGTGGTTGCCCATCATCGCACTGTCCCGGATCAATCCTGCTAAGTGTCTGATGAGCTCAGGTGCATTCTCGATGTGTTTTGTCATGGGTAACTTTACACCATGTCATAACATAGAAACAGATGTCTATAGCATGTCTCTACATACAAATATAATATTCTTTAGTCATCAGTCTATCGGCTAAAATACACACACACGTGCGGCAAATTAACCCTGGTGTTTGGAGGCTTCTCCCACTGCTGTGGGTCACCTCACCATACTCCCCCTGCTGTGGGTCATCTCACCATACTCCCCCTTACCCCGTCCCACCAGGTTAAGAATGTCAAGAGCTTTGAGCTTATTGTAAAGAACAGGCTGTTGCCTCACACGTACAAACAATGCCATCCGCCCACTCCGTTGGCCAACACGCTACGCTCGTTGCACGAGTCTCCCCGTGAAGGCTGCATGTTTGTACATGCCCCGAGTTTGAGACTCAACGCAACCTCAAAGAAGATGCTGACCTCCCCCCAATCTGTTCTGTACAGGGAGCAACTGGTGCATTGTGCGGGGCAAGAATACAAACTGAAGCAGGTCCTCCTTGCCCGGTTCTTTCTGTAAACACGTCTGTTGGTGGACGAGGAGGAACATAAGCAACGGAACTAATGTTGCGCATCATTGTGTAACGGGGTGGAAGCGGATATAGAGATGAAAGATGTATTTCGTAATACCGCATGCCCCTGTGTGTTCATATACAAATATGGATACACGTCATGCAAGAGGATCGGCACGCTCTGTTACGGGGTTCAATCCTTGGTCATGCACACTACTGGCGACCGGTAATTGAAACTGGTCTGGGCTTCTCCTGGGTTGACTTGACCTAAAGTTAGTGTGTTGTCCAGTTTATTAGCATCGCCACTGGGGAGATAAGGCAGTCTGGTATGCTGTTGGCCCCAGCACCGCATCATGCACCTTGCCATCTAAAATAAGCATATCGCCAGAACTCCTTGCCACAACAGCCAATGCAGCGTAACAGGGGAACATATGTTCATGTTTACTGTGTCCATTAATAAACATGGATTATATATGTACTCTGAACATAAAGTGTAATGGATATAATAATCATGATAATTCAGACCCCTTTGTTAGTGCTCAAGGCCTCCCCATGCTGTGTCGGTGTGGGTTGTCGAAGCGGCAGAGGCAGACACCGAGGTCCCATGCCCCACGGGTTTCGGTGCCGTGAGCGACGCGGCTCTCACCGTGCCTCGGGGCCCCAGGGCGCCCTTGAGGGCCGTCGTGAAGCCCTCCAAACCGAGAGCCCCTCTGGCCGCACCCGTGTGGTTTTCCTCCTGGCACACGGCACGGCTTAGTTTGTTGTCCTCTGATTAGCACGGTTGGCTACGTACGGTGCGAAATAAGTTCAATATACGTATATGTACGTACAGTCGAAAATCAAGGATGAATTCCTGCTGGTCAAATAAACATTGTGGTGGTACCCATGTCCCGTTTACAGTCCTGAGCCAGTGGTGTAAATGTCACATTGCTTTCCTTTGGCGGGGGCGATTTTCTATCCATAGCAGCACTGCTCTAAACGTCATTACAAAGTGGTACATATTTTATCGACCCTGTAAAATACGATGGACGGAGTCAACCCTGAACTGGGATTTGAACTCGCGACCTAACGACTGAGCCACACGGCTCTATCGCTGAGCCACCTGGCCATTCATGGAAATTGTTCATGGCTAAAGTCGGCCACGTCGTTCAAATGCGCAATGTGGCAGCGTTCATCTGCTTGGGGATCCCCATCCAGATGGAGTCAGCTCCGTAACATCGGGGATGGGGGGTTGTAGGGTACTGACCCCGCTTGCTGAAGAGCAGAAGTCGCGTATCGCCAAACGGATGAATCGTTGCTCATTCCATTTAGCGTTTGTTTAAAGCTTCTTTAACATTGTCAATTGACGTATGTATTTATGTATCTTGCACCGTACTTAGCCAACCGTGCTAATCAGAGGTGTGGGGGAAGGACAACATACTAAACACAAAAAGCAGTTCAAAAGAAATTAGTTTTAAATCTAGATTTAAGAGTCTCAACGTATAAAATATTTTTCATTTTTTTATAAATATGACCAAGTAATCTGTAATTCAAACAAGTCTGGAAACCGTAATAAACTGTTCAAGAATGGATTCATCCGTTGCATTCAATAGCTCTAAATGTCAATTTACCTCAAAGGCAGTCTTCAGCTTTTCCAAATGCTCTAACGTCACACTCTCTTCAATCTGACGAAACATTTCACGCAATGAGCAAAACAAAATTCCTTCTCACGCTTTTAAACTAAGGTTGTCAGTGTTAATGCGTAAGCTCCATGCAGCCGCACCGTAACTCTCGTGAAGATGATCAGAGTGAATCACAGCTCGCACGTAAAAGTTGTGTTGTTAGTAGGGATTAACCCAGGGGTCGTCAACCAAAATAACAAGAATAAAAAAAATTGAATACGGTAAAATAAACTCAATATTTCAAGAGCGGCAATGCACGTGGTGAATACGAGACTGTGGTGGTCCTTCATTAACAACGTCACGGAGCAGTCTTTAAAGAGCCGCATGAGGCTCCAGAGCCGCAGGTCGCCGACCCTCTGGACTCACCCAATAGAAGACTGACTACGTTCACCGGAGGGTCTTGCCCAAGACGTGGACACATGGACGAAACCAAAAAGGAGCATTTGAAAATACTGTATGCAAATGAATATTGCTCTCACAGCTACCCCTCAGTTGATAAATTAACTGTCCAAAGACGAACATGTTGGAAAAGCATTACATAGTGCACGCATAATGTTTTCCTAAATTGTATTCATAATGACGATAACATGGTCGTCATTAATCCAGGAAAGTCTCGCTAAGAATTAAGATTGGTTTTGGGTTATTAAAGACCTGCACTGAAATATTTGCCCAATTTATTTTTAATGGCTTCTTCGCAAAAAAAAACATTTTAGCAAGTTATTTATTTTTAAACTGCCACAATTTCCATTACGACTGCAATTGAAAGTAACAATGTACAGAACATTTTCAAACCACCGTATTCAAATGGAAATAAGCGCACAAGTTGCTTCTCATACATTTTCCCTGGATCTTAATGTTAACAACGTAGCGAGGGACGTTGCTTTCATCGCAGGCAACTTCGAGATGTGGCCACTGAGAGGCACTGTTGTTCTGGCGCCTCTTGCGTCAGTACCTCCAACAACTATTTACGTGGCGCTCCTACACGCTTTCAGTTGTTACCAAGTGTTTTTGTTCGGCACGATGTCCGACGTTTTACTCCACGTGCTGGGAGCTTCTTCAGGCGCACGCGGTACAACACAAAAAACACAACCGCGAAAACCTACGCGGTAGAATGATATGCATTCCTGACACGGTAACCGTATTACTACTATTGCTTATGTTGAGTGTTAAAAACATGTTCTAAATAGTAAGGTGATATCATGGGTGAAGCACTAACCGCACAGAGGAGCAGACTCCAAGCAAAGAACCATGTTTTACAAACAAAATTGGCTGTGTTTTTCGAGTAGAATCATTTAGTTACATGATAGCAATAAATAAACGTACCTCCTCTTGGCAAATCGTTTCAGTCTTCCATGGGCCCTTTCCTCGCTCAGCAATGGTAGCAGCATTTTCCATGTTGTTATAATCTCATCATAGGGTGTTTGACCATCTATTAAAGCCCCGTAATAAAATAAAAATCTTAGTCTATTATAATACTGTGATTAAAAAAAGAAAGGTAAGAATCACATGACAAATCACAGAACACACTTTTATTAAAATGTCCTTCCAATTCGTTTTTTAGACGTGATGGCTCTACGTTCGAGCTTCCAATTTAAATGTTATCAGTAAAATGGTGTCCAGAAGCACACCAAATAAATCACTTTAATCTGGTAGCATATCTACTAGCTGCTTAGAGTAAGTGCCCTCTCTTCTTCCCCACAAGCCGTGGCTGATAGCTGCCAATTCCTGTTTGCCATGACAATAAAGCTTTTATTACTTGGGCACGGGCCAGCCAATTAGGCACTGTGGTCGGACGGGATCTCCTAATTGGGGGGGCAAGCACAGGCATGCAAATGAGTGCTTTGTGAAACAGAACTCTGCCGTGCGCAACACGGAAAACAAATTTCAGAGGGTGCCCCGCAAAGGAACACGCAACCACATTTGCATGCAGGCTGTGCGCTCATGAATCCCTATTCTGACCACCCTTGTGCATACCACTGCGTAGGCTTGCGCGCCTGTGCTGTGTAAGCTCTCCTGCCTGTTGTTCGGAATGATGTCCGACGTTTGGCTCCACAAGTTAAATTCAGGAACTTAATTTTCAGTTTCGCTCCATTGAATTTAGTTCCTGAAGAAGCTCCTGGACGCGAAGCGAAACATCGGACACCGTGCCAACCTGAAAACACTTCCGAGAGAGTTACGCCATTGTCCACCTTCACGCTGTCCCCAGCCTGGGCTGCCACACTCACACGTCCTTGACATTTATGTCAATTGTAAAATTGTGCAACACGCATTACCATCCTGTCAAACAATGCTTGGTTAACATCTTGCTTTGTACTTCGTCTTTTAACGTAAAGAGTGTTTATGATTTCATGAATTCTCCAAAACAACTATATTCTGTTTTGATGTCATTGCTGTTTGGGTTCCAAGTCAGACCACGGAAAGGCTTCCTCAAAAAACTAACCCCATTCCATGAATAATTTTAAAAAGCACGCAGTCCCGTTCAGGCTGAAAATAGCACGCATTACTCTACTTTAATTTTTAATTAGTTGGTGCATAAATAATAATATTCTGCAAATTGATTGTGCCCTTCACTTACCCAGGAAAGCCTCACTGAGTCGGTTTGGTCAAATCCGTTATTGATCATTTTGCATGTGAGAAGGAACGAACTGGAGTACTGGAGAAACCCCATGCACACGAGGGGGTAACAAACAAAGTTCTGCTTAGTTCAAGAATTCACAGTTGTACTGACATCTGTTTGTAGGCCATATGTAATAAAAACTGCATACATTTCAAAAGCTAACCTTCAAACAATATCACAATTTGCGTAGCAGGAAGCCACAGAAAAATGCCTTGAGCAGACACGCATGTTAACATATGAAGGCAAGGTTTGTTCATGACAAGAGAAGGGTGTTGTCAGCCAGTGTTTTTGGCACCACTGACAGTGCAGTCGAGTGTGCAGGTGGTGCAGCGGTTCCAAGGCCGACGGCCTGGTGGGGCCTCGGCACTGAACTACGAAAATGGGTGGGGGTGGAGGGAAATTGTATGGAAGGCCCCATTTCACCGCTGATGCAGTCCTTTAAGTTTCATGACGGTGTTGTCTTGTGGGAGAAACAAAAGCAGACGAATTCACAACATTACGCCGGAATGGCGAGTTCGCCCGTGATGAACGAAGCTCCTGAACAAAATCACTCAACCGACGTTAAAAACCATCAGACGAACAATTGGAGCGTCTCAGCAGCTGCTTGTGTCTCGGACGTAAATCGATGCTCGTGCAAGGAAACTGAAGCTGGACAATGAAGGCCACCGAATTTTCCAAGTGTATAGTTACTGCGCTGGGGATGTGATCGCGTAGCCTCGCCGACTGCCAACACGTGGAGCGGCGTGCGCCTGGTAATTTATTAACGCCCTGCTGAGAGCGTGTACCCAACTCGGCAGCGGGGATGATGTGGTGTCTCGTAGGGGAGAATGCGGTTCAAATAGAGCGAAGGATCGGTGCTTTATACAATAACTTACACAATCACTTTAGACAATGAATTGCACTACTACTGTAGGCTATGCTGTGTAGTTATTTAATGTGCTGGGAGCTTCTTCATGAATTAATTATTTAGTTCCTGAAGAAGCTCCCAGCACGTGGAGTGAAACGTCGGACGTTATGCAGAAAAGAACATGTAGAATCTGAAAAAAACATAGGGGAGCTAATAATTGGAACTATATTACAGCTCAGATGCTCCTGCAATAATTATTACAAGAGCATTATTATTTTCAACCATAATTTGTGCCATATTTACCATCAGATAAAAAAAATACCTCAGCTGTACATTTAAGAGAACATTTCATTTAGGACATTATGTAAAAGTGTTTTTGCAAGCTTTGAGGAGACAATGTGTAGAGGTTGGTTGTTAAATATTAATAAATAAAAAAAAGGAGAGACAACATCGTCATCCTCTCAGCCGACAAGGGCAATGCCACAGTCATCATCGACAAAACCATATACAATAACAGAATTCAGGGCCTACTTAATTATGGTAGCTATACCAAAATTAAAAGCGATCCCACCAACCGCCTCGTTACGAAAACCAACAATATCATCACCGATTCGAGATCTTTAATCTAACCAACCGAGCGGTTTTCCTTAAATCTCTCTGCTGCTAGACCACCAAGATTGTATGGCTTACCAAAACTACGTAAAGAAGGTACACTTTTCGTCCTATCGTCTCCACCATTGACTCACCCACCTAGAAACTGGCCCGATTTCTGTCTGAGACCTTACAACCATTCACTGGTAAGACCACCTCAGCTGTACTTAACTCAGCTCACTTGGTATCATTAATTAAGGACATCTCACTATCTCCAGGTGATTTGCTCGTTAGTTTCGATGTGGTTTCTTTGTTTACCAAAGTTCCTGTGCCTGACATCATTGCAATCATTGAAAATTTGGTCCAAGAAGGACTGAATGTTGATGTACCGGCCCTGGTGAGACACTGCTTCACCAACACTTACTTCACCTGGCATGGAACATTCTACAAACAATTTGAAGGTACCCCAATGGGTTTTCCCTTATCTTCAGTTGTAGCCAATGTTTTCATGGAAAAATTCGAGACAGATGCCATCCAGGCATCCACTTTATGTCTGTCCTTGTGGAAGAGGTACGTTGATGACACGTTCGTCATCTGGCCACATGGCCTACCAGCTCTGAACCAATTCCTCAACCACATCAATTCCATACACCCAGCCATCAAATTCACCATGGAGGTGGAAAAGAATGGCAAGTTACCATTCTTCGATGTTTTAATCGAAAAGAGACCAGATGGCTCAATGGGACACTGTCTACAGGAAAGCCACCCATACGGATGCCTACCTAATACCTGACTCCCACCACCATCCTGCCCAGAAGAATTCCCTCATCAAAATTCGACACCATAGAGCTCGATGTATATTCGACCATCATCACCTAGCCAGTGAACTGGAACACGTACACCAAGCTCTCAAGATGAATGGATATTCAGACTACACAATCCGTAAAGCTATCACCCCAACCGTTGGAAAATAACCATCTGAGGACCTAATCAAAACCATCACATTGCCATACATAGCAGGAGTCACCAAAAAGATTTCCAAAATCATGAGCAAACACAACATCCAGGTTCGATTAAACACAATACATAAAATTCGTGATCTGATCCCATCTGTGAAGGATGTGATCCCTAACATGCAGTATCCCGGCATCTACAAACTAAGCTCTGTCTGTGGCAGTAGTTACATTGGGGAAACTAAGCAACATGTTTCGGACCATGCTTATGAACATAAGGCAGATCTGAAACATGGTAGGACCAATACCGCGGCCGTAGCTGATCATAGTTTTAATGCGGTGGACTCATGAAATTGATTTCTCCAAGACGAGGGTACTTTGTGAGCCCACTGGCCATCAACAATGATTCGTTCATGAAGCCATCCATATTTATAGACACAGACACAATTTCAACCGAGAAGATGGGTACAAACTGAGCAATCATTGGAAGGACGTTATTAACCAGTTTAAGTCATAACTGGCTGTGATGTTTCAACCCTACCTTCCGATGTTAGTTGTTATTTCGGTTCTGATTTTACATTAACAGGTTAAATTTGTCACACTAACGTTGTAGATTTTTGTTATTATCTTTGAACCTATCTATGTGACTTTACCGAAAGACCCAAAGGATATGAATTCCTGCAGTCACGAAAGCTTTAAGTCAAGATTTAAATCTTAATTTCACAAATATTGGTGCTTGTTTGTAAAATTCTAAATGTATCCTGGTGGATTAAAAAGTGAAAGTGCAAACACGGATTTGTGCATCTTAAGCAAATTGCTGCTGGTAATTCCATAAAATGGACCCGCACCTCGGATTGCATGTACGGTGCGAAATAAGTTAAACATAAATATGACCCAATTACCTATCGGTGTGGATTTCCACAGAGACTATTATAAATCTGAAAGTGCCATAAAAAGATGAGTTGACAGCTATATTGTAACTTGCTGACCTGCCCACTGGACATCTGTGAAAATGAGCTTCATAGCTCATCAGAGTCATCCAGTCTAAATAAAGATTCTGATTCGTATATGTAGCCGACATATATAATGGCACGTACAATGATTAATGAATGCTACATTTTCTAGAAGAGAGTTCATAGTTTAACGAGATGAGTGAAGGCGCTGATGGTACTCTCCAACACACAACCGGCGTGCTGTACCAGTGATGAATTGGCACGTTCTGTTTATGTGACAACCCTTACTAGTTAGCTGTGTCGGGTGGTTGCTGGTTTAACGACACATTTATATTTTTACGCGATCTAACCCAAAAAAACCTCTATTATGGATTATGTTGGTCGCGAAAGCATACTACATGTTAAACTTATGTACTTTTAACTTTCGATTTAAAGCTTTCGTGACTGCAAGGATTCATCTTCTTTGGGTCTTTCGGTAAAGTCACGTAGAATGAGAATAAAATAATAAATTGATAAAATAAAATATCACAATAAAATTCTCACGACGTCTCGGCCACAACACAAGCGGCCTTCATCAGGTGAAGGGACGAGACTGTCTGGAGGACAGCGCTCCAGTCCTCCAGACAGTCTCCAGTCCTCCAGACAGTCTCGTCCCTTCACCTGATGAAGGCCGCTTGTGTTGTGGCCGAAACGTCGTGAGAATTTTATTGTGTTATTTTATTTTATCAGGTGAAGGGACGAGACTGTCTGGAGGACAGCGCTCCAGTCCTCCAGACAGTCTCGTCCCTTCACCTGATGAAGGCCGCTTGTGTTGTGGCCGAAACGTCGTGAGAATTTTATTGTGTTATTTTATTTTATAAATTTATTATTTTATTCTCATTCTACGTGACTTTACTTTTAACTTATTTTGCGCCGCAAGTAGCCAACTTTACTAATCGGAGGTGTGGGAGAAAGACAACAAACATCGCAAGAAAACTGCTACTTTAGCAATGTCAGATGTATTCTTAGTTTTTTCGGTAAAGTCACGTTGAAGAGAAACAACAAAATAACAAAATATATATAAAACAATAAAAAATTCTCACGACGTTTCGACCACAACTCAAACGGTCATCATCAGGTGTGTCGGTTTGCATAAATTTATTTAGAAAACGGCATATTTATTTATTTATTTATATAAAAAAATAACGTTTGCGTCACGCGCAACGATGGAAGTTTGCCAGGACTAGTCCATCTATTTTTTTTTTGAAAAGAGGAGGGGGGAGACGAAATTTGTTTTTATGTATGCTGTCTGAAAGGCACTGTAAGCGTGAACAATCAATCAAGAACTGAAATGATTTATCAAATCTTTCCAATGATTGCTAAGATAGAATCCATCTTCTCGGTTGAAATTGTCTCTGTGTTTGTATATGTGGATAGCCTCATGAACGAATCTCTCATGGAAGCCAGATGGCTTACAAAGAACCTCCGTCTTGGAAAAGTCAATGGCATGTGAGCCTACTGAATTAGAACAATGATCTGCTACGGCCGAGGTGTTGGTCCTACCGTGTTTAAGGTCTGCTTTATGTTCACGAATGCGGTCCGAGATATGGCGTTTGGTTTCTCCAATGTAACTACTACCACAGAGGCAACTTAGTTTGTAGACACCAGGGTATTGTATGTCCGGAATCACATCTTTTACAGACGGAACCAGATCACGGATTTTATGTAATGTGTTGAAATGGACCTGGATCTTGTGTTTATTCAAGATTTTGGAGATCTTTTTTGTGATCCCAGCAATGTAGGGTAAAGTGATGGTTTTGAAAGGCTCCTCAAGAGGGTTCTTCTTCATGGTTTGAGTGATAGCTTTGCGGATTGTATAGTCGGAGTAACCATTAGCCCTAAGAGCTTGGTGTACGTGCTTGAGTTCACTGCTTATGTGTTCCTGGTCGGATATGCATTGGGCTCTATGATACAGAGTCTTGATGAGAGAATTCTTCTGTGATGGATGGTGGTGGGAATCCGGTTTCAGATAAGCATCCGTATGGGTAGCTTTCCTGTAGACAGAGTGGCTCATTGAACCATCAGGTCTCTTTTTAATTAGGACATCCAAAAAAGGTATCTTGCCATCTATTTCGACTTCCATGGTAAATCTGATGGCTGGGTGTATGGAATTGATGTGGTCGAAGAATTGGTCTAGAGCAGGCCGGCCATGTGGCCAGATGACAAAAGTGTCATCCACGTACCTCTTCCATAAGGTTGGGCGCAGAGTGGCAGTCTGGATGGCGTCAGTCTCAAATTTCTCCATGAAAATGTTAGCTATAACTGGAGAAAGGGGGGAGCCCATTGGGGTGCCCTCAGTTTGTTTGTAGAAAGTTCCATTCCAAGTGAAGTATGTATTGGTTAAACAGTGTCTCACCAGGGGGGGTACCTCAGTGTTTAGTCCTTGATGAACCAAGTCTTCAATGATTGCAATGGTGTCAGGTACAGGAACCTTGGTGAATAAGGAAACTACATCAAAACTGACAAGCAGGTCGTCTGGGGACAGGGAAATACCCTTGATTGTTGATACCAGGTGAGTAGAATTTTGTACCGCAGAGGTGGTCTTTCCAGTGAAAGGACGCAGGATTTCAGACAAAAAACGAGCTAGTTTGTAGGTGGGGGAGCTGATAGTAGAGACTATGGGACGAAGAGGTGTATCAACTTTATGTATTTTTGGTAAGCCGTATAATCTTGGTGGCCTGGCAGCAGAAGGTTTCAACGAAAACTGTTTAGATTGATCAATTAATGCGGTTGAATCAGAAATTATTTTGTTGGTTTGTGTGACGAGGCTGTTGGTGGGATCTCTTTTGAGACTGACGCCATCCAGACTGCCACTCTGCGCCCAACCTTATGGAAGAGGTACGTGGATGACACTTTTGTCATCTGGCCACATGGCCGGCCTGCTCTAGACCAATTCTTCGACCACATCAATTCCATACACCCAGCCATCAGATTTACCATGGAAGTCGAAATAGATGGCAAGATACCTTTTTTGGATGTCCTCATTAAAAAGAGACCTGATGGTTCAATGAGCCACTCTGTCTACAGGAAAGCTACCCATACGGATGCTTATCTGAAACCGGATTCCCACCACCATCCATCACAGAAGAATTCTCTCATCAAGACTCTGTATCATAGAGCCCAATGCATATCCGACCAGGAACACATAAGCAGTGAACTCAAGCACGTACACCAAGCTCTTAGGGCTAATGGTTACTCCGACTATACAATCCGCAAAGCTATCACTCAAACCATGAAGAAGAACCCTCTTGAGGAGCCTTTCAAAACCATCACTTTACCCTACATTGCTGGGATCACAAAAAAGATCTCCAAAATCTTGAATAAACACAAGATCCAGGTCCGTTTCAACACATTACATAAAATCCGTGATCTGGTTCCGTCTGTAAAAGATGTGATTCCGGACATACAATACCCTGGTGTCTACAAACTAAGTTGCCTCTGTGGTAGTAGTTACATTGGAGAAACCAAACGCCATATCTCGGACCGCATTCGTGAACATAAAGCAGACCTTAAACACGGTAGGACCAACACCTCGGCCGTAGCAGATCATTGTTCTAATTCAGTAGGCTCACATGCCATTGACTTTTCCAAGACGGAGGTTCTTTGTAAGCCATCTGGCTTCCATGAGAGATTCGTTCATGAGGCTATCCACATATACAAACACAGAGACAATTTCAACCGAGAAGATGGATTCTATCTTAGCAATCATTGGAAAGATTTGATAAATCATTTCAGTTCTTGATTGATTGTTCACGCTTACAGTGCCTTTCAGACAGCATACATAAAAACAAATTTCGTCTCCCCCCTCCTCTTTTCAAAAAAAAATAGATGGACTAGTCCTGGCAAACTGCCATCGTTGCGCGTGACGCAAACGTTTTTTTTATATATAAATAAATAAATATGCCGTTTTCAAAATAAATTTATGCAAACCGACACACCTGATGATGACCGTTTGAGTTGTGGTCGAAACGTCGTGAGAATTTTTTATTGTTTTATATATATTTTGTTATTTTGTTGTTTCTCTTCAACGTGACTTTACCGAAAAAACTAAGAATATGAATTACTGCAGTCACGAAAGCTTTAAATCAAAATTTAATGTCAGATGTGTTTCAGAGCTTGTATTACACAAATGCTGAATAAGTTCCTGAGAGAAAATAAAACAATCGTCTTTGAAATTTGGGGTATGACTTGGTCATCTTGTGTAGGTGCAAGAGACTTTGGGACCAAACCTCCTCTGGGAGTTTGCGCTCTTCTCCGGCCTGTCTGTCAAAAACGTTCTGTGAGCACAGCCCAGGGTTGGAAAGCTTTCTCAAAGTGTGTTGAATCAGCTGACACAGCTAGGAGGTCCATTCATTTGCTTACCACCTTAGTCACGTCAGTCCGTAAAAAGCCTTGCAGAGCGGCAAATGCAAAGATACAGAGAGACTATGAATCAGCGGAAAACGGTTGGCATAATTGGTGAGTTGTGTAGTCATGGCAACGTGCATTGGGTAATTAATAGTAATGTGCTCCGAATGTCCCCATGTATATCCCCCCCCCCCCCCGGGTAGTCGTGAGTAATTTTAAAATTGGCAAAATGGGTCGTGACACTGGGCCCATTCTCCCAAAAACATATTTACAGGTTATTTAATAGCGATGCATCAATTAATTTATTCATTGATTAAAATGTATCCTTGTGCTCACAATGTGTTTTTAAATCTGATTAAAAATCGTTTTCCCCGGATTCAGGTGCATTCTAAGTGATGAGGTACATGAACACCCTGCAGATCACGCTCACAAAAAACATTTTTTGACTTGAGTCATAACCAAAGATTGGAAAATGCATTGAATCGTGGAGGGTATGAATGATTGTGCCTTATTTTTATAAATGATGGCAAAGCGTTTTCACTTAGGTTGAAAAATACATCCAACAATAATGCATTATTCCTAATGGTTTACTGCACCCTGCAAATCTCATTGTGGCTTTATCGCAAGGCTGTCCTTTAGTTTAAAAGCCGTATAATTTTTACGACTGTGTTCATGTGTGAAAGTGACAGTGCCTCAGTGAAATGCAGGGCACAGTGTTAAAGGGGCCACGGACGAATGACTGAACGGTACCGCCGAACACTGCCGCGCCTTGCTTGACCCAGACAGACGCCTTCAGCCGGTGAAAAAAAAGCCAAGGATTTTTTTCACGCCTCGTCAAATACGGGGCGGTGATAGATTGCGCTGGAACAGAGGCAACTCTCCACTTAACTACTCATTTGTTAACGGTCTTTCTCGGTTCAGACATGCTCTGTGTTTCGTTAGCGAGCATTGATCTCGGGCTTTTGTCTTTTTTGCCGAGTGCAGCTCCACTTGTGCCCAAGAAACGTACGCAACTGCCACATGCATATATAAAAGTCTTTCCTGGATTAGTTTTTTTTAATGTTGTAATCTGCACCGAATACATGGCAAGAAGCAAAAACCATCACGGGAACTCCGGTCATCCTCGTAGTGGCTTTTGGCGAACCATCCAACAAAGACGGTCACCGCATCACACGCTTTAAGATACGCTTCCGCGGCCATCTGGAACGCTCTTCTGATGTTAGGAAGCCATTGGAGCTATGCACTCTTAAATCTAGATTGTAAACTCCTTTTTGTGTTTAGTTTGTTGTTCTCCCCCGCACCTCCGATTAGCATGGTTGGCTACGTACGGTCCGTCAAAATTTCAACACACGTACAACATACATATATCTAGCTGGACTAGACTTCTTACTATGCCCTTTTGTCGGACATCTGTCAAGCTCCACACACCCCCACCCTCCCATCAAGGTGGTCTGGAAACACAGACCTTCCTCTTCCCCAGCACCATTTGATTGGAACCGGTCAGATCCCAATGTGGAACTAATCGAAACTGCTCATGTATTGATGGAGCTGTGAAAATCAAGTTATTACATTGTTTAAAGAGTGTACATTGTGCTCCAAATGTTACTTCCGTGTACTTAATTTTACAGGAATTTTATAACTCATAACATTTCATACCATATTAAAGTTAGTATTTTCACAGTTCAGTTCTGCTATTATATCTCAAATATTTAGTTATTGCTTTACTTATCTTTAAATTGCCTTATATTTTACTTTGGTATGTATTTGGCACAGTGGTTAGCAACACTGTACTCTGAACACGGAGACCCAAGTTCAAATCCAGGCCATGGCTCACACATAAGCGGCAGTGATATTTGAATTGGGCTGTGGTAGGTGAAGCAAGCCTGACTCTGCTGCTAGACACTGAATGTCAACACCGGTTTAGAGTCTGCTTGTATTCAACCAATGCTTAGAGCAAATACATTCCCAGAAGGCCGTGTGCCCGATAGGATGTATAAAGTAATATTTAGATATTTAAATGCAAAGACAAATATGAATGAGTATCGTCAACTTATTTATTTTGGTTAAGTATGGTCAGACAACCTCCATAACTGGCATGGCATCCAGAGGCCTTCATCCAGAGGCCTTCATCCAACAGTATGTTGTATGGTGAACTTCTTTCGCACCGTACGTAGCCAATCGTGCTAATCGGAGGTGCGGACTTTGAGGAGCTTAACAGAGGACTGGCAATAAATGTTTTGGGTTGTGCTTTGTGGCTTACATCTGCCGTTTGAGTAAATTTTACCTGGGACAGATATATCATCTCGACTACCTGGAAATGAGCTGTGAAAATGAGGAATTTCTCCTGCTTAGATAAATATGGATAAAATAATCTATCAAAATAATGCATCACATGTACCAAGCAATCGTGGGCCATATCTGGAATTGCATAACCAGTATGAATTTACAACCACGCGGCAGCCTTAGGACAATGCCCCGCACTGAAATGAGTATTTGCAAATCTGCATTGTAACAAGATTTGCCAGTCTTCGTATTTGATAAGAAAATGCCAAAGCAAACATTCTCAATGTTGCTTTACCCAGTTTGAGCAGGCTTGAAAGCTTTAATTCCTTGACATACACATACTCTTAAACGGAATGCTAATGCTTTTATATATATGATGAAACATTAAATTGGTGATGCTCCCCAATTGCAATTTCCATTTTCCCTCCAATAGACCAAGACTGCTGCACTGTATACTGTACACTGTTCATATATAACAAATGCCGCTTGCTGCCAGAGGTTCTTAGTTGAAGCCCAGCAGCCGTCCTAGTTAATCATCGCAATCATTCACCGTGAGCAGGGTCGGCAACCTGTGGCTCTGGAGCCGCATGCGGCTATTTAAGGACTGCATCATGACGTTATTTATTAAAGACCACCACTGCCTCGTATTTTTTTTTTACCAAATTCGTAAACAATTGCTCTTCTTGTTAGTTTTGTTGCTGACCCCTTGACCATGAGCCACAGTGGCGAGATGTTAACTACCTCGCCTGGTATACAGGAGGTTGTGGGTTTGATCCATACCCTGACGCCTGCATACTTTGGAGTTTGCGTATTCTCCCCTTGGTCGTGTGGATTTTTCTCCCTGTACTCTGGTTTTTCCCTCCCCATTTTGAATCAACGTGCGTTCAGAATATGTCTGCAATAAATTTCCACGTGACAAGCCACTTCGTTGAGCTATCATTTGTGGCCAGTCACTTCTGAAAAAGAGCTAGAGCTCAGTGGACATTAACTGGTAAAATAAAAATAGTTCCATAGTTTAGTTTGATGAGCAATCCACTCCTGGATGAAGACTTTCCCCGAGCTACCGCCACACTGTGGGCGAGAATTACCCGAGCCATGGACAGGTCCCGGCGGAGGAGTGGCCGTTGGCAGCGAGCCGCGTCCCACCCGGTGGACACCGAGTGCCGTCGAGGCGGCGCCGTCTCCGACCGCCGGGGCCTCGCGTCTCCCGTCGCGCCGGGGCCGCCATGGCCCTGCGCCGTCACCAGCCGCCCCGGTACGGTCGCCACTAATGCACCGGCAAACGCGCTCTGGGAGCGGGACGGCCGCACCGGGTCGTGCCGTGCCAAAGGTTGCTCTCGCCGGTCGCCCGCGGCAGCGAAAGCGGTGGCCGGGCGTCGCTCCTCAAAGACGCTGGCAAATGGAATGCGAGTGGAAATGAGAGCGGTGTCAGTTAATGACCACAGAGGCTTTCTTACCAAATAATTGTATTATATTTTAGAATTTATCACTTTGCATTGCTGAAGAGAGGATTAATAATGAGATACATCATTCGTTCGCGTTTGGGGATTTTCTTACCGCGCCATGTTGTTCTAAGTGATGTTTTCACCTTGGCTGGCTATTTCAGGAGTGGTCAAACTTTCCTAACCCTATGAGCCACAATATTTATATGGCTGAGAGCTACGAGACACACGGAATCTTACACGTGCATTCTCTAGCACGGCCAATTCACTTGTGCTGGTTGGCTGCAGAGTTTATATTCATTTGTGCACTGTGCCATGAAACCTGTTACCCGTGTTCGATTCCCAGCCACAGCTAACATCGGTGTTAACAGCGCCATCCCTCTTCACCAACCCGCGCTGACAAGCTTGAAGAAGTTTGGTTAACTAACCTTTATGCCCTACACAATCTAGGGAAGTCTGTGTCCAGCAGTAGATTGACAAAGGCCTGTACATTATTATTTCTTTTGATAAACACGTTATAAGTAGTGCCCTGTTACAAGGTGCCACAAACATGCCAGAGGGCTGTTGAGTCCATTGAACCGCAGAGTGTTGATGGTGTCGAGCAGACATATCACACGCACTTACACTACCGTCTTGGACGACTGGAAATTCAAATAGCTCCAGTGCCACTTAACACAGCCAAGCATTGCTCTTGCTGTAAGAAGACAAGTTTACTTGCTCAGTTTCCATGAACAGCTTGACATTTAAATGTCCTTTGGTATTATACAAAGCACACAAAGCTCCATTTGAAATTATAATTCCGTAAAAAAATTAAACATCCAATTATATTTTATTGACGTTTTCTTTCAAGAAAAATCTTAACATATCATGAAATCTAAAGTTTATGATGGCATGGTTATATCAACATAATTATTATTTAAAGCTTGGAATATTAAAGTTGCGATTTTTTTATTTGATATAAAGACTATCGAAATGCTGTAAAATAATTACAGGAGCTGGTCCATGATCGCCAGCCATGACCAATCTACTGCTGTATGAAGGCCTCTTGAAGACATCTCTCCCGGTCCTGCGATGTAACAATACATCCAGGGCCTGCACGCGAGCTGATTCCATCGCTCCATCTCTTCAGTGAGAGGGTTGGAAATGAGAAGAAATTAGTGGGGGAACTCCTAAATGATTCCCCCCACCCCCCAGATCTGGACTGTACACTAAATCTGAGGAGGAAGAGCTTTGCTCTATCTGTGGGTGTCTGTGGCTCTCTGTGCACGTCTGTGGTTATCTGTAGATGTATGTGAGTCTCGTCTAGGGATCTATCGGAGTCAAATAAATAAAAATATGAATGCTTGATTCCTAGCGGAACTCAGTCAGGTTTAAATGTTCACTCCCACCATGGCATTCTGGTCCATTTCGATCACTGCTTAGTGGATGCACTCTCGACCGTGTTTTCCTCCTTTTCCTGCCACTCTTTTGTGAGTCTCTACTCAATCTGTTCACCCACATAAAATACACCCCTTGAAATTTTCCAAGCATCTCAATGCACAGCCTCCTAAAACGTTGTAACTAATGCACTATAATCTTCTTTAATCTTCTAAACAGATTAGGTCTGGGATTATTTTTTACGCCCATCTTAAGCGATGCAATCGGTATTTTGTTGTAAAGGAAATACACTTAGGACTCTAACCAGACATTATCAGAAAAAAAGATGAGTTAATCAAGACACGTCTACCAGCACTGCTCAGAATCAAATTAACCGCAACAACACAAATGCAGCTTTCACTCACCACGCCAATAGTCCTCTTCTCAAAACCACTTGAGACACGTGGTTTAACAAGAGTGCTAATCAATTTCACAAATTAACCAGAGATCCTGCATTCGAATACATGCGGCAGTATGTGATTAGACTGGGTGCCCAAGTTGAGTGAGTTGATGGTCTCAGTCCGGGTCACAAATGACTGCACACAATAAACAACTCACATTCATTAATTTTGCTATATTCCAGCTCTGAGAATTAAAACTTTGGTTTGACTGTCGTGTGACAAACATTACTCTCATATACAGTGGTTGGAAATAGGTTGCCCTCTCCTATGTGGATCAGAGGTCACTTAAAGGAATCTCAGAGGTAGCTTTGTGGCACCCGCTACAGCGGACTGTCCCATAACAGTAGGACGAGATGCATTGCTCTGTGAGACTTCCGAAAGAATCCTTCCATGACGCGACGCGGAGAGCATAATCGAGCACAACATTTGAGCCTTATGGTGGGACCCCGGGGTCCCGAATAAACGGAAGTCAAAATCGCAATTAACTCATTTATTGTTGGCGACTCCGTCCCACCGCGAACACAAACGCCGCGACTCGCCTGGCGCGGATCGCTCTGTTCTCGTGTCCAAGCGCAGCGGCGAGGACGAATGTGCACAAGAGCTGAACAAGCGAATGCACTCCATGCTCGGGTGTGGGCAGGATCATAACAAGTCTTATCCAAAGCTGCTCAAACTGACTACACGACTCAAGTCCTTTATTTGTCATCACGGTATGCATAATACAGTGAAACTGCTCTCTTATCGTCATCATTATTATTTGTGACCTACCAATGTCTGCAGCCAGGATCAATCGATGACAATCCTATTACCTGCAGATATTTAACAGATGAGATGCGTTGCACCGTTAGTCATATCAAACAGGAGTATTATAATACTTCTCTTGTCCGTATGCATCTGTGCAGATAGGTTTTTTTTGCGGTTAAGCCATAGTCCCCACATACCGCTCGTATCAATGCGGATAAGAGGAGCGGCGATCCACTACTCTATAGAGTAACATTGGTATAAACGCTTGTTACAATATGAACAGCGCATTGACAACGCGTACTATTTACCTACTGTTTACAAAGTGTGTTCACAAATCCACACTGAGAAACACGATGATTGACAGAGGGGTGTAAATTATTTTTTCGATAATGTATTTATATAGAGGTACTGCAGGTAAGTAGTTTGCAGTTTTAAAGGCATCGATTATCAAGACAACACTTGCCACCATCCTTCAAACCCATTGGTGAAAAAGAGCAACGTTTTTGTTTACATCATAATTTCATGTTTACATTATATATAATATAATGTTTACATTATATAATATATAATATAATGTTTACATTATATATAATGTCTATAATGTTTATGCGAGAGCCGGGACCTTATGGGACCCCGGGGTCCCGCCATAAGGTTCATTTAGGGAAATGACCAAAAGTTATGACTGGAAAGCAGAACCAGTACGAGACGGAAGGCAGCGTGCACAACAATCTGCGCATTCACGAGCCGCTTTTCACAACACGCGTGTGCGAGTTGGCCAGGGACGTGCGGTCAGGGGAGGCAGGGGAGGCAGAGCCTCACCTGTCATACTCCAATTAAAATAGCTGTTACGAAAAGTAAAAAAAAGAATCAAATGGAATAAATATTAAGATTTTTCCACTGGTCTGTGTTATAAATGTTATTTCTGTACGATTCCAATCATTTTTATAGTCAAAATCGACAAATGTGCGGAGTTCCGCTGCAAAAACAGGAAGAGACGAGAGGTGAGGCAGCGACGAGCTCAGCCTCCCCTCTGATTGCGCAACCCCTCAGTAACTGGATGGAGCGCGGGCAATAAGCGCGTGCCTGTTACTATCTCAGTATGTCATCAATATAATGTTTGTAGACCCCTTCATTTCATGTCCTCGCCTTCCATACTCCAGGTAACTTATTTCACGTATGTGTATAAAGATACTTAGGCTCGCTGGTCTCGTCATGAAACTGCAATGAAAAAGCACCAGGGGAGGCAGCTATCACATCTGCCTCACTGAGGGGGACGTGTCTAACACGCCCCCCTCCGTGAGGCCACGCCCTCCTCCGTGTGTGAATCTGTGCCTCCCCAACCATTGACCTCACCGCACGCCACTGCCGTTGGCATCGCCTAGCAACCGATCGGCGTCCCTCCTTTACCGATAGAAGGCACCGTCAAGCGAGGCAGTCAGCTGGCTGCACGTGGCACCAATGCCCATTATTGATTCACAAGAGCTGATCGTCGTTAGCTGTTCTCGTTCCACGCGCGACAGCTCAGATTCGCTCGCCTCGCTGACTCATCGAGGCGAGTTTCAGTGCAAGACGCTGGCTGCTATCGCACTGAACATGTTACAGCTTAATTGTCGTCATCAGCATCGTAGGTCAATCCGCTGCTGGATGAACGCATCCCCAAGCCACGGGCAGCTATCTGCGTAGCAAGACAAATATCTCTCGTATAGCCTTAAACGACTGTTGGGGCAAGTGCTGTTTGCGAGCACCTATGAAGGCCGGCACGGCACACGAGGGGGTGGATGGCCAGCACCACGCCCGGCCGCCTTTGTCTCTCCACTGTTGTCGGTCGTGAGCAGGATTCGAACTCGGGACGCCGGGTTCGTAGTAATAATTATCTCGCTAGCCCCCACATACGAGCCGATTCCATCTCCCCGGTTGGATTCCCCTCGGATGCGTTCCATTCCGTGGCTTCCACTCCGTCATTGCTCTCGACCAGCGACCACCGTCAACGACTCTGACGGTTTACTATCCAGGCTAAAAAGACTGCTGCAAAATCCATTGCTCCCACGTCCACGCTCGCCTGCCTTCAACTCGCACTGACCCCCGTGGGGAAGTATGGTCGAATAACCCCCACGACCTAGAGGTTAGTCATCCAGCAGTGGATCGAAACACGGCTATTGCACATTCGGATTATTGAAGGTGTTGTCTAGTATTCAATAGCTACGATAAGTGTGACTCTTATATGCGTTTAGGTTTGCTGTGGTCATAAGGCTTGCGTTAAAAATAAGATACAAATCTTGTGTCTAAGCAATGCGTCGACTGATTGTGTATGGGATCAAATGTATCGAGTAGACGCGGGCTCTTGATGCAATACTGGGCGATCCATATATAGATGCCCCATTGAGTTAAAAATCTCCATTCTCAACGGTGATTGAACGTTGTGAACGTGGTGGCTCTAGTGTTTTAGAGAGGATAATTAATTCAACGTATTTAATAGTATTGGGACTGGTGGGAGATAATGCAGAGAGCGAGGTTCTGAAATACGATGTCACTTTCGCAATAGGGTAACGAATCTACGTGTTTTAGGGGGGTATCTATTACTTGAACACCATATACTTGCCAACATTGTAATAAATCATGTGTACACAACAATACGCCGCTGTGGCATTGCTAGGCTACCATGAGAATGGAAATAAAAAACTACTAAATCAACAATAATATAACTTTGAACAAACACAAAACATACCTGCTGGCTTTGTGGGTCTGTAACCTTGCAGTGGCTGAGGTTGGTCGAAGTCTTCTACCCAGCGACATGCTTAGTTTATGTCTGTAGGTCTCTATGTATGTTGAACGTCTTTCGCACCGTACGTAGCCAACAGTGGTCTTCGGAGGTGCGGCCGATGTACAGAGCGGGAGAGAGGCGCAGTGACAGCGGCTGAGCGGTCACTCCACAGTCGGGTGGCAGGGCTGCCGTCGTTCTAGGGCGCTGGTCGGTGCCGCGTGTCCCAAGGGACACGAACCGTGACCTCCCGAGAGACCTCCCGCACAGAATGAAGTGTCCACGGAAAGAATTGCCCAGCAGCTGCAGCCTACGGACAGCAAAGACAAACAGCAGTAGCTGCTGCTGTTGCCTGGACCGTGTTCTAGTGTTTGCTCCCGGCTGTGGCGAGTCGCCTATTGAGCGCGAATCGCACCACCGACCTCGACTCCCCACGCGACAGCCACAACACACACAACAAGCGGGCACATAGCTACCATGGCACACGCTAGACGGGCTACACACCACGAGTGTTAATCACCACCGAGACAGCCGCCTAACGTGGGTGCTCATGGCTACAGCCGGACAGAGCAAGGGAAAACACCTTCATATGGACTTTGCCGCTTTTGTTGTTATTTTAAAGAAGTGCGTTGCTGTGTTTTTAAAAAGCTAAGCCGGTATCTCTCAGCGTCTAAGTCCACTACATCGTGAATGGGGGCGGCGCGCAATGTGTTTTACCGTTAGCGCCACCACCTGCGATTCAACACTTCTTTATATAAAGTATACACCACTACACGTACACATTACTGTCGATACTCTTTGGGTCTTTCGGTAAAGTCACGTAGATAGAATTTTAAAAAAATCACGATGTTTCGATCGCAACACAAACAATCGTCCTCAGGTGAAAAAATAGAGCTTTTATTTTTCTATCTACGTGACTTTATCGAAAGACCCAAAGAGTACATTAATGTATGTTCAACTTCTTTCGCAGAACTTTAGCTAGTTACTACTTCAGCCCACGGGTGTGTTGGAGAGTAAATCCACAACATTTACAATTTCAGTACGACGTTTCGCTGGTAATTACATCCAGCATCATCAGGTGATTTGCCAGACTCGTGCAGAAATCCACCTGCTTCCAGTCTTAAATAGAGCAAGACGACGTCACCGCTGAACCCATCAGGCGCACTACTGCACGTACACGCGTGGAAGAGGAAGACAATTACTTATAAAGGAAGCACATACTAATTAAATTATTGCTAATCTATTATATTATTACAATAACCCCCCTCCCCCGCCTCTGATTTCTGCACCTGATGGATTCAGTGATGACGTCGTCTTGCAGACCCACCTCTCTCTCTGCCCCCCCCCTCTCTCGAATTGACCAATCTTTGGAGAACGTAATCAACCAGGCTATGCGTTAACTGTGTGTTAGCCGACTCTCTGTGTAGCATTACATTACATTTCCAAGATTTGCTAAATTTTGTTTTCTCAAACTATTTCTCTCTCTCTAAAATGTACCAGGCTCTCATAGGTCCATTCGCTCTTTCTCTCCCCTGGCCGCTTTGGGGTGGATTTCCACACAACTATCTCTAAAATTTACCAGACTTGCTGGGTCTTTCTATCCCCCTGCCACCGCGGGGTTGATTTCCACACAGCTCTCTCATTGACATGCTAATTTCTCTGCTCCAGCAGACCCACCTCTCTCTCTGCCGCCCCCCCCCCCCTCTCAATTTAAGGCCTCGAAACAGAGGCATTGAGTCTCTGTGTGTCTATGTTGTGTGTCTCTCTCTGTGTCTCTGTGTTGTCTCTCTCTGCTTTTGTGTCTGTCTGTGTGTCTCCGTGTCTGTGTTTTGTCTCTCTCTCAAATTTAGTTGTACCTGATGACGATTGCTTGTGTTGCAATCGAAACGTCGTACTCTATTATTTAATTCGTTTTCTTTCTACGTGACTTTACCGAGAGAACAAAAGAGCATATTGTAAATGTTGTGTATTTACAAATTGGCGCATTGTTTACATGACAAACCTTACTGGCTGTGTCGGGTGGAGGGGTACGACACATTTATACTTACGCGATCTAACCCAAGATTCCTGACATGCAATATCCCGGCGTCTACAAACTAAGCTGTATCTGCGGCAGCAGTTACATTGGGGAAACTAAACGACATGTCTCGGACCGTGTACGTGAGCATAAGGCAGATTTGAAACATGGGAGGACCAATACTTTTGCCGTGGCTGATCATTATTTTATTGCAGCTGGCTCACGCGAAATGTATTTCTTTAAGACAATGGTACTTTGCAAGCCTACTGGCTATCAACACAGATTCGTTCATGAAGCCATCCATATATACAGACACAGACACAATTTCAACCGAGAGGATGGTTATAAACTCAGCAATCATTGGAAAGATTTAATCAACCAATTTGGGTCATGACTTGATTTGTGTTTTCTTGTCAACCTCCACCGTCAGCAGTGTGGTGTGTGGAGCCAGGTGCAGTGATTGCCTGGCGGCCCTTTGATTGGTGTAGTTGCTTGTCTTTCTCCTACATTAAAATTAGCTGCCCTGCCCATGCTGCTGACACACTCGGGCTACACCCATCTCTAAACCTTCATAAACAGTTTGCCTTTAGAGGCTAACCCCTCTTTTCCTGATGACGACCGCTTGTGTTGCGATCGAAACGTCGTGGTTTTTGTTTTTATATTTTATTTTTATTACTGAAAGAACTAGTACTAAGCCTACATTATAGACTGCCAGTACACTCACTCAGGTTAAGAACCATTGCTACAGTCTACATTACAGACTGCCAATACGCTCACCAGCTTAAAAACCAGGCTACAGTCTATATTATAGACTGCCAGTACACTCACCGAGGTTTTAGAACCAGGCTACAGTCTACATTATAGACTGCCAGTACACTCACCCAGCTTAATAACCATTGCTACAGTCTTCATTATAGATTACCAGTACACTCACCAAACTTAATAACCAGGCAACAGTCTACATTAAAGATTACCAGTACACTCACTCCGATTAAGAATCAGGCTACAGTCTACATTAGTGTTTATTTTGTTTTCATGATTTTTCATTAACTTTTTTTTCAATCTACGTGACTTTACCGAAAGAACCAAAGAATAGAAAAATATTTGTAGAACAGGGGTAGCATGGAGTGGTGGTGCGGTGGTTAGCACTTTGAGCTATGCACATGGCAACTTGAGTTCAATTCTCAGCCACGGCTAATATAAGTGGTGACTGATATCCCGACCCCCTCCTTCACCTTTAATAAATCAAAAGACTTAGTAAACAAGTATTTAATTATGACAATCTTGGAACAATTGACAATGGCGAGATGGCATTTCAGCATTTTCCTACAGCCCAAGACTAGTGAACAGTTCGTGTTAAATTGTTTATTTAAATAAAGCTTTTATATTATAGTTTTGATAAATGTAAAAAAAACAATCTGAACACAAAGACTCTGACATTGCACAAAACATGTGTAATGACAGGGTGACATCTGCTGGCCGGAAAGGGAATCACGGGAGCGGGCACAAATAAGTACTAACCAATCAGAGAAGGAGGTGTATCTGGGGCAAAGGTAACAGGTGGGGTTAGCCGAGATACTCCGGAAACCTGCTCGAAGGTTCCATGAGAGGGCGTGGCCGGAGGCGGGGCCTAGCCACTCCTGAGGGGATATAAAAAAGAGCGGACTGGGGGCTCGGGACTCGTGTGTGGGGTCCTGGGTCCTGGCTGCATTGCTGCTCGCCGACATCTCTCTCCGTCGTCCGGCCACGTGGAAGATCTCCTGCGTGGTTTCCATCGCCATCATCATCACGCCACCAGCCAGCGGCGTGGCCGAGTGAGGGAGATGGGACCACGCCGAGTGACCGGCTGTGTGTATAGCCAGAAGAGGTGTTAATACCTAGAGTTACGCTCCCTGTGAGGAAGAACAAGTGTTGGCCTGTGTTGTGCCTGTTGTGAGTAATAAAGAAGAAGTACCCTCTACACCAGCGGTCTCCAAACTTTTTGGCACCAGGGACCGGTTTCGTGGAAGAATATTTTTTCACGGACCGGGGGGGAGGGGGGGTTCATCATTGGGTCTTTCCCCCTTTTCAAAGAAGCTCTCCAGCGACATTTGTTTTTTACTTATTTTGTCTAGGCTTAGCTTGTGGGCTTACCAAAACTGTGACTGAGACAAGTGCGCAGTGCGGGAAAGAGGCGCGGACGGAAGTGGTAAATAAAATAATGGGCGGGCCACGCGCGGACTAAAATAAGTGTCGGATTCTGACTTCTCATAAGGAGCGCGCAACCTAGATCCCTTGCATGCGCAGTTTACAGTAGGGTTTGCGCTCCTATGAGAATCTAATGCCGCCGCTGATCTGACAGGAGGCGAAGCTCAGACGGTAATGCGAGCGATGGGGAGTGGCTGTAAATACAGATGAAGCTTCGCTCACTCGCCCACCGCTCACCTCCTGCTGTGCGGCCCGGTTCCTAACAGGCCACGGACTGGTACCGGTCCGCGGTTCGGGGGTTGGGGACCCCTGCCCTACACGACGTGTTGCGGAAGTCGCTCATTACACTTGCAGTGACATTGTTGGATGTCACTGTGTATGTCACTGTGTGAAGCCAGCCAGGGAGAGGCACGGCGCGCGATGTATTGATATCACAGACACCACTAAAGGTGGATGCAGTACCGGCCCTAGCGGAGCTCGATGAGCACTGACAGTGATGGATGGCACCACGCTCTGCGTGCAGTGGCAGCCCCTACAGGACAGAGGGCGAGAGTGCCGGACACAGTACGAGGTTACAAGGGGGCCATGGCACTCTGGTTGAACCCGGAGGAGACGTGACCGGAGGTGTCTACCCGGGGGACCCCCAAAGGAGGGCTTGGGGACCACGTGTCCAAGTGGAGATCCTCCTCGAGAGTTCTCGAGCGTGGGTGTGGCTAGGGGCGGGGCCAGCCCCACCCCTAGTTATAAGCCAGAGCCCTGAGAGGCACTGGCTGCTGTTGTCATCCTGAAGAATCAACGTTCCACGTTCCACGTCCAAGAAGAGTCATCAACATGTGGACCTGGACCCAAGCTGGGGTCCCGTCCATTGTAGCTACTCCGAGTGTAATTAGTGTAGTTAGCCTGGTGGACCACCACCATTGGTTGTTATCTGGTGAAGGGGCAGTTACCCCTTTGTGTTATCGTGTTGGTATCAATAAACGTGTTGCCTCCAGTTCTAGTGTGCACCTAAATTGAACCCACTGCGTGTAAGCAGCTTTCATCTGTCAATGATTGTTGGCTGACTCGGAATTCTACAAAGGTGAAAACAAATCCGATGTGAATTGTGCCCTTTGCCTGTAATATCTGTAGTGGATTAACATGCGCATACAGGGTGGATGGTAAAGACGCGTAAGTAATGGGCAGTGGGGTCACGTCGGGCTGGCCAGGTGCGGCAGCGGGGAACTGTGAAGTAATGACGGGCCAATTAAGTTGGTAAGCGATGTATGGCTGTGATTGGCCGGGGTTGTTGTTAAGGGCGGAGTGGCGCCGGAATGTCTGGTGATAGAGGGGGCAGAAAACAAGTGCGGGGGATGCGGGGCGTCGGGGGCACGTGGCCTAATTAATTGGTTGTTAATGAGAACGGGGATATATTCAGGAGACCGGGAGAACGAGGGGAGTGGTCGCTGGGACTGGAACGAAGCAGGTCGGGGAGAAACGGAGAGAAGACATAGGAGACAGAACAGGCTAGCAGTGGAGCAGAGACAAGCAGAGACAAGCAGAGACCAGCAGAGACTGAGAGCGATAGAGACAAGCAGAGACAAGCAGAGACGGAGCGAGAGCGAGATGCAGAGACAGAGTGAGGCAGAGACACAGCGAGCGACGGAGACAGGGACACAGTGAGCGACGGAGAGAGACAGGGACACAGCGAGCGACGGAGAGAGACAGGGACACAGCGAGCGACGGAGAGAGACAGGGGCGACGCAGAGGGACGGAGAGAGACAGGGACGACGCAGAGGGACGGAGAGAGACAGGGATGACGCAGAGGGACGGAGAGAGACGGGGACGACGTAGAGGGATGGAGAGAGACAGGGACGACGCAGAGGAACGGAGAGAGACAGGGACGGAGAGAGACGGGGACGACGCAGAGGGACGGAGAGAGACGGGGACGACGCAGAGAGACGGGAACGACGCAGAGGGACGGAGAGAGACGGGGACGACGCAGAGGGACGGAGAGAGACGGGGACGACGCAGAGGGACGGAGAAAGACGGGGACGACGCAGAGAGACGGGGACGACGCAGAGGGACGGAGAGAGACAGGGACGATGCAGAGGGACGGAGAGAGACGGGGACGACGCAGAGGGACGGAGAGAGACAGGGACGACGCAGAGGGACAGTGAGGGATAGGGGAGGAAGTGGAGTGAGCGAGACAGGTGGAGCACGGCGAGCGAGCTGCGGCTAGGCGGAATGACGAAGTCACAGACGTAATGCGAAGAGTTGTAATAAAAGTGGTGTCGGAGAAAACAATAAAGTTGTCCGCGTGAAGTCAACCACTACATATCCAATACATTCAGAAGGAAGAGAACATTTTCATTCCTTGGTTTGATAGCCTAATATGGGAGTTGACTCTATAGTTTTCCAAATAAAAGTCTTCACTTGAGGTAAAAGGAATAATGCAACTATAACAAATTTAAACTGCAGTTCTGGGACAAAACGGTTGAACCCTTTGGGCTTGTGCCTTTCAGTTCTCATTCCACCTGGAACTCCACTGACAATTTCATTACGAAGCTATCTGATATTATATTGGTGAATGGTATGAGTATTTCAGATCGTCTA
The DNA here is from genome assembly GCF_048934315.1 of Petromyzon marinus. Taxonomy (NCBI): domain Eukaryota; kingdom Metazoa; phylum Chordata; class Hyperoartia; order Petromyzontiformes; family Petromyzontidae; genus Petromyzon; species Petromyzon marinus. Next base: position 342,877 of record NC_133684.1, on the reverse strand, counting down.
CAATTTATCAAAGGGAATTCATCAAGTTTAAGCCCCAATTATAAAGTCAATTATGCAAAATGAAAATGCAACCCAGGTTTTTTCGAAAGCCACTTTAGTCTTTTGCTGATGGCCAAGATATGGCTGCAGCAACTGACATTTGCATTAAAACATGTGATAAGGTATAACGTATACTATACTTGGATTTCTGTGTCATAAAATGTAGATATGAGAAGTACAGACAATTCAAATTTCGATTTAAAGCTTTCGTGACTGCAAGGATTCATCTTCTTTGGTTCTTTCGGTAAAGTCACGTAGAATGAGAATAAAATAATAAATTGATAAAATAAAATAACACAATAAAATTCTCACGACGTTTCGGCCACAACACAAGCGCTGGAGCCGTTCGCTCCAGCGCTGTCCTCCAGACAGTCTCGTCCCTTCACCTGATGAAGGCCGCTTGTGTTGTGGCCGAAACGTCGTGAGAATTTTATTGTGTTATTTTATGTTATCAATTTATTATTTTATTCTCATTCTACGTGACTTTACCGAAAGAACCAAAGAAGATACAGACAATTCAATTAACAAATGATAAAATATTAACACGGTAGGGCATCAGTTTCTTTCAGGGCATCTGTTCAATAGTAGATTGGTATGAAATACATGGCTAGAATCCATGGAGGTGAATGGTTCTGTTAATATTTATATAAATTATGCTTAGTTTAATCCCTTAATGTAAAAACAATGTCCTATAATTGAATTGGCAAAAAAGTTTGATCATCCCACAGTTTAGGTCAGAGCACAGAAAGCTTCGTGATTTAGTCTGAAATTAATTCCTAATCATTTTTAAATGATCCTGCCTTATCTCTAGTCTGGGCAACAGTAATTGATGGACTGAAATCATGGTCAGTTGTCATATACATCAAAACAGTTGCTAAGATACAGACGGAACAGGCATAAGGCACATTTGGAGTACGGTATAAAATTCATGACTTTATGTTATTTCCTCCAAGTCACTTGTATGTTAGAGGCAATGTGCATGAAAAGCATAGCATAATTTTTGCATGATAAAAAAACACAATTTGCTGACACAATCGCCTTTTAAACCGATTTGACTGATTTAAAAATCAGCACATATCCCAGAACCCACTGTTTACCTTGCTTTGTATAATGGGGTTTGTTGAAAAACTATTTAAATAATTTTCGATTTAAAGCTTTCATGACTGCAAGGATTCATCTTCTTTGGTTCTTTCGGTAAAGTCACGTAGAATGAGAATAAAATAATAAATTGATAAAATAAAATAACACAATAATATTCTCACGACGTTTCGGCCACAACACAAGCGGCCTTCATCAGGTGGAGGGGACGAGACTGTCTGGAGGACAGCGCTGGAGTGAGAAAGCCACGCTGAGATCACGACCTTTAAGCTGTGTGAGAAGAAACAAAGCGCCTTGACAAAGGAATTAGCATATAATTTAGCATTGAAATGGCTGAGTGATTAGCTTGTGACTGGTCACAGAAAAGGCTATGTTAAAGTTAAAGCATACACATCCGCAAAGGCACAATATATAATTGTATTGTATACAATATATAATTGTATATTGTATTGTATACCCAGTTACTGTGAATAGCTCAGATGTGTAGGCCTTAACTTCAACATAGCCATTTCTGTGACCAGTCACAAGCTAATCACTCAGTTATTTCAATGCTAAATTCGCCTAGTTATTTCAATGCTAAATTCTCCTGTTTGATTTGTACTAGGTGCCTCGGTGAATGTATATGCTCTGACTTTAACATAGCTATTTCTGTGACCAGTTACAAGCTAATCACTCAGCTATTTCAATGCTAAATTCTATGCTAATTCCTTTGTCATGGAGTGCCTCTGCTGATGTGTATACTTTAACTTAGCTATTTCAATGCTAAATTCTATGCTAATTCCTTTGTCAAGGGGTGCCTTTGCGGATGTGTATGCTTTAACTTTAACATAGCCTTTTCTGTGACCAGTCACAAGCTAATCACTCAGCCATTTCAATGCTAAATTATATGCTAATTCCTTTGTCAAGGCGCTTTGTTTCTTCTCACACAGCTTAAAGGTCGTGATCTCAGCGTGGCTTTCTCACTCCAGCGCTGTCCTCCAGACAGTCTCGTCCCCTTCACCTGATGAAGGCCGCTTGTGTTGTGGCCGAAACGTCGTGAGAATATTATTGTGTTATTTTATTTTATCAATGTATTATTTAAATAATATTTTACTTCATAATTTATTCTTTGTTGAAAAACTATTTAAATAATATTTTACTTAATAATTTATTCTTTAGATTTTTATATATATGACAAAAACTTAGTAAAAATAGACAAGGGAATATTTCAGTAAACTTTACTTCACCGAGTGATAATTATCACGCCCTAAAATTAAGCCCAAAACTTGTACGTAGGTATTATGTTGAGTGTATTGATTATTTTATTTTTAAAAACTAAAACAGATACAAATACCAGAAATGTATCAATAAGATAGTCGTCATATGAAATGGCAAGATATGTGAATTAGACCATTAAATTGTCTTAATACAACAGAATATCAACCAAAAAGGAAAGTCAATGTCTATCGTATTTTATATCGCCGGTTTTATAAGATTGATGGCACCAAAAAATGTACAACTGCTGAAAGCTAAATTGTTTCTAAACGTATGTATAGAATGGATTCGAAAATGTTCTTTAACCTTTGTGCTGTTAATTTTGCCAGCATCAGGAGAAACAGGCTGATATATTTTCATACTTTTAACTTCAAAGCAACCAGAAAATAGATTGTTGTTTACATACATCACACGGAGATACGCAGGTCCTTTATACAGTACAGTACTTCATTAGGGAAAAACCACGTGGTACCAAATGCCACAGGTGCAGCAAATATATTTATTTGATATACAGCATCAATTGCACTTGAAAGTAAATATTGGTATCAATGTAATTTTCAATCATATGTATACTCGGCATTTGATATCCATAGTTTTTGCGAGTTTTATACTTAATATTTTGGCAGGAAGCTCAAAACATTGCAATCTCTCATAGCTCAGGTTTTAAAAATTGCAATGCTGCATTCATATCCAGATTTATTTTACAATTGTGCCTGTGTACATATTTTCGCGAGCTATTTCCAGTTGAGTAAATGACTGATATTTTGAGTAGCTCTTTATGGTGTAATTGTAAAATAAATCATTTACACCCCATTGCCAATCCACTTTTGGATGAAGGCCTCCCTAGATCATGTAATTTAGGGGTTGTTTAACAATATATCATCACACTGCTCAGTGTGGGAGGGTGAATGAGGGTGGCTGGGAATGGTGCTGACATCACCCACCACTGATGTTAGTTATGGGTGGGAATGGAACTCAGGTTGCCTGGTTCATAGCACAGTGTGCTAACCAAGTGCAGCCACTAAACCCCCCAATGATGTATAGATGACCATAACAATTGCTAACGATAAAAGGTCAACACAACATAAACAGACAATTTGGACGTTGTTTGTAGTGTTCTAAGAGAACAATATTCTCATGTTTAATCAGCATTCTAAATACAGGTACTGGTGAGTATAACATCTAAATTAATCACGAGGCCTCTTCCAAAGTTAAGAAATTAGACTTGAACGTTAAATTAAGGCTTATCATAATTTGTAATAAATCCACTGATAAAACATGTTATGATCTATAGAATCACTGTCAATGAAACTACATTCACCATTATATTCCAAATATATTTTATTTTGCACAGAACTATTGCCTGCATTATGGCTAGGGAATTAAGCAATACTTTAGATGTACCAATGCATCATGGACAAAACCGTTCTGTAATGTCACAAGCATGCTCCGATATACTGCAGGTTTTCACAATTGTAAGATAGAATACACATACACAAGATGCAGCAAGCATATACAAACATATGCGCTTTGTACATATGTGTGCATATACAGCACCTAAAAAGCAATCAAGGCAGGAAATCCACTTATGGGAATATACTTTTCTACTACTAATAGGTTTATTGGATTTTCATGGAAAACACATTTTGTCAATTTGATAATACAATATTTGGGTACAAAAGCCTATTACTTAAAAGAGTGATAGCTATGGCCAGAGGCAGAGCGTGCCTTGGAATTCAATAGCCTGTAATGCACTCTCATTATAGGAGGGCCTTTATTAATGACGACTGCTGTATAGATTTGGAGTTTCTTCACATTCTGAATCATTACACATACATTTGTAGAAACCTGGCTTAAGTGGTATCAGCAGTTTTCTTTTGTACAGGAAGGCAAGGGAAATAATGTGGAATCAATTAGCCAAAAACATGAAGTTACCATTTTCTATGCATGTCTCTAAATAACTGTTATTCGTACAAAAATATAAAGAGAAACTAACGAACTATATATTCTCCACATGGATTTCTGAGTAGTCTTAGCAGTTTTTAATTCCATCTTCATCACATTCCTCACGCTCATTAGACATCTCTATTTTCCCAGACTCTGGGGAGCTTCTGTTTTTTGTTTCGGATGCAGGAGATCCTGCTATGTTCTGGCCATTCTGCTCTTTGTCTGGGTCTCCCTTGCCATTTTCTTTACCCTCTGACCCCTCTTCAAAATCGTTTTCTAGGAACTTCTGGAAAGACTCCTTCAGGTCCTGCATTGCTTCATCATCCGAGTCTCCAAAATTTCTGGGAAAGACAAAAGAAGCTGTCTAGACACATGGCTTGATAGTTTCAAGCTCAAATTGGTTTTTTCGTGGATCACATTTTTTAAACATATCTAACAAAGCCAGTTAGTGAGTTACATGCCTTAAAATATATTTGTATTGAATACATTTACAGGATCTCAAATGTAAATTAATAGCATTTCAAGTCACATTCTAGTCCAGTAAGATTTTGACATTAAAAACGATCTGAAAGTTGTATTGTCACAGATTACCCACTGTGTAGTAGAGGTTTTCATATAAATATTTCATCAGTTGGCATTATAATCAATGTCAGGGGGTAATATAGATGTAAGTGAATAAAACACCAAAACATTGTAGGAGATCTCTTGCTTTTAAGTAAAATATTGCACAGGCTGTAACACACATTGCAGTATACTTAGTATTTATTTCAGAGCAAAGTGCATGTTTTTACATACGTGTCCTCATCATCTGATCTTCCATCCTCTTTCATTTCATCATCTCCCTCTTCCAGTTTCTCTGCTCCATCAGTCCCCGAGTTGGCTGATGATGGCTGGATATCTTCTTCATCCTCTGCAAGAGGCAAAATATTAAAAAAGTGTGCTCTCTATTATTACACATGACCATCGTTTACAGAATAAGCTTGAATCTGCAAAACTCTTTGGATTGTTTATGGAAAAGCACCAATTAAGCCACATACAATGCAAATTACATGTATTAATCTAAAGCAAAATATGCAGAAAATAGTGCTTATTGATAATACATTTAGTCTATATGTAATGCTGCATAATGCAGAAAATGACCTATAGGAAAATGTCTTGCGCCAGACTCCTATTCTGTGATGGGTTGAGATGGCCAATGAACCAGCACCCAACTACTGAGCAAGGTTTGAATCTTTAACACCTTGCTGACAGTTTTTCATGAATATGTGTATGCACTGTTAGATAATTAATGTCAGACACAAGTTAACATTAACGATGAGCGAATGGGCGTAATATTCAAACAATCTTAACACTAATGTAATGTGAGAGTTCCACTGGGCTAAAATTTTATTTTGGGCGTGAGAATTTTCATACCTTTCTCTGATATCGAAGGGCAGATGGTGCTCAGGGCTGCCTTGCTCAGCACCTGCATGATTGTCTGGGAGGGACCCTTCCACTGGCCTCGATGTCCAGCATCCTGAGGCCACACCTCCACCACATCCACATCGGGGCACGTGGCTGGGAGAACAGAACACATGCGGAGTGCGAGGTTGCGCAGGGAAAATATATGCTACTATTACAAGTTGTCTTTTCAATACGTTTACAAATCTATGCTGTGAAACGTGATAACACATTGCATGGGGTTAACTATCAGCATTTTAACGTGGTGTCTTACTGGTTGCCATGGATTGTACCGCATCTGCACAATTTGTATACATCCGTGCAGATGTCATGTATATATGCGATGCGTTTTCATGTTAGTAGCCTTCATGAATATACAGTGATGGAAAAAAATATTTGATCCCCTGCTGATTTTGTACGTTTTCCCACTGACAAAGAAATGATCAGTCTATAATTTTAATAGTAGGTTTATGTGAACAGTGAGAGACAGAATAACAACAACAAAATCCAGAAAAACGCATGTGAAAAATGTTATGAATTGATTTGCATTTTAATGAGGAAAATAAGTATTTGACCCCTCTGCAAAACATGACATAGTACTTGGTGGCAAAACCCTTGTTGGCAATCACAGAGGTCAGACGTTTCTTGTAGTTGGCCACCAGGTTTGCACACATCTCAGGAGGGATTTTGTCCCACTCCTCTTTGCAGAGCTTCTCCAGCAACTCGAACCTTCAGCTCCCTCCACAGATTTTCTATGGGATGAAGGTCTGCAGACTGGCTAGGCCACTCCAGGACCTTAATGTGCTTCTTGAGCCACTCCTTTGTTGCCTTGGCCGTGTGTTTTGGGTCATTGTCATGCTGGAATACCCATCCACGACCCATTTTCAATGCCCTGGCTGAGGGAAGGAGGTTCTCACCCAAGATTTGACGGTACATGGCCCCGTCCATCGTCCCTTTGATGCGGTGAAGTTGTCCTGTCCCCTTAGCAGAAAAATACCCCCAAAGCATAATGTTTCGACCTCCATGTTTGACGGTGGGGATGGTGTTCTTGGGGTCATAGGCAGCATTCCTCCTCCTCCAAACACGGCGAGTTGAGTTGATGCCAAAGAGCTCCATTTTGGTCTCATCTGGCCACAACACTTTCACCCAGTTGTCCTCTGAATCATTCAGATGTTCATTGGCAAATTTCAGACGGGCATGTATATGTGCTTTCTTGAGCAGGGGGACCTTGCGGGCGCTGCAGGATTTCAGCCCTTCACGGCGCAGTGTGTTACCAATTGTTTTCTTAGTGACTATGGTCCCAGCTGCCTTGAGATCATTGACAAGATCCTCCCGTGTAGTTCTGAGCTGATTCCTCACCGTTCTCATGATCATTGCAACTCCACGAGGTGAGATCTTGCATGGAGCCCCAGGCCGAGGGAGATTGATAGTTCTTTTGTGTTTCTTCCATTTGCGAATAATCGCACCAACTGTTGTCACCTTATTCATATTCTTAGTTCTTTCGGTAAAGTCACGTTGAAGGGAAACAATAAAATAATAAAATATATATAACAATAAAAATTCTCACGACGTTTCGACCATAACACAAACGGTCGTCATCAGGTGTGTCGGTTTGCATAAATTTATTTATTTTTAAACGGTGTATTTATTTATTTATAAAAAAACCGTCAGCGCCACACGCAGCGATTTGTCAGTTTATTTAGAAGGACTAGTCCATCTATGTTCTGAAAAGAGGAGGGGGGAGACGAAAAATGTAATGTATGCTGTCTGAAAGCCACTGTAAGCGTGAACAATCAATTAAGACCTGAAATGGTTTATCAAATCTTTCCAATGATTGCTAAGCCAGAATCCATCTTCTCGGTTGAAATTGTCTCTGTGCTTGTATATGTGGATAGCCTCATGAACGAATCTCTCATGGTAGCCAGATAGCTTACATATATTTTATTATTTTATTGTTTCCCTTCAACGTGACTTTACCGAAAGAACTAAGAATATGAATTACTGCAGTCACGAAAGCTTTAAATCAAAATTTGTTGTCACCTTCTCACCAAGCTGCTTGGCAATGGTCTTGTAGCCCATTCCAGCCTTGTGTAGGTCTACAATCTTGTCCATGACATCCTTGGAGAGCTCTTTGGTCTTGGCCATGGTGGAGAGTTTGGAATCTGATTGATTGATTGCTTCTGTGGACAGGTGTCTTTTATACAGGTAACAAGCTGAGATTAGGAGCACTCCCTTTAAGAGTGTGCTCCTAATCTCAGCTCGTTACCTGTATAAAATACACCTGGGAGCCAGAAATCTTTCTGATTGAGGGGGTCAAATACTTATTTCCCTCATTAAAATGCAAATCAATTTATAACATTTTTGACATGCATTTTTCTGGATTTTTTTGTTGTTATTCTGTCTCTCACTGTTCAAATAAACCTATCATTAAAATTATAGACTGATCATTTCTTTGTCAGTGGGCAAACGTACAAAATCAGCAGGGGATCAAATACTTTTTCCCTCACTGTACATGATATCATCAGTAGTACGATTCAGGTAAAGAGGTGGGTTGACATTTTCAAAATGAAACTACCTACAGCGGTTGATTTCATACAAACATTAATTGTATTCTTAAACTTGATGTACAGAAATTCACTGAAGTGTTTCCCCCTTTGAAATTATTATTCAAAGTTTCTACAGCCCATTAGAATAAAAACATGACTATATGTAAATGTATTAAGTTCCCAACCAGGAATTATATTTCATGTGGCCCAACAGTTTACAATCTTTGTGGTATACGATAAGCACTTTAGAGAAAATAATCATATCCTCTTAATTGCTCAACAGCTGACAAATTGAAATTATAATTTGCATGTATGTAGTAGTAAATTGGCATTATGTTAATTACAGCAAACATTATGGTGAGGCTATATTGTTTGGAGAGCTCATCATTAATTCACTACATTCAAAAGTTCTTAATATATACGGGTATACCAATCTCCAATTATTTTGCTTGACTGTCTTCCTTGTACCCCATATTGCTGTCGTTAAGACCTCACCTGCATTCAAACACTCCTCAGTTGCTCTTCGGCTGTCTCCACTGTCTGGAAATTCCTCCCTCCCTCATATCATTCAGATGGCAGACTCCCTTCTCCATTTCAAATCTTAATCAAACCCTACATTGTCCCTCTTCGCATGATCGATTTTCTACAATTACAGATGCTTTTAGGTGTTGTAAATGCATACTTTTCAATCTTAAACTTTTGTTCCTATTTGATCGTATACATATATAAAAAATATATACAATTTAGCTGTCAGGTGTCAATGTTTTGCATGCATATGCTCTATATATTTAACTACGACTTGGCATGCATTTTACATAAAAAACTTGTGATTTTATCAAGTACACTCTAGAGGTACTTTCACAGACACGTTTAATATGCAACGGATAATTAACCGTGGCCTTCGCAGCCTGTCGATGTGCGTAAATTGATCCACAGTTAATGTGCCATTTCACCTTCCATCTTGGATGCGGTCTCTTCAAGCTGCCCTTTGGACAAAACGTTCAGCACACAGCCGTCATCCTGAAAGGACCACTTCCTGAACTGCAGCTTTGCCCCCTCCTGGAAGGTCAGGGCGCTATTCAGCTCCGTCACCTCCTGTTATTGCCATAGCACAAAGAGAAACTCTCGCATATTGCCATTGTTTGGCAGCACCAGACTCATAAGCGTCTCTATCAAACATGCGTTGCTGTTTCTTCCTAAATGGTATGCAGATAAATGTACGAATGCTAAGTGAATTATAACATTTTGACAACAAAAACATATTTAGCAAATTGTATGGGAAATGTCTTCCTGTATCGTCAACATGTTGATGCTTTTCGGACACTAACATTTTTTGTCCCGGAGGCAGGAATTTAATTTCTCATAAGGTGATTTATCTTAATAATTGTAAATGTCTCTGTTGTAAAGTTAAAGTGGTTTCCACAGTTGTGATTTTGCTCAAAGCACTACATCAAATTATAAACAGCAATCTTTCTAAATTATATTTTACAATACACGCAATGCAATAACATCCAGTCTCGAAGCACCACAACAATCTCTGCCTATCCATTGCATTCACTGATTGCATTTAAATGTCACACTTATTCTGAGAAAACAAATTCACTGGTTATTACATACCCTTATTTATTTTATTTAAACTCAAAAGCCTTGAGAAAAGAGGAAAGTTTTTCATTTCTTCTTTTGAAATGCAGTTATTTTCAGCTCCAATCCCCAGAAGATTATTCCATACCAACTGTTCATTGCAAACTGTGTGCAATGTGTAAGCAGCACATCTGGTGTACTGCATTTTAAATAGGTGGAATGTCTTTTCTATTGGGTGAATGAAACATACAGTATGTGGTACATATCAGTACAAATTTAGTATATGTATGTGTAGATTCAAAAGGCATTTGGAAAGGCATTCAATTAATTGGAAACTGATGCAGTCATGCAGCCTGTCACAGACCCTGGCATAAGTTTACAATATATTTCGAAATACATTAAAGACATCATTATAACTGTTAAAAACGTGGGCTTTGGCAGCACACGCCACCAGAAAGGATGATGACTGATGGAGGATAATGATGGGATGGCCACCAAGGGATCAAACGCATCCAAAAGGACGTCCATAGAGCAGATGGAGCAAAAAAATCATCCCGTGCGCAAGTGCTAGTTGGATTGTTCCAACGTATGATCATAAGTAAATGGCGACGAGTTGGGGATGCCTTCATCAAGGAGTACAATGAGCACAGTTGACAATGGTGTATATTTTTAAGTTATCAGATGAGACCTGGTGTATCCAATCCATGGTATGTCCATCACGGAATATGCAAACTGTGACGCAAGCACTGGAATGTTGATGACGTTCAATTTCTGTTAGTGCAGTGTTTGGAAAATAATCATTTGTTATGTTTTTATGTGTACATTATTACAATATAGAGAAATAGCCACTGGGTTCCTAGATATGTATTAAAACCGTGTTCAAGAGGAAACAATGAGGGTCTATTAACAGCCAGGAGATGCCACACAAAGCCAAAAGGTCAACATGGCCAATTTCACTTATATTACCACACAACAATTCATCCAAGAAAGTGCCTCTTATAGCGTATGGAAAGTATGTGAAAATCATACATCCAGGTTTAAGTTTGTGAGCCATGTGATAGCTTAGGGAGAAGCGTAGCTAATACTTTCGAATCCACTGGAAAGCAGGAGTAGAATGGAGTTCACAATAAGGTATATTGTTTGGTTCGAGTGGCTGCACTCACATTATGGGTCATCTTTAATTTCCCACTTGTGGAAGAGATGTGCGCAGCAACCAGTTGCTGTTCGGAAGCAGTTGATGGAGCCACCACAGTTTTATTGTCAGGACAAAGCCATGCGGAGTACTGGTGGGATCCTCGATGAGCTGTTAATTTGGAATCTCAGCAGAACTCCAGTGTTCGCCAGCAGTCCCAGATTGGTTTCCGGGATCGTGGAATGTCGACCAGGTTTTTGCAGAACGGGAGGTCTATGCTTCCTCGAAAAAAGTGCTGACCAATAATTAATAAAATAAGAAAAGCAATGTATGCGCTCTAACCCAAAAAAAATATATTATGGATGATAATGGTCGCCAAAGCCGACGTGTTAAACTTAATATATGGCAATTGTGCAAATGAACAAACCCCCTTCAGTTGTTCGAAAATGTTCCCTTTTGTCAGTGTTTTTTACAAAACATATCAATGCTTACTTATGAATAGTCTTGCAAATGGCCAATGGCATGTATTTCAGTATTTTCATCAGAATGCTAATTTGCCTCAAAATGTCTCATTTTCCATTATCCTATGCGTTCTGGGCACACCAGATTTTTTTTGAGATTTGAAATGCCACATACTTTTTTGCCAACACTTGCGTGTTAATAAAAGCTTATGGGTTATTGTTCTGCCCCACGGCAGATATGGGGGTGTGCTTACACAGGAACTTCCTGATATGATGGTGTTGAGTTTGGTCACGTGACCAGGAAGTTACGAGTTACGGGTCAGCCATTACATAGAGGACAAAATGGAGTCACAATTAGCGTCTCAGTGAAGACGGGTGCATCTGTTTATTGCGAGACTTTAAGAAGCATTGTCTGTAAGTTCGTTTATGTTCTTATAATACTGGGAATGCTGTTATAATGTTAGGATTGCCGTTATAATGCTGTATATGCCTTTATAATGCTGTTAAATTGTTATGATGAATATGGGGCCTAGTTAACAATGAAGCCTGCCAATTGCATTATTGTGAATGTTATTTGTAGTTGGATAAGTCGAACCAGACTTGTGCCCATGTAATTTTAATGCGTTATTGAGAGCAAGGATGAAGAAGTATCTCATCCACAGTTCAGTGTTATGTGTAGCGCTGTACATTTGGGTTGCAGTATGGTGATTACACAAAGTGACCTTATTTAACACAGTAGCTTATTCTCTTGTTATATAGCTATTCAGTGCTAATGTAGGTGCCTGGTCCATCCATGACCTATTGTTGAGATTCATGTTATCTAAGACAATGTTATGATGCTGCAGTGTTCATTCATTGTATTGATATTGCAAGTATTAACATAAGCTGTATTTTGTGCTGTTTTCCCATCAGTTTGACCTCGTTCTAGCCCTGGCTCTGAAGGTTTATTTAATGGATGGATAACGACTCGGATAGTGGTGCAACGCTGCGCACTGCGAGGCCGAGACAGTTATACCAAATTCCATTATTCTGCAAAAGTTGGAGTATATAAGGCAGGTGGATATCCAAATATTGGTGATGTCCCAAAAGCATAATACAATGCATTTTAAAATCTTTTCACAGCTTGGTTTATCAAAATGAAAAGCGTGTCTCGTGGAATGGTTTAATAAAGTGAGGATCAACTGTACGATCTCTTGAATTGTACCTAAAGGGGTTATTTTAACAGCAAACTCATCGTGAATAATAAAAACCCTGCAGGGGAATTTTGACGTGCGTACCTTAACCTATGTTGGAAACTCATCATACTGCCAAAACTCCTACGGAACTAATGGTTCCATTACATGCATTGCAACTGTTTGGAAGCCATCACAGCTGCACACAATACACATAAAATATATTTAAATGTAGCACGTGCCTTTATGCAAAACTTAAGGTTGAGCATGTAACATCCCGTGAATGTTTGCATTTGTGAAAAACACAGGATATTACTGCATTTATTCATATGTAAACTGTAATATCTTATACCGGTGTTTTGACCAAAATTATGCTTGTTTATATCGTTAGATGTTGGTATTAATGTATTACATGCACATTCATGACATTTATGAGCTTTTGTGAAATTAATGCGCATGTTATTGCACACGGCTGTATATTACATGGTGTGTAGGAATCTGAAAATGAATCTGTGCAAACATGTCCATTCATACACATTCATTCATATGCCGTAGAACGGGTGCCTAGTGGCTTGCACAATTGGCTAAAATACAGTAAATAGCACTCATCGCCATATAATTGGGAAATTATATGATAAAAAATCACATTCGTTTCATCTTACAATTACTCCCAGGTGATTGGCGACACAATGATAGTAAATTTACAGCAAGATCGAGCTAGTTGAACTTGAAAATAACATAGGGCCACTTAATGTACGAAATGTACTCCAATTATACAGAAAATATACGGCATATCCTCGGGGGGGGGGGGGGAGCGGTGGTGGCAAGGTATGTCAGCAGGTGGGACACCAGATGGTCCATCACATTAATATATTTTCATTGTATAATAAAGTAATGCATGTCAGCTTATGTTTTGCAATTTGACTAATTGAATAGAGAACATATTGTAAAGACGATGCAACCTTCATGCTAGACTACAGTTCTTCAGTGAATAGATGAATTGTGAAGAGGGGAATGCTGCAACGGAGGGACCCAAAAAAATTCAGGTGTAATGGATATTCCTCTTCGAAAAATTCAACAGACTATAATCTACACATTTAACTTATCAGATTTTATACTATAATAATGTAAAAATAAATTTGTCAGATTTTTAACTCATTAACAATTAATGTGAGTATTTCTAGAATTATAGTATATAACCACATATGAATCACATATCTTGAACTGAGAGTGAACGAAACTAAAGCATATATGCATATAAATGTGGCATACATTTCAGTCTCTAACTGTGCTTTGAAAACTAGACACTAAATGAGCCAATTAACAAATGATAGACATGGAATTTCAAAATGAATAGCACTTTAAAACTGAACTACCAATAGTTATATCAACTAACATGGCTCTAGTTAGAGCTGACAAATCAACCATATTTATACCCACGTAAAAATATTCCCCCAAAACCAGGTGCTATTTTTGTGTGCCGAGTGATTACCTCTGGGGTTACGTGATTGAGCTCTCCCTCATTTAAATCCCTGTGCAGCGGAATCTCAAATGCTAACTGCAGGAACAGACAAGAAACATCACATGCGGCGCATTGCACATTAATCCACATTGTTCTTTTGACCTAAAGACATGGGCACATTTGATATATACTGAAGCTTACGTGACCAAGCACAATATTAGAATTGCATAGGAAATATATTGCTATATTGAAATAATATACGCAGTGGGTAGAAACTTAGCAAAACAAATAATATAACATAAATATACATTTTAACGAGTTTTGTTTGGGAAAATGTGGTGTGCCTGTTTTAATTTCTTGCACGTAAAATATATACTAAAAGTATTTAAACCATCAATATTATATATAATATATACTGAATAGACGTTAAGTTCATACATTTGAATATTAATTTAACATGCGATATCATTGCAAACTGATTTTGAATTTGAATGTAACTTTTACGTCACATCTCTTCAAAGACAATTCAAGCGTTTATCATAAAAAAATATGTAGTCTACCATTTACAGACTTCGAAACACAAATGTATGCAATATTCATGGAGAAACCACATATTTGGCTAATCCTCCCGAAAGTCATGTTTTCACAGACGAACATTACCTTCATTCCTTTACACTTCTCCTTGTTGGCTCTTCTCTCATTCCTGTTCTGCAGCAAGATTTTCCGATAGTCTTCCCTTGCTATGGGATCCTAAAATACAATGTGGTGTTACACCGCTCTGTCAGTGTGCTTTAGTTTGCTGCCCTTCCCCCATCCCTCCGATTCGCACGGTTGGCTATAATACGATGCGAAAGAAGTTCAACATACATACGTGCAAGATACAACGAGTGACTATGTATGTTAAACTTGCTTTGTAACTATCACCAACTTGTCCTGGGCACAACAATATGCATGACTTAAGCTGAGAATAACTGTCATGTACAATTCGTTTCACAAGAACAGATTACTAAGCACACTAACATGCTGAAATATACATTTTTAATTCTGTGGCCTATGTCTTATGTGGCGACAGCAAATTATTTCCTTAAAAATGAATGGCCTGTATGTAAACATTGTAGCGAACTATAGGGAAGTAATAGCTATCTGGCATAATTGGCAACAAGGGGTTGAACCAAGCATTGAAACTCTTCTCAAAAACAGGACATGTCTAAATCACGTTTGCAAGCTGTCACTTGCATTTATGGGTGGTCCATGTGTGCTACAAGATCAGGAAACTTTTACATTGGGACAGTTGCAATGCAGAAGATGCACTTCTCAGTCTGCCTTTTGTAAAACTTCAACATTAGAGATCCATGCGAGAGGTTTACAATGCATGGGTTAGACAAATGTCAACCGTGTATTTTGATGTGCAGCAGACCCTGCGAAGTGTTCGCCTCACCTTCTCATAGTTGAGGTTCTTGGTTGCGTCAGCAGGTGGTGCTGCAGGTGGGGCCTTCTTTACACAGTGGTTCTCATGAACAGGAATCTTTAACACGATCGGAATACAGGGCCATATCACAATCAGTGAAACTCGATGGGGAAGGGGGGGAAGGGTGGCGTCGAGAGTGAAAACTACAACTGAGTTTAACAATCGGTAAAAACAGTGTTAAATGTTTTAGACTTAATTTAGCTATATTCCACCTATGAGAACTAAACATATTGGTGACTGTCATGTGACAGACATTACTATCTCAATGAATCAATTGCACTGTTTTATTCTGACATGAGCAAGTGAATTACCATGACCAGTACAGCCAAACTAATATCAGGGGCATACCAATAACTGAGTGCATATATGTACATGCAGTATTGAACAACTGTGTTCTGTATAGTGATGTTTTTTTAATTTACGTAAGAGCTTCTCACTTTGTTCCATCAGTTTAACACGTAGGCTTTCGCGACCAATATTATTCATAATAAAGGTTTTTGGGTTAGATCGCGTTTATTTATAAATGTGTCGTAACCCTCCACCACCCGACACGGCCAATCAGCAAAAAAAGTGTCACGTTGACAAAAGACAAATAATTCACTACTTCAGCCCACCGGTGTGTTGAAGAGTTAATCCACATTTACAGTTTGAGTACGACGTTTCGCTGGTAAATACTTCCAGCATCATCGGGCAATTCGCCAGAATGGTAAAGCCCTCGCTTGCTCCCGGTTTTATATAGAGCAGCAGGGTGACATCATCACTTAACTCATCAGGTGCAGTGATTAGAGGCGGAGGGGGGGGTAATGTAATTATATAATCGATTAGTAATCAGTCATTGGTTATGATTAGTAATGAGTTGTAGATTAGTAATTCTTTAAATAAAAATGTAATGTGTATTATTTAGTATTTGTTCCATCAGCCAAAATTACTGGTCATGCCCTCGCTAGTGACACCTCCGTGAGCCATACCTCTTGCTTGTCACGATTGCGAGATGCCCAGGGATTCCCCCTCTCTTGGACCTTCCCACCTGGTCCCATGCCAGCTGGCACGAGTCGCCAGCGGTCGCCTTCGCCTGATGCCGGTCGAATGCCCTAAGGTGGGCGCAGCATCACTATCACCACTATGACCATTCTTTAGCTTTCGCAATTCCCTTCGTTGTCTTAAAATAAAAAATAAATTTGTACACCTGTGTAAATCGGCCAACATTAAAGAATAATTTGTAAAAGTGTCCTTTCGTTCATGAAAGCTATTGTAATAGTCATTGTCTTTTACTGTTTTGTTAACACAGGTGAAGCATTTTATAACTTTCAAAACAAACTCTTTGGATCTTTCGGTAAAGTAATTTCTTTCATTTCATTTTTTTCATAATTTTTCTATCTACGTGACTTTACCGAAAGACCCAAAGAGTATGAATTCCTGCAGTCACGAAAGCTTTGAGTCAAGATTTACAAACAAAATTGATGGATAAGTGTGCAAGTTCATGAAGTTTAACAAAACCAATTAGAGTGAAGTGGACTGACCATTCGTTCAACCTGGTCTTGCATTCCTCAATAAAGTATCTCTAATTATGCATTAAAAGTTACTTTGTAGTTAGCAAATTAAATTAGGAATGTGATTAGCAAGATGCATTTCCTAAATTACTCATTATTTTTTCAGATGACAGACTTTATCTTCACAAAATTCCCTAGCTATATATATAGCATGCTCATTAGAATTGGTGTTTTTTCCCTATTTTAATGGAGTGTTTATAATAGATATGCAGTACTATCATGTGAACCCTTTATGTTCAATGCAAATATCTCTTACTATGAAAGATGATGTTTATATTACAACAACAAAAATATTTAATTGGCTTGAAAATAGGCTCTTTTTTAAGTCCACTGTGAAAGTGAAAAGCACTGCTGACTGTTGAACACATTTTATAAATCCTTTGAGATGTACATAAGCACAGATTTCAATTTGTGGCTAAAGAGAAATTGGCTAGAAAAGAAAGTATGCGATATTTGTGGTATACTGTACTTGCATGTATGAGCATCATATGGACCCATACCACCATGGTGAACTAGATGACACCTTTTCTAAAGTATACGCAATTATTTTAGTTTTTAGGACAGCAGCAGTGCATTAATGAGTTCAAATCATGTTTTGGTGAAGTTACAGCACAATGTGGCTCATGTTGTACACCTATGTCTTGAACAGCCATAAATCTCCAATTTAAAACACAACTGCACTCATTAAAAGTACCTTAGTTTTTTTTAAAGAAGGCAAGGGACATTGCTTGTTCTCATGTACATGTGCTGTAAATCAAAGGTGTTCATTACGCGGTAGTTCTAAAGCTCATGTGCCGCTACGGTGCCTGCTTGCTGTTCTATAAAGGCGCAAACCAATTACGGGGCAACATGAAAAATGAGTGTCCATGGCAGCAAAATCAAAACAAAGGCCCTCGGAGGTGAATCGTAACCCCCAACTTGATAAACAGGGTTGGGTAAATTGACAACGCACAGAATAAGAAACATAGGCGACAAACCGACCTGGGGGTACCAGCAACATATTTACGGTATATTCTTCACTTACAGTGTTAAACGAACATGGATACAAATATAAATTTGGACAAAGAGACGACTGGATTAAAATAATATTTTAAAAGCAATGTTTCGCAATAAAACACATTCGTGAAGAGGATCTACGCTCATTATTATGGAAAAATAACTACACTGACATGCATGAATGCCTCCCCAACGTGACTGAATCTCCAGATATAGGTTACCGTATTAAACTAAAAAAAGGTGCTCATTCCAAAATATTGCACATATTACGAAGCTCAGTGTGCAAGTAATGCAATGTCAACTGCTATATATTTAACTATGGCTGCATCAATTAAATTTCAACGTTAACTTTCAAGAGGTTACTAAAATAGACACAACCCATCCAAAGATGTATATTATACACGTGTGATGTATACATGTCTTGCGCTTCATTTTGTTTAAATAGTTGCTGTGAAATTCTGCATTTGAATTGACATTTACGAACGGTATTAACATGTTTAAAATGAAATTCCCTTCATCAACACGGTTAATCTATAAAGTGTATCACTGTATTAGCATTCGACCACAATCTCCCATATTCAAGAGGATTGCACTATTTTCATTAGCATTACTCATAATTACAAGAAAGTATTAGCGTTTTAATTACACATAGTTCATCAAACACTGTGTGTACTCAGATCGCCCATGAAATAGAATATATATAAATGGGCTCTTCACCTGGTTCGAAGGACATGGTCCAATGCACTTCAATTCAAAAGTGCCAATCTCAATAAAGTACTTGCTTTGTATTCACATGTGTCCCTCACTCACATACCAGCTGTTTTTCCACTCTCAGCTTGTTCCGGCAGGCCTCCTGTTTCCGCAAAAGATACTCCTCCTGGCAGAAATCAGCCAGTTTCATTTGCAGTCTCTCGTGCGCCCTAAAATCGCACATGGCCAATTCCACAGAGCTGTTTAGTTGAGTTACTCACAACATAACTATTATTCCTTTTTCTTCTTTGGTTCTTTCGGTAAAGTCACGTAGAATGAGAATAAAATAATAAATTGATAAAATAAAATAACACAATAATATTCTCACAATTATTATTGTGTTATTTTATTTTATCAATTTATTATTTTATTCTCATTCTACGTGACTTTACCGAAAGAACCAAAGAAGATGAATCATTGCAGTCACGAAAGCTTTAAATCGAAATGTATTATTCCTTTTGAAAAGTGTTAATTGAAACATACAATTACATTACATGAAAACCACAGTGTTTCCACAACACTCCTCTCCAACGGTGGTCACGAGCCAGTGGTGAAACTTTCCCATCCCTACAGTGGGGGGCATTCTCACCATATGAGAGATGTAACATTTAAAGCAATAACAGCAAGAAACATAATTAGTATGTATTGGGTACTGCCTTTGTTATCTACCAGGCCATGTAAAGTGGCAATGGTAAATGGTGCAGTATCAATAGCTTAAATGCACAGATGGGCAGTTCAGTGTACCTTGTTATACAATGCAGAAATGCTATTAAACTATTTGACATGTATTGCTTTGTGGAAGATTAGTGCAAGGGGATTTGCTCTTACCTAGGCAGACAGGTCTTTAGTCATAAAATTACATGTTAATAAGTGGGTAGTGTTGCAAATTTGACATAATAACCCACACAAATAAGAGTAAATATCTGCTCAAGGTCCAGGAATATTTTAGTCCACAAAATTACTGCTCAACAAGATTTCACTACTATTTTTTTTATTTCAGGTGATTTTTCCTACATGTTTGCCTTAAATGTAACCAAATATTATGACATTTAACATTTTAAATTGACATTGTCCAAACATATCTCAAGATGCTTTACAGGAGACTGAAGTTATAATGATCGTTAAAATACACAAGGAGTTCCAATGGTCCAAGACAGTACAATACATAAAACATGTGATTATAAGCAAAATTTCATCAGCAGAGGAGAGAAGGGAGGTATTGAGTAAGATTTTGAATGAAACGAGCAATATATAATTAACTAAAATGTATTTAATTGTACAAGTGAATAAAGTCCTCTACATATAACTCCAAAAAATCAGGTTAGACATATGTTAGAGGATTTAAAACGTATGCTTTCGCGATCAATATCCATAATATAAGTTTTTTGGGTTAGAGCTGGTGAATATTAATGTCGTTAAACCCGCCATCACCCGACAGCCAATTATTAATGTTTGTCACGTAAACGGAACATGCCAATTCGTTACTAGTACGGCGTACCGGTATGTTGGAGAGTAAATCCAATTGTAAATATTGTGGCTGTGTCGGGTGGTGGCGGTCTTAAGGACACATTTATATTTACGCGATTTAAGCCAAAACACCTCTTATCATGGATAATATTGGACGCAAAAGCCTACGTATTAAGAAGTGCACTTATTTATCTTCACTTTAGATAGGTGGCTATTATTGTCATCTTAACATTTTTGTTACAATAAGTAGTGTATTTAGTCATGTATTTATATCCAGAATGGCATCAATGAATCTCATGACCTGCTTTCAAGAGTTCCACAATCGGATGTTTAATACATTCTGAAATGAGTAATTATGCACGTGGGAAGAAAACAGAGTACTCGGAGAATGCTCAAGTATACGAGGTTACAACACTCAAAAAAAGAACTACATAGGTAAGCAACCTACCTGCTGTGCTGCCATCTACTGGCCAACTTTTACTTGTGCAGATTTGGAGTCTCATGCACTTCTGATTATGTGCATGTTCCATCCTCTCAAGCATACGCGACCGTACCCAGCTATATTGTGTCACTGCTTCACGTTTACCGTCCAGGAGGGTCTTGCTCTCGTGGGCCCGACTCAAAGCACGGGGGACGCTGCTGCAGGAGATCCAGCTGTGCATGGTAGTAGGCATATTTGGCCCGTTGGCCATCCGTCGGCGGAGAGTCCACCCTCTCAATAAATGGTTTGGCATCGATACCCATGCATCGGGCTTCCATCGCCTGGGCGGCCAATACATTTCGCTTTGGCAACAACAATAACAACAAAAGTGATTTCTTGCTCAAATTAACATGGAGATGGTACTCATCTGTTTATATCCCTAAGCCAGTGGTGAATGTTCCTCAATCCTATGGCAGGGGCTGGTATATTTATAAGGCAGGCATTGTTGCCTTCCCCAGAAAATGGACCACAGAGAGATTATGGACTGAGTCAACCCCTAACAAGGATTTGAATTCACAACCATCCAATTTCAAGCTGCTTGAACTATTCTCTAGCCACCAGGCATGTTGCTTCGGCATCACCTGTACAATATACGGTAAATCCTCTCAAAGCCAGACTCGTGGAATTTAGAATATTGGATGAGCTGGAAAGACTACCAGAAAATAATGAAATAAATTACACAAAAATAATCCAACTGAAACACTGTTGGCACGCTAATTACGCTGCGGAGGTAGGATATGGTGTTCTGCTGTCCATCTGCATCCAGATGGATGGAAGGAAAGCCATTAAAATACATTACTTTTACCTGTGAACTGAGCTGATTGAAGTTGGTTGCAGCTTGTGGCCTCAGTTTATAAAAAGCAGGCAACTTTAGCAGGCAACTTTAGCTCAAGCATCCCAGTTTTAGGCAACATTTGCAGGTAGTTTGATTTTATTATTTAATGATGATGAAGGTGGCTTAGCGCTGGCTATGCCAAAAAACACAATCCCATCTATGTATGTATGTTGAACTTCTTTTGGGCCGTATATAACTAACCTTTCCAATCGGAGATTAGCTTCCAAAAGACGAGGACAATTATTTGGCAACAACCTAGCGCTCGTACTTTATTTTCTGATATTATCAATTAGGCACCTCTAAATGTAATTTGAAAAATGGAAACCCGAGGTCGCTTTTTGGCACTATATATAGTTAAAAATAAACAGTAATGTGATGCAAACAAAAATGCATCAAAGGAAACCTATTGAGAGATATTGGTAAGAATACCTTTGCTTGAGCAGAGGGAGGCAAGGGAGGGTTGATGACAGCATGAGACCACGGTGGCCTCTGCTTCCTCACAGCAGGGGACACCGCTCTGTCTGCTACCACCTTCCTGTGCACCTGGGCCACTGAAGGATTGGCACGAGGAGCTTTTCCTGCTGAAATATGAATCAAAACATTGATTACATATTCTTGGTTCTTTCGGTAAAGTCACGTTGAAGGGAAACAAAATAATAAAATATATATAAAACAAAATTCTCACGACGTTTCGACTGCAACACAAGCAGTCATCATCAGGTGTGAAAACCAACGGCAAGAACATTTGAAAGAAGTGGCGGTTTGTATTTATTTTTAAACGTTAGCACCACGGATAGCGATTTGACAGTTTGTTTAGATGGACGAGTCCATCTATGTTCGGAAAAGAGGAGGGGGGAGATGAAAAATTAATGTATGCTATCTGAAAGTCACCGTAAGCGTGAACAATCAATTAAGACCCGAAATGGTTTATCAAATCGTTCCAATGATTGCTAAGCCAGAATACATCTCGGTTTAAATTGTCTCTGTGTTTGTATATGTGGATAGCCTCATGAACGAATCTCTCATGGTAGCCAAATGGCTTGCAAAGAACCTCTGTCTTGGAGAAGTCAATGTCATATGAACCTACTGAATTATAACAGTGATCTGCCACGGCCGAGGTGTTGCTCCTACCGTGTTTAAGGTCTGCTTTGTGTTCACAAATGCAGTCCGAGACATGTCGTTTGGTTTTTACAATGTAACTACTACCACAGAGGCAACTTAGTTTGTAGACACCAGGGTACTGGTGTATGGAATTGTTGTGGTCGCCATCAGATTTACCATTGAAGTTTAAAAAGATAGCAAGCTACCTTTTTTGTATGTCCTAATAAAAAAGAGACCTAATGGTAAATGAGCCACTGTCTACAGGAAAGCTACCCATACGGATGCTTATCTGAAACCGGATTCCCACCACCATCCATCCCAGAAGAACTCCCTCATCAAGACTCTATACCATAGAGCCCAATGCATATCCGACCAGGAACACATAGACAGTGAACTCAAGCACGTACACCAAGCTCTTAAGGCTAATGGTTACAATCAACAAAGCTATCACTCAAACCATGAAGAAGGACCCTCTTGAGGAGCCTTTCAAAACCATCACTTTACCCTACATTGCGGGGATCACAAAAAAGATCTCCAAAATATTGAATGAACACAAGATCCAGGTCCGTTTCAACACATTACATAAAATCCGTGATCTGGTTCCGTCTGTAAAAGATGTGATTCCAGACATACAGTACCCTGGTGTCTACAAACTAAGTTGCCTCTGTGGTAGTAGTTACATTGGAGAAACTAAACGACATGTCTCGGACCGCATTCGTGAACACAAAGCAGACATTAAACACGGTAGGACCAACACCTCGGCCGTGGTAGATCACTGTTATAATTCAGTAGGCTCACATGACATTGACTTCTCCAAGACAGAGGTCATTTGCAAGCCATCTGGCTACCATGAGAGATTCGTTCATGAGGCTATCCACATATACAAACACAGACAATTAAAACCGAGAAGATGGATTCTGGCTTAGCAATCATTGGAAGGATTTGATAAACCATTTCGGGTCTTAATTGATTGTTCACGCTTACGGTGGCTTTCAGACAGCATACATTAATTTTTCGTCTCCCCCCTCTTTTCTGAACATAGATGGACTCGTCCATCTAAACAAACTGTCAAATCGCTATCCGTGGTGCTAACGTTTAAAAATAAATACATACAAACCGCCACTTCTTTCAAATGTTCTTGCCGTTGGTTTTCACACCTGATGATGACTGCTTGTGTTGCAGTTGAAACGTCGTGAGAATTTTATTGTTTTACATATATTTTATTGTTTCCCTTCAACGTGACTTTACCGAAAGAACCAATAATATGAATCACTGCAGTCACGAAAGCTTTAAATCAAAATTTATTACATAATTGCATTTGATCTATTATTGACATACATGCATCGGCTCTTAAAGTACTGGTTAGAAGTTTAGAAACTGCAACAATTCCAGGTCAGGAATATGTTGAGGCTTCATTTCTTGTTGTAACTGAAGTGGGATTTACCCAAGACTTTCACGTTTTTGTTTACTCTTTATAAGGCACAAATGGAAGCCGAGGACAAGACTTTAACCTAACGTGTCAAACAAAAGATGACTTTTTTTTAAATCATGATACCCTATCGGTACACTATATAGATACACTATAGGGTATCAGGTTATCGATATTTATATTGTGCACCGAAATATGCATTATGCAACAAGTTACAGAACTCTTTCATTATTTAAATGTTAATTGTGCGATTTTCATTACGTTAAGAAATGCATTTTCCTATTCTTTGTGGCACATCCTAAAAGCTGAAACCTCTGGGTTAAGTACTGTGCATTGCATTCATTACAGAAGTAACAGCATTAAACATTTAGTAATTATCTTCCACGTACATGTTATTATCAATGATCATGATGAATGCATTGTAAGACATTAATAGCCTTTGAGCATTTACGTGTGAACTAGGTGCGTACATTTTTTTTACACTTAAAATGGAATTGTGGCTTCACAATGTAGGTGTCACAGTACATGTGAGCTTTGCCTTGTTGTGCCAACTTTGATCGTTGCCCAGACACAGCCTTCTTGCTGTGTATCACAGTGTGACTGAACTCTTCATTGTATAGCTGCAAATTGCACACACGCACGAATATTCACCAAGCATTAATATGCAGTGTGCATAGTGCGGAGAGCAATTTTACACACTAAAAATGTGACATGCATTCATGTGCAAATTACAATGCCTTAAAGTAACTGTGGTAGGTTATTTACATATGCTAATGGTTTATAGTGATGTAATGAAGTAACGCGATATGATTTGCATCACTGATTAATTCATTACATTTTAACAATACCCACCATATGTTTGTAAAATAATAGTTTGTTGCTTGTATTGCAATATTTAATATCAGTATAACATGTTCCATTGAATGAATGTTTTATGCCTGTCTATCTTAATGTCCTCCTGGAATTCTGATTAAATTATATATTTCAATAATGTTTTATAACTATTGCATACCAAATTTCTAGATTACAAACAAATACAGATTAATAAGCATATAATATATTAACTACATGTACATATCAACAGGATGCACATGTAAGTGAAATTCAAATACAATTGCTTATTTCAATGTTCGTAGAAAAATTGTTAGCATGCTACACTTTTGGTAAATACAAAAACACGGTTTATCCTAACCTAATACTAACCTGCAACTATAAAACAATACGATAGTTAAAGTCATTGGATGCATATTACGGTAAAGTGTATGCATAACCTGTTACTAAATCTACATGCAAGGCAGGCAGAGAAAACATAGCTCTATGGGATAATGCAAAAAAGACTTTGCTCCAGCGCTATACAGCATAGACAATTGACACAGAGCCATAGTAGCGTACTGGACTACCAATGTAACGGTACAAAATGTAGCAAGCACTGTTGTACATTTAGGGTAGTAAATAACCTGAAAGAGATATATTTTAACATGTAAAACTATGACAACATTTTTGTCTCCCAGGTTATCGGCCTTTTGGACGGATGTTTTCCAGCACCCTTTATTTAAACAGGAAAACTCTGAACTGATTTCAACTTTCTAAGTATCATTAGCATTGTGTGTACTGTAAGCACACCTCTGGTCCAAGAAACTTCTGGATACGGCTGGAAAGGAAGCATTTGCACAATATGGTGTTGATTGAGGGTCTGTTCCGTGGGTTTGTCTTGAGCATCTGGGCCAGCACGCTGCGGATATCATAGGAGTATCGGGATGATAAGGGCTTGTAGGAGCCCTGGCAAATTTTCATCACCAGGTGGCGGAGACTGTTGCCCTCAAACTGAGTGCAAGTGAGAGAAACGCAAAAGAACAAAGAATGCGATATGAAAATGGGGACAATGATGTTTTTTAATGTAATGAAGACCTATCTGAAATAGCAATCCTATTGACACTAAATAGTGACAAATTACTTACACAGAGAGTTTATTCTGCCAAAATGTGTTTAAAGGGTGCGAGGTACACCCGCTTATGGGTATCTCATCATGCCATGCCCCTGCCGTGAGCTCTCCCCTCCCTCACACACCTCTCCCCAATAGCACGCACCTATCTGGTGTATGGTTTTAAACTGGGGCACCCATCATACATTCGGCTTTTGGAAAAAGGTATAGCAGATATACAGCTACGTGGGACAAAAAGCTGAATTACAATAATATAAAAAATTTGAATGTATGTAGTGCCGTAACTCCAAATACTCCAATTATAGGGTCAAAGGTCAAATTTATTTGGAATTTTTACCTCATTCTCATACACTACATATCTTAAGCTTTAAAACGACACCTCGTTGATTTAAATTGGTGGGGAGTCTAGGAGCCCTCCATACATACATCCATACAGATTAGCGTACTTATTTGATAAATACAGATGTAATCTTATTTGCATTTTTTTCTTTACTATATAATGTATGGAGATCCAAATTATGTCCCTGCAAATTAGCATAAGACAATGCTCATTTTCTGAAACAGGAATGGAAATTCGACGTATCTATGGAGGGAGGGGGGCAATCTTTTCATTTCCGTTCCACAAACTGATAAGACATTTATAATGATAGTACACGACCAAAATCTGGTGGCAGTTTTCAACAAAGTAAAACCATCCACATGCATTACTTTTAATAATAATTTCGAGCCCTTTGTTAATCCACTGTTGGATGAAGGCCTCCCTCCATGATGTCGCCCATGGGAGTTGTTTGACCATATTTAACCACACTGTCAATGCGAGTTAGTGAAAGAGCGGCATAGGGGGTGGCCTGGAATAGCACAGATAACACTCACCATTGATGATAGCCATAGTCACAAATATAAATCCGGCTGACAGCTTCATAGCGCAGTTTGCTAACCACGGTGTGACTAGCCCACCCCATTATTTTTGCATACGAATAATTTTCTAACACAAATGTACCATCATATTAGATCATTAGTACATAAATGTGGCATTCTATTTGGCGTACTGTTAGATATTTGCTCAGTTATTATTCAATCGTGTAAGAGTGCGATGTAAAGCTGTATTGTACATACGTACAGGGTGGTTCAGGGTGCACAGTTCATATAGAACACAGCCCAGAGACCAGATGTCACTGCAATTTAAACAACACGATGTCACTTCATGCACAATTTTAATACACACGTATCTACTGAAAGCTATTTGTTCTTCATTCACAAGAGGCACATATTCTTGGTTCTTTCGGTAAAGTCACGTTGAAGGGAAACAATAAAATAATAAAATATATATAAAACAATAAAATTGTCACCACGTTTCGACTGTAACACAAACAGTCATCATCAGGTGTGACAACCAATGGCAAGAACATTTGAAAGAAGTGGCGGTTTGTATTTATTTATTTTTAAACGTTAGCACCACGGATAGCGATTTGACAGTTTGTTTAGAAGGACGAGTCCATCTATGTTCAGAAAAGAAGGGGGGAGACGAAAAATTAATGTATGCTGTCTGAAAGCCACCGTAAGCGTGAACAATCAATTAAGACCCGAAATGGTTTATCAAATCCTTCCAATGATTGCTAAGCCAGATTCCATCTTCTCGGTTGAAATTGTCTCTGTGTTTGTATATGTGGATAGCCTCATGAACGAATCTCTCATGGTAGCCCGATGGCTTGCAAAGAACCTCTGTCTTGGAGAAGTCAATGTCATGTGAGCCTACTGAATTATAACAGTGATCTGCCACGGCTGAGGTGTTGGTCCAACCGTGTTTAAGGTCTGCTTTGTGTTCACGAATGCGGTCCGAGACATGGCGTTTGGTTTCTCCAATGTAACTACTACCACAGAGGCAACTTAGTTTGTAGACACCAGGGTACTGTATGTCCGGAATCACATCTTTTCGTCTCCCCCCTCCTCTTTTCCGAACATAGATGGACTCGTCCTTCTAAACAAACTGTCAAAATAAATAAATACAAACCGCCACTTCTTTCAGATGTTCTTGCCGTTGGTTTTTACACCTGATGATGACTGTGTTACAGTCGAAACGTCGTGAGATTTTTTATTGTTTTATATATATTTTATTATTTTATTGTTTCCCTTCAACGTGACTTTACCGAAAGAACCAAGAATATGAGTCCCT
This sequence comes from Petromyzon marinus, assembly GCF_048934315.1. Classification (NCBI taxonomy): domain Eukaryota; kingdom Metazoa; phylum Chordata; class Hyperoartia; order Petromyzontiformes; family Petromyzontidae; genus Petromyzon; species Petromyzon marinus. Next base: position 314,553 of record NC_133684.1, on the reverse strand, counting down.
GCAGTCACGAAAGCTTTAAATCAAAGAGGCACATAATTGCTGGTTCAAAAACATAAAATAATTATCCTAAAATGTGCAAAACGTATGTGGCACAGGCAAGTTGGAGAGCTCGTGTTAAGCCAAGCAGAACATTCCCATTTATATTAGGCCTGGCACACTAACTACACAACCAGAGAGGAATTCACAAATATCACAAAGAGCAGTGACTGGTGGAAAACTTTAGATTTGTGCAGCCTCAGTGTAAACCCACATGTGAGATTTGGTACACTTACCATCCCTGCACCAAAACGTGTGCTGATTGATTTAATTGTGGTTCCTAATAGATGCTTGAGTAACCAGTGATAGATTTTAGATAGCATTAGCAAAGTGCAACTATGTACCAAAACAATAGTCTCAGTATATGGGAAAAAAACCTAAAATATTTAAATATAGAGAATCTTAATAGAAAAAAAATGGATATACTTCAAGTGACCTAATTTTTCCCAGTCTTTTATTAGCCTCTTTGGTTTGAGGACTTGCCTTTTATTGTTGTAGGGGCAGTTTTCACAGATTTCTGGCGAGAGGTAGTAAGGGGTACCTATGCACGTGCGTGCCAGCTCCATTGTGCTGCAGGGAAAACGTAAAACCAGGATATTAATAAATTACTCGGACTAAGCCTCCCTAACAAGAACAACATGAGCACCAAGCACATTCAAAAACATGCTTAAGCGGAAACGTTGCCCAGTATTATTTGGTGACATTTTGTGTGTCAACAGCTATTTCCATCATTAAACATGCTGTATCCTATTGAATAGGCTGGCACTACTAAAAATCAGAATAACAGCTGTTTTATCACAATGCACAAATATTGTTGAAATAGCATTGCTGATATATCCATTTTAAATATTACTTCCTTATAATTAGGGTCAGAATACTGAACAATCTTCGTTTTCCCTTTGGATTGACAAATTTAATACACATCCTTTGCACTGGCACGCACAGCAGACTTTTTTTTATATAGACATTATATAGACATAGAAGCGTGGCATCGCTATTGGTGATTAAAATACTAAACAGAAAAACTGTGTGCATGTGAAAGTGGTAGTGTAGCGGAAAGCGCACTGCGCTAAGAACCCGGCGACCCAAGTTCGGTTCCCACTCGCAGCCAATACCAGTGATGGTTATCTGAACCGGTCCTGGGTCTCCCTTAGGTCGAATCAGCCTCAAATGAGTACCTGTTGCGGTGTGTAAACATCACCACTTGGGAGACAAAGGCGGTCGGGCATGGTGCTGGGCACCCACCCCCTCGTGTACCGTTCCGGCCTTCATAGGTGCTTGCTAACAACACTTTCCCCAGCAGTCTGTTAAAGCCTATACGGGGCATCGTTGCCTTTGCATCGCATCTCAGTATATGCACTAATTAATTTTTTGTATGCACACTCGATTTAGTATAATACATGCATCAGCACAATGGTATATGTATATTAATGCATGTACATAACTTCAAGCACAATATCACAACAAGCAGATGTCTAAATAAACAAGCACAAAGATATGACTCATTACAACGAACATTATTTTTTATTGTCTTTTTATGCTAAGTACAGAATCCCCATCGGCTGTTGGTTATCAGACAAACATTCTGTATCTGTGTATAGCATTACTAGCGAGTCTTTGTTTGATAAACCACACCTAAAGTCACTAAATGTGTACTATGCTGCTAAAATAGCATTTGTGTTCAGGAAGAAAACACAAGAAAAGGTGTGCAATAAATAGAAGTATACAACAGTTATGTGATTGCTATACTTAGTGAGAATCCGGGCGATTCCAAAGTCCCCAAGCTTGATGGATGAATTGTTGTTGGTAAGGAAGATATTCTGGAAAGAATTAAAATAATTAAAATATAGGCTTGTCTCAATAATTATAATGTTAGTAATATCTTGACTTAAAGCTTTCGTGATTGCAGGAATTCATACTCTTTGGGTCTTTCGGTAAAGTCACGTAGATAGAAAATTAATAAAAAAAATCACGACATTTCGATCGCAACACAAGCAATCGTCTTCACAAGTGAAAAAATACAGCAGGCGGACTGCTATTTCTTCCTGCCTCAGCAGTCCGCCTGCTGTATTTTTTCACCTGAAGACGATTGCTTGTGGTGCGATCGAAACGTCGTGATTTTTTATCTTATTTTTCCATCTACATGACTTTACCGAAAGATCCAAAGAGGATGATAGTAATGTAGGGTTTTTAAACAAAAACAATAATACTCATACATAATAATAATAAGACGACCATATTACGTGATACCGTTTTGGCATTTAATAGTGTGCGAGGATACAGTCAAAGAATATCTGGCATACGTTAGGTTATATTTGAAACGTCATCTTTATGCAAATTGCAGCAAGTGCAGTTTATTATGGGCAGACGAGCAAAAATATAAATGTGAGCCCCTGCACATTTACATCCTGTTATTAAAATAATTTGTCCTCCCATCTTACAAGAGCCAAGACGCCAGGTGTGGTGCCTAATGCTGTGATAATTGACACTGCATGAACTATTACCGGTCGGGTTAATTTTGATGAAATGGCGATGTGCAATGCACGATTCATAATGCATTAGCACAACCTGCATACAATGTGCATTCTTAACCTAGCCTACAGTGTTTTGTACCTAGGGGTTCATTGCATAAAAATACTTCTTCAAAGTGTGCATATTTCTTGATATGTGTATGGACTTTATGTGCATATACATACTGTGTACATATGAGGGCTGTATATTGATTACAATTTGTATCGTACAGGTGGTTGTACTGTATAAGCATCTCTTGAAATATAACCTGACCAAACACTTTAAGGCTTCCAACTTTGCAGCAGTAGTAATGGACCGTTATGTAACGTTAGTACAGCAGTAGCAAATATGCATCACTACAGAAAATGAATTCAGGCATCGATTAAGCAATGTGATGGTAGGTTAATAAAGGGTGAAAAAAAATTTTATGAGTTGTATTGACATTACCTGTGCTTTTATGTCTCTGTGGAGCACTTTACGATCATGAATATGTTTAACAGCCAAGCATATTTGAACAAACCAGTTCAATACCTGTGCATGGGGAAAAAACACATTACAATAAAAATACAATAACTGTTCTTCCTTGCACTGATGACAGAATATAATAAATATATGATGGTGCGAGGTGGAATGCACTTTTTTTAGACTCATTTATTATGCATTAACATATGGCATGTTTCTTTTATCGGATATTATCCCCAGTCCAAAAATGAAACACTGAACATTTTTATTCATCTACCTTTGCCTGCAGTCACGAAAGCTTTAAGTCAAGATTTACCTTTGCCTGTCAAACTAGGCGTATGAACGATCACAAATCGCTCTTTAATTCCATCAAAAAAGTAACCTGCAGCGCCACACCTATTACCATCATTAGGGGAAAGAACGGTGATCCAATCTCCGACCCCCAGGAACAGGTTTGCAGATTTGCTGAGCATTTCTGTGAGGTCCTGGGGGAGGGGAAATCCCTCAGCCAGGAAAACGTGGGAAAAAGTGGGGATGACCCTGCTGAGGCTGCGGTGCCTCAAATATTGGAGGAGGAAGTCACCCCCTGTGAGTGGCTGGCTGAGGTGCCATCTGCTGAGGAAGTATTGAAGGCGATCCAGAGTCCGAGACCAGGAAAGGCACCGGGCAGAGATGATCTCCCAAGCGAAATGCTGAGGAAGGGTGGCGTTTGTACACAGACTGCCCTACATGACATCATAACAACAGTCTGGACCACTGGACGGGTTCTGCAGGATTGGAAGGATGCCCTGGTGGTCCACCTCTTTAAGAAGGGGGACCGCACAGACTGTAACAACTACAGGGGCATCTCACTCCTAAGTGTCCCGGGAAAGGTGCTGGCAAGGATTACTCAACATCGCCTTGCTAGGCACGTTGAGGAGAGACTTGCGGAGCCTCAATGCGGTTTTAGGAAAGGGCGATCTTGCACAGATGCCATATTTTCTGTCCGTCTGCTACAGCAGAGGTGTAGGGAATTCCAACAAGACCTACATCTCTGCTTTATTGACCTGGTCAAGGCCTATGATACCATCAGTAGGCCTGGGCTCTGGGTTGTTCTTTGTGCTTTCGGAGTCCCTGACCCTCTGCTCACGATCATTAAGGACCTTCATGATGGTGAGCGGGTCCGGGTAAAACTATGTGGCCGGGAGTCAGAGCCATACCCTGTATACCTTGGGGTGCGACAGGGATGTCTTCTGGCTCCCACATTATTTAACATCTATTTTGACCACGTAGTTCGTGAAGCCTTCAATAGCTGTACCGGGGGAATCTCCATATGGTACAAATACAATGGGAGGCTGATCGATGCCCGGGTGCGGTGAAGGGATGGCTCCCTATTGCTCAACCACATTATGCATTCCGATTATCTGGTAATTGCTGCTCACTCAGAGGAGGAGATGGAGGCGTTGCTGCTGAACCTGGAGTTTGCCACCAAGAGGTGGGGCCTTATCATCAGCCCCACCTAAACTAAGCACCTGCCAGGGTATTTTGTACCATCGGACACTCCACCCCCACAACTCCCAATTGGTGATAGGGCAGTTGTGGAGTGGAGAGTTCCCATACCTTGGCAGTGTGCTCATGACCGGCTCTGGTTTAACAGCAGAGGTCTCACTCTGAATCAGTTGAGCGGCATTATGTTTTAATCGGTTGCGTAACGCTGTGTGGAAGCTACGTGTCTCTCGCTCCACACGAAGCTTCAGGTCTTCTCGGCCACGGTCATTCCCTCCCTTAGCATAAAAAGACGTGGACCCCCCTAATGGAACATCATCGCCGGTTAGAAACATTTAGGCTGGCCTGCCTACGATCGATCCTGGGTTTAACCAGGTTGGATTGTGTGAGCTCACAAATCCTTGAAAGATGTGGACAAAGTCCCATCGGTGAGCTCCTCCAGCAGGCAAGGCTGCGCTGGCTGGGTCATGTAGCCCGCATGCCCAGCCACCGCATGCTTAAACAGCTTTTGTTCGGCCGGATCAAGGGGGCTAAACAGACGAGGCATGGGCTAGAGAAGAGATGGAGTGATGTTATACAGGAGGACGTGGAGCTGAGTGGACTTGCCGATGACTTGTACCAGCGGTGTCAAGATCGGCCTCTGTGGCGGAGGGTCGTGAAGGACGCTACTGGGCAGTTGAAGGCAGTCGCCCTCCAACAACAACGGAGGGCGGAGGAGCAATGCTCACAACAACGAGCGGAGCGCCGGGTGGCTGAAGCACAGCAAGTTGGCACAGTAGGGGGCATGGGTGGTGCATCAGTCAGTCGTCTCAGTCGTCCCGTGGCACCTGCTGGGTCTGCCCCGTGACCTCCTGCCAGCGGGCGTTTGACACTTCATGTGGCCTCAAGGTGCACATAGCCTCACACAAGCGTCGTGGTGATGTCACCGCCACTTCGTGGCGAATGGCGGTTGTTGTTGTTATAAACGGTTTAAATGCAGAAAGTCAATACACAGACCACCAGTGGTGTAATAAAGTTTAGGTAAATGTCAAGCCTCCCAACCCATTTAACAAGATTAATTAATGTGACTATAATTATCCCTGGAAAGTGGGTGTGCAAGGGCAACATTTGCCCTTGGTTATTTTTACACAAATCATAAAAAGTAGGCAAATAATAATGAATTATATTTGTAGAGGAGTAGTCGCGGACGTAACGTCACGCTCGCCTCCGGGGTTGATGGCATCACGGGAAGTGACGTCATACGCGCCTGGGGGCGGGACGACGTCATGTCCCGCAGGAATATATAAAGGAGAGCCCGTGACATAAACCGGGTCATTGTTGGAGTGAAGAGTCAGAGAATGGTGGAACGGGGAGCCAGGGGCAAGGGGATAGGACGAGGGGAGAGCACAGCGCCAGGGCTGGAGGTGTCTACGCTCCTCGGTCGGCTGTGTTGGATGAACCCACGGCCGGCGCAGAGGAGGCAGCACAGGGCAGCCGGCTGTGTCAGGAATTAGTGGGACCTAGCCCGGGACCCCTAACCCCTGGGAAATTGTTCACCCTTGTGCTTTTGTTGAAGCTTTGAATAAACTTATGGCGAAAGCCCTTAACTTCCGAGCCGGCCCCGGGGGTGGAGGAGACCCAGACGGAGCGGGAGGAGACGGCGGATGGCGGTGCCAGTGCGCCACCGCCGGGGGCTGTGGACGCCATCGCGGGGCAGCTGCAGCTGCTCCTCCAGTCCGTGACGCAGCTCCACGCCGCTATCTCCGAGGTGGGAGCACGGTTGCAGCCGCCCGGCCCACATATGGAAGGGGAGCCGCGGATTCCCACCATTCTCCCTCCAGCCACTTTTGATTCTGGCGCCATTTTTCCAACGGGTGCGCCGCGGGAAATGGCCACCATTTCGGCTGTGACGCGGCCAGTGGCGGCCATGTTGGCGGGGGCGCCGCAAGCGGCCGCCATTCCGGCTGCGACGCCGCAAGTGGCGGCCATTGTTGCTGCGACGCTGCAAGTCGGCGCCATGGACGCCGCGACGCTGCGCTTCCTTGCGGGCGCAGCCGAGGCTCCACTGCACGCCGCGCCTGCAGGGCCAGCCGGCGGCGACGACGCGGCTATACATCACGCTGCGCCTGCTGGGGGGGCCCCAGGTATGTCCGCGGGTGCCATCCTCGCCGCGCCGCCAGAACTTGCCGCAGCTCCAGGCATCGCCACGCCGCCGGAGGTGGCTGCTCCTGCTGCCGCGGCTCCGCACCTCGCCGTGCTGGCGAGCTTTGCCGCGGATACCGCCGCGGCCCCGTACCCCGCCGTGTCTGCCGGGCTGGCCGCGGATGCCGCCGCGGCTCCGTACATCGCTGCCGCCACTCGCCGCGTCTCCGGTGTGGCCTACGGGGGCCGCAACGCGGCCGCCACTCGCTACGTCTCCGGAGTGGCCTGCGGGTGCCGCAGCGGAACCGCCCATCACCGCGTCTCCAGCGTGGCCTGTGGGTGCCGCAACACGGCCGCAATTCGCCGCGTCTCTGGTGTGGCCTACGGGGGCCGCAACGCGGCCCCCACTCGCCACGTCTCTGGAGTGGCCTGCGGGTGCCGCAACGCAGCCGCCCATCGCCACGTCTCCGGAGTGGCCTGTGGGTGTGGCAACACAGCCGCCATTTGCCGCGTCTCCGGAGTGCCCTGCGGGTGCCGCAACACAGCCGCCATTCGCCGCACCTCCGGTGTGGCCCGCGGGTGCCGTGGGGTTTCCACACCTCGCAGCGCCGCGTGGCCAAGGGCTGCGCCAGGACCCGTTCGACATGGCGTACATGTCGGTCGGCTGGCCCATGGAGGAGGCGTTCCGACTTGCTTGGACGAGAGGGCGCTGCAGGCCTTCAAGTCAATCCCACCGGCCGATAAGGCTACGCTTCCGGCAGCGTATATTCAGATGGCCAACTTCTTCGATCCACCATCCAGTGCGCGGCTGAAGTTCTCATGCTGAGGAGGGGGAATCGCCTTTGGCCTTCTGCTGTTCGCTCCTGGGCCTGGCACAGGCTGCTTACCCTGACGTGGAGGGCAGGCCGCTGGACTCGATGGCCTTGGAGAGGATGCTGGACCTGGCACGGGAGTTGTGGATCGCGTTGTTGATCAACAACGATCGTCAGATCACATCCTTGGTGGTGGCCGAGAATATTCAGGCGCACCTCTCCCTCCGCCAACAGCCCCAGATGGCGGCGTGCGCGGGGACCCCGGCACCGGAAGGGGGAGCCGCGTCTCAGGGCATGGACACCATCGTAGCCCTGGCGATGGCTGATCGTCGCGGGAGGGGCGAGTGGTCGCCGTCTGGAGCAGCGGGGGTGGCCGGGACCCTCCCATCGGCAGGATGCGGCCTCGGTGGTCTGCTTATGCTGTGGCCAGCAAGGCCACATTGAGCTGGGCTGCCGGAATGCCCCGGGAGCCTTCGGCAGGCCAACTCTGGGCCCTCCCGGTCCCTCGTCAGCTTCGGGTCCCGGACCCCAGGCGAGTCGCGACGCATCACCCGCACAGCCGCTACCCTTGCCTCACGCATCTAGCAGGGCTAGGGCCCATCGTCATGGGGTTGTCCTTCAGGGGTCAGGTGCACCATCGTCACCCACTGGATGGCCCAAACAGACCCGCCATTGTGACGCGCTTGCGCACCGAATGGTGGCGGCAGCTGCCGGCTCCTCAGCAGTGTCGGGATGCGTGCAAGTGGTGCATGTTCGTCTCTTGGTGGATACGGATGCGTCTGCCACCATTATTTCGGAGGCCATCTTCGAGCTGCTACCCCGCAGCCTGGGTCCGTTAAGGACGGTTCGCGGGACTTGTGTTGCCGTGAACGGCGGCAGTTTGGGCATCTTGGGCCACATTTTAGCGTCGGTTCGGGTTGACGAGATTGAGATGGCCGGGCCTATTTTGGTCGCCAAGACCTTGGCAGTCCCATGCCTCTTGGGGACCGACTTCTTGTCTAGAATGCCCATTCGAATTCTCGTTGACCAGGGCTGTGTAGAATGCAGTCAGGAAGGCGATTGCACTTCCTACAATCACCTACCGTTCTGTCTCCCTTGGTCGCTAGTGTGCGAGCCCTGAATAAGGCGGCGGTGACCGTGCCGCTGGCCTCCCAAATCCTGCTACCCCTTAGGCTGCTCACACCGCTCAAGATGGGCTCCACGGAGACGGGTATTCTCCTGTCTCCGTCGAGTTATTTTTCAAGGATGAAGGGGTTGGTGGGCGCCTTTACAGCCGTGTCGGGGGGCAAGGACCTTTTTTTGCAGGTCCTCAATTCGGGGCCCGCGCCGGTCGTAGTCCCGGCTGGCGCCGTCCTAGCGCACGCATCTCCGGCTCCTCCACCCGAGGGCGCTGCCCCGGATGGCGGGGTCGTGGCAGGTGTGATGCGTGCGGGGGATTCTGACGCATCGTGGATCGCCACGTTGTGCAACGAGAATGACTCGTTGTCCCCCGAGGAACGTCTGCGACTCCGTGACCTCATCGAGAGGTTCACCGATGTTGTTTAGCCAAAGTAAATTCGATCTGGGCCGCACTACACTTTTGGAACACCACATAGATATGGGCGACTCGGCCCCTATTCGCCTAAATTCCCACCGCTTTAGCCCGGCAGAAAAAGAGCATGTCCGTTCAGCCGTCGATGAGATGTTAGCGGCAGACATTATCTCCCCATCTTCCAGCCCTTTGGGTGCCCCCATTGTGCTAGTCAAGAAACGGGATGGGAGTCTCCGGTTCTGCGTCGCTTTCCGTAAATTGAACAAGATCTCAGTGGCTGACGCGTATCCATTGCCTCGCATGGATGATTCCCTGGACGCCCTCTCGGGTGCGCGGTTCTTTTCGACTGTAGATTTGTTCTCCGGCTTCTAGCAGCTGCCACTGGACGAGGCCTCTAGACCTAAAAGAAAGCGTTCCGCACAACCCAGGGGTTGTTCGAATTCAATCGGCTGCCTATGGGCCTTCATTCGGCGGGGCGGCAGTGGGAGTCTTGTTTAATTTACTTGGATGACGTTATTGTATTTGGCCGTACATTTGACGAGCACTTGCGGCGTCTTGTGTCGGTGTTCGTCAAAGTGCGTGCTGCGGGCTTGAAATTTAAACCCCAGAAATGCCATTTGCTACAACTATCGGTGAAGTATTTGGGACACATTGTTAGTGTGTCAGGTGTCGCCACGGACGCAGAGAAAACGGCTCGTGTCCGGATGTGGCTGACTCCCACATCTGTCGCGGAGGTGTGTAGCTTCGTTGGCTTCGCATCGTACTATCGTCGGTTCGTCCGCAATTTTGCGACAATTGCGAAGCCGCTGCACACGCTTTCCACCAAAGGCCAAAGGTTCCACTGGGGCGCGGAGGAGGATGCTGCTTTTGCGGCGCTTCGCACGGCCTTGGCGGATGCGCCGCCCTTGGGGTACCCGGATTTTTCTAAACCCTTCCTTCTCGACACCGACGCCAGTGACATGGGCATTGGGGCGGTCCTGGCTCAGGTGGTCAACGGGGTCGAGAGGGTGGTGGCCTGGTAGTCGCGTTCTGTCCCCGACGGAACAGCGATATTGTGTGACCCGGAGGGAGCTGTTGGCCATAGTGTTTTTTGTCCAACTGTATAGGCCCTACTTGTAGGGCAGACGGTTTATGGTCCAAACCGACCATGCGGCCCTGCAATATTTGCTGAGGATTAGTCAGCCCTCGGGTCAGCTGTCCCGCTGGCTCGAGGTGCTCCACGATTACTCCTTTGACGTAATCCACAGGAAGGGGGCAAGCATGGAAATGCGGATGGTTTATCCCAATTGCTGGCAGGCGGTGGGTGTGCTTGTGCCCTGGGCTCTAGCCATTGCAAGGCCCCAGGGGACGCCGCGGCCCAGTTGGTCGCGTTGGCCAAGGTGGCCAACCCCCCCAGGTGCGGCGGTGCCCGCGGATTTCGGTCTGGGACTCCCCCGGGAGGTATGGTCCAGCTTGCAGATGGAGGATTCCTCTCTACTGAAGCTATGATGCCGCGTTGGGCGTAAGGCCCGAAGCTCAGCTTCGTCGGCTGCCCCGGCAATCGCCGTGCATGATGGACTCCTCATGCGTTGGGATGCCCAATTGTAATGCTATTGAGTGGTTGTGCCCACTAGCCTGCGTGGTAAATTTTAGCTTACGCACCTTGGCTACCACAAGACCTTGTTGACACTTAAGCGGGTCTATTATTGGCAGGGTGTAGAGGGTGACGTGACGCTGTTTTTGAAGGGTTGTCACGACTGCGCGCGAAGGAAGGCCCCAGTTGTCCAGGACCGGGCCCCGCTGCAGTCCATCCAGGTTTCTCGCGTTAATGAGCTCGTGGCACTCGACATTTTGGTCCCATTCCCTGCATCCCAACGGGGCCATAAATACCTCTTGGTGGGCGTTGAGTACCTCACACGTTGGCCTGTGGCGTGGCCTTTGGTTGATCAGTCGGCCTCCTATCACCGAGGCGTTCATCCAGGGGTACGTGCTGGACAAGGGCGCGCCGGAACAATTGTTAACTGACGAGGGGCGGAATTTCTCGTCTAGGTTGCTCAAGGAGGTGTGTGACCTCCTTGGTACCAAGAGAATCCGCACCTTGCCCTACCACCCGCAATCGGACGGGATGGTAGAGCGCTTGAACCGCACCCTCACGTCCATGTTGTGCCACCACGTGAACATGTCCCAGTCAGACTGGGACCTGTTCGTCCCAGGAGTCTTGGTGGCGTATCAGTTGGCTCCTCTGCCTCAATGGGATTTTCGCCTTTTTATTTGATGTACGGTAGGGAGCCGGAGCCCCCGGTGCACATCCAGATGGACGTCGGGTCCTCCAGAAAGTGGTCGGCGGTGCCGGTCCCTTTGACGATCACGCTTGACCGGCTGCGTGAGGCCCGGCAGGCTGCTGCTGCGAATTCCGCCAGTCGGCAGGCAGCTAATGACCAGTTGCCCAAACACCAGCCAGCTGACCTCCCGTGGGTAGCGGGCCAAAAAGCGTGGCTGCATTGTCCCCAGGTCCCCGTTGGCACATCTGCCCAATTGCATCGCCTTTGGCAGGGCCCCGTTGAGGTCGTGGAGGTCCGCCGGCCGCAGTGCATCCGGATTCGGTTCGGTCGCCGGCGGTGGATAGTGCACCCGTCCCGGCTCAAACGTTATGTTCCATCTACCCTGGGGGATCCACCCCCATCTCCGGAGCGACCGGCAGGTGATGCGTCCGGCGTGCCTGTCCGGCCAGGCCCTGTTGACAGGGGTGGCGTCCGCCCTGTGTGTGTGCCCCCAGGGCCCTCCCAAGTAGCGCCGGCGATGACCCCTCGGTCACCGGAGGCCACGGCGGTGGCCCTGTTGCCCACTGACGGACCACCTGCACTGGTGGCGGACGCCACACGGGGAAGCGGGCCGGCAGCGCATACCCGCTCGAGGGGGATGTGGCTCCGGTGATGGCCTTGGTGGCTGTTCATCGGGCCCCAGCCCCGGTGCCCGTTCAGCGCCGCCAGGTGGATGAGGCCTGCTGACTCTATTTTCTTTGTTTTGTTTGTTGGTTTTGTTGTTTTGTTTTTGTTAGGGTTGTTGTGCCTGTGGCGCCGTGCTGCCTTAACGTTGGGTTAACTTACAGCAGCCGGTTTTGCCTGTAAGGCACAAACATTGTTCAGCTGTCTGGACTCCGGTCCGGTATTCGGCCCCGCTTCCGTCATGGTTGCAGCCGGGTCAACTGGTTCTGTTCACGGGGGGGGGGGGGGGGGGGGTAATGTAGAGGAGTAGTCGCGGACGTGACATCACACTCGCCTCCGGGGGCGATGGCGTCACGGGAAGTGACGTCATACGCGTCTGGTGGCGGGATGACATCATGTCACGCAGGAATATATAAGGGAGAGCCCGTGACGTAAACGGGGTCGTTGTTGGAGTGAAGAGTCGGAGAAGGGTGGAACGGGGAGCCAGGGGCAAGGGGGTAGGACGAGGAGAGAGCACAGCGCCAGGGCTGGAGGTGTCTGCACTCCTCGGTCGGCCGTGTTGGATGAACCCACGGCCGGCGCAGAGAAGGCGCCGGCTATGTCAGGAATTAGTAGGACCTAGCCCAGGACCCCTAACCCCTGGGAAGTTGTTCACCCTTGTGCTATTGTTGTAGCTTTGAATAAACTTACGGCGAAAGCCCTTAACTTCCGAGTCGTCTCCGAGTTGTCGTCGGGAACTCTTCTACACATTTATAAAGCACCTTTCTACTCGGTACTCAAGACAATGTGATCAGACAATTATCTTGTGCTGAAAGCATTTTCTATCCACTGTTGGATGAAGGCTTTACAAAAATATGTTGCCATCCTGCATATGCATCTGGAATTATTGTAATCGGGTGACATTGCACAGGATCTTGTTAAATAAAAATTGCACAAAAAACAAATGAGCAAAGACACACTGAAAGTACATTGCTAATACCAAGCGTTATGTTGTTACTGTATATTGAATTATATATTAATACTGCTGTGTACTTTAAAAACTGTAAATATTTTTCGATTTAAAGCTTTCGTGACTGCAATGATTCATCTTCTTTGGTTCTTTCGGTAAAGTCACGTAGAATGAGAATAAAATAATACATTGATAAATAAATATTATTGTGAAAATATTAGTGTTATTTTATTTTATCAATTTATTATTTTATTCTCATTCTACGTGACTTTACCGAAAGAACCAAAGAAGATGAAACTGTAAATACTTGCACATTAACTTTAATAGTAAATATTATGCACAATAACGTTGTAGTCCAGAGATAATAACTTTAATTTTGTTATACTATTGTAGTGTCTTATTGGACACGTGGTATCAAGTCACCTGCTTACACTTTATTCACCTATTCTTGCACCAGTTGTAGGCACTCCTAGAACTATCTACACGGTCACTTAGATGTAACTTCTTCAACTTGTCTCGACGTTATACCTCACCTATCCTGCCCTTGGCAGCTCTGCTCCTAGCGACTCCACACACAGCTTAGTCGCATTCAGCGTCTTCACGCACAGAGGCTTCGCACCCAGCGCCTCAGCACACAGCAGCTTCTCACACTCCACCACTGCCCTTGCCTGCGCTCCCTCAGAGCCACTCACTCGTCTGTCCCAGGCGGGGGGATCAACCATCACCCACCCGGCGACTCGTGAGGGTTGAGGTCCATTGACGGCTTGAGCGGCAGCGGCGAGATGTCTTCACTCTTGTCCCCAGCAACAACTAACCCCGCTACGTACACGTCCTTATATCCTCCTGCCAATTATCCGAGAGCTCTTGTGTGTCTCTTTAAGGCTAGCCAGGCTGGCGCCTGTCAGCCCATTAATCAACCCTTATCTCCCGTCTCCCTGGCAACACCTCTGGTGTCAGCGTGCACAACTGGTCGACCCGGTTTGCACGGCTTAGCCCCTTAATTAGGTGGCGGTTTGTTCGTGCAACCCCATATTGCACACGCGCACCTGTTTGCCCTCGGTTGCACTCGGTTAACAGTGTGCACCGTGTATTTTACTCCTCTACACTATTATGCAGTTATATTCATAAAGATTTCCACATACTAACAATAAAGTTATTAATTTCTTGCTGAAACGACTGTGATATGGTATTCAGCTATTTACAGCCGTGAGCAGTCGTGTAATTCCACATTTATACTACAAGACCAAGTCCATCCGCATGAAAACTACTGACACAGGTTTCTCAATGCGTTAGCCCCACAATATCTGCAGACACTGACCATTTTTTATACTCCGAGGTACCTGAGATATTCGGATCACCTTCCTCAAAGTACTCCGAGATCAAGGTTCTGTTTCTGCAGGTCTGATCAAGCTTTTGCCAGTGCAGCTCCCAGACTATGGAACGCTTTGCCTTTGGTAAGTCATTAACAGCTATTTAAGTCTGTCTGGCCGTTTACCCTGCAAGTTATGTTTATTTCCTGCTTTCCATACACCGCATTGAGATGTATGGATGAAATGCACCTTAGAAATGTAACTTATTATTATTAACTCACTGCATTGGCCTCAGAAGAATGACAGTCTGAGTTAACAGCAACTGCGATTTTAACTCACAGGCCTTCTGAGTTGCAAGTCATGCATTCTGACCAGGTGCCACTCAGCCAGATATACAGTGACACTGCACGTTAAAATATAATGGGCAAAAAACATTGTTTCGGTTAAATTGCAGCCAATAAAGGTGTGTGTGTGTATAATGTCTTGCATGTAAAACATTTTAAATCACCAATTTTGTAAACTCTTTCAATTTTTATCCTCCTTTAGAGTCATGCTAAGCAACTGGAAATAAGCAATAATTTCTCAACAGTACTCTGTTATCATTAGATCAAAACCTGAGTATTCGTGTTCAAGAGCCACTGCTCACGATGAGTGTTGAAAACATATTCTTTGTATGATAGTGTTATAACAAGAATTAAAAAACACATTTTAGTACGAATTCAGACAAAGAATATATCTGATGATCAGTATCATTACTTTGTATGACTTATGGGTTACTCAGCTGAGTGGTGAATGTCTATGGCACTATGCTGCTCTTGATGCATTATTACCTGGTCTTCTGAAAAGAGGACCCCACGCTGGCTGCTGATCCTTTGCAGCAGATCCCCTCCCTCGCAATACTCCATCACAATGCACAGTTTTATATGATCTGCGCAACACAAGGCCCAAACTGCCATTACGCTAGGAAATACAAAGCATTTTCATGAACGTCTGACACTATGACAGACATTAAAACTGGCAGCGTGTGTGAATCGCAATCAAAAGGTTGCAAGTTCAAATCCTGGTTGGGGGTCACCTCAACCCATTACCCCAGCAGGGATGATACAGTGAGGGAAAAAAGTATTTGATCCCCTGCTGATTTTGTACGTTTGCCCACTGACAAAGAAATGATCAGTCTATAATTTTAATGGTAAGTTTACTTGAACAGTGAGAGACAGAATAACAACAAAAATCCAGAAAAACGCATGTCAAAAATATTATGAATTGATTTGCATTTTAATGAGGGAAATAAGTATTTGACCACCTCTCAATCAGAAAGATTTCTGGCTCCCAGGTGTCTTTTATACAGGTAACAAGCTGAGATTAGGAGCACATTCTTAAAGGGAGTGCTCTGAATCTCAGCTTATTACCTGTATAAAAGACACCTGTCCACAGAAGCAATCAATCAATCAGATTCCAAACTCTCCACCATGGCCAAGACCAAAGAGCTCTCCAAGGATGTCAGGGACAAGATTGTAGACCTACACAAGGCTGGAATGGGCTACAAGACCATTGCCAAGCAGCTTTGTGAGAAGGTGACAACAGTTAGTGCGATTCATAATAAAGGTTTTTGGGTTAGATCGCGTTTATTTATAAATGTGTCGTAACCCTCCACCACCCGACACGGCCAATCAGAAAAAAAAAAGTGTCACGTTGACAAAAGACAAATAATTCACTACTTCAGCCCACCGGTGTGTTGAAGAGTTAATCCACATTTACAGTTTGAGTACGACGTTTCGCTGGTAAATACTTCCAGCATCATCGGGCAATTCGCCAGAATGGTAAAGCCCTCGCTTGCTCCCGGTTTTATATAGAGCAGCAGGGTGACGTCATCACTTAACTCATCAGGTGCAGTGATTAGAGGCGGAGGGGGGGGTAATGTAATTATATAATCGATTAGTAATCAGTCATTGGTTATGATTAGTAATGAGTTGTAGATTAGTAATTCTTTAAATCAAAATGTAATGTGTATTATTTAATAATACGCTTCCAGGCCGCACTAAGCCGGTAGCTGTCAGAGCGATTAAAGTTATTCTTGTTCCTCTCAATTTCAATGGATTCTCTAATTAGTCTTGGCCAGTAATAATTAGTTTTACACACCACTGCAACATTGTCAAAATCAATTGAGTGTCCTTGTTGACAAGCATGTTCTGCCACTGCCGACAGTTGTGTTTGAGATAATTTAATATTTCTCTGATGTTCTTTTAGTCTTACGCTGATGTTACGTCCCGTCTGCCCAATGTAGCAGCTGCCACATGAACAATTAATCCGATATACACCTTCTGTTGATAGTTTAGGTAATGCGTCTTTAGTGCAAGATACTAGTTTTTGAATTTTGTGTACTGTACCAAATCTTACTGTAATGTTTTGCTTTTGCAAAACGCGGGCTAATTTGTCAGTTACTCCTGAGATATATGGAATTTTTATTGTTTTAACAATCTGGTCGCTTTCAGTAGTATTGCTTTGCGATCGTGATTTGGCATTCAGTGCTCTGTTAATTTGAGCATTATTGTAGCCATTCTGTCGTAGTGCGTCTTTAACGTGTTTAATCTCTCTCACTAGACTCTCACCATCTGACACCGTTTTCGCCCGATGTACGAGCGTCTTGATAAGAGAGGATTTTTGAGCTGGATGATGATGTGATTCTGCATTCAGATAGACATCAGTGTGCGTTTGCTTTCTGTAAACGCTGTGTGTTAACACACAGCGTTTACAGAAAGATTTTTGAGCTGGATGATGATGTGATTCTGCATTCAGATAGGCATCAGTGTGCATCCAGCTCAAAAATCCTCTCTTATCAAGACGCTCGTACATCGGGCGAAAACGGTGTCAGATGGTGAGAGTCTAGTGAGAGAGATTAAACACGTTAAAGACGCACTACGACAGAATGGCTACAATAATGCTCAAATTAACAGAGCACTGAATGCCAAATCACGATCGCAAAGCAATACTACTGAAAGCGACCAGATTGTTAAAACAATAAAAATTCCATATATCTCAGGAGTAACTGACAAATTAGCCCGCGTTTTGCAAAAGCAAAACATTACAGTAAGATTTGGTACAGTACACAAAATTCAAAAACTAGTATCTTGCACTAAAGACGCATTACCTAAACTATCAACAGAAGGTGTATATCGGATTAATTGTTCATGTGGCAGCTGCTACATTGGGCAGACGGGACGTAACATCAGCGTAAGACTAAAAGAACATCAGAGAAATATTAAATTA
This sequence comes from Petromyzon marinus, assembly GCF_048934315.1. NCBI lineage: Eukaryota > Metazoa > Chordata > Hyperoartia > Petromyzontiformes > Petromyzontidae > Petromyzon > Petromyzon marinus. The sequence continues at coordinate 297,145 of NC_133684.1, read as the reverse complement.
TCTCAAACACAACTGTCGGCAGTGGCAGAACATGCTTGTCAACAAGGACACTCAATTGATTTTGACAATGTTGCAGTGGTGTGTAAAACTAATTATTACTGGCAAAGACTAATTAGAGAATCCATTGAAATTGAGAGGAACAAGAATAACTTTAATCGCTCTGACAGCTACCGGCTTAGTGCGGCCTGGAAGCGTATTATTAAATAATACACATTACATTTTGATTTAAAGAATTACTAATCTACAACTCATTACTAATCATAACCAATGACTGATTACTAATCGATTATATAATTACATTACCCCCCCCTCCGCCTCTAATCACTGCACCTGATGAGTTAAGTGATGACGTCACCCTGCTGCTCTATATAAAACCGGGAGCAAGCGAGGGCTTTACCATTCTGGCGAATTGCCCGATGATGCTGGAAGTATTTACCAGCGAAACGTCGTACTCAAACTGTAAATGTGGATTAACTCTTCAACACACCGGTGGGCTGAAGTAGTGAATTATTTGTCTTTTGTCAACGTGACACTTTTTTTTTTTTGCTGATTGGCCGTGTCGGGTGGTGGAGGGTTACGACACATTTATAAATAAACGCGATCTAACCCAAAAACCTTTATTATGAATAATATTGGTCGCGAAAGCCTACGTGTTAAACCAGTTAGTGCGATTATTCGCACATGGAAGAAACACAAAAGAACTGTCAATTTCCCTCGGCCTGGGGCTCCATGCAAGATCTCACCTCGTGGAGTTGCAATGATCATGAGAACGGTGAGGAATCAACCCATAACTACACAGGAGGATCTTGTCAATGATCTCAAGGCAGCTGGGACCATAGTCACCAAAAAAACAATTGGTAACACACTACGCCGTGAAGGACTGAAATCCTGCAGCGCCGCATGGTCCCCCTGCTCAAGAAAGCACATATACATGCCCGTCTGAAGTTTGCCAATGAACATCTGAATGATTCAGAGGACAACTGAGTGAAAGTGTTGTGGTCAGATGAGATCAAAATGAAGCTCTTTGGCATCAACTCAACTCGCCGTGTTTGGAGGAGGAGGAATGCTGCCTATGACCCCAAGAACACCATCCCCGCCGTCAAACATGGAGGTGGAAACATTATGCTTTGGGGGTGTTTTTCTGCTAAGGGGACAGGACAACTTCACCACATCAAAGGGACGATGGACGGGGCCATGTACCGTCAAATCTTGGGTGAGAATCTCCTTCCCTCAGCCAGGGCATTGAAATGGGTCGTGGATGGGTATTTACAGCATGACAATGACCCAAACACACGGCCAAGGCAATAAAGGAGTGGCTCAAGAAGAGGCACATTAAGGTCCTGGAGTGGCCTAGCCAGTCTCCAGACCTTAATCCCATAGAAAATATGTGGAGGGAGCTGAAGGTTCGAGTTGTCAAACGTCAGCCTCGAAACCTTAATGACTTGGAGAAGATCTGCAAAGAGAAGTGGGACAAAATCCCTCCTGAGATGTGTGCAAACCTGGTGGCCAACTACAAGAAACATCTGACCTCTGTGATTGCCAACAAGGGTTTTGCCACCAAGTACTAAGTCATGTTTTGCAGAGGGGTCAAATACTTATTTCCCTCATTAAAATGCAAATCAATTTATAACATTTTTGACATGCGTTTTTCTGGATTGTTTTGTTGTTATTCTATCTCTCACTGTTCAAATAAACCTACCATTAAAATTATAGACTGATCATTTCTTTGTCAGTGGGCAAACGTACAAAATCAGCAGGGGATCAAATACTTTTTTCCCTCACTGTAGACGCAATACCGCTGTTGCGGGAAGTCAATAATGACTTGTCCTCTGGATAAACGTCGCCCCAACATATAATGTGGCTTTTCCATCACTGGTTTCGGGCTGTACATTGGTTGTCTGTACCACCCATGCGGGGAGCAACTTAACTTTTTATTGTAAAACATTGTTATATTGAATCATAAATGTCTAATTTTCAAATGGCAAATTAGAAGATACACGTTCGCATTTAACAGTTGTTCAGGGAAACATGGCACGTTTTGTATGCCTGAGACTGACCTCTGTGACCCTTGGGTGTCTCATGAGACAAAAGTCCCTGCAATCTCTGAGCATGTCTTGCACACTGACACATATCATATCACCATTGTTTAAAATGTTATGTTCTCTGTTATTTCATTATGCCTTATAGTCATATTCCCAAGTTTAGCTTTAACGATATGAACTGTGTTGACAGAGCACTATGTATACTGTGGTATTTAAAAAAAAGAAAATATATGTATCATGTGTGGTTCAGTCCAAATGAAATTCATTTGATTAGTTTAAAGATGCTGGATTATAGCTATTTCTTGATTACCCAGATCTCGCTTCTAAATCTTACATGTTTGAACAAAAGCGCAATTTTTGTTATATATATGCAAACATAACCCTTGAGTAATAAGTAAAGGAATGCTTACCTTGAAAAGATTCCATAAAGGTGACAACGTTTGGATGCCTCATTTTGGATAAAAGTACAACTTCCTTTTGTGAGCTTTCTCGATCCTTAGCCCTCATCTTGAACATTACATTGGCCAAAACAAAACAATTACACGAATTAAGCAGAAATATCATCATAAAAGTGGTCTATATGCAAATGTAAAGTTATTATTCTTCGTGAACTTGTAAGAGCTTTCAAATCACATTTTAAAATCATTTTTCTGAAAACTGCAAATCCACAACAAAAGTCAATATAATTAACATTGACGTCTGAGGTATACAACCTCTGATGTATTTTCAAGTTGTGACCTTCCAATAGATACCGTGTTCTCAGGTACATCATGTACAAGGTGGCTAAACAGTAACTGCTAAACAGTAACTGTTTAGCCATGTTGTTGTATGTGACATTTGTTTTGCTCAATTTATCTTAAGCACACGTTTGTAGCCATCTTTATTCAGTTATTCAATCATTTCCTGTGCAGTATTCATTTCCATTAGTTGTATTTTTGTATGGTTTAACTGTAATTTTCTGTTGGGTTCACATATCTGACTTATCACATATCCTCTGCCCCGAGTGAGTCAGATATGCGAAGTTGCATTGCACAATAATAGCCTACCGAGGCCAGCGGTCGCTATTCCAAGGTGTAAATAAGCAACTGTAATCGCGTTATAATTAAGGGTATAGCAGTACGCATGTAATGTTTATAGTCTACTTGAAGTTTATTTTACGAAATTGAGTTTGACACCATGGCAGGTGACTCACCTTAGTGAGGTTGATCTCTTTGATAACACACTGTTGGCCGCTCTCTTTAATCCTTGCCAGCAAAGCCTTTCCATAGGAGCCCTCGCCAATCTTCTTAAGGATAGTGTACTTCTCCATGCCCTTGACCCATACCACGCTGTGCCCTATCGTGCAGGCAAGCGGCAAATCTGGTGAAAATGTCATGAATGTGTCATCTGCTTGTAAATACCTTCTCATGCTTTGCAAGCGTTCTTCCATTTTGCAAGGAAATGTAAAAAATATTTTCCAGCAAATTGTCAAAACTTTTGTTTAAAAGCAGATCTTGTGCTTGACTAGAGTTTAATTCTCAGTCCAACTTAGTTGTAAATAAGTACTGTACTATATTATGCAAGTTGCAGTACTCATGACAAAACAAAGACCCCCCTGGCCGCCTTTGTCTCCCTAGTGGCAATGTTTTACACTGCACAAGGTATTCATTTAAGGTTAAGTCGACCTAGGGGAGGCCCAGGACCGGTTCAGATAATCGTCACCGGAGTTGGCAGTGAGAGGTAATCGAACCCGGGTGGCCAGGTTCGTAACGCAGTTCGCTGACCACGACAACACCACTCCCGTGAGAGTAGTGTACAACATGCAAGTGCATTAGCTACAGTACTATCATGCAAACGGGTGTTGATCTGGGTACTTAATTGAATGGAAAGGTTTCGCAATTTAACCATTGCTTAAGATCAGGATTGTGAGCTCGTGATTACTTCCCATGCAGAAGGATGTTCAGTGAACTCTGCATCAGGCTAAATGTTGCCTTTATCTCAGCCAAAAACTGAACCACTTCAGAGCGTGCGATAAAAACATTGCATCATTAAATGCACCTATGTTTGCCAGTATTCTTAAGGTTTCTCCACCACAAATCCCATTTACGACTATAATGAGCAAAGAATGTATGTGTCCCGCACGTGACGTCACTCCACATCGAACAGCCTCCCTAATTAATAATCATGAAGAGGTGACGTCTTCCAAATGGACACCCCCCCCCCATCAATAATAATTAGCGGGTGACGTCACTCCACATGGGGGCGCGAGGCACCTCCTCCCCCCTCTCTGCGTCTACTGACAACCCTAACTACAAAGGCAGAACCCTCACGTCCCGCATATCTGTCACGCTATTGAGACATCGAAGTAAAAAGGACGTCAACACATTGCCAGTGAACTCAAGCACGTACACCAAGCTCTCAAAGCTAATGGTTACTCCGACTACACAATCCGCAAAGCCATCACTCCAACCATGAAGGATACTCTTGAGCCATTCAAAACCATCACCTTACCCTACATTGTGGGGGTCACAAAAAAAGATCTCCAAAATCCTGAATCAACACAAGATCCAGGTCCGATTCTACACAGTACATAAAATCCGTGATCTGGTCCCGTCTGTAAAAGATGTGATTCCAGACATACAGTACCCTGGCATTTACAAACTAAGTTGCCTCTGTGGTAGCAGTTACATTGGAGAAACCAAACGGCATGTTTTGGACCGCATCCGTGAACACAAAGCAGACCTGAAACACGGTAGGACGAACACCTCAGCCGTGGCAGACCATTGTTATTATTCAGTGGGCTCACATGACATTGACTTCTCCAAGACGGAGGTTCTCTGCAAGCCATCTGGCTACCATGAGAGATTCGTTCATGAGGCCATCCACATATACCAACACAGAGACAATTTCAACCGAGAAGATGGATTACGGCTCAGCAATCATTGGAAGGATGTGATAAACCATTTCGGGTCTTGATTGTGTTCACGTTTACGGTGACTTTCAGAACGCATTCCATTTGCTGGCATTGACTATATAGCTTTTGTATTATCTTCACGGATCGGAGTCTTTGCCCCGCCGCAAGTTTCTTGCTACCACTCTCCCATTGACATATTTCACGCGACGGTCAATGGTATGGTGTATAATAGATGTATAATAATAAATAGTATAATAGCATAAGGCACAAAGGTTTTCTGCTAACCTTCTGGCTACTATCAAAGGGTTGTTCATGAAGCCATCCAGATACATAAACATAGACATAACTTCAACCGAGAAGATGGATACAAATTGAGCAATCATTGGAAGGATGTTATTAACCAGGTAAAACGTTAACTGTCTATGGTTGTTCCATCATATTTACCGAGCACTAGTCTATTCTGCCGAGTTAATTGCATCCCCAGCGTTTGGCAGTACTGCTACTGTTGCTTTGTTGTCTTTCATTGGCTTTACTGTAGTGGTGTTGGCTTTTTTGCACCTCTCCAACGTCTGTTACTGTTGCTTTGTCGTCTTTCATTGGCTTTGCTGCAGTGGCATTGGTTTTCTGCACCTTATTAGCCCCGCCCACTCCCCCCCCCCCGCCCAGTAGCATTCCACGCAACGCTACCCTCCCCCTACTCCCCCCCACCCTTGCTCCTCCCCCCTCTCTAACCTATATAACCCCTTACCACAGCATCTCTCCCACTTCAGCTAAAATGTTCTTGCTGTAGTTTTCACACCCGATGATGATTGCTTGTGTTGCAATCGAAACGCCATGAGAATTTGTATGTTTTAGTTTTATTCTTTTATTATTTCCCTTCTACGTGACTTTACTGAAAGAACCAAGAATATGAATGTCATCAAGCCCGGATCGATATATCGCATCCTCCTGATAAGACGCACTTTTTATTTGGTGAATTTAAAAGCAAAAGGTTCTGAAGCGTCTGAATAATCAGCTATGTGCGTGTGTGTCCAGATTTGTAGAACTTTATATACTGACACCCCGGCTGGTCCACGTTGCAGCTGCGTCTTGTTTTTTCCGGAGCGTCTTATAATCCGGGCAATACGATATAATTTGCATCGCGCGACCATCTGCTTTACCCTCAATAACGCTATTATTATTTCCTTTTCGCAATCTGTATAGTGTATTTGCACTCCGTTTAAGGATTAAGTATGGTGTGGATAAACACGTGAAACAACTCAATGCAATTACCGTGCTCTGTTTAGCCCCGCATTCAACATTGACAGTATTGGTTTTCCTAGTGCATTTAGTATACCGCCTTGTGCGCAGCCACTCACGACGGCGTTCGCACTCGCCTCGCGACGATTGTGACCAATCACGAGCGCGCACATAGGAGACGCAGCCTTATACAGGGAACGGAATAAAATACCCCGCCCGTTGTCGTGGCAACAGACGCGCAAACAACCCAATCGACGGGAAATTTACAAAGAATAAACGCACACGCCAATCTAAATATTAATTAAGAAATAAGACAAGCGCGTTAGTGAGGAAGACGCGAGGTTTGTAATGTTTGAGTACACATGTTTGTTGTTAAATATCTATAATGTATTTAGGATTACCTTGCTGGCCGTACGGAGTCCGCCCTGATGAGATGTAGAGTCGGCGCGTGCTGATTGGATGAGAAGCGCACAGGCCGAGCTGGGCGACGATACTGATTGGCTGAGACGAGTCGGCGACGACCAATGAAAAGGCTCGTCTTGAAATAAATGTTAATTAGTCCATGCTTATGCGTGGGAGGAGATACAAAACGTCGTCATGGTTAATCCACTGCTGGATGATGGACTTCCCACACCTGTAATCGATTGTGGGTACTTAATCATTCCGGTCAATTGGAGGGCTGGAAGCCCAAGATGCGTGAGCACAATACAGTACACCATTGCATTTTGTTGCAATACCCTCGCTGAGAAACATAGCCCGTATAACACCTGTTATTACAATGTTAGTCACCCACCCTTGCCCCATCCGGGCTTATTTTGCTTATATTCTGACATCTGACTAGATAGAACGTAATTCTGGAGATGTGGTCATAGATTACAATTTAGTGCATAGTAGTATGGGAATGTCAGTCATTTTAATATATATTTTGCAGGATGTCATCCCTATAAAACAACCGGAGTTTGTGTAAGCGCAGGCCTCTATAATCTAGCCGCTCAGTAAATTACGACACGTTCCGGGGCACCACAACTGAGGCACGCGCCACTCATGTTCTAGGGCCTTGGTTGGACCCATTCCATTGGTTGGGCCCCTTCGCATTCACGCTCCGGGGCCCACTGTTTTGGTTGGGCCCCTTCCCGTTCTGGGCTGCCCAACCCCCTCGCCGAACTTGTTTGTGTAACTCATGTTCCGGGGCACCCCTACCATAGCTTAAGTCATGCAGGTTCCGGGGCCCGCATTACCCTGAGCACCGCGGACCTGCGCAAGGCAGAGCGCTCCGTGCGAGCGCATAGGGCGGTCAGGGTCTGTGTCGCTTTCTGCGGAGAAACCCACTCGAGACATATCCCGCGCGTATCGCTGATATTCCCGCAGCTGTGTCAACGGGGAGTTCCTTTATGACCGGTTTGCCATCGTTGTAAAACAAAATCACGCTGTAGTTTTTTCGAGTTGACAGTCTTTAGTTTGTGTGCATTGCAATACGTTAACACTGGGGCTGTGTGCATCTGCGTATCGGACTGCGTTTGGTAGCTCCGACTCTTGATAAGATAGGGTTCACACGTTGGATGTAGGCTTCCAGTGGTATAAGTAGCGTACATTTGTCAAAGACGAGAATTGCATGAGCGTGGCTGACCTGCACTCGACAGTGCATCGGCTTTGTGGAATCTGCGCGCAACAGACGGGGTTTAAAGGGACGCATTCTCCTGCAGTTTATCAGCGGGAGCAGTTGCCACTGTAGCCTGTAACAGGCAAGGGGGCTTCATCCCGGCGGAGTGGACGGACCAAAGCGGCTGGAAAACTCGGAGCGGACTCCTCCTGATCCCTTCTACTGCTGCTACTGCTGCTGGACTCATCCAGACATGCCTGTCGCAGTGCCCCCAGACAAGGTAAGAAGATCGCTATGATGAGCCAACCGTGTGTCAGTCTGGCTTGGGCTGTATCCCCATATGCTGAGTTGTTGCCGTTGGTCTCGTTTCCTGAACCTCGTTCGTCTATCAAATCATGTTGCTGGATGTCAATCGTTCGTTTCTCAGTTTCGCTGGTCCGGGTGAGGGTCGCGGCGGCAGCATGTTGAGTAGTGGCGGTCCCCACCTCCCTTTCCCTGGCGACGGACTCTAGCTCCTCCTGGGGAATTCCCAGGCGTTTCCAGGCCCGTCAGGCGACTACATCGTCCGGCCAGCGTGTCCTGGGCCGGCCCCAGTGGGACGTTGCTGCTGCTCGGTAGAGTTCCATGGGGAGTCAATCGGGGGGCATCCCTACCAGGTGCCCGAACCACCTCAACAGGCTCCTCTCGATCAGGAGGCGCAGCGGCTCGACTCTGAGGCCCTTTCGGATTACCGAGCTCCTCACCAGAAACCTAATTTTGGCCCCCTATAAACCGCGAGCTTTGTTCCAGAACTTCGCTCCCGCTTCACTACCATGGGACGGCGCAGTGCCCGCAACACTGCGGACGCCGCAGCGATCCGCCGGCCGACCTCCCGCTCCCACTCACCGTCACTCGCGAACGAGACCCAAAGGACTTAAACTCATCCGCTAAGGGCAGCTGTCCCCCCTCACCTGGAGAGAACACTCCACCGTTTCCCGGGAGTGAACCATGATCTCAGATTTGGAGGTGCTGATCCTCATCCCAGCCGCTTCACACTCGGCATCAAAACCGTTCAACGTCGTCTGCAAAAAGCAGCGACGCCACCTCCATGCCACCGTACTGGATACTCTCCATACCTCCATTTAAATCACAAGCAGGAGTTGAGACGAGACGCACCCTTAGCGGAGTCCAACACCCACACTGGACACCAAGCGTACGGACACAGCTCTCACGCCGGGAATCGAGGGATCGGATAGCGCACAAAAGTGGCACCTGTACATCGTACTCCCGCAGCACCAAGGATATTAATCGTAATGAGTCGTTACTTTTATTATTTTTGAACCATTAATAAGTGCCTCTTTTTGGACCGTTATTTGTCATTGGTAAAGGTGCAGCCCCGCAATTGCTGGCTCTCGCCACTGCTGTCGGAAAGATTTCCGCTAGGAGTTTGAGAGAGCTCCATAGGGTAATTTACGTGCTCTACCACGCTTACCAGACCGTTGTGTACCCACACTTTACCCCACCATACGCGACCCGCTGAACTGTGGTGTACCCATTTAAACTGCTGGGTGGACAGGTGGGGGATTTTTTTTGAATGTGCATTGTTTAACCTGCCGCAACGGGAGAACGAACCAGTTACTTCTGGATTATACGTTAAGTGTACTGAAAATTGCACCACGGCGGCATCCCCATGATCTCATAAGGTCCTTAATTTAATCATCTCAAATATATCATTCAACATCCTATTGTTATTGTAATAGTCTCAATAACAATCGTATCAATAATAATCGTATCACCATCATCGTCTTGTCTGTCATCTCATAATCTGAATCATACCATCAACCGTCATCATAATTATAATCGTATCAGCATGGTGACCTGTCATTTCAATGTTTTAACACAAATCCTGCCACTGATGTAATGGTACAAGAATGTATTCATTTTCTCCCGTACAGACCGAACTCTAAGATCTGTACAAATCGTATTTGTGCCATCAAGCACAGCCTCGTGTGTATCAGCTGTGGCTCCCAGGCAGGATTTACTGTCGTCCAGGGAAGATGTGGTAAGGTTTGATTAATGACCTTAATTATGTCACGCAAACCACTGGGAGCAGTTTTGGCTTTTTGTTTCAAATGTTTTTTTTTCTAATTACACAAAGGGTAGTGCTTTCAAAACACGCCGTGTGATCTCGTTATTGGAGATGTCAAATATTCGCTGTGGCTATTTACCCGAACGGTGAATTAGAAACTTTTAACGAGTTCATTTTACATTTTGAGCCTGCATCAACATTGCACTGTGTGAAGCAGCAGACTTGTATTTAATTGATTGTGCACGTGTATGTTAATCTGCAGCACCGTGAAGTCACTTGGCTATTAAGCATGATTATCCTCATTTACATAATCCTGCTGGACTTGCAAACGCAGCCCACAAGTCTGCCGTGAATGCGCATATTTAAAAGCAGTCTTTGGATTAATGACAAATCTATAACATTTTTTAGATGCGACAGTATTTTTAATGACTGTAATTAAAATACTGTACCGATGAGTATTTTCATTCGAGGCTTATTAGGAAATCAGTCATGGGTGATAGGGAGTACTTCATATGAAATCTCCATCGGAGACGGATATATCCAATTGAGGCTATAATCAACAGACTGACAAACCAGTTTGGTTCTGCATAATCGAGTGGAATGTCTAGAGTTATGTGCAATATTGGTAGTCTAGTCTATATTGTAGTGCCTGTAGTGGTGTCTCGCGCTAGTTTATAGTGATAGTCGATAGGGCACTGCATTAAAAATATATTACCGCCTTATTTCCCCAGATCTGCTTGGAAGCAGTCCCTAATTGACTTGCCAATGGCATTTGCCTTTGTGAGAGCCATTTATTAACTCCTGAAATGCTGACAGTGTAAAGCTAAGGGGCAAAACTCACCTCTGTGTCATTTTAACAATGAGTTTCATACGTCACAGCCACTTTTTTAAGTGGATTGAGAGCAGGAGCTGTGCGTGGTTTTCATGTATCTGGAATGTAATTTAGAAATGTGCTTAAATGGTGCCCGAGGTGGCTAGGAAAGATAATGTAGGAAGCTTTCTGAGTGCACTGAGGCAGCAATTCACAGACCCTGGATTCAAACCTTAGGTTGACCTCTGGGATGAAAAGGCCTTAATGTTCTGTGAGTGTGATGGTCTCTGACCAGTCTGCAATGTTTGCACTAAATTTCATAATATATGGCTGTTTGCGTTTCATATAGCTGTACCTAGCCGACATGGTACAATAATAAAACAGTGCTGGAGGTAAATAAATCTAAACTTTATTTTGCAGCAGAAGGACACGTTATGTAGGGAAAATAGCATGAATCTGCTACAGTATTGATTATTGTGGTGGGATGTGTGCCTTGGTATCTCCATCCTGGGCCAGTCTTTTCCAGATGCCATCAGTGTTACCCTCACAATGGAACGGAGCTGCTGCACTCTAACAAATGGCATGAGTGGACTGGCAGATATAAATTTAAATACTGTACTTACCAACTGTGGTGAGCCAATGAGAAAGTGGCTTTTTTACAGTAATTGCATTTAATATGTACATTTTTAAAACTTCAACGTAAATATTAACTTCTAAAATGACAACGGTCGTAAATTCATCAGAAAACATTGTTTTAAGTCACGATAGATATTGTATCTCCGTGTTACAGTAAAGCTTTCCAAGTTCAGCAATTTCCTCCATTCACAGACTCGCAAGATATCCATTAATCAATCTAATCATCATAATATACTGAGCACGTCTCATTATTGGCAGACAAGAAAAACTGGACTTTAGCGGGGAGGTGGGGCACTGTAGTGAGTTTTCAACGACTAGCTTTGAGGGAAGCAATCACATGGATACTGAATAGAGAGGCATCTTGCTAAAATGTTTTCATGCTTCATGGGAACTCTGAAGTCTGTTGCTGAGTCAGCTGAATAAATGTAGTTCTGTTATTGTAGAATAAGTGGTGAGTCACTTTGGGTTCTCATCAATTTTCTCAGATGTTCAATCTTTTACAGAGCCCTTCCAAAGTATTTTAAGGTTTTTTTCTTAACATATTTAAAAAATACCAAAGTGTCATATAAAAAAAAATCACAAACAACAGTAATCTTAGAGGTGGCTCAAGCGATACCACGGTTCTGGACTTGTGCCGCTGACAGACTCGAGGTTTCTCAAGCTGTGCAGTGGATAAGTGGAACTTAAAAGCAGAAACACTTAGGTCGGAAAGAGTTTTTGCATGTTCAAGGCAAGCGTGACTAAGCCCGGTCACAGTGTACCGTGCAGAAACGTCTGCAAACAGGTGCCTCGGCTTGATTTGACTGTACTCGACTGTGTGGTCTGTAGTGCAGTGGATGTGCTACAGAATGGACCATGTGTCTCCAGCTGGTCTGGCAGAAGTTTGGTTAAAAATAACGGTCTTTTACCCTGTCTGTGTGTTTAGGATAAAACAAAAATTGAATTCCCAGCTCTAGAAATCTGTCATTCTCTTATGTGCGTGTTTAATTTTTTGTATCAATACATGAATTCAAAATTGAGTGGTAATATTGACAGGTTTTTCCGAAAAGGCTTGTAATGTGTTTTTCTCCAATATTTATTTGGTAAGAGCGGTTATTTTTCCTTCTGCTTATTTTAGCTTGACTGGCTGATGTGCGCAGCATCGATAGTAATATTAGGAATGGGAACTCCAGCATTATCAACAGTAATAAAACAGTACTAGTGTCTACAATCAAACAATAATTATTTGCTTCTCAAATGTGAACCTTAATAGTTAATGAAAGATGTCTGCTGTCAGGGAAAACACCACGCAGCCATGTCAAGGTAATAAAATATGAACTAAGGAAAATAATGTGAGCTACCATATAAAAAGGGAAAAATAAATATTGTTTGAAAAATGTAAACCCCTGTACTGGCTCCATTTGAGGTTTTTTTTTCTTTTTCCCACGTTATCTCCGAGGGAGCTAATTACACAGAAATTGTTTAAATAAATAATGCACCGCAGCCAATAGGCTTACACCCACCCAACTTGACAGACTGTGCACATTATACGTAATTTAAGTAGCCACACTTGGGTTGCAAGACATTTTAAAGTTTCATATTTTTATTATGTGGCATTTGCACGTACACAACTGCGAGGGGTATCCTGCGTGAATATGCAGCGCCCTGCCCTATTTTAGTGCTCTCACCTTTTTTCTCGGTGTCATGACCTTTCTGCAGCCCTCTGCCATTTATATTGCCAGTTTAAATGCTACCTTTGCTGCTCATTGTTCCCCTCTATGTTCCAGTCTCTTCCTCCACTTGTAGGTCTTCTTTTTTGTGGTGTTACACACTGGGCTATGAAATAAACCTTCGTGCAGCTCTGTCAGATATATCATAGAAATGGCAGATGTTGTAGCCATTTGCCTTCAGCATCACATGAGGGCCATTTATTTTTAAAAGACCCAATTGGTCATGTTGGTTGTATCCTAGGAACTTTACGTTTCCCGACATTTCAAGGGCACACTCAAAAAGAATAATGTCAGAGGGTCAAAATCAGGAGCACCCCCAATGAAATAAACACTGTATGGAACTCAGGTTGACAATAGAACAGGGCGATGCAAACTGCATTGGGGAGGGGGCATCGTCATCGTGAAGGTCACATGAGCAAAACTGTCTTGAACGGCAAACAGATGAAGCTCTCCCGGTTGAAGCGTTTTACCTCGTGGAGTGGCCTTGTGAACCCTGAAACTCGCTGTTGTCCTCGTGAAGCCGAATATAGGTTTTATGGAGATGTCTGTGATCCGAGTTATTAATGTACGTTAACGTGGTATCCATTCGCTTTGTTGTTGTGAAGAGCTCTGTTGCATCGCAATATTTTGCAACTTAGGTTCAATTCCTGGACTTGTGCGATATCTATGACAAGGGGTATCTGAGGTTGTCTGAGGTCTGTCTCCCTTCGTTAAACAACCTTCAATGAGCACCTACCGCAGCTAGTCGCACAGTCCTCGCCCGATTGCCCCCATCATCTGTCGTGAGAGCCTTAATAGGTATTCGCTAACATCACTTGTCCTTAACAGTCTCCAGTCTTTATAATCTTACGTATCAGAATAGTTTTGGGGTAAAAATGCTTTAATTTCATACCACACAAATAAGTACCGGTAATGTATTATATTTTTTAAAATATATATGCAGCTTATACGACATGCATTCACCATGTACTGTACATTTAATAGATAATTTAATTTAACTAATTCATCATTAGATTATTGTTGACCATCAGAAGAGGAGATACTGTCTACCAGCAGTTGTGGTACGTATGTATGTTGAATTTATTTCGCACCGTACGTAGCCAACCATGCTAATCGGAGGTGCGGGGGAAGGACGACACACTAAAGACAAAGCAGTTATAAAGAAAATAGTTTTTTTAATGGTAACAGCACAGATTGGCTTTAGTTTTCTTGTGAGAAAGTTAAGAGGTGAGCTCATGTTTCCATGGAAAGCTGTTATATTAATTAACACGTTCCGAGTGATGGATATGCAGTTAGTCACACCTAGAGCAACTACATTGTAATAATGTATTGCTGTAGCATTTTTCGCCTTTGTAACTTTTATTTACAGCCACTTGTGAGAACGGACACACCTGGGAGTTTAGTAATAAAATAATTATCAATCACACTTGATATTAACAATGTCAAAGTACTAATTAACATTGGCATCACAGCAGAAATTTGTGTAATTAATAATCATAACAGCATAGCAAACGTGTGTAATCGGCTTAAGGAGCATTATCAAGTGTGTCATTGATTTAGGAGTACAATCATGTGCATGTTTAGTTGGCTAACATTAGCTCTTGTTATGGAATAAAGCTATCATCCATCCATCCATCTCAATCGGCTTGTCTGACTTCGGGGTCGTTGGGATGCTGGGCTGGCAGCTCTGGTCGTGCTCTCCCTCCACCTTGCCCGCTCATCACCCTCACCGATCGAATTGCTGTGGTTCAAGCTCACCTAGACGGCACTGTTCTGAATCCCAAATCCTACTTGGGTGCCCTCCCCTTATTCTCGTCCCCCAGTTGGCACCCCCTCATTGGTGCCATTGCGGGCTGAGTAGTTCAGCTTGCTGGATCTATCGATGTGCCCGTGAAAAAACACGTTTCTTTTTTGTTTAATTGAGTCGCAACTATTATTTGTTTTGCTGTCCTGATTTGGTGGTAATTGTGCCCCATACAGTGAGGGAAAAAAGTATTTGATCCCCTGCTGATTTTGTACGTTTGCCCACTGACAAAGAAATGATCAGTCTATAATTTTAATGGTAGGTTTGTTTGAACAGTGAGAGACAGAATAACAGCAAAAAAATCCAGAAAAACGCATGTCAAAAATGTTATAAATTGATTTGCATTTTAATGAGGGAAATAAGTATTTGACCCCTCTGCAAAACATGACTTGGTACTTGGTGGCAAAACCCTTGTTGGCAATCACAGAGGTCAGACGTTTCTTGTAGTTGGCCACCAGGTTTGCACACATCTCTGGAGGGATTTTGTCCCACTCCTCTTTGCAGATCTTCTCCAAGTCATTAAGGTTTCGAGGCTGACGTTTGGCATCTCGAACCTTCAGCTCCCTCCACAGATTTTCTATGGGATTAAGGTCTGGAGACTGGCTAGGCCACTCCAGGACCTTAATGTGCTTCTTCTTGAGCCACTCCTTTGTTGCCTTGGCCGTGTGTTTTGGGTCATTGTCATGCTGGAATACCCATCCACGACCCATTTCAATGCCCTGGCTGATGCGGTGAAGTTGTCCTGTCCCCTTAGCAGAAAAACACCCCCAAAGCATAATGTTTCCACCTCCATGTTTGACGGTGGGGATGGTGTTCTTGGGGTCGTAGGCAGCATTCCTCCTCCTCCTCCAAACATGGCGAGTTGAGTTGATGCCAAAGAGCTCCATTTTGGTCTCATCTGACCACAACACTTTCACCCAGTTGTCCTCTGAATCATTCAGATGTTCATTGGCAAACTTCAGACGGGCATGTATATGTGCTTTCTTGAGCAGGGGGACCTTGCGGGCGCTGCAGGATTTTAGTCCTTCATGGCGTAGTGTGTTACCAATTAATTGTTTTCTTGGTGACTATGATCCCAGCTGTCTTGAGATCATTGACAAGTTCTGGGCTGATTCCTCAATGTTCTCATGATCATCGCAACTCCACGAGGTGAGATCTGGCATGGAGCCCCAGGCCGAGGGAGATTGACAGTTCTATTGTGTTTCTTCCATTTGCGAATAATCACACCAACTTCTTGGTTCTTTCGGTAAAGTCAAGTAGAATGGAAATAAAATAATAAAAATAAAACATAATAAAATAAATTCTCACGACGTTTCGGCCACAACACAAGTAGCCTTCTTCAGGTGAATGAACAGGACTGTCCAGAAGACAGCGCTTGAGTGAACATTGCTAAGCATGGATCGCGTCTTTTAATCTGTGTGGGCGGAATTAACATATGCATTAGCATGTCACCCAGCACCACCACCGGATCGGAGGAGGGTGGCGGCTGGGCAGACAGAAAAGGAAGGTAAAAGAGCAGCCAAGGTGCTCTGCTCTGTCCTGTGTTGCGTTGTAACTCTGCTATAAACTGGACTACCATACAGTACAATATTATACCTTCCAATCTAAACTACATGGTATATCATATCCATAGACAAAATTCCACTTTTGAATTATACAATGCGTTACTATACACTACCCTATACTTTAGACTATAAAGTATTAGACTTGTAACATTACACTGTCTTATTCTGTCAGCCCTACTATATACCACAATGCTGTATATTCACTATACAATTACGATACTATATATTGCCTTATGAATTATGTTAAATATTACAATGTTATACTATTATACCACATGCATAAACCATACCATTGACCGACGTGTGAAAGGTTTTAAGAGATTTGAAGCTTTCGTGACTGCAAGGATCCATACTCTTTGGTTCTATTCAGTAAAGTCACGTAGGTAAAAAATAAAACAACAAAAATCACGACGTTTTGGCCACAACACAGGTGGCCTTCATCAGGTGAAGGGACCGTACTGTCCAGTACTGTCCAGAGGACAGTACGGTCAGTCAGAGGACAGTACGGTCAGTACAGTCCCTTCACCTGATGAAGGCAACTTGTGTTGTGGCCGAAACGTCGTGATTTTTGTTGTTTTATTTTTTACCTACGTGACTTTACCGAATAGAACCAAAGAGTATAGGTATTAAGAGGCAGTGCCAGCGAAATGGACTGCGGTCTGAAGGTCACCGTAAAATACAATCAATTAAGAACCTAAATGGTTTATAACATCTTTCCAATGGTTACCAAGTCAGAATCCATCTTCTCGGTTGAAATTGTCTCTGTGTTTGTATATGTGGATGGCCTCATGAACGAATCTCTCATGGTAGCCGGATGGCTTGCAGAGAACCTCCGTCTTGGAGAAGTCAATGTCATGTGAGCCCACTGAATTATTGAATTCTCCAAGACGGAGGTTCTCTGCAAGCCATCCGCCTACCATGAGAGATTCGTTCATGAGGCCATCCACATATACAAACACAGAGACAATTTTAATCGAGAAGAGTGATTCTGGCTTAGTAACCATTGGAAAGATGTTATAAACCATTTCGGTTCTTAATTGATTGTATTTTACGGTGACCTTCAGACCGCAGTCCATTCGCTGGCACTGCCTCTTAATACCTTTCACACATCGGTCAATAGTATGGTTTATAGCATGTGGTATAATAGTATAACATTGTAATGTTTAACATAATTCATAATGCAATATATAGTATCGTAATTGTATAGTGAATATACAGCATTGTGGTATATAGTAGGGTTGATAGAATAGGACATAGTGTAATGTTACACAAGTCTAATACTTTATAATCTAAAGTATAGGGTAGTGTATAGTAGCGCATTGTATAATTCAAAGGTGGAATTTTGTCTATGGATATGATATTATACCATGTAGTTTAGATTGGAAGGTATAATATTGTACTGTATAGTAGTCCAGTTTATAGCAGAGTTACAACGCAACACAGGACAGAGCAGAGCACCTTGGCTGCTCTTTAACCTTCCTTTTCTGTCTACGCAGCCGCCACCCTCCTATCCGGTGGTGGTGCTGGGTGACATGCTAATTCATATGTTAATTCCGCCCACACAGCTGAAAAGATGCGATCCATGCTTAGCAATGTTCACTCAAGCGCTGTCTTCTGGACAGTCCTGTTCATTCACCTGAAGAAGGCTACTTGTGTTGTGGACGAAACTTCGTGAGAATCTTATTGTATTATGTTTTATTTTTATTATTTTATTTCCATTCTACGTGACTTTACCGAAAGAACCAAGAAGATGAATCCTTGCAGTCACGAAAGCTTTAAATCAAAATCGCACCAACTGTTGTCACCTTCTCACCAAGCTGCTTGGCAATGGTCTTGTAGCCCATTCCAGCCTTGTGTAGGTCTACAATCTTGTCCCTGACATCCTTGGAGAGCTCTTTGGTCTTGGCCATGGTGGAGAGTTTGGAATCTGATTGATTGCTTCTGTGGGCAGGTGCCTTTTATACAGGTAACAAGCTGAGATTAGGAGCACTCCCTTTAAGAGTGTGCTCCTAATCTCAGCTCGTTACCTGTATAAAAGACACCTGGGAGCCAGAAATCTTTCTGATTGAGAGGGGGTCAAATATTTATTTCCCTCATTAAAATGCAAATCATTTTTGACATGCGTTTTTCTGGATTTTTTTGTTATTCTGTCTCTCACTGTTCAAATAAACCTACCATTAAAATTCTAGAGTAATCATTTCTTTGTCAGTGGGCAAACGTACAAAATCAGCAGGGGATCAAATACTTTTTTCCCTCACTGTATGTATGAATAGTTAAGTGTGCTGGGCATGGATTCCTTCCAGCTTTAAAAAGCATTTTATTTTAAATGCCTGTATTCTTATTTCATCTTCACCTGACAGAGTTAATGTTTCCAATCCAAACAAATACAACTAATTTCACTAATCTCTATACACATGTTATCTTCATTGATATGTTAAACACCTTGCTTTTCTATGTGGTGAACATAGATGCAATGACTGTGGTTGCTGTTGCAATCCTGGTCTTTACTTCTCGATTGCTCCAAGGTTTTGCAAGCAGCTGACTACTTATATTTATGCGAATTTCCATACGGTTATTAGAAATTCCCATCATGATACCATTACTCTTCTTATTACTAACTTCTTTCTCATATGGTCCTGGCGTTTTATAGTTTTGTAGGATCATATAGGTATTCCGTTGTTCCAAAGATATATCATCAATGTCACCCTCATGCAAAACCCTGTCTAAGGCTTTTCCTGATGTGTAAGCAATTGTGTTAGAAACGTTTTTTACATTCTGAAAATTTGCAGATGAAAAATTGTCTCCTTCCCTTTCTAAGGCCAGCCTGTTCTACTCGTATAACGTCCGCTTGCGGCTTTAGTCTGGTAACAGTGACTGAGCATGAACTTGCTCGAATGGTTTATGATGCTAATTGTTCTGGAATTTTGTACGTCCTCTCCTTAAAATATCTTGTTTGTGGAAGTGGGATTAATGATAAAACAGGTCCATTCGGATAGTTATCTTTCTGTCTGCCAGATCTGGTTTTTCATATAGGTGTGTATGCATCTTTTAATTGTTTTCCATGTTTTAGGAGTTCTGCAGGTATATGATCAATGCCAACTGCTTTTCCTCTTCAGAGGTGTTTAACTGCCTCTTCTACCTCCTCTTTTATGATGGGTGGGTGATCGTCAACAGAGCTGGGACGTTTGTTTGATTAGGTTAAATATTCAACGAAACGATTTAATAGACTACTTTTTTAGTGGTAAATTACTTGGGTCCCTTGACATCTTGCCTCCTGAAGGCATGAAACCCCTTACAAGCCAGTCCCAATGCCAATAATGTCACCAAGCCCTGCCTATCACCTCCTGTGCAGTGGCGCGCACTCAGATGAAGCTTGTCATCGAACAGTTTCTTGTGTTGTCTGATTAGCTGAGTAATCGAACCAATACTCCTCTGAGTAATTACTCACTGAAATTGTCCATAGCCCACCTGTGAGTGTCATCCGTTTGCACTTCTGGTTTTCAGAGTGATGTAAGCACACCAGGATTAGTATTGATTTGCTCCTTCCTTTTCTGAAAGTTATAACTTCAGTAAGTGTGTTTTTTGTTCATTGTCTGTAACCTCTATCCTTGACTAGATATTATTTCATATTCTTAGTTTTTTCGGTAAAGTCACGTTGAAGAGAAACAACAAAATAACAAAATATATATAAAACAATAAAAAATTCTCACGACGTTTCGACCATAACTCAAACGGTCATCATCAGGTGTGTCGGTTTGCATAAATTTATTTTGAAAACGGCATATTTATTTATATATATAAAAATAACGTTTGCGTCACGCGCAACGATTGGCTGTTTGCCAGGACTAGTCCATCTATTTTTTGAAAAGAGGAGGGGGGAGACGAAATTTGTTTTTATGTATGCTGTCTGAAAGCCACTGTAAGCGTGAACAATCAATCAAGAACTGAAATGATTTATCAAATCTTTCCAATGATTGCTAAGATAGAATCCATCTTCTCGGTTGAAATTGTCTCTGTGTTTGTATATGTGGATAGCCTCATGAACGAATCTCTCATGGAAGCCAGATGGCTTACAAAGAACCTCCGTCTTGGAAAAGTCAATGGCATGTGAGCCTACTGAATTAGAACAATGATCTGCTACGGCCGAGGTGTTGGTCCTACCGTGTTTAAGGTCTGCTTTATGTTCACGAATGCGGTCCGAGATATGGCGTTTGGTTTCTCCAATGTAACTACTACCACAGAGGCAACTTAGTTTGTAGACACCAGGGTATTGTATGTCCGGAATCACATCTTTTACAGACGGAACCAGATCACGGATTTTATGTAATGTGTTGAAACGGACCTGGATCTTGTGTTTATTCAAGATTTTGGAGATCTTTTTTGTGATCCCAGCAATGTAGGGTAAAGTGATGGTTTTGAAAGGCTCCTCAAGAGGGTTCTTCTTCATGGTTTGAGTGATAGCTTTGCGGATTGTATAGTCGGAGTAACCATTAGCCCTAAGAGCTTGGTGTACGTGCTTGAGTTCACTGCTTATGTGTTCCTGGTCGGATATGCATTGGGCTCTATGATACAGAGTCTTGATGAGAGAATTCTTCTGTGATGGATGGTGGTGGGAATCCGGTTTCAGATAAGCATCCGTATGGGTAGCTTTCCTGTAGACAGAGTGGCTCATTGAACCATCAGGTCTCTTTTTAATTAGGACATCCAAAAAAGGTATCTTGCCATCTATTTCGACTTCCATGGTAAATCTGATGGCTGGGTGTATGGAATTGATGTGGTCGAAGAATTGGTCTAGAGCAGGCCGGCCATGTGGCCAGATGACAAAAGTGTCATCCACGTACCTCTTCCATAAGGTTGGGCGCAGAGTGGCAGTCTGGATGGCGTCAGTCTCAAATTTCTCCATGAAAATGTTAGCTATAACTGGAGAAAGGGGGGAGCCCATTGGGGTGCCCTCAGTTTGTTTGTAGAAAGTTCCATTCCAAGTGAAGTATGTATTGGTTAAACAGTGTCTCACCAGGGGGGGTACCTCAGTGTTTAGTCCTTGATGAACCAAGTCTTCAATGATTGCAATGGTGTCAGGTACAGGAACCTTGGTGAATAAGGAAACTACATCAAAACTGACAAGCAGGTCGTCTGGGGACAGGGAAATACCCTTGATTGTTGATACCAGGTGAGTAGAATTTTGTACCGCAGAGGTGGTCTTTCCAGTGAAAGGACGCAGGATTTCAGACAAAAAACGAGCTAGTTTGTAGGTGGGGGAGCTGATAGTAGAGACTATGGGACGAAGAGGTGTATCAACTTTATGTATTTTTGGTAAGCCGTATAATCTTGGTGGCCTGGCAGCAGAAGGTTTCAATGAAAACTGTTTAGATTGATCAATTAATGCGGTTGAATCAGAAATTATTTTGTTGGTTTGTGTGACGAGGCTGTTGGTGGGATCTCTTTTTATTTTTGTATAACTACCATCGTCGAGTAATTCTTTAATTTTGTTGTTGTATTCTATTTTATCCATGATAACAGTAGCATTGCCTTTGTCAGCTGAGAGAACTACAATATCATTCCTCTTTTTTAATTTATATAATTCAAAACGCTCATTTTTGCTGAGGTTGCTAGCTGGCATCTTAGCGTTTTTGAGGGTTGCAGCGATTTCAGATCTTGCTACGTCTGCAGCGATGTGACCCAGGCCCCTGAGAGCAACGTCTACTTGGTAGTAGTTACATTGGAGAAACCAAACGCCATATCTCGGACCGCATTCGTGAACATAAAGCAGACCTTAAACACGGTAGGACCAACACCTCGGCCGTAGCAGATCATTGTTCTAATTCAGTAGGCTCACATGCCATTGACTTTTCCAAGACGGAGGTTCTTTGTAAGCCATCTGGCTTCCATGAGAGATTCGTTCATGAGGCTATCCACATATACAAACACAGAGACAATTTCAACCGAGAAGATGGATTCTATCTTAGCAATCATTGGAAAGATTTGATAAATCATTTCAGTTCTTGATTGATTGTTCACGCTTACAGTGGCTTTCAGACAGCATACATAAAAACAAATTTCGTCTCCCCCCTCCTCTTTTCAAAAAATAGATGGACTAGTCCTGGCAAACAGCCAATCGTTGCGCGTGACGCAAACGTTATTTTTATATATATAAATAAATATGCCGTTTTCAAAATAAATTTATGCAAACCGACACACCTGATGATGACCGTTTGAGTTATGGTCGAAACGTCGTGAGAATTTTTTATTGTTTTATATATATTTTGTTATTTTGTTGTTTCTCTTCAACGTGACTTTACCGAAAAAACTAAGAATATGAATTACTGCAGTCACGAAAGCTTTAAATCAAAATTTAATCGCCTCTACGGGGAGGGTTTTCACATAACTTTAAGATCCTTCAACAAACTCCGGGATAAGAAAGCTCAGCTGATCGAGTCTCTCACCTTCCTGAAGAGATGCCGCGACTCTGGGGTAATACCAATCGCATTTACACTCACCTCTGCTACTGTAACTTCTTCTAATGCGAAACGAATTCTTTTCAAAACTAGCTTAGCTCTTATCTCAGAAAAAATCAGACTTATACGCACAGAACTAGATCAGTTAGACAAGACACTCTACAAATCACACTTATCATTGACGGCAATAATGTCCACATCGGATTGGGAACATGTAGACAATATGACTGCCTCTTCAGCTGCTACTATGTCGACCAAATGTAAGGAAAACCTGATTTCCAAATTTAACCTCCTATTCAACAAAAGACCGGACCCACACACCAAAAAGTTAGACGTTAATAAAGTCGTAATTAATCGCAGTAACAGTTCTATTTCCGATGGTCTGAAATCCGTTTTAGCTAAAGGTCTAAACTTTGCAGTCACACCTAAACACATACCAGTTAATGATATAATTGCCCAAGTAGACGTTGCTCTCAGGGGCCTGGGTCACATCGCTGCAGACGTAGCAAGATCTGAAATCGCTGCAACCCTCAAAAACGCTAAGATGCCAGCTAGCAACCTCAGCAAAAATGAGCGTTTTGAAATATATAAATTAAAAAAGAGGAATGATATTGTAGTTCTCTCAGCTGACAAAGGCAATGCTACTGTTATCATGGATAAAATAGAATACAACAACAAAATTAAAGAATTACTCGACGATGGTAGTTATACAAAAATAAAAAGAGATCCCACCAACAGCCTCGTCACACAAACCAACAAAATTATTTCTGATTCAACCGCATTAATTGATCAATCTAAACAGTTTTCATTGAAACCTTCTGCTGCCAGGCCACCAAGATTATACGGCTTACCAAAAATACATAAAGTTGATACACCTCTTCGTCCCATAGTCTCTACTATCAGCTCCCCCACCTACAAACTAGCTCGTTTTTTGTCTGAAATCCTGCGTCCTTTCACTGGAAAGACCACCTCTGCGGTACAAAATTCTACTCACCTGGTATCAACAATCAAGGGTATTTCCCTGTCCCCAGACGACCTGCTTGTCAGTTTTGATGTAGTTTCCTTATTCACCAAGGTTCCTGTACCTGACACCATTGCAATCATTGAAGACTTGGTTCATCAAGGACTAAACACTGAGGTACCCCCCCTGGTGAGACACTGTTTAACCAATACATACTTCACTTGGAATGGAACTTTCTACAAACAAACTGAGGGCACCCCAATGGGCTCCCCCCTTTCTCCAGTTATAGCTAACATTTTCATGGAGAAATTTGAGACTGACGCCATCCAGACTGCCACTCTGCGCCCAACCTTATGGAAGAGGTACGTGGATGACACTTTTGTCATCTGGCCACATGGCCGGCCTGCTCTAGACCAATTCTTCGACCACATCAATTCCATACACCCAGCCATCAGATTTACCATGGAAGTCGAAATAGATGGCAAGATACCTTTTTTGGATGTCCTAATTAAAAAGAGACCTGATGGTTCAATGAGCCACTCTGTCTACAGGAAAGCTACCCATACGGATGCTTATCTGAAACCGGATTCCCACCACCATCCATCACAGAAGAATTCTCTCATCAAGACTCTGTATCATAGAGCCCAATGCATATCCGACCAGGAACACATAAGCAGTGAACTCAAGCACGTACACCAAGCTCTTAGGGCTAATGGTTACTCCGACTATACAATCCGCAAAGCTATCACTCAAACCATGAAGAAGAACCCTCTTGAGGAGCCTTTCAAAACCATCACTTTACCCTACATTGCTGGGATCACAAAAAAGATCTCCAAAATCTTGAATAAACACAAGATCCAGGTCCGTTTCAACACATTACATAAAATCCGTGATCTGGTTCCGTCTGTAAAAGATGTGATTCCGGACATACAATACCCTGGTGTCTACAAACTAAGTTGCCTCTGTGGTAGTAGTTACATTGGAGAAACCAAATGCCATATCTCGGACCGCATTCGTGAACATAAAGCAGACCTTAAACACGGTAGGACCAACACCTCGGCCGTAGCAGATCATTGTTCTAATTCAGTAGGCTCACATGCCATTGACTTTTCCAAGACGGAGGTTCTTTGTAAGCCATCTGGCTTCCATGAGAGATTCGTTCATGAGGCTATCCACATATACAAACACAGAGACAATTTCAACCGAGAAGATGGATTCTATCTTAGCAATCATTGGAAAGATTTGATAAATCATTTCAGTTCTTGATTGATTGTTCACGCTTACAGTGGCTTTCAGACAGCATACATAAAAACAAATTTCGTCTCCCCCCTCCTCTTTTCAAAAAAAAATAGATGGACTAGTCCTGGCAAACAGCCAATCGTTGCGCGTGACGCAAACGTTATTTTTATATATATAAATAAATATGCCGTTTTCAAAATAAATTTATGCAAACCGACACACCTGATGATGACCGTTTGAGTTATGGTCGAAACGTCGTGAGAATTTTTTATTGTTTTATATATATTTTGTTATTTTGTTGTTTCTCTTCAACGTGACTTTACCGAAAAAACTAAGAATATGAATTACTGCAGTCACGAAAGCTTTAAATCAAAATTTAGATATTATTTGTTAGTTCTGTAGCATTTGTTTGAAATCAGATCTGTGTTTTTTTCTTAATGATTAGTTTTTGCTTTGTTCTTGCGGACCTCAGTATTTGTTGTTATTGTCCTTTAACTTATAGAATTCACGTCTTCAAATCTGATGGATATTGGAATGGTACAAGACAACCGATGCGGCTCAATTAAGTTTGTTGGTCTAATAAATGCGAAATATTGAGTAATGCAAAGGTGAATGTCCAGGGTTCATTAATAATGATGGACTTGTGCAGACACTAATGTGTTCATTGTAGTTAATTGAATGATTGATAGTATTTCATACAGTTCGAATTAGCTTTATTGGCCTCACCTGAAGAGTGTGGGCTCCCCAGTGGTGGAATAAGACCTAAACTCTGCATTATATATGAGAACAAGGAGCCTCAGAGGAATGCATTATTGCTATGCTATTGCGTAGCAAATTAAATGCACAGATACCTAAGGTAGATTTGTCATGTAAATATAATTATGTTTTGTACAGCTGGCTAACATAACTATGGATATGGTCTACGTTTAACAGCAAAAAACGTATTCATATGAATTAAATAAACTTTTTTTTAATTGAAAGAAAATGTGCTTAGTCACTGGTGGTGACCGGCACAATGAACGTTTTGTCTCACTGCTCCTCTCGTACACATAGTCAAGGTGCCCCCCTGATCAAATGAGAGGCCCGAAGCCAGTGCTATATATCCCACATTTCCACGGTCGGGGCCAGTCTCTTCATACAATAATATATACAGTCTGTTCTCACTTTATAGACCTTCGATGGATGATGGACTGAATGAACCCACGACCAATATGTCTACCCTCAACATGAGTTTGGGTCGTATGGCCCAACAATGGCACCACCCGGCCCAGGCACAGGTATCCATTCTACTTTTTTAATTGCAATTTGGATTCAAATAGCATCCAAATACAATTTAATCTCAGGGTTTTAAGTGATCATGTTAAATTGGAAACAATTAAGTGTGATCACACGAGTCACATCATTCAGGTGAACATGTCATAATTCATGGACAAAAAGGAATAATCAAGCAGTATCCTAATAAATATATAGTTTGCTCACAATCAGATGACACGAAAAAATTAAATTTTACTTAGAAAAAAAGACTGCCATGCATAGGGAAAGGAAAAGAGGAAGCTATTGAGTAAGGAGTTGATGGCACAGATGGCGGAGGAAAGGAGTGAAGGTTGATGGGGGCTTAAAGAGAAGGGTTGCTGGAGTGCAGCGTGCATGAAGGGGAATAGAGGAAAGTGAGTGGGGAGCGGTATGCAGGAGTGAGTCTGGAGAGGATCTTAAATATTCTCAGGGCAATTCCAAAATGTGTCCACGGTTGGTTTGGAAGCCAGTGGAGGGAATTGAGCACTGCATTGGTGTGATGTGGTCACATTTCTATGTATGTATGTTGAACTTTTTCGCACCGTACGTGAGCCAACCATGCTAATCAGAGGTGTGGGGGAAGGACAGGAAACTAAACACAAAAAAGCAGTTTTAAATAAATACATTTTCAACCTAGATTTAAAAGTGCATAGCTCCAGTGGCTTACTTATATCAGAAGGAAGAGCGTTTCAGATGGCCGTAGAAGCGCATCTGAAAGCGCGCAATGCCGTGACTTTCTTTGTTTGATGGCAAGGGTGCGGATATAAAGTCTGGCAATGGTATTTTGGATCATCTGCAGACAATTATCTGAGCGCTGGTACAATAGGTGAGGATATATGTCCACCATCACACGCATCACATATCATGGTGGGCAATGCCTCGAGATTCATTTAAATATCGGACATGCACAGTTATCTCGGGGACTGATGGAGCTATTGGTAATATGTTGTTTGTGCCGGTGCGGTGGTAACGTGGCGTTTGGCTTGTGAACGTTGTGTTTCGAGAAGTGGTGCCCATCAGGGCTTGAGGCAACAACAAAAAGCTGCAACCCACTGCTTATTAGCAATTGGGGTGCTATTTGAGCTGCAATGTGCAGCCTGCGAGATAGTGATATTGGTAAAGAAGTTGTCATATGCTTTCGCACTATATTTTACAGGCTTGGTTATCTGCAGTGCGCTATGGCTTCTGTTCGTGCTAATCTTCCACATATAGTTCTGTATGCACACGGAGTAAAAAAGCGCTGGCCATGTGCTGCTGAGGTAAGAGTCCGGCTTGCAAGGGTGCAAGTTCAATCTGTAGATGGAGGTTAGTTCCGCAATTCCTCTCTTTGACATCAACACAGCAACATGTGTGAAGTGATTTACCACCCTCCACTCACACAATTTTATGAATTGCAACAATCAGGAGTTATGATTCAAGTTATTCACGTTTTTTCGGTCGCATTTTTTTACCATCTTGTTTTGCATTTTTCTTTGTTTTGTTATCTCTTATACAGGGTGTCTAAAAGTATGAAAGAGATTGGTAGTTTAGGGTGTCTAAATGACAGATAATTGTATCCTATATGTAACATAATCATGTACTCGAATTTGGATAAAGCATATATGATTGACTATTAAACGCACAATTCAATACTTGTATTGTTAGCGTAAAACATAATTTAGATCAATGTATAGTTACATATATTAATAAAATAGTAAATAAAAAATAAGAAATGTAACTTACAGCCTTTTGTTAAACGACTGCTGGACGAAGGCCTCCCTATGTCATGTGAGTCATGGGGGTTGTTTCACCATACTTCTCTACGTGCCCGGCAACAGCTCAGCTATCACTTCCAACTGATGTTAGCCATGGCTGGAAATCAAACGTAAACCATTTGGTTTATAGCAGAGTGTACTAACCACTGCACCATCGCTCCGTGCCATTAATAATGATAATAATTTATATCTCTTTGTAATTCTATTCCTGGAACACTAATGCTAATTATACCCTGATTCGGGAAAAAATGTTTGATCCCCTGTGTTTTTTTTCCAATTTCCCACATTGGGGTGTTGTTGGGCCAATTCCGTTATTGTGATCTTGGCACATTGGAGAGAACTGGAGTCCACAGATAAATTCCATATATATGACAGGATAACAATCAACGCTGTACATGAAAAGATTTCAGAATCCATTATTTTCATTGGAGAGAACTGGAGTCCACAGATAAATTCCATGTATATGGCAGGATAACAATCAACGCTGTACATAAAAGATTTCAGAATCCATTATTTTGTACTGGCCACCAGCAGGTTTGACAATTTCACAAATCTGCACGGCCCACCAACATTTGCCTCTAGAGCACTGGCTTCAAAGGCGTTTGCCTCCATGCCAGACAAGCGTGTACCAACTTGTCGTGGGCAAGTCAACAGTGGTTGTCCTATGGAGTGATAGACCCCTGCCATAGGAATGTGGAATTTTAACCATTGGCTCAAGACTATAAACTGTGTGTATACACACTGAGTGTAATAAAAGTACAGTATTACCCTCGGCTGAGTATACAGGCTCCTTTAACGAAGGTCCTGCTTAGGTCCTTTGACAAATTCTGCATAGCAAATTCTTAATAACACTTGAGATGCAACGGTGTATAAACAACATCAGTGACAGCAGCAGCCATGAACAATCCACTGCTGGACGAATCTTCTCAGTGATGCAGTCATCCCATGTCCACATATCTGATTCATATGCCATAGCAGTAAGTACGCATTCATTATGACAAATACTTCGAATGACAGTTGCATGCAGGAAAGCATCACATAATATAATCCACGCACATGAATAATTTATATATTTGTTTTATATACATGTCTCATTCTTTCAACCACCTTCACTGGCCAACTTGGTGAAGTATGGTAAAATAACTCTTCCCCAGGACTTGCAGGCACTGGGGAAGCCCTCATCCAACAGTGAATTGATTAAAGGGCTGTTCATTTATATATCGATGTCCACACTTCTGAATATAGTACTCCACTGCATTAATTCCATTCTGCCAATTCGTCGACTGGTGAGTGATAACTGCCAGCTGAATGGGTTTTACTTTTGTATGTTTCCTATGCGATTACATTAAACACCGCGACGACAATCACCCAACAAACCCTCAACTTCCAAAGCTCTCTCCAAATCCCACACGATGCAAAATTCATTAGTATTTATACCGAACATTCTATTGTACCAAAAACACCTTGCATAATAATGCATGTGCTTAATCTGAATGCCATTTCGCGGGATTGCTGCTTTGATATGATTTACAGTTCGGAACAATTGAAATTCTGCAGATTCTATCATCCGTAAAGGCAAACTACCACGTAAAAATAAGTTTTTAAAATATCTGCAACAACGGATACATTATAAATGCAAAGTGTGCTGTTAGCTGCAATGCACATCAAAACTTGCATACACAGTGGGACAATGTGAGTTTAGTTGAATAGGGACTCAGGATTTTCAATGCGTGTCTAAGTAAAAGTTTGAACACTCAACGAAGGTAATGCTCAGCCACGAAATTGCAGCATTCATTTTCTTGGAAAACCCAATTTGATCTTTTGCTCAGATGGTGTCGGAAAGCGTTTGGGAGCGTAATGCTGTAATTTACGGATCAGGGATTGTTTTACTCTGCTGAGAAAATACATTATGGTTGATTTAAAATGTGAAAAAAGCATTGGGGAAACTAAGCGACATGTCTCGGACCGTGTTCGTGAACATAAGGCAGATCTGAAACACAGTAGGACCAATACCTCGGTCGTGGCTGATCATTGTTTTAATGCGGTGGGCTCACACGAAATTGATTTCTCTAAGACGAAGGTACTTTGCAAACCGACTGGCTATCAAAAAAGATTTGTTCATGAAGCCATCCATATATACAGACACAGACACAATTTCAACCGAGAAGATGGGTACAAACTGAGCAATCATTGGAAGGACGTTATCAACCAGTTTAAATCATAACTGGCTGTGATGTTCCCACCCTACCACCTTCCGATGTTGTTCATTAACAGGTTCACACTAACACAACCATTTCGCGCACCGACCTAGAGATTGTGGCTCTGCGATCTGCCATTAACATGCTAATATCTCACATTAACATGCTAATCTCTCACATTAACATGCTAATCTGTCAGATTAACATCGGCACTTCAGTGCGCGCGCCGTCGAGGCCGCTCGCCGATCTTACATTATCATGCTAATTTTCACTTCTAAGCCCATTGATTGGTGGAAAACCAACCACCGTCGTGCTTGCTGCCCACCACTTATATTAACATTAGCTGCTGACATTTGGGCTACGCCCATTTCAAACCTTTTTAATCAGTTTTCTTTTAGAAGCTAACGCCCTTTTCCTGATGACGACCGCTTGTGTTGCGATCGAAACCTTGTAGTTTTTTGTTATTTTGTTTGAACCTATCTACGTGACTTTACCAAAAGACCCAAAGAAAATGATCATATGATTGATGTATAGCCCACGCAGAATGTGTGCAGTGAGTTTGCTATCACTTGTCAGTGGCGCACGGAATGCACCCAATCTCCTCAGACTTCAGAAGCCAAGCAGAGTTGAGCCTGGATGGTGCTCGGGTGGGTGATCACCATGCAGAGCAGATCGTTGTTGTAGGCTGCTGCAGGGCTACAGCAAACAGCAGTGCAGGAAAATAAATTATTGTACTGTACTATGATCCCACATCTATTTACCTCGCCTTCACCAACCCACACGGCCCAGCGTGGTGAAGTATAGTCCGTGAACCCCCACAACCTGCATGGCATGAGGAGGTCCTCATCCAGCAGTGGATTCACAAAATGGATGTTCGTGTGCATATTGTGTGCATATGTAACTACTGTATCAGAGACCTATTGACTGACATTTCGCCAAACATAAAATATTCTGACCAAACTCCAGCTGTAGGTAATTGCTTATTACCTTTACACGAGGATTTCAGCTGTCTGCCAATTTATATTGTGCCAATGTAAAACACTTGCATAAGCTCTATAAAGTATTCCCTGCAAAAAAAAAACTGCCTTCGCTGACAGAATTTAAAAACAAAAAACACTTTTAAAGTGGTGATGGTTGTTATAAAACATGAAAGGAAACGCATACAATGCTGGTTACGAATTCGCTCCCGACGCCTTGCGAAGACTCCTCATTATTGACTAATTTAAATTTGAGCATTCAATATTTATGCTGCCTGGAGCCATCGCGTTGTGAGCCATGCTATAGATTTGTAATGTTGACCCCCACACGTTTCACACCGGGAACAAATGCAGGGAGTGCGGAATCTGCCAGGGCAAGAGATTTAATCGACCTGTGGTCGGGTTTTCCTCATGACGCTGAGATTAGCAATTTGAAACTTTATTGAGGTGAGCCACAGTATCTTTAAAGTCTGCCAAGCAGATGCTACCCCTGTGGAATCCATCTTGTAGACCTGGGTTCTCCTATTACTGATGCGGTCGATTACTCTACCGATTATCGGTGGGATTACTCAACTGATCGGACACCACAAAAATAGTTGTTTTTTAAAGGCTCGCATCTCTTCCCACATGTGCCGCTGAATGTGAAGTAATGGGAGGGGCTTAGTAACGTCATCGACGTCAATTACGTCAAGTTGGGCCTGTTTTTTTAGGGGGTTTCTCGTCTTCAGGAAGCAGGATGTGGGAGTGGCCGCCATTTTTCAAGTGGGCTGAG
The DNA here is from genome assembly GCF_048934315.1 of Petromyzon marinus. NCBI lineage: Eukaryota > Metazoa > Chordata > Hyperoartia > Petromyzontiformes > Petromyzontidae > Petromyzon > Petromyzon marinus. Next base: position 265,129 of record NC_133684.1, on the reverse strand, counting down.
TAATTTTGACCACAAAGCCATTGATTACAATGTTTAGTCAAACAACTGAATTGATTGACTTATCGTCCCAGTCTCTTTTGCAGCATTAAAGTCAAGTCAAAGGCATTTCCAGCCCAAATGTGAATTGAGGCATTCGTGCTCATCTCCTGTTTACAGCCCTGAGCCCATGGTGTAAATTCCACATTTCTATGGAAGGGAGCCAGTGTATCCATCGGACAACCACTGTTGACTTAAATTTCGATTTAAAGCTTTCGTGACTGCAGAGATTCATCTTCTTGGTTCTTTCGGTGAAGTCACGTAGAATGGAAATAAAATAATAAAAATAAAATAAAATTAAATTCTCACGACGTTTCGGCCACAACACAAGAAGCTTTCTTCAGGTGAAGGAACAGAACTGTCGGGACGACAGCGCTTCAATGAACGCTAAGAGTCACAGCGTCTTTTAAGCTAGGCGGGAGAAGTAAAGCGGCTTGACAAAGGAGTTTACATATCAAACAGGAGAATTTAGCATTGAAATAGCTGTGTTAAAGTGTTAGATCAGCAAGGTGTGAAAGTCAGAAATTAGCATGTAACTGGGAGATTAGCATGATGTTAATGTGAGGGATTAGCATGTGACTGGTCACGGAAATAGCTATGTTAAAGTTAAAGTTTACATATCAACAGATGCATTTAGTATGTGGACGCTAAAGGACTGTAACTATCCAACTATCATACAATAAACTGATGTGAAAAAAACTAAGTATAAACTACATCAATATAATAAATGTACTCAATATGTTCTTCAATAAGTTGAGCTATTAACATAAAGTAACTGGGTATACACTACACTATATATTGAATACCATATAGTAAACTAATAAAAAACTAAAATATAAACTCCATAAATGTTATCAATAAACTGCTTATACTCTCCAATCAGCTGAGCTACTAACAATAAGTCGTTATACATTACAATGCCAAATGGCGAAAAAATGGGTGGCGGTTTTTTCTTTTCAACGTTAGCACCACGGAAAGCGACGAGCTTTGTTCAGACGGACGAGTCCATCTATGCTCGGAACGGAGGAGGGGGGATTGTTACATATTTTATCAACCCCCAGATGGACGATGGGCTGAGTAAACTCCCAATCGGGATATTGAACTTGTGACCTTTCGATTAGGAAGTACTTCCTCATTGGTCGGTGAGCTCACCAGCGAGTTGACAGTTTTACTCTGCAAGCTGCTACTCCGTCGTTTCTGTGGAAATTATCAGGTGGGCAGTTTGTTTTTAAGGAAATCTTAAAACCAGCGAAGATTGGTCTCGGATTATAATGAAATGCATCTCAGATTCTAAATTACCCGCAACTAAATTGCAAAGTTGTCCTTGGGTAAATACAGATTTCTAGGTCTGCCCTGCAAAAGAAATCATTAACCTCCGAGGGCTCGCACATGAATACCGTGCATTAAAGGACTATTATTCTTTAATACGATGCAGGGGCACTTAATGGACCTCTGATATAGTAGGGAGAGAATACTTCTTGACCTGAGAGCCACCTGATTCATGCAGTGTTCTTTTGAGAGCCGCATACTTTCATGTGCTGGTGGTATTCCTTCACTCAAAAGTTAAGCAGGCTGCACGGCCCTCTCTCCCTTCCGTCCCTGCATAACTTCCGCGGTCCAGTGATCAGGCTGCAAGGTCGTGCAACGGCTCAAAGTGGTAAAAGATCTGGTCCGTTGGCTTCTGTTGAGTAGACGATTGTGGCACAACCTCTCCTAAATGAAGTGCATTGTTAATACAAGTGCAGTCATATCGCACCGCTAATTAAAATCTGTTGATGTGTGACACGCACTGTTCCGTAGCAGTCTCTCAGCAGAGCCTTGCCCTGCAGGATGTTGGGGTAAGGAGGTCAGAATTATCTATCGTGGGCTGTGTTTTTTTTCCCTTCTCTCTTACAAGTCTCAACAGGTATTGATGTAGCATTGCAGTCATTATTCAGGTTGTATTTGGATTCTCTTTGTTTCTATCACCCTTTTTTGAATTTCCGTCTAAATATAGAGCACAAAGGAGAGTTGTGTTTGTCAGCATCGGTGAGCAGTTTTTTTCTTCAGAACTCTGTTGCTTTTAGAGACATTTTTGTTTATAGAATTAAGTGTTGCATATATAGTTGGTTACTCAGACCTGGTAATAATTAGGGACTGAAACGGTCCACCGATGAAAATTCAGTATTGACTTCATGATACATGGCAAATAATTGATTCTGCTTGATTCTGAAAACGAACAGCAAATATATCACTTGTTATATGAATGCATGTACTTATTCAGCAAAGGGAGATGGGCAATGTGATGGAGACGGTAAACATGGTGTAAACAAACAAAAGAACACGCAGTGCAGTAGAAACGAGATGCCACGAGAACACACTGTAGAGGCAGCAGTGCACAGAAGAGAGTGCAAAAAAAGAGAAAAAACATTCGCTGCACATGAAAAGAGGACAGAAAATGGCACTGTAATTGAGACATGCACTGTAAAAATGGACGAGATAAGAGGCCGTGGACAAGGCAGGACACTAAATAAATAAATACAACTATAGTGCACATCGGAGACAAAAGCACAGTCCAAGGTGGTACAATTGAGAGCTGAGAGAAGCAGGAGGCACACAGTCGGGTTCCACTCTCTCACCAGACGAGACGCAGGAAATGAGACAGCAGGGAATTCCGCAGGCCAAAGTGCAGCTGGAGCATTGGTTTGAAACTGGTCAATTTAATTGCATTCTTTGCTACCAAATTCACTTGCAATGAGTTTATTTTGTAGTCTTCATTACTGTCATTAACCATGTAAAAAAACAATTAAAGTCATGAAAAAAAATGCACTTTTATTGACTATAACATTTTTTTATATCTTATATATTTTTTATTAAAGAATTATCAATGCCATGCCTTGAATAGATATAAATAATATAGCTCTAATAATTCTATGAAATAATTTCCCGCTCTTGTCAATCCACTGTTGGTTGAAAGCCTCTCAGCACTGCCAGTCATGGGGGTTGTTTGACCATACTTCACCATGTTTATTAGTGAAGCGGGAGCCCAGGACTGCTTCAGGTATCAGTTGCTGCTGGTGTAAGATATAGCTGGGGATTGAACCCGGGTGGCCGAGCTTCAGAGTGCGCTGAGAGAAGTACAACTGCTCTGCGGCTCAACCCCCCTCTGAGGCATGATGGTGATGGCTGAAAAGCTGTTTCTGTCTCTTTCGGAGAAACATTCCTATTTCCAGCCAATTTGGCTGTTTTACCTTCAAATTTAAAGGAAAGGCCAATGCCTGAATTAAACCTCAATTACTCATTGTTTTTTTCGGTAAAGTCACGTATGTAGAAATATCATAAAATTTTATTAAAATAAATCAATCACGACGTTTCGACCGCAACACAAGCGATCTTCATCAGGTGTAAAAAACAATTCGACACCAAGGCAACACATAGAGAGCGCCAAACTGCACGGAGGTAAATACAACAAGATGAGAGACGAGAATTCAACAAACCTAAGAAAAAAATGTGATGCACAACCAGTCAGGCCAACAATACAGTTAGACACTTACCTGGTGGACCATGAATTTCAGAAGAGTGCTAAATTTCGAGTTCACCTCTGGGTTGGACATACTAGCATAGACAGGTCGAAACGTCGTGATTGATTTATTTTAATATAATTTTATGATATTTCTACATATGTGACTTTTCCAAAAAAACCAATGAGTAATTTATGCAGTCACGAAAGCTTTAATTCTTTATTAAACTTCAATTGTAAAATACATCTTACCTGCAGAGATATGATAAGGCTATTTGTTGACTGCTCTGTGGGTGAGTCGCTGCCCTATCAATTCAAGGTGGACTGATTCACCTCTCTGGTCATTCCATGAATTGTCAGGATTCACAGTCCCGATTCAGTAAAAGGATGAATTCGGTTTCTTTGCTTTTGTGGTGATTGTCAGTGCTGATTTCTCATCACATTTCCAAAATCTTTGTATGTTTTCTGCATCTGCAGGTAACGCGTAAAACACTTCATTTAACATATTATTTTTGACAATGTGGTGAAGGTGAAGGCCTGCAATGGATGAAAGCACACCGATGACATACGATACGTTTGGGGCGCCACAGTGGCGAGATGTTAACCACCTCACCTGGTATAGAGGAGGTCGTGGGTTCGATCCTGACCCTGAAACCTGTATATTTGGAGTTTGCATGTTCTTTCTCTCCCCATGATCGTGTGCATTTTTCTCCCAGATCCTCCGGGTTTTCCCTCCACATTTAGAATCAACGTGCATTTAAACTATTTGGCTGCTATAAATGTCCACATGATAAGCCACTTCGTTTAGCTATCATTTATTGCGCGGCTGATTTTGAAAAAGAGCTGTATAACTCAGTGGGCCTTATCTGGTCGAATAAACATAGTTTAATCTAGAGTTGAAGCTTTCATGACTGCAGGAATTACTATATTCATTGGTTCTTTTGGTAAAGTCATTTACCATGGTTGGTGTCTCCATATTCGTTTTCCCATGTGCTTTCTCCGTTTTCGTTTTCCCATTGTTTCCCACGATTTGTTGTCTGCATTGGTCCTTCTCTCCACCCCTTCCCTTCCCCCACCTCTACAGCCTATATAAGTCCCTGTAGGTTATTCCTCCGGGCACCTTTCTGTGTGTGCCTGTCCATGTGTGTATGTCTCTTGGTGTGGTGTTGCTCTGGTTGTCCCTCAGTGCTGTCCAAAGCACCTTTCCCTGTGTGTCTTCTCTGTGTATATATCTCTGCTACCTTGTACCTCGTGCCTGTTCACGAGTCCTTGTCCTCTGTTTACGTTGGTATGTTCAGCCCAGAAGATGAACACAAAATTTAGCAGTCTTTTGAAATACGTGGTCAACCAGGTTAGTGTCTAACTGTGTTGTTGGCCGACTGGTTTGCATCGCATTAAGTTTCTAAGGTTTTTTCTAGATTTGAAGCTTTCGTGACTGCAAGGATTCATACTCTTTGGTTTTATTCGGTAAAGTCACGTAGGTAAAACGAATTAAAATAAAATAAACAATTAATTTTGATTTAAAGCTTTCGTGACTGCAGTGATTCATCATCTTGGTTCTTTCGGTAAAGTCACGTTGAAGGGAAACAATAAAGCGATATATATTTATATATTTGTATTATTTAAAACATTTTAAATATATATTTATATATATTATTATTTTATTGTTTCCCTTCAACGTGACTTTACCGAAAGAACCAAGATTATGGAACAATTAATTGATTATTTTATTTTAATTCGTTTTACCTACGTGACTTTACCGAATAAAACCAATGAGTATTTCTAAGGTTTGTTGAGTTCGCGTCTCCCATCTTCTTGCTGTATTTGCCTCCGTGCAGTTTGCCGTGCTCTGTGTGTGATGCCCCTCTGCTATGTGTTTTGCCCCATTTACACCTGATGATGGATGCTTGTGTTGCGTTCGAAACGTGGTGATTTATTTAAATTTTATTTTATTTCTACATACGTGACTTTACCGAAAGAACCAATGAGTATAAAAATAGTTTAGTTTAATCGTTTAATATGAATTGAAAATTATTAATACTTACACATGCAATTCTGTCCATTTATCATGAACTTCATAAGCAATATTAATAAATGAACTGATGCATCCTTTTACCCATAATATATATGCATGTGTGTTGAATGTAATACTTCCACTGTGCATCGGTTTTCTCTGGAAATTCCATGTTATCAAGCATATAATAACACTCAATGATGGATTGACAATGAATAAAAATCGACAGCCCGAGTCTCATGATGCGTTTCTGGCTAAATAAAGGACCGTTGATGCAAATGAATCTGGAGCATTGCTTTGACTTGAGAATGGTGATTCGTCATGGCAGCGTGACTGGGATATTTATGCACAGTTGGTCAAAAACTAAGGATAACCTTGCCTAATTGTGATACTCAGATTCAACCCATCTCTTATATATGTCTCTCAGAGTTCCTCCATGAACACTGAGCATGCTCATGACTTGGTCCTGTTGTATATATAGGCCTTTTTCCAAAAAATAATATTAACAATAATTCTGCTATTTGTTTAGTAATAATCATCGATAAAATAAATAAATAAAACACCCTCAAACTCGCTACCTCCCACAAGCACCAAGCATCTAGAGGTCGTAAAAGGCCATTAAATAATAAACTCCGGGGCAAAGGGAGGTTAACGACGACGATCTGCAAAATCTCCAGATTGCCAAAGGACTGCATGCCATGACCTGCTTGGCGCTTTGGGCAGTTCACAAACAAATATCCAGAATCACAGGCACGGACACAGAGCACAGGGCAAACGGACATTATAACTGATATACTTTTTTTTTGTACGGAAAAAGTTGAAGCTTGGCAATAAGAATAAGTCGACATTATAGACTGCAGTATTCCTTATATTATTTCTTATTGTATCTTTATATCTACGTGACTTTACCAAGAGAACCAAAGTACATGAGTTCCTGCAATCACGAAAACTTAAGTCCAAACTAAGCTATATCTCTGACTTCAAGAATAAAAACCACAGATCCCTGGATGCAGACAGGGAGCAAAAAGTAATAAAACCCTTGAAATACCGGAGGTAACATCTAATGACATTACAAATCTTGGTTAAACATAAACCAAATAATAATCACTAGAGATTAAACCTAGGGTAACTCAAAAGAGATACAAGAAAATAGGTCAAACACACAAGACCAGATAATATGTATTCCATGAAATCAGAGCCTCCCCGGCCGCCTTTGTCTTCCAACAATTTGACAAACACATGGTAGCCATAAAATACGTATGAAGGGAGAGTGCATCCCCTCCCTAATAGGAGAGACCACGAAGAGAGGGGTTGGGAATGCAAACAAACTAAATGTGATGGTAAAACAGTCAAAGGTCAAAGGTCAAAAAGAGGGGGGGGGGCAGCCAGGCCGCTGCTGCCACTATAGGAGGACGGTGACAGAGGGCATCTGTTTTTTTCTCTTTCGCAAGAGACGCGGAGAGAGGACAGATAATTTCACATTTAAGCTCGGCAAGGGACAGCTCTGCAAGGAAGAGTACTGCGAACGACTGAAGAGTACAGCCAGCCAAGCTCCGGCGCATGGCCTCGAGATCAACAATGCGTGTGGTGCATCGCAGAGAAGAGGGGCGAGGTGATGCTCTGTGCTGAGTTCGGCATGGACCGACATTGTATCTCTGTAAGTTATTCTCAGCGTCAATCAATCAACCTCGAGAAAGGGTGGAGAGGGCCAAGCATCGACCAAGCCAGCATTGCAGAAAACCAGCTGCACGCGCAATCGGCACCGCCAGAGAGACGGAGCAAGAGAGTGCGCAGCAGCACCACCAGCGCCACCAAGCAAGGGTGCCAGCTGCCAGCGGACAAGCGTTGTGCCGACTCGGCTCATCCAGCAGGGGAAAGAGCCTGACCAGCCGCCCGTGAGCAAGAGTGTCTGCGCCAGCGAGCGCGCCGTGGGTTCGACCCACACGCACACCGACTAGCACTAGCTGAGAACCAAGACAAGAGTGAGGAACTGCAGCCAGCGGACGAGCTGCGGGCGCTATCTGACGACGGATCATCGCGCACCGACGGCGAGCGTCGTGCCGACTCTTCCACCCAGCTGTGGACAGAACTGTGGCCGCCCGTGTGAATGAAGGAGTGCCAAGCTGACCGTATGATACACACACCCTCACACCCTCACCGCTGTGCAGGGAACAAACATTTTTGATACAAGGGATGCCCAACCTCGGCGCCTGCTTTACGCAAAGAATTGAACAAGTGGCAAAGAAGACACACAACACGCATATCGGTACAAATAAGATTGTTCCAAAAAGTTATCTTTGTGTTTGAAGAAGGGTTGCCATTCCAAGGTGGTGTGTTAAATATCAGCTGATCGTGAAAAGCATTTCTGCCCGTCAAGTTACATGAATACGATTGTTTATAAGTATGTTTATAAGTATTTTACTCATCCGTTTTCGTTAATTGCATAATCTTGCCAATGAATTAATTGATAACTACTCTTGCCTTCGGGACATGTTTCTTTATTGCCTTCGTATGAATATCGTTGCATGAATTTTTAAGGACGTTTTGTTCCTATCGCCGTGTATGCTCGCGTACTCTGAGGAATAATCGATTGTTCTGTTACCCAGTTAACAAACGTGATCATTAAAGGTTAAATGTATGGATCATTGAGGGGAACATCTCCAGGAGTACTGTGTTGACAGTTCCAAGCATAAGAGTTCGCATATTAAGAGTGTTCAGGTTTTTCTTCTTTGGTTCTTTCGGTAAAGTCACGTAGAATGAGAATAAAATCATACATTGATAAAATAAAAGAACACAATAATATTCTGGTGAAATAAAATAACACAATAATATTCTGGTGAGAATATTATTGTGTTATTTTATTTTATCAATGTATTATTTTATTCTCATTCTACGTGACTTTACCGAAAGAACCAAAGAAGATGAATCCTTGCAGTCACGAAAGCTTTAAATCGACATTTGTTAAGGTTTTGTTTAGAAATTAAAATTGCTTAACACAAGAAGTGTCTGCGTGGTGCCTTCTTAAGTTCATGCATAATAAACTTAATAATAAGAACTGTATCCTGCGGTGAGATTTGAATTTAGAGACCTGACACAAAAACACTAAGACATAATCAGTAAATGTTAAGCGAGAATAATTGTATTATACCGATTGACAATACGAACCTAGACAACGAAGCCGAGTTTAATCTAGCATACTTGCAGCACACCTGCATAACTTCATACAATTAATTGTATGATCCCGATTGATAATACTGCCCTCGACAATCAGCCAGGGCCTAATTATCATAACGGCTTACATTAGCATAATCGCATACATTCGCATAAATGAATACGAGTATCTCTCTAAATAGCATAATTTATGCGCATAATTACATCAATTAACAAAATTTCAGACAATTACGCAATTTCTCCAATTTCACCCGGCATATACAATATTACCAAATAATCTTCCCTTTAACGCCTCTCAAACCATTGGTACAACACATGTCAATTCTTTATAAGAGATCAATTTTGTTGCAATTCGATGAGGTGTAATGTGGGTAAACCAAACATTCTTCAAACCAGTTTAATGTGTAGCAGGCTTTTGCGACCAATATCCATAATTCAGGTTTTTTTGGGTTTTGGGTTAGATTGCGTAAATATATAAATGTGTCGTTAAACCCACCACCACTCCACACAGCCAATTAGTCAGGTTTGTCATGTTAACAGAACATGCCAACAGAACATGCTAATGCATTACTAGTACAGCACACCGGTGTGTTGAAGAGCAAAGCCACAACATTTACAATCTGAGGATGATGTTTCGCCAGTAATTCTAACTAGCTTCATCAGGTGACAGCCAGATTTGTGTCATCACATCTACCTCTCTATTTAAAGAACGAAACAGGAGGATTTATCCACAAATCTGGCTGTCGCAATCTAACCCAAAAAAAACCTTTTGGTTACCATGAAAAAGTGGCTTATTCAGTCAAGTGCAAAATCTCCCAGCAAGCGGAACGAAACGTCGGACATTGTGCCGAATAACATGCAGCATGACCAGAAAACTCATCGTAGAGCCATACAGTGCAAACGCGTCAACCTGCGCAGCCGTTAATGCACCCTGCTTTCATATACGTAAAGATTCCAGTGCTTTGGGTTCCCCAACTTATAGTCCAACTGCACTAACATTTTTTTAGCAGCTTATAAAACGGCGTGGCCGGAGGCGGGGCCTAGCCACGCCTGGGGGGATATAAGGGGGAGCGGACCGGGGGTTCGGGACTCGTGTGGAGTTGTGGGTCCTGGCTGCGTCGCTGCTCGCCGACATCTATCTCCGTCGTCCGCCCACGTGGAAGATCTCCTGCGGGGTTTCCATCGCCATCATCGTCACGCCGCCAGCCAGCGGTGTGGCCGAGTGAGGGAGAAGGCACCACGCCGAGTGATCGGCTGTGTGTAGCCAGTAGAGACATTAATACCTCGTGTTGTACTCAGTGTGAGAAGAAAGAAGTATTGGCTTGTGTTATGCCCAGTGTGAGTAATAAAGAAGAACCCTCAAAATGACGTGTCGCGGAAGTCGCTCATTACACGTCATAGGAAGACTAATATTTCACGATACAGTATGAGGGGAACACTACATCTAAATGCATTGTCTTTAGTGCTGTATTATTGTTACACCTTGGACAAAATCTGAGACTTTTAATGTTCAGGGAAGACTTGCAGATTTCCTGGGGCTGTTACCTCAGAAAGAGGGTCATCCTGTAAAAATCAGGACAGGTTTCAATCCTAGCTGTCCATAGTTTTAGGCGGCTCGAGAGCCAAGTGGTAAGCACGCTTTCTCTGATCCATCTTGCATGTTTGATATCTGTAAAACCTGTAGTGATTTGAGATGTATTACCGAAGTCCATCGTCTGCCATGAAGTAGACATTATTGAGAGATCTAATGATATAAATAACAATAGTTGACCAATATGTGCTTTCGTTAGAGCTCAAGCCCTTAATTTGAAATATTTGGACATAAAATCTGCAAAATATAAAAAAATCTCATTGTTTAATTTCAATGTTTACCTTGTAAAAGGGATAGATTGTCTTACAGTAGGTCTTCACATTATCTGAAATAAATCACCTGCAAATGCTAATTTAGCAATTCTAGACATGACCGTACTTTATAATAAATTTGCTGATTTAAAAAAAAATCCTTTTTGGTCCCTTTTAACCGTCACAATGGCAAGACCGTCTCTTGATTTTTTCATGCAGAATTCTGCTTAAATCGAATTAGAAGGAGTCAAAATAAAGGAATGGTCGTAATTGCCATGTCATAATCCTTACAGCAAAGTCCAATTAATTACATTTTCTTGACAGTAAAATGCATTATTCTGCGGTCATGTGCAATCGGTGCAGGCTCTATTGATTAAAACTCTGGCCACTTTCCCATGACCATTTGGTGTTCTCTCTTTAGACCTTTACAAGTGCCAAATGTCTGCATGACTGTGAGTGGTGTCAGGATTTTGAAAACAGTCCAGTGCTGTATTTGGAATTGGCTGAACGTGCCATGTAATGCTCATGAAGATCGGTCCAGCATCATAAAAGTACACACGAGCAAATTGCAGCATCTTCCCATTTAACAAAAAGTGCGTAGTATTTTCGTGATGAGCTGTGCTGCGGTACGCTCCCTCTGGCCATGATAATGAATCCATGCCCACAGCAGAATTCATTATCAAGTCCAACCGCATCTGCCTGATTTAGAGGCAATTACATAATACATGTTTCTAATTTTAACTTAATCAATGAATACATGTTTTGGTATTATATACAAAGCCAAATATGTTCTCATAGCCTACCTACCTATATCTACACACATGATGTGTTTATTATACATAGAAAATACGCTTACACAGAACTTTAATAAAATATGCACATGATTGTTGACTTGGCAACAACTTTCTGTGCTCTTACATAAAGGTATTTTTTTCACATTTACATAGATTGACATTGTCATGGTGCAAAGGTTATCACACTCTACTCTGGTTGCCGTTTCGATCTCCTGGCATGTGGTGAGGTAAAGTGTGATCACTTCCAACTCTTTCAAGATGTCTGGCCTGACGTGGAAGAGTAGGCCAAATACCTAGGCCTTTCTGCCAGCAGTGACATTAACAGGACACTGCTAAGCTGCACTTTATATTGTTTTACTTCTGTAGTCCAAAACAGTATGTGAATAGGGTTTAAAATCAAGTCAAATGTTACATACACCTTTCCTTTGTCGCACGTGTGCCCCCTGTGTGCAGTAGTAATTGTGACGATTCACCCCTTTGAGGCATTGCCACAATTTGCGGTTGCAGTCCGATCCAAGAATTGTTGATTTTATTTGATTCTTGTGGTAAAAATTGTGTGGCGGCCTATCACAGCAGCAGGGGTCACAGGAATTTGTCGGCTTGAGTGCGGTGTTGGGTGGACTGCGGCATTGCAGCCTTCATCCAGCAGTGGGCTGATCACGGTTGACGAATTCACTCGTTGATTATAAATATCCACACATAAACAGCAACACATTTTTTTCACTGAATGATATTCGAATATGAATTTCACATGAAATAATTTTTCGGCAGGACCTTAAGTAATTGTACAAAGCGTATCCATGTAGTAGCTTGTTTGTTACTTTGTGTAATTTGCAATGTTTTTGCTCTTGCCATATACATAACTGCTTAATGTGTGAATGCTTACACGTCTAGCATTTTAATGAGTCATGAACAAAATGGTTTGGTGTAACATTGCTCGCTCTGATTGGGGTGAATGTTGCTCGCTTTGAACCCAGTCTGTACACGTTTTCAAACCTTGGGCTCTTTTCTGACTAATAGCAAAGGTGGCCTCTGTGATACGTCCAGCACAGTGGGATTTGATTTTTTAAAATATCCTTTCACACTGAATAACTTACATATCACGCTCGACATTGGCCTAATACAATTTTATTTTCATTTTAATACAACCCCGCTGAATATTTTCAATGCATTCCCACGAATGTGTAAGCCGAAGTGAATGGTAATGCAGAAAGACGGCTGTTAAATAATTCCAGATGAAGATAGTTTCTCTCTGCATTGCGAAGCGGTGATTTTTTTTTGCGTTGGACTCTGCTTACCTAGGAATCCAGTGAAAGTGCCTGGATCCCTACATCATCAATATCTGTTATGCACACAGTTCAGGAGTTCAAAAGTAATTTTAGTCGATTGCACTGTTGCTTTGAAATATTTGTATTCAACTTGCGATGACGTATAAATATGGCTTCTGGATTTTTTTGAAATTGCTGATGTCTATGTGTGTGAACAATGATCCTACTTACGCTGGTGATTTTTTTTTACTTTTGTCCAGGAGACTGAACAAATCCGAGATGTAGTCGCTTCTTTCTGCAAAGTGTTCTTGTACTCGGAATGGTGACATTGTTTTTTACCTAATCTTATTTTTCTTCTTTAGAACATTGAAGTTTGGCTACAGCCTCAAATACTTTCTTTGGCTTATGTGGCATTGCGTGTCTGCCAAAAAATGCTCCTGAGGTAAGGGGTTGGTGGATCGTGCAGAGGTTTTCCTACTTGTGAGCAGGGCCGGATTAACGCAGGGGATTGAGGAGCTCCTACCTGGGCCGTCTGATTTTGAGGAACCCCAAGAATAATTTAATGGTTGAAAAATAGTATTGTCACACTATGATACATCCTATAAGTAAATTTTGATTTAAAGCTTTCGTGACTGCAGGAATGCATATTCTTGGTTCTTTTGGTAAAGTCACGTAGAAGGGAAACAATGTTATTATTTTATTATTTTACTGTTTCCCTTCTACGTGACTTTACCGAAAGAACCAAGAATATAAATATCCTATAAGTAATTTTGTAATTAAAGCCATTGCATCCAGATGCATAATACTACATTTTTGTTGTATTCGTTTTCACTTTTATTTAGTTTTACAAGACGCATATATCGAATTTAACACTAGAACTGAAAGAACCAAGGGAAATAACAAACAGTTGACGTCCGGCATGGGTGGTTGTGAAACGGTAAAGGGAAGGAACCGAATGTGCAAAGAGGGAGCCCCCAACACAATAGCAGCCCTAGGCACGTATCAAACGCGTAATCCAGCCGTGCTTGCGAGACTGCCATCTGTAAGGATCAGTGACGTGGAGGGCAGTGCAGGGAGTAGATTGCTGACACTTATGCAGATCTTTGTTGAGTATAATCTCCTAGTGAGCTTGGCCTTTTCTTCAGGAACTATAGTTTCCTTCCATGTGCCAAAATACTTGATCGGGAATTGTCTGGATTTCCAAATGCTGGACGCTGCTTAAAAAATCTTGTCGTTAAACTGTTCTGGATGAAAAACTGCTTTCTATAAAATATTAGCAAAGTTTTCTTTCTTTAATAAGTGTGCAGTTACGATCTCTTCACCACCCTTGCTGCTGCCCACTTATAGTGTACAGTGAGGGAAAAAAATTATTTGATCCCCTGCTGATTTTGTACGTTTGCCCACTGACAAAGATATGATCAGTCTATAATTTTAATGGTAGGTTTATTTGAACAGTGAGAGACAGAATAACAACAAAAAAATCCAGAAAAATGCACGTCAAAAATGTTAAAAATGGAGTTGCAATGATCATGAGAACGGTGAGGAATCAGCCCAGAACTACACGGGAGGATCTTGTCAATGATCTCAAGGCAGCTGGGACCATAGTCACCAAGAAAACAATTGGTAACACACTACACCGTGAAGGGCTGAAATCCTGCAGCGCCCACAAGGTCCCCCTGCTCAAGAAAGCACATATACATGCCCGTCTGAAGTTTGCCAATGAACATCTGAATGATTCAGAAGACAACTGGGTGAAAGTTTTGTGGTCAGATGAGACCAAAATGGAGCTCTTTGGCATCAACTCAACTCGCCGTGTTTAGAGGAGGAATGCTGCCTATGACCCCAAGAACACCATCCCCACCGTCAAACATGGAGGTGGAAACATTATGCTTTGGGGGTGTTTTTCTGCTAAGGGGACAGGACAACTTCACCGCATCAAAGGGACGATGGACGGGGCCATGTACCGTCAAGTCTTGGGTGAGAACCTCCTTCCCTCAGCCAGGGCATTGAAAATGGGTCGTGGATGGGTATTCCAGCATGAGAATGACCCAAAACACACGGCCAAGGCAAGAAAGGAATGGCTCAAGAAGAAGCACATTAAGGTCCTCGAGTGGCCTAACCAGTCTCCAGACCTTAATCCCATATAAAATCTGTGGAGGGAGCTGAAGGTTCGAGTTGCCAAACGTCAGCCTCAAAACCTTAATGACTTGGAGAATATCTGCAAAGAGGAGTGGGACAAAATCCCTCCTGAGATGTGTGCAAACCTGGTGGCCAACTACAAGAAACGTCTGACCTCTGTGATTGCCAACAAGGGTTTTGCCACCAAGTACTATGTCATGTTTTGCAGAGGGGTCAAATACTTATTTCCCTCATTAAAATGCAAATCAATTTATAACATTTTTGACATGCGTTTTTCTGAATTTTTGTTGTTGTTATTCTGTATCTCACTGTTCAAATAAACCTACCATTAAAATTATAGACTGATCATTTCTTTGTCAGTGGGCAAACGTACAAAATCAGCAGGGGATCAAATACTTTTTTCCCTCACTGTATATCTGTCACGTGACAATCTGCATTATTCTGCTATCCTTTGGCCGATAGTGAAGGGCAGTAATTGCTGAGTCCTCTGCACACATTTAGTTGTGCCACCAGCACATTATAGTGTATTATGTGCAGTGTAACCTAATTCCGGTGCGCTGTGTCCATTTCCAAAGGACAGCGTGCTTTTTTAGCAACGTCCCTGCAAATGCATTCATCAGGATGGACACAAGGTGTGCATGGAGACCTTGGAGAATGAGTTTGCTAAGACCTCTGGGCTTCCAGACATGCCATTTTTGAAGACATTAATTCAATTATAATGAGCAAATGAATATCTTACAGAGCCAGGTAATAACAATACCGTTTTGGTTTCACTCTGTGTCAACGAATGGGTGATACTCGATATGGTTACAGACATTTCTAAAGATGTAACAGATCTCAACACCTAAACATCAGGGCAAGTATACCCAAATAAATTAATATATTTAAAAAATGGTAAGAGTAATATGCAGGGGTTGATTGGTGGAGCATTGGTTGACACATTATGAACCCAGAAACCTGAGATAGATGGTAAAATGCCGAGCGTTTTGCCAGTGTTCAAGGCTATGCAGGGCATTGACACCGTGACAGGCTTTAAAAAACCAAGGATTCTCAGTTATTTTGAGTCACACCCCATTGAATATAAAAAATGCTTTTCTGCCTGGAGCCTCAACTCCTGTTGCCAATGCATTTGTTCTGATGACGGGTGCCAAACTGTCGTAAATACATATTCACGCTCGCACATTCGCACGCAATGCCATCTCTGCGAACTAAAACACACACCTGCATGTTAATAGAGAACATTGTGTACATACGCACGCACGTTAGGACACGTAAATAAACCCAAACACATCATGCACACACTCCGATTAAAGTCTGCATGCATACCACTAGCTACTATATATTTACGCTGATCTGAAATTAAATATTGAAGCATACACTAAAACTTATTATATTATAGATAGAATAAATTTCACCCATTCTCAATCTACAAATGTCTGAATGCCTTCCCATGGCATGTTGGAATGCTCGCAGTGGACTTGAGTTCACATACAGACCCGCAGACTCGCACATAGACCCACAGACTCGCCTATAGACCCATAGTCTTGCGTATGGATTCATAGACTCGCACATAGATCCACATACTCGCACATTGACCCGCACATAGGCCTGTAGACTCTCCTCTAGACTTATGGACTCAAGAAGTGCTCCACTGTTGCGATACGCCACAGTTGAATTTGCATAATTATTTTATTTTCCATTCGTGGAGGAGGAGGTGATTGCACAAGTCGTGGCCAGTTTGGATATTCGATGTAAGATTTCCCACTGCTTGCTTTTTTTCCATTTTCATTTTTTTTGGTATAGCCCTGTGAGCCATTCGGCTCTTGATTCGGGTGCAACCGCAACAAACACTTACATTAACACGATATACATTTTAAATTGACTGCATGCTAAAGAAGTGCGCTTCCTGATGTGCTGGGTGGTGGGATCTACGTTGAACCGTTTGTTTTTGGTGATGGCATTCTCCCCAATGGTTCCTCCAACAGCCCACATCTACTCCGCAACAAAGACAAAGATCGGGTGCTGTGAGCGGTCACCTTTGAAGGCCGACACAGCACACGAGGGGGTGGGTGGCTAGTGACACGCCCGGCCACCTTTGTCTCCTCAGTGGTGATGTTTACACACCGCACCAGGTGCTAATTTGATGCTGAGTCGACCTAGGGGAGGCCCAGGACTGGTTCAAATAATTGTCACTGGCGTTAGCCGAGAGCGGGATTTTAATTCGGGTCGCCGGGCTTGTAGCGCAGCGCGCTTTCCACTCATGGAAACAAACACATGCACACATATGGCTGTGCTCCTCTTCCTAATAGTTGAGAAGTAGGACAGTGGCCAGTTGCATAAAACCTTCAGTGAAAATCTCCCTTGATTGACAATGGTTTAAATAAGAGCTACGGGAACTTTGTAATAAAGTTTTTTTATGTGACTGAACGCAGGTCCCCAAGTTGGAACTGACTGTACTGCCCTTTCTGGTCTTCGGGAACTCTTCCGACAGCGTAGTGCTGTCAATCAGATGCCAATACAAACCTGTGGTTATAGAAGAGAGTTGAGAGTGGATGAGTCTGTAAAAGCCAGTAGGTAAATCCTCTTAACGTGAGCAAACCCCTGCATCATAAGCCGAGTGAGCATCACAGCGCTCTCACATTGTGGGGGATGCACAATTGCTGTGAGCATCATTTGTCAGTGGTCAAATTTGGAGCCAAAACGTGAATTAATTAGTTCTATAAATTAGGCCTTTTTAAATTTAATTATAATTTTATGTCTTGTGAGATGCATTTTAAGAGGATGGCTCATTTAAATTCAGTGTCAATAAAACTGACAATTACTTCAAGCCACAAGTATACATTTCTGATAGATAAATTGCTAGTTATAGCACGTGATTTATTTTATGATTCCACTTTGCCATCTTTTATAATATGCTTTCTTACAGTTCCATTAAGAGGTTTGAATCTCTTCAATGATTACCAAATAACAGCTGCACAGCCACACTTTGGATGTTGGGGATCCCCTTCAAATGAATGGCTTTCAATGGGTGCTGCGTAGGTTACAGATGAGATGCAACGTTCGCCCCCTCACTGCACGGGTAAGAGGAGTTGTGCTGCACTATCATATTGAATCTACACCACCACTGCCTGCAGACTCTGGCCTGAGCCTGCTGTTCATTCTTAACTGTTTATTAAAATGTTCCGTCATCAACTTATTTAACATCTATGTCCTTTCGTTGAATGGAGCAATGAACTGTAATGTTAAGAATGTTGTGGGTGGCTCTTAGCCACGTCTAAACATTGAGGGGTGTCCAAACACCTGCGACATCCGCAGTGAACGCAACCCTGCGAAACCACCACCTTCGTTCGTATCCCCCGTTTACCAAAAGTAGCTTGCCTTCTAGCACTCCGTTGTCGTCATCGTCGTCGTCATCGTCCCCCAGTTCTGTGAACGGTTGCCGGGACGTGGCCTCGCCGTCGTGGGCTAACGGTGACCTCGCCCACCAGCTGTGGCTGCTGCTTGCTGGGAAGCGGGCATGGGCGTCCGCTGGTGTTGTTGTGATTTGCCGGGCTCCCCAACTCCCCCTGAGTGGTAACTAACTGGGCCGTAACAAAAACAAGGCGCGTGAACCCCACCCGTTGCCACAGCCGCAGTGTGGAACGTCACACTTCGTTCCATCACGCTCGTTCGTTAGAACGCGTGTTCTTGCACGTTGCACTTTTATTACGCAACGACCGCATTCGTGATTGGTTGAAGCTGTAATTTTCTTGTTCGGACCACTTCTGGCGGAAGGGCTTCCACGAGGGGATGATCTAGACATCCCCTCCAGGGGGTATTTGGCCTCTTACTTGCTGGCCAAATGTCTTGAGATGTGGGACTCCCCACACTTTACCCCACTGCACGCGACCTGCCGATCGAACAGCTGAATAGTAATCCTAACCAATGAAAAGGAAAACCACATTTGTTCACTCGTCATCTTTTCGCAAATCTGACTTTATTCCCCCCTCACACATTCAGGATAACAATAAAGCAACCAACACTTGATTCGTTCACTTGCATTTGCAAATGACATTTTATTATTTTTTGAGAAAAGACCTTACCAATGTTATTCCATTTGTGCTTAATATAAAGTATCCGTTGTGAACTCTCACAGAGAAGTGCACCACTCTAGTGTTACAGAATGCCCATGGAAGGAGCCGTCATATAATTACTTCTGATATCCCATGAGGTGACCTCTTATCTATATAGTCCCTTAATGTTAACCCATATGACCTAAAGTTACTTCAAACTGATCTTCATACTACCCCCAACGCAAAGTTCGCACTCACTCTAACCTTCGTGCTAACTTCACACTGACACTGAGATTATAGGATGGCCCTACTTCAGATCACGATTCATCACCATCGGCATCATCCTTCACCACGATCATTCCAACGCCGGATGAAAGCCACCCCCCCACCCCCACAAGTTTTCGCCATTGCTCACGATCCCACAATGCAGCGATCCTCCCCAGCATCCACACGCACGCAAGGCAATTTCATCGCTCCATATAACATCTTGCAATACACCGACGAGAACACGTAACAATGTAAAGACGACCTCCCCCTTCTCCTTTCTTGCATGATCTTCCTCTCCCCCTTATATAACCTCTACTGCGATAGGGAAGCGAGCCCAGATGCCCTTGAATTAAGTCGAGGGTGCCATGGTGGCAAGATGTGAACTACCTCCCCTGGTACGTAGGAGGTCGTGGCTTTCGATCTCAACCCTGACACCTATATATTTGTAGTTTGCATGTTCTCCCGTAAACGCATGGATGTTTCTCCGGGTCCTCCGGTTTTTCCCTCGACATTTAGAATCAACTTGCGTTTACAATATGTCTGCTATAAATTTACATGTGATAGCCACTTCGTTGAGCTATTATTTGTGGCCAGGTCACTTCTGAAAAAGCGATATAGCTCAGTGGGCCTTACCTGGTAAAATACTTTTTTTTATAGTTTTATAGATCGTTTTACATTGTTGTTTTCCCCCTCCTTATGAAATTCCCACTGTATTCTGGGTTATTTCATGAAAATAAACCTTTTCTAAAAAAGTAATGACGAATGCGTTGGGAAGGCGAGGGGCGTGTTGCATGCAGAATCCTCTTGCTCCATGAGCGACACTGGAGGACAGGGGGGACTGTTGAGCAACCGTGGTGCCCTTGTAGGCTGGGCCTGGTGAGTGTGCATGGCTTGGCAGTAGTCTCCCTCTTGACCTGTTTCCATCGGTGCTGCCAGCAACATGCACATCTGTCAGCCAGGGAGTGTCACAGAATTAACACATGTTGATGGGTGTGTACCTTGGGAGGTCTCAGTGTGAATGCGATGACAATGGATTAGAAATAGTGTACAGTACAGTACTTGTAAAGAGTTTATTTTATGGTTAGGTGGACAGGCTAATTGTTAACCGTTCCAGGTTCACGATGTGTAGAATTTGTGTTCAGAAATAGACGTTATTGATTCTTGATCATTTTTACTATCTATTTTGTGCATGCAAGCCCTTAATAATACTGCAGGTTTTGTTAGATTTCCAATGGTGCATCAATCATCAATTACACAATTTATCTGCTGAGGTACATCATGTTCTTGCGTGGAATATCTTAATTTCACCATTTTTCTCGTCCATGCATGCAAACTAGACGGTGACGATGAGCTCTCTCAACTTGTAAAAGATCCATTTAATGTATTGCGTAATAGCCTGACAGGCAATCCACACTGTTGTTGAATATACACACTGGGTGTGGATTATTACATCCCAGGAATCGTGGGCAAAAGGGCTTGTGGCTTTATCCATCAGTGGATTGATCATAGTGGTAATGATGGTAACAGCACTGCCTATCCTAACATAAATTACGAATTTACAGAAAAAGCCAAGCAATATAAACATGCAAAACGTGTTTTTTGCAAAGCAAGGCTGCACATTAAGGTATGAATTTCTAACTTATCATTTGGCTGGAAATTATGTGAAAAGTTTCTAGGCTCAGTATTGTTTGTTTGGCTGCATTTTTATATTTTACAGTGTTTCAAAGAGGCAGATTTTTTGTTGAAACAAATGTATCCCTGCCACATTTCCTGCACACTGATTTCAACATTGTGTATGTGCCATTGCCTTGGTAATAGAAGGGACTTAGTTGCTCGAATAACCTCGTAGTGATATTACTGCCTGAACACTGCTCCAGGGACTGAACGAAGATCAATTCTCCAGAATTTACCAAAACATAATTGGGTGTCTCATCCACTTAGTTTTACAGTGAAATACGAACCTGGAAGGTGACATGGCCTTTGCCAATGTATTTCTGTGTGTTTATGTTGGTGAGTGAAGGTTTCATGACTTGCTATAATCATAATTTCAGTGAAATTAATGGTTATGCTGCTGAAGCTGCCCAACATTCGTCCTTTCGAGTCTATTCTGTCCCTCGGCAGATATGGGGATGTGTTTATACAGGAACTTCCTGACATGAGGGTGCTGAGTTTGGTCACGTGACCAGGAAGTTACGGGTTAAAGGTCTTTCAGCCAAGATGGCCAGCAGGAGGTGTCAGCCATTACACAGAGTACAATATATCGAGGCACAAATAGCATCTCGGTGAAGACAGACTTCAAGAAGCAGTCTTTTTACCTCGTTGAAAACATTGAAACTCGTAGAAAGTCATTGAAACTCGTTGATGTTCATTTATTAACTACTTGGCTAGTGGTGCAACGCAGTGCACAGTGAGGCCGAGACATAGTTAATTGCATCATTTAATAATTAAATAATATTGTGAACTTGGAACAGCCACAATATTCACTCAAAATAGAATAATTTAGAGGGTCAAGGAACCACGTACAAGCAGGAAGGCAGCCAAGCAGTGAGCTGGCACCAACAATTTTCCAAGCTCTGCTGTCTTCTATATTTTAAGGGGTTAACAGCCAATTATTGAGTTTACAATTAAGAGAATGCCAGAGCATCTCTAGAAAACCCACACCTGTGAAGGGGAAACACTATCCCATATAGACGAAAGAGGTGGAGTCCACATTTGCTGTACTGCATTCTCCTGGCGAACCAGGGTACAGCAACTTCGATGCCCACGGGAAGGGAGTTTCACACCATCTGTGTGTGATACACCAACCCTCGCCTCCGCAGTGCGGCATTACAGGCAAGCGCCTCCACCGCCCGGCTAAATGTATGATGATGAGGGTCACTTGATAAAGAAAAGGACAGATATGGAAAGATACAAATATTCTTAAGAAAATAATGAATACACTGAACTGTGTAAAACGATTCAGAAATGAAATTGGAGAACACATCACAAAATGTATTTAAAGTGTTGTAGCAAGCGGTGGGAGAATTAAAGCAGAACAATGTAAGGTTGGTGATTTGTCATTACAACATTATAGCCTTCAGGAGAAAATATGGAGAAATAACACATGTTAGAGAGATAACCTTAAAACTAGTGTAATAATTATAGGCTGATTGCTAAAGGAATGAAATACATATGTCCCAGGAATAAAACCATTTTCCAAGGGAAGAGGAGAGTTCACAGCATGAATCGAAAAGCTCCTCGACCAGATTGTACGATTGTGGACATGTAATAAAATTGTGGAACCAAATGACTTAATCTTGATTTGAAGCTTTCGTGACTGCATGAATCCATACTCTTTGGTTCTTTCGGTGAAGTCACATAGGTAGAAAAAATAATAGATCATGACGTTTCGATTGCAACACAAGCAATCGTCATCAGGTGTGAAACAAACAGCAGGACCACTGCTGATGTAGGAGAAAGAGCTGCTGCAACAAGAGTTTATATAGGATTTTGGTGGGCCCAACCCAAGGGTAAGTGGGTGGAGCTGGAAAAGGAATTTGTACGTGAATGTAAATGTGAGAGATTAGCATGCCAATGTGAGACGGCCCAGTCACCAGAGGTGTGCCAATGAGAAGATTAGCATGTCAATGTCAGAGAGCCGGGCAACAGGAACAAAAAACCCCTAAGAACAAGAGGTACACATGGTGAGAGAGACACACAGAGAGTCTGACTCTGTTATTTCCGACTGAAAGAACCAACGAGTACAAATGACTAAATGTTTACGCAGAAATGTCTGAATCATAGATGTATGCCTCAGAACATTCTTCTTTCAAACTGTGAGAAAACTGACTTGGAAGAATTACACTCCCATTTTCCTTTTGTGCCACAGACAAACATGAATGCACTGCTGTGGTCAAATGGTGTCCCTTGACGTGCCTCACTGTCCTCACTGTCAAGTCGTGAATGCGTAATCTGTCAAACGGGATTCTGCGCTGTGCTCTCTGA
The DNA here is from genome assembly GCF_048934315.1 of Petromyzon marinus. NCBI lineage: Eukaryota > Metazoa > Chordata > Hyperoartia > Petromyzontiformes > Petromyzontidae > Petromyzon > Petromyzon marinus. Next base: position 242,063 of record NC_133684.1, on the reverse strand, counting down.
ATGATGTCTCATTATGCAAAAAAGCATTTTACGGGAATGAAAAAAACAATTAATTACGCAAACATGAATTCGAAAAGACTGTGATGGACGATTATATGCAATTTAGACAGCAAACTGCACTCGCACATAGCGCAGAAGGTAAAAGCCTCCACCTGAAACACAGCCTGCAGCTTCCCTTGTAGGAGAGCTTCAACTGATGGTGTGTGATTATGAGATAGCTCTCTTCGGATTTGCCTTTTTAATGCAGGAGTTGCAGAATTTATGTAAATTCCATTCGCTCGTTCATGAACTGGAATAGAGCCAGGCCAACATTTTATTTGACCCATAAGCTCACGGTGACCTTTTGCAGTTTAAATTAATATGAGTTGCAATATTTATTTTCTGCTGTGGTTCTCATTCGAGCCCCTGGGGGATATTTCCCATGTTGGCTTCATGATGACAAGGTTACTGCAATTTTTTTTTGCCAGAAATTACTCCTGTGCTGCCGGCTAACAGCAATATTCTGTTTCCAAAATTGCTTTAATTCATGTAAAATTTGGTTCAAAATTTCACAGTTCCCTCACGTATGTCAGAACAATCTGCCAACACTACCAGCTAATAGCTGTCGTTGTAACCACATCACATTCGCATATTCGACAGTCACATATCCGCCCTGACCAAGTGTGTAACCGCTCCCACTGAGTTCAGTCCATGTGCACGGTGTAACTCATTTCCTACAGATGTTCACATGTCTCACCTGTTCACGTGTCTGCCAATTCTTCAGTCCCCAGCGTTTGTGATATGCGATGTTGTACTGTACATATATTAAAGCCCAGATCCATACCTGCCATGATTACATTTACCCAGAGTTTGCCATGCAAGGCAATGAGTTCTATTTAACGCAGTAGTGCATTGCACGAGTGTAAAATAGTAATAATAGCAGTGTATTATTAGTTTGGCTCTTGAGAGACCCTCCAGAGGGCATTCTTCCACGCTGGCACGACATCTTGGAAGAAGTAGGAATCCCCATCCATTTATACTACTGGACATACATATGCAGGTGAATTAGAGAAAGTAATTTGCCATTAATTACATTTAAAAATATGTGTTGGATGCGATGAACTGGCTTGAAATGTTCCCTCCAGTATATTGTTGTACGCATTTTAGCACGTGGGCCGGTGATGGCCTCGATTCGACACGGTTATGACATGCGCATCGTGGCGTGTGGCCTCCACATGCCCACATAGCCATGAGTGTCATGGCTTTGTGTCTTCATCCTCATGATTCAGGGCTGAGCCGACACCTTGCCAAGCGAGAGCCCTTTCCCGCCATGGTCCAGTAAACCAATATCCACAGTTGCCTACTAGCTTTCCATTAGCAACTGTGAGTTTCCAAAGCTGTATTCTGAAATGTTGATCCTCATACGGCGTGTAGCCTGCCACCACATCGCATCCGTATAATGTTTAGTGGTACTGTAAACCCTCACGTTGTTGGGGCATGCGGTCCGCGGCTTTGGAAACCTGGAGTGAAAGGGACGTTGAGTGGTGGCTGAACAACAACCCTGAGTAAGGGGCCCATGATATTGTTTGGCTTAGGTCCCAGTGTACCATTAGTACATGCTGGGTGATTTTTATTGTTTAAAATGCAATGTGTCTGACATCAACTCGACTTGCAATCACTGTCAGCCTGCTGTTTTTTAAACGTTGTCCTCCGGGTTTTTGTTTGAATCGGTGGCTTTTTGTAAAGCCTGCCTTCGCAGAAACCGTTTCAGCGCGAGGAATTCACAGAGGCACTGATCGCAAATTGGCTTGGGATGCTTGGGCCAAGTGGTTTGCGGAGATCTGCGTGTGCGAGGGTTGCTAATATTTTGTGCCTTTGGAAATGGGGACCTCAGCGCTTACTTATGCTAACATTAATTTTCGCCGTCTCCTGCTGGGCATGGGGGGGGGTTCCCAAGGGTTTTTTTAGCGACCAGAATGAAATGAGGTGTTGGTCACCCCAGCTGCCGGCCTCCAGGCAAGGCAGCCAAATGCCACATGGCACACAGCCCTGGTCATGAAAAATCATTGTCACGAGCCCCCCACGTTTCCCTTTCAGCAGGACGAGAAATCTGTGCACAGGGCTGTTCTGGATACCAAATTCTGTATTCTGCTGTCACCGGGGCTTGCTCACGTGTAGGCTTGATACGAGATGAACGTGGGCAAAGATGCAGTGCCTTATTTTGCGGACTCTGCCAAGTGGAATGTGGCATTTCCAATACTTGCTGAGGGTATGCCTTCAGAGATTAATGCTGCCCCATTGCTTGTTTGACTTTTTGACTGATCTCAATAGTAAACTGGCATTAAAGAGTTCTGTCAATTCACTGCAGTAGCTGGCAGTTATGTATGGACAATACATTTACCTTTTCATGGATTTAAACAATATATAAAGTATATACAGTGTTATACTTAGTTTCAACTCTCTTCATGAACAAACACTACATTTTAAATCAAATATACAATTAACTAAGCTTCATTCGCAAACTCCCTCCTTTAGAGCAGAGAGATAGAGGGAAAGAACACATTTTCTAAACACTATAAAATGTAATCTTTACAAAAGCCACCAGGGCCAACACTAGAGGGAGTGATGGAGAGCCCCTCTAAGGGTATTTCGACGTACACCTCAACTCCAACCAGACGTCCTTGAAGAGGTCAGAGTACCCACACTTTACCCCACCACGCGCGACCTGCTAGTCGACCTAATTGTGGCGTACCCATTTATACTGCTGGGTGGACAGAGGTGGCACGGTTGTAAGCGACTTCACCATCGCTTAAACTTTAAACTGTCACGTCGGGAGAATTGTTGACCTCTGGATTGTCCAGTACTCTATGCGTTACACTACAGCAGTATCCCTGTAATTTATAGAGACAGTATTTTATTAAAAGACAGTGTTTGTTGATAGTAATGATGGTAACGTATCTTCAGCCTGTGTTTATACACCACGGCTAATGCAGTCTCAGCAAATGACATACATGTATGTCCTCTATAATTCATTTCCTGGTTTTAATTGAATTTGTTGATTTATTGTTAAATATGTCAGGATATGTAGCAGGTGCTTCTGTATATTTTGGCTGTGCTCTAACTTACACTGGGTTGGAGCCAATATAACGATTTATAATCTGTAATTACAATGTTTCTAAAATTGCCAAATATGTTGTGCAGTAGAACCACACGGAGACGAGGAATACTATAACGGCTGTTGCCGTTTATTAAATCACTGTCGCACTCGGCATCCTATGTTCACACCAGTGTAGGTGCACTCTATCTCGGTCGTTTACCCCGGATACTGAATACTATTTGAGTCCTACCCTCGGCTACCTCTTTGGGCTCTCTCACTCGTCTGCCCGGAGCGGGGGTTCAGCCAACACCGCTCTGCGACGAGGAGGGAGAGAGACCCTCTGCAGCCAATCCTTATTCTGGCACCCCATAATAACCACGCCTTTGTTACGGGGTCCCCCTTAAGAACCCCTGAGGCGGCTCCTCCCCTGAGCTCGGCCCCGCCCCTGTTCCCGAAGGTACTCTCCGAAGCCCCTTATGCAACCCGTGACGTTACGTCATCCTTGACTGTTAACCCTTTTGCACCCCCTTCTGTTCGCCCCCTTATTGGTTACTCACAATACTCCTCTACATATAAATAGTTTGTCTGGTTATTTAACTCATCGCATTTCCATAATACAGTGGTACCTCGTTATACCAAGATAGGACTTATACCGAAAATGACGTATACCAAACACATTTTTTCCATAAGATATAAAGGGAAAGGAAATAATCCGTTCCAGAGTATAAGAAATGCTATTTTATATGGCATATTATACATTAATGGGGTTGTATACAATAATTTAGACTATCATTATTACTAAAATGCATACATAAATTAAAATAAATGCATAAATAAATTAAAATTGAAATAAAAATAAAATTTAACATCACTTTACCTTGCTGAGAGGCGTTAAATGACAAAAAACACGTGAAAATTCACAGTTATAGCAAGGGTTGTGCACTAAACGAGATCTACCGTACAGGCAGACTGAGCGGTGCTTTGTTTCAGTCGTGAACGGAGTATATACGAGTACGCGGTGATTCATCCCGACCCATACAAGTTCTAGCAAGCGCGTCGTATCCCAAGATATTTTTTTCTCGTCAAAACACGACGTATACCAAATTCGACATATTCCAAAGCGGTCATATACTGAGGTACCACTATATTTATGTTTTCTGCATCCAAGGTAAAGCGTACATATTTTTCACGAATGTAATTTTTGGTTTACTTGCTAAACACTTGTTATATAACTATTTTATATAAGTTTAAAGATTTGTTTGGTGATTTAATCAATGTCCGCGATTCAGGATTGCAATTCGATTCAAGACTCAAATAATATTTTTGACAGTGTGGTTGAAGTAGTGGCCTGCCAAGGATGCAGGGTCCAGGTGTACCCATGGCACATGATGGTCATGAGTAGAAACATAGATTTTTACGCACAATTAAATGCATATGTAGTGAGTCCAACTGAGTCGCAGACGTTCTTTGGAGGCAACACTTTTATTGTAACATCAACACCTAACACAAAGGGGTAACTGCCCCTTCACCAGATACAGCCTAGGGTGGTGGCCACCTAGCTAACTACACTTTACTAGGGGTTACAGCTACGAAGGGTCAGGCCCTCTCACTTCGGTCCCCGACCACGTGTTGATGTCTTGTAGGACGTAGAGCTTCAGCTTGTGGACGTGGAGTTTCAGCTTGTAGAATGTAGCGACCCCAGCCCCTCTCAGGGACCCGCCTTATATCCCCCCACGAGTCTGGGCTGCTCCGCCCTTGGCACCACCCACTTTCTGGAGCCTTCTAGCTCCCTCTAGCTCCCTCTCGAGAGCTCTTCCCGGACACGTGATCACCCCCAAGTCCCCCACCTGGGGGCCTCTCTGTGGATACTCCAGATCATGTGTCTGCGGGGTCCACCAGAGTGCCATGGCCCCAGGCAACCCTGCCCCTGGGCTGACACTCTCCTACTCCCCGCTGTGGGAGCCCGAACTACACGCTATGTGTGGTGCCCGCGCTATCCCAGCGAACACCAAGCCCCACTACGGCTGGTACTACACCCGCCTACGGGGTGTACGCGATGACAGTGCATCGCGTGCCGTGGCCCTCTCAGACCGGCACCATACAGTGACATCCCTGATGTCACTGCACATACATTGTGATATTACCAACTGATTGTAATAGATTATTCTATGTATCATTGCTCCTTGGAAATCATCCGGTGATTTATTTATGTTACCTACAGTTAGTGTACAGAGTAGACAATTTTTTTTACTAACGTGTAAGTATTGAAGTTGTGCCGTGTAGCTCTCTGCTGTGCTTTTGCATTATGCTGTGAACCACAATATCTTACTGATCTTGTCAAGCAGCATAAATCATCACGCGAACTCTGGTCATCCTTGCAGCGATTTTTGGATGGTCATCGAACTAAGACGGTCACTGCATCACACGCATTCACATGTGCTTCTGCGGCCGTCTTTAATGTTATTTCATCTGATTAGGAAGCCACTGGAGCTATGCACTTTTGCATCTAGATTGAAAACTAATTTCTTTAGAACTTCTTTTTGTCTTTAGTTTGTTGTACTTCCTCCACACTTCCGATTAGCACGTCTGGCTACGCACGGTGCGAAAGAAGTTCAACATACATACGTGTGTTGTTGTTACACATGCCGAGAGCGTCTTCAGTTCCATTCCCTGAACTGAAGTTAAGTGCGGAACCAAATTTAATGTGATTTTTGTGCAGTTATTGATGGCCAGGCTGAGACAATAACTGCCTGCAGTTGTGAACTCGGGTTAATCACAACTGCCTACTCCCAGCTTATGGATCGAAACGTTGGACATCGTGCCGAACAATACGCGGCACAACCCGAAAACACGTAATCCATCCATTTGTATCGTGGGGTACACCACGTGTTTTTCAGTTGGTGACAAAAAATTTTTGCAAAATCATTGTGTGCTTTAAACAATTACTTTTATTTCACAGTTCAAAAACATGGCTCTTCACACTGGCGAATTACAAAAAAAGTTTTCATTTGATTTGATTCTGGGAGTGAACACAATGAATGAGAGTCCTTTTTTATGCATCATTTTTAAACAACTTGACCCTCGATTTAGATGTATTCCACGTCTAAATGGAGATTGGAAAGTGCATCATTTAGTGCAGTAACTGCATAATGCATTATGAGCTTTGCTGTTAAAACAAACAAATCGTGACTTTGAGTGCTGCATTGCGGCTACTTCGAGTCTGATTGCTGGTGTTGGCTGTCGGGGAGCTCGCGCCAAACAGAATCAAATTCACCAAAGAGCAGAGAGAGGGTGGGAGGTGGCCCGGTGGTTCAGAGGTCAAGAGTGCTGAGCTGGCACTGCTGACATCCAGGCAACCACCTGTGATGAAACCGGATTCTCAAGTGGAGCGAGTTGTCCGTCATGTGAAAGGATCTCACCAATAACTACAGAAAAAAAACCATACGTAAAATTTGGTTTTGTACTCAATTTGGCTAAATCCCAGATCTGAAATATTGGTGTGCAACGTATGTGGATAGAAAACGTCTCCTTCCTTCTACTGTGTGGACTAGAGGTCACTTGAAGAGATCGCAGAGGTAGCTCTGTGATATCTGCTTCTGTGGGCCGTTCTATAACACGCAGGTTTGCAGTCCGTTATGAGAGATCCCAATGGAGACGTTCGTATCGTGACATGACACAGCATAATTGGGATAACTGTCTTTGGTTCAAGGCAAGCTTTGCATAGATGTACACAAACATACTATCTCGAGAGTAGCTAGATACCACTGTATTGAGCTGTGCCCAAGATGTCTATACTATTCAAATACAACCCTTGGTATATGCACTATATAGACACACATCATAATGTATACTGGAATTCGAAAAAGCAGAGCATTTATGAAAACAATTATTAATGCAATACGATCGTATGGGACCTTTTTTGCCACTATCAAAGTGTGAAGGGTAAAACCTATTCTCATTTTTCATGCAATACGATCTTGTATATATATAAAAAAGTGAGAGCCTATTTTAACTGTGAATTTGCTTTTCTAGGCCCATCAGTTTTTGCACTTGGTATGGTGGCTGTGTCGTTTGGTGATGACACGTAAGTGTATCCATTGTCTGAAAAAACTTCCATTAGGAGGGCTTACCAGACCCTACAAATATAATAATTGATTCCAAATTCATGATCAACAACAGAGCTTTTATTCACTGACCGATTTTGACACATTATTTCACGTATTTTGAGATTATGACGTGAATATTTTGCGATGCTTTTGTGATCTTTCTCAGCTTCTCTGTAATCTGTTGCGTTATTTAAATTTACCGCTTGAAGTGATTAAACATTTTTGTACATTCTAATATGGCCCTGGAATTCTGTGCTTAATGTTACGTGCAGTTATTTTTTTATAGCTGCATTACCTCGGTGTTGGGAGTATGTATATATGTATGTTGAACTTCTTTCACACCGTACATAGCCAACCGTGCTAAAAAGAGGTGGGGATTGTTACACCGCAGGATCACGGGAGATGACACTGGCATTACTTGCACACGTGTAGTAGGAAATATATGCATCCACTCGATTGTGTACCTGGGGTATGCGAACCCCCACTAATTACACGCCTTCTGGTCTGCCCGGCACAAATACACGTCTGTGTACATAAAGTTCCTTTATTTTGTCCTAAAAGCCACCCTTGGCCTGTGTAGGGAATGAAATCCATTTGTGTGATTCGCATTGCAATGCCGTACGGGATAACCTGTTTCTATAAGCACTCCATTGCAGCAATTTTAAAGCAAGCCAATTATTTTTTTATTATCATTATTTTAATGGCTTCCAATATGCTGATTCGCAGTGCAGAATAAATTTTGGTCCTGCACATATTAAAGTACATCTGCCCATTTAGTTTATGGAAGCCAACAACGTGTTCTGCTGATAATTGGGATTAGTCAAAATGCGGTGCATAATCATCTGCAGGAATGCTCAATACTCGGACATTGCTGTTGAATCTGTGGCTACACATACACATTATATACACAGTACATATAGAAATAAAACAATCTGTAAAACATCATTTCAGAAATGCATAGAAGCTGTGCATTTCCTGTTATTATTTCAAGTGACGGGACTGTCTAAAAAAACTGCTCTGTATGTCCCAAAGATACAGTATGTGAAAAGAGTTTCGCTGGCTGGTTTCCTGCCTGGCTGTTTGGCGCACATCCGCATGATGATGTCACCCACCTTCCACAGCACTGAGCGGGGTTAATGTGTCGTGCTGATGTCATGCCACCCCCACCTCTCATCCTCCACCCTGGCTGTGTCATGCACAAATGCGTTGGCAGTGCGAGTATTTGTCAAACTGTAGTGGGTACAAATGGAGAGAGAGGCTTCTCTGGAGGCAACATATTTATTATAATAACATCAACACCCTAACACAAAGGGGTATCTGCCCCTTCCACCAGGTAACCTAGGGAGGTAGTCCCTCCGGGCTAACTATCCCTAACACAACTGGGGGAGGCTGTCAAGACTGGACCCCGACTCGGGTCCGGGTCTTATCTTCGGGGCTTCTCTTCAGGATGACGGCTTCATGTCTTCAGGTTAACAGCAGCAGCCGGGCCCGTTCATGGGTCTGGCTTTCTAGTCAGTCCCGGGGCTTCCTCCGCCCCTAGCCACCCTCCCTTCTCGAACCTTCGAGAAGCACCTGGAACCGGTCCCGGGGTCCCCCAGCCCCCTCTTTTGGGGCCCCTCCCCCGGTACCTCCGGCCACGAGCCCTCCGGGTTCATCCGGAGTGCCATAGCCCCCTGTCACCCCTGCGCCGCTCCAGGCGCTCTCGTCCCCGAGCCCTCAGGGGCTGACACTGCACACGGAGTGCAATGCCCCTACAGCTGCCGTGCTGTAGGTGGTGTGAGCAGCGTGTCTCGTTCTTCACGCACAGGGCGGCTTCACATGACATGCAGTGGCAAATCCTGCTGCCACTACAAACTATAAAAAACTATTTAAAACTATACAAAAATATATTTTACCAGGTAAGGCCCATTGAGCTATATAGTTCTATTTTTTAGGGATAACCTGACCACAAATAATAGCTAAACTTAGTTGTTTATCATGTGTAAATGTAGAGCGGCCAAATACTCTAAACGCGTGATGTAGTTTCTGTATGTGGAGGGAAATACCGAAGGACCCGGTGAAAAATCCACGCGACCACAGGGAGAACACGCAAACTCCAAATATACAGCAGGCGTCAGGGTCGGGATGAAACACACGACCTCCTGTATACCAGGCAAGGTGGTTAGCATCTCACCACCGTGGTGCCCCTATAATTTTATCAATTTTATATTTATAATTTTTCCAAATTATTTTCCCTCATCTTACCTATAAACGTAATTCTTTGTCTGTCCGTCTGTCCCTCCCTCTGTCTGCGCACGTGCGCTTGCGAGGTATTTGGCTCTCGGACGGTGGGGTTTTCATAAAGAAAATTACCCAGGTACCATGCCGTAAGCCCCGTGGTGGGCAAGCGCTATTTACTTTTCCCCTCCGTCACCTTTAAATTAGTTTAAATAGCGTGTTTTTGCGATTTCTCTTTCTTTTTTTTAGTTTCACTATTTATTTCTTTATTTCCCTTCGCCGCTCGGGGCAGGACAGCGCAGCAAGCTGTGCATGTGTAGTGGCCTTATTGACGTCGGAGACTGTTGACTTGAGGCAACACGTATTTATTACAGATATCTTAATAACAGTAGCGACCCTGACACTCGAAGAGTAATGGCCTCTTCACCCGTACTTTACAGAGGGAAGTGTTCTCCGAGCTTAAGCCCTTGCTAGCTCCCTAATTCCCTCTAACCCAGTCCTCTCTCGGGAGGCTATCTGACCTGGCCCAGCTTCGGCGCAGGTCTCGATCACCAGCCCCACGAGTCCAGCCCTTGCGGCTCTGGTGTCGCACCCTGGCTTGCTTTGCCCGGCCCTGAAAAGGGCAGCGAGTCAAAGGAGTTCCAGGGTCTGGCTAGTCTGTCTTCTTTCTTCACTGGCTCTTCATCTTGGCTGGATCGAACTCCCCCTCAGCTCTCCGGGTCCCACCTTTTACACTGTCTCACTGAGGGGCGGGGCTGGGAGGGATCACAGCATCCCCCACAGCCCCCCAGGGTAGTGGCTGTAACGGACTTGTTTGTGGCCACCGTTATACAACCGCGTGTCACCCTCCCGTAACACCTCTACACACACAACGCTCATCACGGTTAGCCTCAAGCAACCCACACGTGCCATCGCCAGAGGTGTGCAGGCTTTTTTATTCGCCTGCAAACTCTACAAGGTACGTCGCACACATTAGTATTATAAGCATTTCTATAATTACACTTTGCACTGCTGACAGGGTTGCCCCTAGCAATGCACACACGATCGGCACAAATTTTCATTCGCGTTAAACATGCAACTAAAACACAAAACACTGAGGTTATTTTTTCACACTGTGATGTCCTCTTCTCCCCACCCCACCCCAGTGTGTCCTGTTACTACTATAGTGCCCCTAGATATTATTATAGTGTACTCTTTGGTTCTTTCGGTAAAGTCACGTAGGTAGAAAAATTAAATAAAACAAAAATAATATATCACGATGTTTCCATCGCAAACAGAAGCGGTCATCCTCAGGCGGGAAAAATAATCCAGCAGTGGAACTGCTGAACCAGCGAGAGAGCTGTTACAACAACAAGAGGTTATTTATGTGGCGATGGACAAGCAAGCGGGGTCTGAGCTGGAAAGGAATTCCATCCCCGGACGCAAGCACGTCAGTTGTGTTAATGGGGGAGATAAGGGAGATATTATTACTATAGCGTTTAGATAGTATTATTGTAGCATGGCCGGGGGGAGCGGCCCAGCCCCCAGCCTACCAAGGTGACACCTCGGCTGGCTGCACACTCTAGGCGAGGACTGGGGCTCTGCACGGGACTAGGCCTCCCCACGGCAATGTTAAGTAACATTTCCTTGCTTCTTTCCCTCACCTCGCCTTGATAGAAACCCAGTTTTTTATAATCACCTTGCTAATATTAGATTAACTATGTTTGCGTGCAGACTACTATTTTTGTTAGCCTGCTCACAAACTCATATTTTAAAAACTCACTTTGTCATTATTATATTTATTACTTGTCAACCTACCTTTATAAAAAAACTTCTTTCTTTAACCACCTTCATAATATTACATTAATACTGTTTGTGTGCTCACAACTAATATTGTTTCAATACCTTGGTCATTAATAATATTCTTATTATTGTGTCAACTAATGTTGGCAGAAACCTGCATTTTAAAGAATCACCTTGCAAATATTACATTCATAATGTTTGTGTGCTGACAACTAAGATTTAAAAATTTACTTGGTCAATATTAATATATTTTTAATTGTGTCTAAGTCCTTGTGTGAGTCCATGTGCGTGTCTGCCACCATGTTTGTGTGTGTATCAGTCAATGTGTGTGTGCATGAGTTGATATCTCTGTGTCAGTCGCTGTGTGTGTTAGTCAATGTGTGTGCGTGGTGTGTGTGTGTACACAACTAATTTAACAATTAGGTTACTTCATTTTTAAATAGTTATGTGTGTGTCTGCGTCGATATGTGTGTGTGAGTCGACGTGTCTGTGTGAGTCCATGTGTGTGTGTCAGTCCATGTGTGTGTGTGAGAGTCCATGTGTGTGCGTGAATCCATATGTGTGTATCAGTCGATGTGTGTGCGACTCGATGTGTGTGTGCATGAGTTGATATCTGTGTCAGTCGCTGTGTGTGTTAGTCAATGTGTGTGCGTGTTTTGTGTGCGCGTAGACAATTAAGATTTTAAATTAAAATTGTACCTGAATATTTATTTCTAAGTACATGTGTGTGTGTGAGTCGATGTGTGTGTGTGGTTCTATGTGAGTGTGTAAGTCCATTTCTTGTGTGTGTAGGTGCATATGTGTGTGTGTGTAACTCCATGTGTGTGTATCTAAATTCGATGTCTTTGTGTGTGTGGGTCAATGTCTGTAAGTGTGTGTAGGTCCACGTGTGTGTCTTGTCTTTTTTGCCCAGGCAACGCCGGGTACTTCCTGCTCGTCATGTAAATGAATCTCAATCTGTCAACTACACTATAACTCCTATTATCCATACCCCTATTTTCCACGACTCCTTTGTTAAATCCACACTGTCCATCATGGCGCTTTGTTTGACCATGCTTCACATTAGTGAGTACGCATTTGTTTGAAGTGGGGTCCAAGGACCAGTGCAGATATCACTTGCCACTGACGTTAGCCATGGCCGTTAGTCGAGCCCAGGTCACTTGGTTTCAGAGTGCAGTGTGCTACTGAACATCTGTGAAAAAAGGGCTTAATAGCTCATCAGATTCCTCCAGTCTAAATAAAGATTCTGAACCACTTTGCTACCGATCCACCACCCCACAAACATATGACCTGTCTGAATACCATATTTTGTTATTAAGTTCCATGCCAGTTGGTTGCAGTGATCTCTTGAATCACGGTCGTTGCAGGGTAATACATTAAAACCTGCTCATTGACAAACATGGTTAGCCTCGCATACACACTTTGCATTACGCACACAGAGAAGATATTTATTATTCAGGATTGGAAGGGATGATGAGTCGCAAACCCTCGAGGATAATGACTCTCTGTGAATAAATCCGCCAGAACTTCTCACGGTTGTCTTAATGTCCATGTGTTGCTCCGCGTCATGTTATGCAATATGTGCATGCCAGCATCTAGCGCTTAATAGAAAATGTAGTTAATTGAATCTGATATTCTATATTGCTGCATACTTTTTTTCCCAAAATTATTTTATTGAACAGACGATTCAGAGGTACACACAGCTGCTGCATACTCTTTTAAATTATGCAGTACTTTATATATGCATAAATGCCTCTCCATTATTGTTCACTTTGCTTACGGTTGCGCCTGCGATTAGTGCAGTTGGCTACGTTCGGTGTGATAGAAGTTCAGCATACATACGCTCCCTGATCAAGTCCTTATTCTCCTCACATGATTGATGGTCTCCCACTCCCAATTTCTTATCTTCCATTTTTACCGCACAGCAGCCCCCTCTTCTTTTCTGACGCATACCTTGCTAAGCATCCTCTCTTTCACCTCGGTCGCAACCTTCACGGCATAATGAGATCCTTCTGCATTTCGACTCTTTGCGAATTCTATTTGAAGCCCGTTCTTGCAGAAATAGTCCGTTACGCAAGCATTCAATGTAAAACTCGAAGCTTGCATAGTTGTATGCTTTACACACTGTTCACATTTTATATTTTTAGGCACTGTTTTTCTGCTTCATATGTCACAAAGTGGGGAGTGCGCACTGATTGGAAACTTTATTTCTCATGCGCATTGCTATGTTGCTTTTCATGATCCAATTCAGTTTCACAAAAGCACTCTAATTGTCCATGCTCGTCTCTTTAATTCATAATTTTTATACTGGTAGGAACGAAGTTGTAAACTGAGTGTACCAGCCTGCAATAGATTAATGTGTCCGTCCGTCCGTCCCCTTTCAATACTTTAACGAAGTGAAATCTCGTGCTGTTGGGAGTAACATCAGCAATAGACAGCGCAGAGACTTGTCCTACCAGCCCACCCTGCAGGGACCTGTTCCTGGTATGCGTTCCTAGACTAGCAAAAGGCATTTGGTTCCGTGTAGATTGATGCAGCCATTGAGGTGCTCACAAACCAAGGTCATAATGCAAATATTTCTAATTATGATAACCACTTACATGGTACGGAACTGCTACACTGAAATTACATAAAGAACACAACGCAATACAATTCAGAAGTGCATTCAAGCGAGGAAATATGCTCTCACCAAGGCTATTCACGGCAACATTGCACGATAATTTACAAAAACTGCACGGGCATGTCTTCATGCGGTAGTCGACACAGTTGCTGATAATGATGGCAAAAAGAGATGGAATGATCAGTTGTAGGCAGAGGGGCAGAGCAAAGTTTTAGTCCCGGACTTGAACGGGGAGATGGAGTTACAACAACAAACAATACAAAAACACGATAGGAGTGCAAATTCTAGGAAAGGTAAGCAAATCACTAAAAGTAAATAATTCTTAAATAAATAACGTTTATAAGTTCAAGTTGCATAAGTACATACATTCCGAAGCTTGGGCAAGGCATCAAAACAACACAATAACAGTCTCAGACCACACTAAGACAACACACAGTCCCTCAATAAAATTGCGCGTTAACATTTTAATGCAAGTGTAGCCATTTTTCTTACGAAAGTTGCTTTATTTAACCAAAAAGTGGCCAAAATGGTCAAAATAGCTACACTAATCAGAATGGATGCCTCGCCAGTGTCCCACGTGGGATATTAGAGTTGATTGAAAGGCTAGTTTTGACATTGTGTACGTACTGCAGGCATGGCACTTTAATCATGGGGCCGCTCTCACCGCCTACCAACAGATAATGTAAGTATGTGGTAACCAACGAGACATGGCGCGTTACGACAGTCTGACATTTCCATTTACGTTACAACCACAAGCGTTTGTACAACGAGCACTGCGGTGGTGCGCGCATTGTCTTGCCCTTGGCAATATGTTAGATAACATGGTGATTAATAAAAAGGCAGGAGAGAAGTAGATTTTTTTGCACATTCTCAGAACTCACAATGTTACACCAAGATCCTCATTTCCCAACGACTAAAAAAACGAATTCGTAGTGAAATGCTACTCGGAATATTTATTCGGTGGGGTTTAGTTTGCGTGTCATGCAAGGATGAAATACAGCATTGTGTTACTGGAAGCTTTAAGTTTGACTATGTTCACCTCCTCTACATCGTTCACCATGCTAAGTCTGCCAATTGAATGCTAATTTTTATGCTAATTCTTTTGTCAAGGCACCTTAATTCCTCTCACACAAGCTTAAAGGTCGCGGTCTGAGCTTAGCTGTGTTCACTCCAGCGCTGTCCTCGAGACAGTCTGGTCCCTTCACCTGATGAAGGCCACTTGTGTTGTGGCCGAAACGTCGTGATTTTTGTTGTTTATTTTTTACCTACGTGACTTTACCGAATAGAACCAAAGAGTATGGATCCTTGCAGTCACGAAAGCTTCAAATCTAGAATAGGTAAATCACCTATTTAATGGTGCACTTACCAACAAAAGCACAACTGTAACATTCATGACAAATACACTGAGCTTGCGGCCAGCATACATAAATGGTTTTCATAACACGTGGATACTGTGACAATCATTGCACCATATGTTTGCAGCAGTCACTTTCAATACTTTAAATACAAAAGCAATATTTTGATTCTTTCTAGACCCAGTCTGAAATTTCATAGTTACTCATTCTCCGGCATATATGCTATTTATAATGTGTCTATTTATATGACAATTTGTAGTGATATAAGTA
Organism: Petromyzon marinus; assembly: GCF_048934315.1. NCBI lineage: Eukaryota > Metazoa > Chordata > Hyperoartia > Petromyzontiformes > Petromyzontidae > Petromyzon > Petromyzon marinus. The sequence goes on along the minus strand of NC_133684.1, from coordinate 226,637 downwards.
AAGGGTACTCTTTGGGTCTTTCGGTAAAGTCACGTAGATAGAAAAATAATAGATCACAACGTTTCGATCGCAACACAGGCAATCGTCTTCAGGTGAGAGAGAGAAAGCTACTGAAACGAGCTCTTATATAGGCCTAAGATGGGAGTCCCCTCAGGGTAAGAGGGCGGGGCTAGAGATGGTCTCCCTGAGGCTGTGGAAGTGGCTGTTGTATTGTGAGAGATTAGCATGTCAATGATGCATCAGTGGCAGATCGAGTAGGACATCCAGCCTGTCAATACAAAGACATCCAACCTAGTAATGCACCTCAGAGAGTCAGTTAACATCAGCAGGAAGGATGGAAACATCACAGCAGGTTAATACTTTTACCTGGTTAATCACATCCTTCCAATGATTGCTCAATTTGTACCCATCTTCTCGGTTGAATTTGTCTGTGATTTTTCATAATAAAGGTTTTTGGGTTAGATCGCATTATTTATAACGCGATCTAACCCAAAAACTTTTATGAATATTGGTCGCGAAAGCCTACGTGTTAAATTGTCTGTGTTTATATATCTGTATGGCTTCATGGACATCTTTGATGATAGCCAGTGGGTTTGCATAGTACCTTCGTCTTGGAAAAATAAATTTCATGTGAGCCCACAGCGTTAAAACAATAACCTTTCACAATACAATGGCCACTTCCACAGCCTCAGGGAGACCATCTCTAGCCCCGCACTCTTACCCTGAGGGGACTCCCATCTCAGGCCTACATAAGACCTTGTTTCAGTAGCTTTCTGTCTCTCACCTGAAGACGATTGCCTGTGTTGCAATCGAAATGTGATCTATTATTTTTCTATCTACGTGACTACCAAAAGACCCAAAGAGTATGAATTCCTGCAGTCAGGAAAGCTTTAAATCAAGATTTAAGTAAAGGTTTCCTACAATACGAGGTGAAAGATTTTCCGATCTAGTTGAACTACTAGGCCTGATGAGATGAATTTGTGGCGTTACGCTGGAAGAAGCAAGCCGAGGAGGAGGTACGCAGGCATGACCTGGAGAATGTGGAGATTTCATATGTTCAAGGTGCCCGTAGCTTGCCTTGTGATCAAAAAGCAGCAGGGCACAATGTTCATGTGCAAAAAGCCTCCTCCACTGGTACCACACACAGTGCCTGATCGGAGTCAAGCAGCAAAAGCTGTACTAGAGCTCGTGTTCAAGTCATTGAATGTCTCAGAGAAAGGTTTGCCTGTTGGTGAATTAATTTGTTGTGTTGTATGAAGGAATAGCAACGTTTTACAGGATAATATGTTTTGATATGCAGTACAGATGTGAATGAATTTACCACATGAATGAAATTCATTAAATTCATTCATGTGGAAATAATTTCAGACATTTCTCCATTTGTGTATCCGGTGGCCAAAGCGTCCATGTAATGTTCTGAGGTGGTCCACGATCATTAGATACAGAAACACCACACACACTTGCATAGATACCCATTAGTTTGCATGGACACCCACAGGGTCACATCCACTGTTGCAGAGGGCATGCGGAGTCAGGAGGCCAAACTGTGTCGGCTGAGCAATGAGGCTGTTGTCCTTCACCTCTGCAGCCACCCATTCATTGTTGCCCTCATAATGGAATCATTGTGAATGCGTGTTATAAAATAAGATAAACACTTCACTGCTGTATGAAGGCCTCCCCATGCTGCATGGGTGATGACCGTTGTTTGACCATGCTTCTCTACACGATCAGTGTGGGATGGTGGAGAAGAGGCGCTAGGGAGTGGCAGGACCAGTCCAAGACGTTCCTCCTCCACTGCGGTTAGATATCGTCGTCAATAAAACTCGAGCCTTCGATTAGCAGGGTTGGCTACGTATGGTACGAATGAAGTTCAACATATATATGCACATGTTGCTGGGTTTCGACTGCATTGTGTAACCCACTGCATCACCGCTTTATTATCATCATGATCATGAATATTAATTAGTTTTTTGTTGACCTGCGTATAACATCGTTTCACAGACCAAATCAACAATCCAGGGCCACCCATCCCTCTTGGAAATATGCAGTGCCTTCAGCGGCTGTCCATCCGTGCATCATCAGCCTTATCAGCCACCTTTGGACTCAACAGATAAAACACTGATGGAAGACAATCATCCCCAACCACGAGGGATTTCCGAAGAGTAACTCATTTTCGTTTTGTTTCTGCAAGAATGTCCTTTCCTGTTCCAACCAGCCCGCTGCCGTCTTGTGGCAGGCTCCGTTCGCGTTACGTTGCCAAATCAGCAATGGCGCGTTTTTTTTAGCACCGCCGCAGTTTCCCCTCGGGAGCCGCTACAGAGCCTGGCCCGTGGCTGGGTTCGCGGCACGCGCCACCGCACACCGCACCCTGCGGCGTAATTTAAATACCGTGAAATTACCGTCGCTCCTCGCGAGAGCCGAACCCGGTAATCCGCACAGTGTGATGGAAATAAAAATGCGGCTACGTCGAGCGAAGATGGCGCGGGCTCGTCGCGCCGGCGCGCGCGAAGGTAGAATCCATTACCTGGCCCCACTGGAGGGAGGCCCAGTTTTGATTGGGACAGTAAGCAGGTCGAGATAAAAGAGGCGTAAATACAAGTGGTGTGGCGCGCGATTCATTGCATGTGAAAGCAACACATCAATCGCGCAAAGGGCGCGCATGTGACCGGGTTGGTGGAGGGATGCGATGATGATATGACCCACACTGCAATTCTCTGCTTTGTACGACAGCCTCCTAACAAGTTCAGCGGGTTAAGAGGGGGAGAATGAGTCAATTACGAGATCTGTGAGTGTGAAATGTCCGTACATGCGAGATTCAACTGTTACAAAAGTAAATGCATAGTTTTGGTGAATATGGCTTCATTAAAACCCTAATGGCTGCGGGTTGTAAGACACTTTATTGAATTACACGTATGACAATGTACAGCATTAATACTTACATTTTGTCCCTCCCCGCAACTACAATTAGCACGATTGGCTACGTATGGTGCAAAATACATTCTACATACATACATCTAGTTAATATAACAATGTATTATGTACCTCCCAAAATCGCAATTTTAAGTTATATGTTGAATATAATGCTCTCTAGAAATGTATAAGAAAGCTGACACAATACATATGGAATCTAAACAATTAGTGGGCCATTAATTATTTATTAACTACTTTGGTTTTCTCGAGCACATTCTCCCACACTGGAACATGTTCCTTGCTAGTCGACAATGAAGTGGCATTCATAACAAATGCTGCCAATCAAATAACAATTGTTAATCGTAACATTTGCATAAATCTGGTGCATAAATGCCTCTACAAACTGAAAAGCACCTTGCATCAGACTAATTTTTTACATTTGAAGGGCACCCCCAGAGGCAGCTGTCCCTGTGCAGCTCAGGGTGACTCTGCACTCGCCTGCAAGCGGCCATTAGTTGGTTGCTCTGAAATCCCAGTTGAGTATTTTGGAGGTGATTTTTCAAACTTGGCAAATTTGGACCATGAAGCCGGCACGCAATGGTCTACTCGATTTAAAGCTTTTGTGACTGCAGGGATTCATCTTGGTTCTTTCGGTAAAGTCACGTAGAATGGAAATGTTTTATTTTTATTATTTTATTTCCATTCTACGTGACTTTACCGAAAGAACCAAGAAGAAGAAAATGGTCTACTCGTTTAGAATTGCATCGGGGGACCTTTTAACGTCCAATGTGAAGCATATATAATGGTCAATACACAGTTTCAGTTTATTTATTTTGGCATAGCCCTGTGAGCCATTCGGCTCTTGAATCCGGTGCAACCACAACAAACAAAAAAATAAAACAGGAAAACATCTTAAAGTAACTACAGTGAGGGAAAAAAGTATTTGATCCCCTGCTGATTTTGTATGTTTGCCGACTGACAAAGACATGATCAGTCTATAATTTTAATGGTAGGTTTATTTGAACAGTGAGAGACAGAATAACAACAACAAAATCCAGAAAAACGCATGTCAAAAATGTTATAAATTGATTTGTATTTTAATCAGAAAGATTTCTGGCTTCCAGGTGTATTTTATACAGGTAACGAGCTGAGATTAGGAGCACACTCTTAAAGGGAGTGCGCCTAATCTCAGCTTGTTACCTGTATAAAAGGCACCTGTCCACAGAAGCAATCAATCAGATTCCAAACTCTCCACCATGGCCAAGACCAAAGAGCTCTCCAAGGATGTCAGGGACAAGATTGTAGACCTACACAATGCTGGAATGGGCTACAAGACCATTGCCAAGCAGCTTGGTGAGAAGATGACAATAGTTGGTGCGAGTATTCGCAAATGGAAGAAACACAAAAGAACTGTCAATCTCCCTCGGCATGGGGCTCCATGCAAGATCTCACCTCGTGGAGTTGCAATGATCATAAGAACGGTGAGGAATCAGCCCAGAACTACACGGGAGGATCTTGTCAATGATCTCAAGGCAGCTGGGACCATAGTCACCAAGAAAGCAATTGGTAACACACTGCGCCGTGAAGGGCTGAAATCCTGCAGCGCCCGCAAGGTCCCCCTGCTCAAGAAAGCACATATACATGCCCGTCTGAAATTTGCCAATGAACATCTAAATGATTCAGAGGTCAACTGGGTGAAAGTTTTGTGGTCAGATGAGACCAAAATGGAGCTCTTTGGCATCAACTCAACTCACCGTGTTTAGAGGAGGAGGAATGCTGCCTATGACCCTAAGAACACCATCCCCACCGTCAAACATGGAGGTGGAAACATTATGCTTTGGGGGTGTTTTTCTGCTAAGGGGACAGGACAACTTCACCGAATCAAAGGGACGATGGACGGGGCCATGTACCGTCAAGTCTTGGGTGAGAACCTCCTTCCCTCAGCCAGGGAATTGAAAATGGGTTGTGGATGGGTATTCCAGCATGAGAATGACCCAAAACACACGGCCAAGGCAACAAAGGAGTGGCTCAAGAAGAAGCACATTAAGGTCCTGGAGTGGCCTAACCAGTCTCCAGACCTTAATCCCATATAAAATCTGTGGAGGGAGCTGAAGGTTCGAGTTGCCAAACGTCAGCCTCGAAACCTTAATGACTTGGAGAAGATCTGCAAAGAGGAGTGGGACAAAATCCCTCCTGAGATGTGTGCAAACCTGGTGGCCAACTACAAGAAACGTCTGACCTCTGTGATTGCCAACAAGGGTTTTGCCACCAAGTACTAAGTCATGTTTTGCAGAGGGGTCAAATTCTTATTTCCCTCATTAAAATGCAAATCAATTGATAACATTTTTTACATGCGTTTTTCAGGATTTTTTTGTTGTTATTCTGTCTCTCATTGTTCAAATAAACCTACCATTAAAATTATAGACTGATAATCTCTTTGTCAGTGGGCAAACGTACAAAATCAGCAGGGGATCAAATACTTTTTTCCCTCACTGTATGTGACTGTGCAAACAGAAAGTCCATGAAAAAAACCAGCAAAATATTCCTGAAAAAAGCACCGTACACCAACGCTGTGTGCAAAAAATCCCAGTGGGATGCAAGTCAAACAACAACAACCACAAGAAAACTTAGATTAAGGCTGTCAGTCTAACTCCGTACTACAACAAAACAAACATGTCCAAACCAAAACACGTTTTCGAAATCACCAAAAAATAAAGACATAATTGCAACGTAACAGTGATCATAGGGACTGTGACCGAATTTTTACAATAAACTACATAAATAACATGTAACACCAAATCCTAGAGCCATAGCTGGCTGCATGAGTTACTCCACAACAACAGAAGCATCAGTCGGAGTATCACATTTTTCAATGAACATTTAAGATCAGCACGCTAAATCAAAATACAGATAATACTTTGCAGCGTCATCCGGAGTGAAACATTTTATTTTATTTTACGCCAATGAATAACAGTGACAGCTAGGGGTGTACAACTCTTCTAGAGCAGTTTGGAGAGAAGATCTCATTGGTAGCGATTCAAGTTGCAGTTTATTGGCAATATCATTCCAGACCCTGGGGGCATCAATAGCAAAGGCCCTTCCTCCAGTTTTTGTACGGCAATAGGGAATGTGAAGCTGGTAAATGAGCAAAGACCTGAGGTCAAATTTGTTCTTTGAAACAGAGAGGAGATCCAGCAGGTAGTCTGCTGATTATTTTTGTAAGTACATCGTGAATAAATAAGATCTGGTGCACAGGCCGTCGAACATTAAGAGATGTTAAGTTTGACCCAATGTAGAGCTCACAGTGGTGAGTCCTATATGGGCAGTTCAATGTAAATCTTAAGGCCGAGTGATAGATGGAATCAAGCTTCTTCAGTACCGTACTTGGGGCTGATTTATACACGATGTCACAGTAGTCAAGTAGAGGCAGTATGGTAGCTTTTATCAATTCCAAATGGAACATTGGGGGGAAGCAGTGCTTGTGTCGATACAGAAAACCAATTTTTATTTTTGTCTTTTTACCAATATAATCAATGTGATCTTCAAAATTCACACACCGTGGTAATAACTATTGGCGGCCTGCCAGATTTGAACTGTGGAACCTATGCAACAAACGGCAAGCGCACTCACGCTGGAACACGTCACTGCCCACGGTCACGTTACTTTACATTCGCCAGCCTTTGGCAGTACGAGTCATTGAGCGGCGTCACAGTTTCCTATGTGGCTGCAACTAAGCTTATGAGGCGGGATTATGAAGCAAGCTGGAAGAGTCTCAGCTTTGGGGAGGGGGAGGGGAGTGGCGCAATGACCTGCGATTAAATCGCCCATGACCCCTTTGCAGGAGCAGTGGCGCTCAGCAGCGCCTTGGTAATGTGCAGCTCATATATGGAGCGCATGACGGAGCACGATTACCGTTTGGTCAGTGCGCTGAGAAACGCCAATTTACTGCGTCTCGCAATCACAAAAGCATCGGGTTACAGTGGCCAGGTCGCACCAGGGCATTTTCCAGCAGGAGGTGACTAGCGTAGAAATGGTTTAAATTGCCAACAAACACGTCGATTCACTTACTTGTAGGGACTCCTCTAAGAAGAGGGAAGACCGATTGTGACACGTGATCTCTGACGGATAAGCCATCACATATTGGTGGTTTTCTTTGGGCCCAGTAAGGCTCACGTTTTATTGCTACTTAAAATACCATTATTGGTGCCTTTAAAAAAACCGAAGCAATTGTATAGTATAAGTTTATTTTTATATATGTATGGTCATTAATTATCATCGTGCATAATAATGAAAGGTTATTTTTTTATCATTGGTGTGTCCACCAATTGGCATCCCAGAGCTTGTGGTGTAAATTCCATATTCCAATGGCAGGGCTAGTCCATACCATTGTAAATCACTTATTTTATTGAATCCAGAGGCTTCATAAGCCAAGTATAACTCTGACCGGAGCTATATGTATACTTAAATTAAATGTAAATACAATCCATTGCAGTGTATAGAAATATTTTGAGGGTAATTATAAACAATTGCCAGTGTAAATCCTGGGTCATGCATAAAGGATTACGAGCTGCACAGATAACAAGAAGTCCTTTCAATGTTTTTTTTTCCTCCACAGTTGTGTTCACACCTCACTAGTCCATGTTTTACAGCCATAAATATTTTTTTAGTGAGCGTCACTGCAATGCAAAATGCCACAAACATGACACGGGCAGCAATCACTGTACAATTTGTCCACGTAGATTAAATAGCATGGTTTTACAGAAGGACTAACTTGGTTACTTTTGTATTAAAAAAATTCCACGAGATTGAATTTATTTATTTAGTTTGGTTATTTCAGCAAAGGGCGGTGTCATAGGAAGGTTGTGAGTTCACACCCCAATCAGGGTTCGACTCAGCCTGTCATTCCTCTGCAATCTGAGTGCCACTGTAATACTAAACTACCTGGCCACAAATGATAGCTCAACGAAGTTGCTTATCATGTGGATATTCATAGCAACCAAATACTCGTAAACGTATGTTTCTAAATGTGGAGGGAAAAACTGGAGGATCCGGAGAAATCCATGCGACCATGGGGAGAATATGCAACTCCAAATATTGCAGGCGTCAGGGTTGGGATCGATCACACGACCTCCTGAATACCAGGCGAGGCAGATAATATCTGACCACCGCAGCGCCCTATTGGACGCCCGTAATGTGGGAATACTGGTCCTCGCCATAGAAATGTAGAATCTCTCCTACAGGCTCAGGGTTTCCAATGGAGCTTAACCCCATTATTTGAGCAGAGAGCCACTGCCTCTTTACTCTAACAAAGTAACAAACAGATGTTGCATTCACACAGCAGGTAGTGTTGTGTCTTGATTTGAAGCTTTCGTGACTGCAGGAATTCTTACTCTTTGGTTCTTTCGGTAAAGTCACGTAGGTTTAAAATAAAATAAATCTCGACGTTTCGGGCGCAACACAAACGTCCGTCATCAGGTTGGAAAGCATGGTCTGCTGCTGAGGCAGCCTGCTTTCCCACCTGATGACGGACGCTTGTGTCGTGCCCGAAGCATCGTGATTTATTTGTATTTTGTACCTACGTGACTTTACCGAAGGAACCAAAGAGTAAGGTAGTGTTGTGGTGGAGCAGAAGGTGAGTACTGCCACCTTTTCCACTTTGTCTGGCCGGTGTGGAAGAATCGCCAAATAACCCCCCAGAGGGGCTCGCTGGAGCTCCCTCTCGTGGAGGCCCTTCCACAAGCAGTGCTGTGAATAAGCACTTTAAGGGCTACACCTTTACCGCTTATATTTATTTTAATGTTAGGTAAGCCGAATATAGCAAAATGCATATCCTGAGAGATCTTTAGAAGCTGATTGCATTTTACAGCCATAACACACTCTGAATACACCACACAAGCATCAGCAACCTTCAGTTTTGCACAATCATCGCTTTTTGGATGACATTCAGCGGCTCACATAAATTAAAGCCATTTTTCAGCATATCTCTGCTGTGAAGGCATGTCCTTTCCCACAGTAATACATTCAGTTTTCTTGGTCCTGGTTTAGCCGTCATGTTGCCTGTACTCTTTCTGCCCATTTCAGTTTAATTTCTGCACAGACGCCTCAAGCGAGCTAGGAGGGTTATTGATTTCAAGATCAGTTATTGAAAAATCAATTATTTATTTAATGGACTACACAGGAGATGTGCCTTTTATGATCAACCTCCAAAAATTGTATCTACAATGACTTACGGTGACATGGCCCTGCGAGTTCTCTCCTGCAGGGGTTCTGTCTCTTGAAATGCTTCAGTCTGTTCAACGTACCCCCTGGTAACACTTGTAATGGACAGGAGGTTACAAGGTGTTACATTTTTGGTGCAGCGCACCAGTAGTTTGTTGGAGAATTGTTTTATTTCCATGTGTGGGATAGATATATTTTTTGGATATGATTGACTGTGGACCACTGCTTGCAGGAAAGGTCGCTAATTGAAAGTGAGACCGCTGAAGGTTGAATGGTGTGGGGTCTTCTATACGTTGGCAGTTTCCCAGATTATACATTTTCTGAACTTTTCTTTAGAGTTTGAGTGAGGTACAGCTAAGAGCTCTGCCAATTATCCCAAATGGCTTCCTTGAATTGAGGCAGCATATGGCAAGGTCCTGGTTATGGTAGAGTTAATTCCCATGGCATGGTGGCATTGTGAGGAAGGTGAGGTAGTTTAGTTTGGCAGGAGCACAGGCAACGGTGGAGCGTAAACTCCCAGGTATTTAGGGGTACACACAAGGCACACTATGGACGCTGCAGAATGTCACATTCAGGGTTCCCTCTTGTTCAGAAGGGAGCCTGGCACAACTATCAGCCTTCATCGTGCGCAGATGTTCAAAATATATATGAAGCTTGTCATTTTAAACTTTACCTCAGAAGTTTCTATTGCATGCCTTTTACCTCCAGTACCGTGTAATAAATACTAGAGGTTGCTCCGACAAACTTGTTTTTATCACGGTTAGGCTAAGCATACTCTAAGAATGGAAGGAACATGGTAGACCCACATTTTGTGCTTTCCTTTTTGATAAACTAGAATTTCGGCGGCCTACGGGCACCTTATTCTAGCTCCTGCAGAGGGCTTCTCGGCGCTTTGCGCCTCGCCCATCACCCCCACTGATGTCCTCTTCTTCCCCCACCCCACCCCATGTGTGTAGATACTTCTGACACGTTTATATGTAGGGTGTGTAATAGATACTATTGACTATTGTATGTAGGGTGTGTAGGCATATATGCCTACAAAATCAAATTTTCTGTGGGTGGGGAGTGAAACATTTTTTGGGGGGGTCTACAATTTTTGGTAACCTCTTGGATCAACTTTTTACACCCATCTGGGGGGGGGGGTCCACTTTTTGATTCAGGCCTTCTGAAAGGCTCTCATAATTTAATTGATGGACAATGGATGCATAAAGTGAAACGTATAATAGAGAAAATACGCAGGTTAATGACATCATAAAACTGCTAAAAAACGTCGTGGACTTTGGGCCAGCCTAGAAGGGTTGATGGCCAGTCAGGAATAATAACGGAGTAGCAGCCAAAAAGTGGAAGGTGTCCTAGAGTACATCCACCCAGGAGATGGAGCGATGAGATTTTGCAGCAGCATGGTGGAGTGTTGCTCCTGAAGGACGCTAATCGGCAGTTGGAGGCAGTGACCCTCAAATAAAAACGGAGGGGAGAGGAGCAACGCTCACAACGAGTGGAGTGCCAGGTTCCTAAAGTGCAGCAAGTTGGCAGAGTCGGGGGCACAGCTGCTGCATCTGCCAGGCATCTCAGGCAACCTGTGGCACCTGGGTCTGTTCAGTGACCTCCTGTCAGTGAGCCTTCGACAATTCACTCAGCCTGAGAGTGCATCTGGCCTGGCACAGGCGCCGTTTTGACGTCACCTGCACTTTGTGGCGAATGGCGGCTTTTGTTGCATATACTGTATGTTTGATGCGTTCAAACTGTGAAAATAAGCGAGTGAGGCTTGGGCAGAACATGTCGTGGCTAAAAGGGACGATGGCCGATGGGTCAAGAACAATGACGGAGTGGCAGCCAAGGGATGTCGCGCGTCCTAGAGGACTTACATCTCGGAGATGGAGCAATTACATCATCTCGTGTGCAGGTGCCGGGTGAATTATTACACCGCAGGATCATGGGAGGTGGCGTAGGCTTGGGGAGGCCTTCATCAAGCAGTGGATTGATCATGGCTGATGATGATTATCAATTATATCTTCAGTGAGTGGGATCATAATGCAGAGGTTCTTAGATCCAACACTCTTAATCGAGGTGCATGGCCATATTTCTAACCCTGAGTGATTTGGAGGATCCTGTGGATAGGATTTTTCCATCCAAGAGCCTGCCTTGTTTGCCTCATCGTTGTGGTGATGAATTTCTAATCGGGACGGTGCCCTCTAAGCCTGGATTGCTGCCACCCGGTCACTGGGATCTCAGACAGCATTGCTTCTAATTTAAGATGCACTGCTTATTACACAGATGTCAAAAAGGTTATTGTAAGCACGTGTGGCCGTTTCTATATTAAATTTCACTTCATCTCTGTGGGGGCATTCGTGAGTTCCAAGCACATTTATTTGGATTCTCAGTGCCTGATAGTGTTGTTTATGCTCGGGTTATGAATGCAACATGTGAAATTAATCTTTAAACACAGTTTTGTAAAAATATATATATAGAAGCGAAACAATGACGTAATTTTCATTACAAGGCCTACTGCAAAACTTAATGGATGTTAATTTGGTGTGTCATAACAATGTCATAATACTCTGGCTGAACATACCTAACCCAAAGCCACAAGTTGAACCATTTAATTAATTCTGACCGTTGTCTCCTCTACCCATCCACGGGTGACATCGGTGAGCGAATATCTGAACCGGTCCTGGACCTGTACTCTGCCTTAAATCGAGTACCTGGTGCGGTGTGTAAATATCCCCACCGGGGAGACAAAAGTGGCCAAGCATGCACCTGGCCACACCATCCAAACCTTGCGGCCCTTCATGGGTGCTCGCTAGCAGCACTCGCCCCAACAGTCCGTCCGCCACACGTGGCGTCTTTGTATGTATGTTGAACTTCTTTTGCACTGTACGTAGCCAACTGTGCTAATCGAAGGTGCAGGGGAAGGACAAACTGAACTGCTTTTTGTGTTTAGTTTGTTGTCCTTCCCCTGCACCTCCGATTCGCACGGATGTCTATGTACGGTGCGAAAGAAGTTCAACATACATACTTAAATGTATGAATTATTTTGATTGAATTTGCGACAATTTTCCTATTACACTATACATTAGCAGCATGGGTTTGAGTCCTGGTTGTGCACAAAACAAGTGGCAGCTGATTTAAAACCTAATTTAAGCCTCCCAAATATCAATTCAGCCTGAAATGAGTGCCTTATTAGTGTGTCAACATGAGCAATAGGTAGACAAAGGTGGCTGTCTGCGCTAATGGTCACATCACTCCCTTGTGTGCTGTGCCACCATGAATAGCTGTTTGATATCAACATTTCCTCTGGCAGTCTATTTGATTAAACTGGGGTGTTTTATGAGACAAATGATGGCTTGGTGGATAGTGGACCGAATTGTAGTTGCGTTTTAAACGTTGGCAAATCAATTTTGCCATTTTAATCCCATCAATACATTTCGTCTGGAAGGAAATGGCCAATGGCATTTCGCATCGTTTGTAGTGAAGCAGACTGCGTCATGACCATGGCTTTGGAAAGAAAAAAGAAAGGACCAAAATATGGAACACAAATGTGACCGTTATTTCAGCACATTTCTAAACAGCTCAATTCTTGCACCCACCATTATCTGCCATTCCATGATTTGTAAAACATTTTTAGATATTGCTATATATTATATGCTTTTCGTGCAAAAAAATAATCAAACCTAACATTTCTATCATCGCACAGATGTGGCTAATAAACTGGACAAGCCACAGTCGATCGGCCGCTCGCTGTGTGGTGGGGTAAAGTATGGGTACGCCCACCTTTTCCAAGATGTCAGGTCGGCGTGGAAGAGTAGCCAATTTCCGTTCTCGTGGAGGCCCTTCCGCCAGCTGTGGCATGAGGAAGCAAGCATGCAATTGCAAGGTTGCACCTGCAATGGTTATCCATGCCTTGTACACAACGAATGGTTGAGGTGTTTTGAACTTTACTTTGCCACTTATACATCTGCAGAGCGAGTTTGGCTGAAGAGAAATCTGCGTGGAGGTAAAAGCAGTGGAATCTGAACCAAACTTAAGTGCACTTGGAGACAAGAAAGCAAGCCATTTTCATTGCTTGCACTTGCCTGTTGACTTGGCTGTAGATGGAGGCCGCTGAATACGTAATTCAGTGAGCTTGTCACATTAATTCTCATTTGCGGTTGCCAAGTGCGCTGCATTAGGGGAATTCAATATGCGGCTCGTTTGAACATGGTTGAACACGGTTGCGCAACGCTGTCCTTGCCTCTGTCCTCTCTATCAACACTTTGAGCAATTACTGTACCACATTTTACTTCCTCATATTGCTTAAAAAGTTGAGCAAAATCTGGAACTCCACACTGAGCCTTCGAATGGCACCACATGATAAATTCATCACAGCGTCTCAGAGCCATTCTCTCCTGATGTTATTTTGACTGCTGCTAAATCTTTCTCGAAATTATATGAAATGCAATTTCAATGGCCTGCTTCGGCACACTTTTCACCTGAGTAAATTTCACCAAGTTGCAGGCCCTTTGTTTTATTTCACTCGTTATTGGATGTGGAAAATAAATATTTGGATGCCTTTTGTGTCTTGTAATTAAGTTTCACCTGTTTAGGGATTGTGATGGATTATAGAGCAAGGCGGATACCATGGGCTAGAGACCAGAATTCCAAGATTTTACATCCGCCATGAATTCTAGATTTGAAGCGTTCGTGACTGCAAGGATCCATACTCTTTGGTTCTATTCGGTAAAGTCACGTAGGTAAAAAATAAAACAAAATCACGACGTTTCGGCCACAACACAAGTGGCCTTCTTCAGGTGAAGGAACAGAACTGTCGAGACGACAGCACTTCAATAAACGCTGCTAAGATTCGCAGCGTCTTTTTAAGCTCGGTGGGAGGAGCAGAGCGCCTTGACAAAGGAGTTTACATATCAAACAGAAGAATTTAGCATTGAAATAGCTGTGTTAAAGTGTTGAAGCAGCAGGGTATTAAAGTCAGAAAACTAGCATGTAACTGGAGGATTAGCATGCTTTTGTTGTGTAGAGGTTGCGGGGGATGGGTCACTGTGTGTGTGCAATAGAAACGAAAAAAAATAAAGTTCGGCAAGAATGTGCTGTAACGGGGGGAGTAGAAAACAGGGGAAATAGAAAAGCTTAAATGCAGGTTAAGGGGGGGGGGGAGGAGCCATGTAGGGGACCTTGGTGGGGTGCGGAGCTGAGTTAATCCGTCTTTTTGTTGTGTAGAGGGTGATGGGTCACTGTGTGCAATAGAAACGGAAAATAGAAAAATTAAAAATCGGCAAGAATGTGCTACTCCCCCCTTGCAGCACATTCTTGCCGATTTCTAATTTTTCTATTTTCCGTTTCTATTACACACACACAGTGACCCATCCCCCACAACCTCTACACAACAAAAGCATGCTAATCCTCCAGTTACATGCTAGTTTTCTGACTTTAATACCCTGCTGCTTCAACACTTTAACACAGCTATTTCAATGCTAAATTCTTCTGTTTGATATGTAAACTCCTTTGTCAAGGCGCTCTGCTCCTCCCACCGAGCTTAAAAAGACGCTGCGAATCTTAGCAGCGTTTATTGAAGTGCTGTCGTCTCGACAGTTCTGTTCCTTCACCTGAAGAAGGCTACTTGTGTTGTGGCCGAAACGTCGTGATTTTTTGTTTTATTTTTTACCTACGTGACTTTACCGAATAGAACCAAAGAGTATCCGCCATGAAGACAGCTGGAATCCTAAACACCTCTGCATCCACAACCATTGCCTCTATCCATACATCTAATGACATTAACAAGTCAGACAGATGGTTTCACTGTTTGTCATGGTAGCTTCAGTATTCCCAATGGTATGCGTCTACCATTACGAATACACATAGTAGGCCTGATAGTGGATTTATGGTACCCACCTGGTTGAAGTATTTTGTTGCAAAATGGTAGGCTTGGGAGCTACTACGTAGTTAATATGGGACAGGTATTTTAGAATGCCCTTCAATAACGAGGCCCTATGTTCACATTGGTGAGACACCCGTGTGCAGGCACACGTTTTGTAAAGCATGGGGATTTGTCAACCCAACAGTAGTTGTATTTGTTCTTTTACTAGACTGCAAGCTTTCCATTTGTCACATTAATATCGGCAGGGCTGAAGAGTGGACTATGCTGCAGAGCGGAGCTTGGAGCACTCCTCAGAGTCCAAGGCCATTAATTTGAACCCATTCTCGATGATTCATGGCCGCAGCGTGTGCGCATGTCTTGTATATTAGACCACGCCAGCAATTTTGCCGAGTTCTTGAAGTGTTTTGACCGCTCCGTGCTAACAAACTGCAGCTCACTCATGCCAGCACATTGTGGCCGTCTGTGAGATTTTTTCCCAAAAGAAAAACCTCCCGAGGAAATTTCCACAAGCCACTTGGGGTGTGTGGGCCTGCCTCAAGTCACCCAAAACAATTCTCAGCAAGGAAATGATGAGACCCAGTTGACTTGTTAGCATCAGTATGAAATCATTGACATTCCACCAGCTTCCACTTTCGGAAATTAAATCTCCTTCTTGATAAAATAACCCACCTTAGTGGTTTATTATCCAAGTTCCACAGTCTACCTGCTTAATCTAATGGAAGCACTTAATGTGAACGTCCGTGCACACTTGGCTTGTGCACTCGGTATGCACTTCCTGGTGGATTATTCAGCATGAAACCCCCGGCATGACTTACTTTTTACCAAAGGCCTGAAGTCACGTTTGGATGTTCATTGTGATGGACAACCACCAAGATAAGCCAACATTGCTGGAGTTTGTGGGACCAGAAGCTCTTTTAGGCAGTGACCCCTCTTGGCTACAATTCAACCAATGTGCTGCTGGATTCTAGGGGTCTGCATCTTAAGAGGTTTTATATCACACTTGGGAGGTGGACTAAATTCATGTCTACTGTATGACCATTTATTATCCTGGTGTGAACACCAGAGTTGGGATTGACATTGCAAAGTAACCGGAGTATTTGGAAATGCCGCATTTACATGTTGTGTGAAAGCATAACTCTTCGAACATCCGTCTCTGAGAAGGATTCACAAGTTGTGTTGAAAGCAAAAGCACCATTATTTCACAAGTTACTGTATATTTTTACAATTGTTGGATATTGTTAAACATGCGGTGACTAACACAAACATTGGTTGTAGCTTTATGACTGAGCAAATGTCGATGGTTAGAAGTTTGTAACGTCGTTTATATAGGGGTATCAAATCTAGAGGATTTAATCCCATATATACCGTCCGCATATCTCCAGTAGATGTCAGTGACGCTGATACAGAGATACAGATATTGCAGATGTGTGATTACACCACGAATAATCTCTCCCCTGTGCCTAATCTATCGTGTTCAAAGCAGCAATTGATGTTTGCCAAATTGATGGTGGCGGTCTTGATGCAAGTGAGGACACAAAATTGTTTTGGAAAATGAAGCTTGGCAGATTTGGAACTGAGAAGAGACAATGAATGACCAAGCGACATTTAACCCTTCCACGCTTTCCCTAATGTGTTGGCTTAAATTTATTGTAGTCTGAGGAAATGCTTTGTTTCCTCAGTAAATTGATACGTAACTTACTTTCAGTCTATTTTAAAAAAATTAACATCAACTACATAAACCAGTCCAGGAGTTTTCTTGTTCATAATAAAGGTTTTTGGGTTAGATCGCGTTATTTATAAATGTGTCGTAACCCTCCACCACCCGACACGGCCAATCAGCAAAAAAAGTGTCACGTTGACAAAAGACATAATTCACTACTTTAGCCCACCGGTGTGTTGAAGAGTGAATCCACAACATTTACAGTTTGAGTACGACGTTTCGCTGGTAAATACATCCAGCATCATCGGGCAATTCGCCAGAATGGTAAAGCCCTCGCTTGCTCCCGGTTTTATATAGAGCAGCAGGGTGACGTCATCATTTAACTCATCAGGTGCAGTGATTAGAGGCGGAGGGGGGGGGTATTGTAATTATATAATCGATTAGTAATCAGCTACAGGCTTAGTGCGGCCTGGAAGCATATTATTAAATAATACACATTACATTTTGATTTAAAGCTTTCGTGACTGCAGTAATTCATGTTCTTGGCTCTTTCGGTGGAGTCGCGTTGGGGGGAAGCAATAGAATAATAGAATATATGTTTGTTGTTTTGTTGTTTCCCTTCGGCGTGGCTTTGCCGAGGGAGCTAAGAATATGAATGCACATTCCAATTCCTTATAGGGGAAACACATACTAATTAACGGATTACTAACATAGCATATAATCACTAACACACATTACAACTAATTACTAATCTACAACTCATTACTAATCATAACCATTGACTGATTACTAATCGATTATATAATTACAATACTCCCCCCTCCGCCTCTAATCACTGCACCTGATATGAGTTAAATGATGACGTCACCCTGATGCTCTATATAAAACCGGGAGCAAGCGAGGGCTTTACCATTCTGGCGAATTGCCCGATGATGCTGGTTGTATTTACCAGCGAAACGTCGTACTCAAACTGTAAATGTTGTGGATTCACTCTTCAACACACCGGTGGGCTAAAGTAGTGAATTATTTGTCTTTTTTTATAATCTTAGTTCTTTCGGTAAAGTCACGTTGAAGGGAAACAAGAAAATAATATAAAATATATATAAAACAATAAAAATTCTCACGACGTTTCGACCATAACACAAACGGTCGTCATCAGGTGTGTCGGTTTGCAAAAATGTATTTATTTGTAAACGGTGTATTTATTTATTTGTAAAAAAAACGTTAGTGCCACGCACAGCGATTTGGCAGTTTATTTAGAAGGACTAGTCCATCTATGTTCTGAAAAGAGGAGGGGGGAGACGAAAAATTTGATGTCTGCTGTCTGAAAGCCACTGTAAGCGTGAACAATCAATTAAGACCTGAAATGGTTTATCAAATCTTTCCAATGATTGCTAAGCCAGAATCCATCTTCTCGGTTGAAATTGTCTCTGTGCTTGTATATGTGGATAGCCTCATGAACGAATCTCTTATGGTAGCCAGATGGCTTACAAAGAACCTCTGTCTTGGAAAAGTCAATGTCATGTGAGCCTACTGAATTATAACAATGATCTGCCACGGCCGAGGTGTTGGTCCTACCGTGTTTAAGGTCTGCTTTGTGTTCACGAATGCGGTCCGAGACATGGCGTTTGGTTTCTCCAATGTAACTACTACCACAGAGGCAACTTAGTTTGTAGACACCGGGGTATTGTATGTCCGGAATCACATCTTTTACAGACGGAACCAGATCATGGATTTTATGTGATGTGTTGAAACGGACCTAGATCTTGTGTTTATTCAAGATTTTGGAGATCTTTTTTGTGATCCCCGCAATGTAGGGTAAAGTGATGGTTTTGAAAGGCTCCTCAAGAGGGTCCTTCTTCATGGTTTGAGTGATAGCTTTGCGGATTGTATAGTCGGAGTAACCATTAGCCTTAAGAGCTTGGTGTATACAATACAATACAATCTGCAATACAATACAATACAATCCGCAAAGCTATCACTCAAACCATGAAGAAGGACCCTCTTGAGGAGCCTTTCAAAACCATCACTTTACCCTACATTGCGGGGATCACCAAAAAGATCTCCAAAATCTTGAATAAACACAAGATCCAGGTCCGTTTCAACACATTACATAAAATCCGTGATCTGGTTCCGTCTGTAAAAGATGTGATTCCGGACATACAATACCCCGGTGTCTACAAACCAAGTTGCCTCTGTGGGAGTAGTTACATTGGAGAAACCAAACGCCATGTCTCGGACCGCATTCGTGAACACAAAGCAGACCTTAAACACGGTAGGACCAACACCTCGGCCATGGCAGATCATTGTTATAATTCAGTAGGCTCACATGACATTGACTTTTCCAAGACAGAGGTTCTTTGTAAGCCATCTGGCTACCATGAGAGATTCGTTCATGAGGCTATCCACATATACAAGCACAGAGACAATTTCAACCGAGAAGATGGATTCTGGCTTAGCAATCATTGGAAAGATTTGATAAACAATTTCAGGTCTTAATTGATTGTTCACGCTTACAGTGGCTTTCAGACAGCATACATTAAATGTTTCGTCTCCCGCCTCCTCTTTTCAGAACATAGATGGACTTGTCCTTCTAAATAAGCTGCCAAATCGCTGCGCTTGGCGCTAAAGTTTTTTTTTATAAATAAATAAATACACGGTTTACAAATAAATTTATGCAAACCGACACACCTGATGACGACCGTTTGTGTTATGGTCGAAACGTCGTGAGAATTTTTATTGTTTTATATATATTATTTTATTGTTTCCCTTCAACGTGGCTTTACCGAAAGAACCAAGAATATGAATCCCTGCAGTCACAAAAGCTTTAAATCTAAATTTAAGAATGTTTAAGTGTATATACTTGTGGAGTTGTGTCAGCAAATTAGGTACACGTGCAAAAGATAAAGATGCAGTCAATTTATTTGCTCATGCCACTGCTGGTGGAAGTGACTCCGTGGGAGGGAGCTCTGGAGATCTCCCCTCGAGGGTATTTTGTCTACTCTTCCATGCCGGCCACATGTTTTTGAAGAGGTGCGAGTACCCAGACTTTACCCCCCACACTTACAGACTTGTCCATCGACTAACTGTGGTGTAGCCATTGGTACTGCTGCATGGACAGAGGCCGTGGGTATTTGATAAACATTTGCCCGCCGTTTTGACTGCCGCATCAGCAGATAAGACCGAGGAAATCTGCAAATGCTTTGAAAAGAAACCGAGGCCAATTCGGATTTATTGTTGACAGCAGACTGGCCACATAATCAACTTCAAAATTAGCCGAATCAGTAAGTGTACTGGGGAAGTCAATAGATTTAACGGAACTCGATAGAGCTTGATAGGTTATGACAACGATTATGAAGTCCAGCTGTGGGAACGAGCTTTCCGCAAATTTGCCCTGGGCTTTTATCAGAGTACAGGTGAAAGCTGACAAACACTGGTGTGACCTCCAACATGCTAGAGGCAGTTGTAGTCATTGCCACCTTCAAGCGGACGCTCAATTTTAGCGGTGCCGTTCAATTTGTCTCTTGTGAAATAATCTGGCACTTCGTACAACGTGACTTCAGTAAAAACCGCAACCTCCAAAAATGAACGTGGCACATCCTTTAGGGCCATTATGTTGACACCCTATCTCATTTTCCCGTCTCCGATGATGGGTTGCCAGGAAGTATATTAATTGCCCTTCAAAACTTGGAACTCAATCAATAGGTTTTTCAGTTTTTTTTAAGTGTTTAATGCTATGCTCTCTTAGAGCCAAGGCATGTGTCTTCATCTTAAATCATTTATTGCGATGCTGCGTAACAGGTTCGTAAAAAATCCTCTGCATGCCTGGCTTTTCAAGGACAAAATGATATATATAAGTACCAAAGTATCAAAAATTTAAAGTTAGAAATAGTAAAATTAACCACTTGGCTGGTTTAACCTACATCTTGTCATGCCTTGTTATGGCGCTTCAGAAATGGTCGTTATTATGATTAATACCAGTGTAGCATCTCAATGTGAGAGAATGCATGTGGAAAATTAAAACTAACACACAACCCCCGTGAATCTGAACAGCTCTGCTGGGAGCAACCATCACAACTACACAAAACATTCGACTCCACTAAGTCAGCAATGCTCATTTCTGAGAAAACATAAGTAGCAACAGATGACAAGCAAAATATATCGCCATTTTAATAGGGAATGCACATTCTGAAAATCTGGGTTTAATGTAGAGCTTGGAGATTTGGTGTTAACGCTTGAACGGGCTGCGACGGCTCTCACAGTGGCCATGCCTGTTTGTGCTTCGTGTTACGAGGGTGGAGCTGGTATATTCCTGCAGGAGTCATAATATATTCCTAGCATTCCACCCTGGACCATACTTGTCAACCCCTTATCAGTGCCTACTTTATTACAGACCAATTCAGACCTTATTGGTCACCCCGTGCTCTTATAAATCTCAACGTTTATCCTACAAAGTCCCATCATAAGGAGAGAAACACAAACAAAGTAATGTTTTTCTCCCGTATTGAAATGTCTGTACACCTTATGGACCTGAACTCAATTTCCCTGTACAAGAATACGAGTAAACCGTATAAGATTCCTGCAGGAACTGCCATTCTCCTGTGGCTCTTTCCTGTGTCACATGGATATCTTTGCACGTGGAATTAAAACTTAGTGTCCAGAGAACCATCCACGTGAAGAATATCCTGTGACAAAGTATCGAGAAGAAACCTACTGAGGTGGAACGTTGGTGCAGTGGTACATACTCAGTCTGGCAACTTGAGTTTTATTCTTGGCAACGGCCAGATATATCAAAACCAGTTCTGGGCCTCCACTAAGTCGACTCAGCTTTAAATGAGTACTTGGTAGGCATGGTTTGCAAACATCAACGCTACCGGGCTTAATTCCGGCCACACCACTGGCCTCATATGCCGAAGCGGGCCTGAATTGATGCTCACTCACGTCACTTGGACCAACAATCTGTACGGCTATACAGGGGGGTGGTGGGGGGGGTATTTGTCTTATGTTGCCAGTGCATCTGTGTGTGATACGAATGCAAATTCCAAGTTGATATTGGCGCGTGCTCCTGTGCGTTACGGTCGAGACAAGGTGGAGATTCATCGCCGAGGCCAGTGCATAGCCCTGTCTCTCTCTCCGTCGGGCACGCAGGCGTTCCCTTGAGCGCCATGGGCACCCCTGCGGCTACCCCTACCGAGCAACTGGGCGCCGGCGCAAAGTTAACGCTAACGAGAGCGCGGGTCCCGGTTTTGACTTTACGTGCGTTGAGCGAGGGCGTTTTTATTATGGCCGCTGGTTTCTGAGTGCGCCAAAACGGCCCCCAGGATTGCACCCGCATGGATTCCGCGGGTGGGTGGGATCCGCCAATTTCCTTATAAATTATTCAATTATCTCTCTCGTTTAATGATTATTAGCGATGTTTTAAATCCGTTATAAAATCCGAATGGGTTTTTCCGCTGTGCCAGAAATGCCAACCATTCTGAATTGCAGCCAGAAAAAAAGTATCTGCGCGTGTGTAAAATGGTTGCGTAGGATTAAAACAAGGCAATTCTGTGCCGAGGAGTGGCTTGAGGCCAAAACATTGCCGTGGAGTAAATGTGCAGTGTGCAGGACCTGCATCTCATTAGACCATCCTCGATTGAGGCAGTGCCCGTGGTGCAGAGAGGGCATACTAATGCTGTCTCACTGGATTACACGTGGCTTTCTGAAAGCGATCCGGTAACGGTTATAGCACATTCACGCAGAGTCTTGGTTTGAAATGTCCTGTTTGGAGTTCATTGCTTATTTTATTCCAGTGGAGATATTGATGTCAAGGCACAAAGCCAATAAGTGTACTTCTTTGAATTCTATATAATGATCAGACCATTGAATCATGCTGGAAACGACTAACGAGGAGGCGATGTGATCACTCTCCGAGTCTAACAATACTACTTACTTACCCATGAAAGCCTAAATTAATCTCCAGACTTTTCTTCAGTAAGGTTCCACTACTTTGGAATGTTTAACCAGTGCCATTCATGAGTGTGTAGCATGTGGAAGGAATAAATCATACCCAGAGAAAGCTCAGGCACAATAAGTGATAACACTCAGCACGGCCATTTCTTGGCTCCAATGCCTGCGACACCTGACGAACCCTGGGTGTAAATGCAGCCAAGCGCTAAGCAGGCTCAGCCCTGCTTAGCGTCTAAGACCCTATGACATCGGGTGCATTGAAGAGCAATTTGAGGCCATCAAGCTGGGCTGTAATATACATAAATACCGGGATTATTTGGGTAAGAGCTTTGGATTAATTTACGACCTAATTAACATTTAAAACACACAAACAGGTTTGAAAATTTGAAACATGGCACTCAACTTGGACATTGCCGGATAGCCATCGATGTTATGGCCATCATAACAGCCAAGGCTATAATTATCGTGCAGTCGAAGTCCAGAGAACACTGCTCGGCATCACCAGCGTGGCTCATTTCTCGCCGTGCGACGCGGAATTCTTCACCGTGACACCTCTGCGTGACAAGGCTCTATCAGCCCGACCGTTATTTGTCGTATCCGCCGTGCCGTCCCTATTAGCGTTTCTCCGCAAGCACGTGTAGATGCCGGCACGTCATTGGAGTTCACAGCCCAGCGTCTGTCAAGGGCTTAATCAGGTTCCCGCGTAAGCAAGGAGCACGCGGCAGTGGCATGTGCGCTGACGGCCTCAGACGACTCCCAGGCGTAGTTATCGTGGTTTGATGCGTTGCTAAGCAGCTTCGGGAGAGAGCCTTGATTGCCTCCCTTGCAAAGAGCATCTTAAATCCTTTCAGTGCTGCGATGCGGACGTTTGTCAGGTCCGTATGGTACCTCTTTGCTATGCACGCATCACCAAACGTGATGACCAAGGTTAAAAGGTCCTCACCTCCAATGCAGGTGATGTCATCACAGCTCACCTTCACTTCCTTCCTTTTGCTAGATCCTGTGTTTGTTGCAAAGTTGGCAGCTGGTCTCCAACGGTCCGTTCTTACAGCATCCCAGCTTTTGGTTTGCGGTCTTCCCCTTGGCCTTCAATATCTGGGTGCCACTCCAATCGCTGTCTTGGTAACCTGCCCTTCTCCATCCTACACGCATAGCCCACCCGTTGCAAACGTCCTCATGACATCTACATTACTTATCTTTACCATGATCTCTTTTCAAACTTCCAAGTTGCTTTCCATGTCTTTCATGAAATTGAATGTAACAAATTGATTTATTTCTGCAGACTTGAGTATTTTGAGCCTTCAAAGCTTTAATTTTGTCGTCAGGGAGTTTTTATATGCTTTCACTCTCAAAGTGCGGGATTTATTTCCAGCCTCAATATTCAAGGCTCAGCCGTTTCGCGATTGCTCTTGGCCACGTGAAAAGATTCTTGTTCATGTGAATGCTGAAAAGTATACGGTAGCTTCTCGCTCCTTGTTGAGTGCATGTGGAATAAGTGCTGCACTTCAGGGGAGGCCGATTGCTACGACTGCACCTGCGCACTGTTATCTACGCCACAACGGCTATGTACTCTGCACCTTGCTGCAAATGAGCGCAGCGTGAAAACTCGTGTCCGGCTGCAAATTCGTGTTCTTGAAATCTTTCGGTGTGCAGAAAGGGAACTTTTTGCCATAAAACTTGCGGCGTTTAATTTGGTGCAAAACCGGTTCTGGGCCTCCCCTAAGTCGACTCAGACTTCTATGAGTACGTGGTGTGGTATGTGAACGTCAAGAGTGGGGAAACGAATGTAGCCGGGTGTGGTGCTGACCATATCGGAAGGAAGAGCGTTCCAGACGGCTGCAGAAGCGCATCTGAAAGCACGCGATGCAGCGATCGTCTTTGTTCGATGGCTGGCCAAAAGATGCGGCGAGGATGACCGGAGTTTGCGTGATGGTTTATGCTCCTTGAGATCTTTAATGCAGGGCATCACTGCACTGCATGAAATAAGGAATTCTCGTGAATGTATCTCGCAAAATGTCATCACCACCGTCTTCACCATACATGTACGGGGGGGAGGGGGGGTGTAGTGGCTTGGCTGCATTGGCCTGCCTAGCTTCCCTTTAGCGATGGTAATTTTATAATTGCAGTTATTTCTCAGTATACCTTTTCAGCTGTTCTAAAAAAGGGCACTTGTTTACTCCTTGCCTTGAACAACATTTGTTGAGATAACGATGAACTCTAATTGCCCGTGATTATTATTTCAGGTGGTTTCGCGTGTGGACCTTGTGCGGTGTTTGTAATTTATGTTTTTAACGGTGTCGATGTACTGTATATGTAAAATTTAATAAAAAGGCACGTACAAACTTAATTAAATATCGTAAGAAAGAGCAGCTTAATGCCTTGCATGTGGTGCGTGAGATTTGCTGTTAATGTATTTTCCAATGATGATGAAAATGTATCTGGTGATAAATGGCTGTTGCTTACATTCAGTTCCCCAAGTCAGCGTTTATGCTTCCCCTGTGAACATTGATTTTTGTTCAGGGATGGCTGGTCCCATTCATACCAGAAATACACCAGCAGTCGATATTCCTCTTTCACAAGCAGCAGCTCTGGAGGCTGCTCCAGTCGAGGCCTGAGAACAGTGAAGATAATGTGAATTGTAATTATTGATCAAAGAAAACTGTGGTAAAATAACAATGCCATTGTCAACAACTCGGCAATAGCAATGCCACTTGCATTCACGATGTTGGGCGATATAAATAATTCAGTAGTTTATTTGTACGTGTTTTGTTTGAATTACGTGCTCCAAGTGCAGTCCTGAATTTCATTAAGCGCCGATTACAGGCCGCATTACAAAGTCAATCAAAAGGCAGTAAGCCTGCTGTAATAAGTGGATTACTCGATTTGGAAAAACAAGTGGTGTGCACCTGTGTGCTGCCCGTTATTGACGTGGGTTTGCGTGTGGAAATCAAGCGAATTACTGTCTGTGCAACCGCCGTAAGTTTTAAAGGGCCAGGTAGCCCAACAGAAGGGAACTGTAATTGACAGCACGATTTATTTTGTTAAAATTGTTGAAATGTCTCTTTGTGCTCAGTGTCTTACGGATTATTTTAGGCTTAAACTGACCAATTTGGCTTTGACCTGAATGTCAAATGTATGTAATGGAGGCTGTCATTGCCCTCTTTGCTATACTGAGAGTCCTCATCCTCAGCCACCGTATGTAATGTATTTGTTTAAATGCCATGAGTATGTTTGTTAATGAATGAGCTCCTATTTAAAATGTGCTTTCAAGAGTAGCTTGAGTGTCAGGATGAGCATGGCTCTGTTCACACCGCTTTTCACAGCATGACAGGCATGTGACCCAGGCAACATCCTAACCTCCTTCATCTTAAAACTGTAACCATTAAAGCCACAGTCCCGTTTCTGTCATCAGCTTTACATTTTCACAACACGAGACGCATGAGTGATCATTACGACTCTTCCCTTCTACCCCTGTCCCATCATTTTTGACCCTGTCACATATCTCTGCTGCATATAGTCACCCTTGTGTATTGATGCCCCGTAAATCAATATTGTCATATTTTATTTCACATTGCCTTTGGTCTGGAAAAGGATAGTTTTTGTCCTCATGATTTGAATGTGTTACGATGGAATGTATTCACAGATGTGCCTCATGTGGTTCATTTATGTCTTATTTACCTAGGAATGCCTCACTAAGTGTCATGACTGGTTTTCATGAGAATCCTGATTTGAGATGTTTAGGCAATTTTATTATTTTGCAAATGGGAGGAAATTTGATTTCCCAGGGAAAAGCCACACGTATTAGGGGCAAAGTACCAATACCACGCGCAGATAATTCGGAAACCTTTTTTCCATGCAAGTGTAGTGTTGTAAGGACGAGCAGACTTCTTATGGAGGCACACTCTGTTTATTGTATTATTTCCTTATACAACGCTTAACACACACAGAGGAATATTCGGTCCCCTCACCCGATACCCTAGGGAGGTACAGCCTCCGGACCTGGCGGGACTCACACGTCTACCGCTAACCTCCTTGATACCTAAGGAGGTACAACCTCCGGACTTGGCGGGACTCACACGTCTACCGCTATCCTAGTCCTCCGGCTAGGACCTAGGGGAGGCTATCTGACCCACCGCTGGCCCGGTGGGTCCTGACCACTGGGTATGCCGAGCCTTAGCCCTTAGAAGGGCTGAAAGGCTGGTCCAGGGTCCTAGCTAGGCTTCAGCCCAGTCTTCTATCTTCGTGCAGGGAGAGAACCCCTCGAGGTCCGTTGGGTCACCCGTCTTATACCCCTTCGTGGCCAGGTAGAACCAATCATACATTCCCACGTGGAACCGTCTGATTGGTTCGCACCAAACCCTGGCCACGATCCGTTTCACCTCGACTGACCCCAACCGTTGTACCCAGGGGTAATGCTGCACCGCCCTGGTGGCAACGCGGGTTACGCAACAGCGCGTAGTTAACACCTCTACACAAGCAACCTTCAGGTACCTCATTGAACCTGCAGGCTGGCACATCGCAGAAGCTTCACGTCTGCATGGTCTACTGACTGCATGGGTACAGTCGCGTCCAACGCAAGCATTGTCAGACAGGGTGTCGCACGGATCACGACTCTCGTTCAATTAACTTGTGCAGCTGGAATAAAAAAAATTAAATTAGCAACTCGCACATCCTTTCAACATGACCGTCCGTCCTTCCCTCCAGCTAGCCAACCAGCGAGCTAAACTTATGTCTCGTGTAGTACATGATAGGACAGTATATATGATATGATAGTATCATTGCGTATACCGCACAATTCCCAGGTTGTGTTGAAGGTGGTGGCAGAACCCGGCTCTACGCTGTGGGATGCAGGTGACGTAATAACTCGGACGTGTGCGGTAATATCACCACGGCACACGCGCACTTGGCCGTGTGCCAGGCAGGCAGGAAGGAATCCAGCCAGCAAGCTTTTTTTTCTATTATAAAATATAATTTTGTTATCTGTTTTGTTTTTGCCGCCGCTGCTGCTGTTCAGCATCGGGGCCACCTTCGCATGGTTCCAAGCTGTGTGCCGGGGGGAGGTGTGCGTGCTGCACGTGTGTGGGAGCGCTGTGGAGCTCTGGGGATGGGTTTCCTGGGGCGCCCCTTGCTGCCTGGATTCGCAAGGCGGATTGATGGCGCTGAGTGATGTATGTTGTCATTACGTACCGGTCGGAGTGTGTACGCACGCCAGATAATTGCCTTCATACTCGGGCGTGCATGATGGGGAGACTCGGCACGCCGGCTCGCATGAGCGGCCTCCGTGCTAAATGATCGCAGCTCCCCGGTTAAATGATTGCAAGCGCCACTGTGGTTTTCTTCTTGTAAGATTAATTTCATTATTCCCCCCCCCCCACCCCTTGAATCATTTAGGATTCTCATCGTAGGGAAGCATGCTCAAAGGAAATGTTGCTTTTGGTAATTAAAGAAATGGAAAACCGTGCACAGTACTGAGATTAATACAATTACATTGCCATGCGTGCTTAAGGCTCGAACCAAACCATAATCGGAATAGAATTCTAGATTTTAAGCTTTCGTGACTGCAAGGATCCATACTCTTTGGTTCTATTCAGTAAAGTCACGTAGGTAAAAAATAAAACAACAAAAATCACGACGTTTCGGCCACAACACAAACGGCCTTCATAAGGTGAAGGGACCAGACTGTCTCGAAGACTGCGCTGGAGTCTTCGAGACAGTCTGGTCCCTTCACCTGATGAAGGCCGTTTGTGTTGTGGCCGAAACGTCGTGATTTTTGTTGTTTTATTTTTTACCTACATGACTTTACCGAATAGAACCAAAGAGTACGGAATAGAATTCCTCGTATGTATGTTGAACTTCTTTCGCACTGTACGTAGCAAACCGTGCTATTCGGAGATGTGGGGGAAGGACAACAAACTAAACACAAAAATCAGTTCTAAAAAAATTACTTGGCTTCCTCATATCAGAAGTAAGCAGAAGCGCATCTGAAAGTGCGTGATGCGGTGACCATCTTTGTTCAATTGCCAGCCAAAAGCTGCTGCTGCGAGGATAACCTGGTGATATCACATGGAACATTGTGTTGTGTTTACATTATACAGTACACCGTATCAGCATGCCTATCTGTGTTGACATTTCTGAGCAGACTACTAGTTTACTTTAACATTGTGTACCCTGTAAATCTGGCAGCAATTATATAATCAGGGACACCCGTGAGCTGCTTTGTTCAGTTCCTGAAGATGCTCCTGGCACGTGGAGCGAAACGTCGGACATGGTTGTCTCGGCCTCGCAGTGCGCTGCGTTGCACCACTATCCGAGTAGTTAACTTCGCATTCAATAAACCTTCAGAGCCAGGGTGAACATACAACGCCACAACATATTTAATGAATAGAACGAGGTAAACTAATGGAAAAACACAGCACAAAATACAGCATCTGTTAATACTTGCAATATCAATACAATGAATGAACACTGCAGCATCATAACATTGTCTTAGATAACATGAAACTCAACAATAGGTCCTGGATAGACCAGGCACCTACATTAGCACTGAATAACTATACATGAGAATAAGCTACTGTGTTAAATAAGGTCACTTTGTGGAATCACCATACTGCAGCCCAAATGTACAGTGCTGCATATAACACTTAACTGTGGATGATATGCTTCTTCAAGCAAGAACGCATTAAAGTTACATGGGCACAAGTCTGATTCGACTTATCCAACTACAAATAACTTTCACAATAATGCAAGTGGCAGGCTTCATTGTTAACTAGGCCCCATATTCATCATAACAATTTAACAGCATTGTAAAGGCATTTACAGCATTATAACGTCAATCCTAACATTATAACAGCATTCCCAGTATTATAAGAACATAAACGAACTTACAGACAATGCTTCTTAAAGTCCCACAATGAACAGATGCACCTGTCTTCACTGAGACGCTATTTGTGCCACCATTTTGTACTTTGTGTAATGGCTGACACCCCTGCCTCGTGGCTGAGAGAACCTTAAATCGTAAATTCCTGGTCACGTGACCAAACTCAACACCATATCAGGAAATATTTGTGTAAGCACACCACCATACGTTTTTTGAACGTGTGTGGTGAAGAGCATGCTCACATACCGCTTGTCCCTCATTCTATATAATGAAGCTCATCGCATTTATACACCGTACTTTACTCCAATGTCTGGTATGACGCATGAAGGGAGATGCATACATGGGTTATAGGTGGTAAAGGCGCAGCCCTGGAATTGCTTGATTGCTATAACTCTCGAGGGTATGTTGACCTCGTCCATACTTGCCCCAGACATCTTGGAAGAGGTGGCAGTACCCACACTTTACCCCACCACACACGACCTACCAATCTGTGGTGTTACGCATTTGTTGCACGGGGGCGGGGGGGGTATGCAACCAATCCTGTAGTTTAAACTGCCACACCTGGTGATCGGATCGAACCGGCGACCTCTGGATTTGTAATTCCAGTCGATTAAGCATTACACCACGTGATTTTGGGCCAAGCTACGACAAAGTCGGTGCTTGGCATATTGATATTGATGTAGGCCACCACTAGAAATTCATAGTACGCACGCATGTAATGTACATGTATGCATTATCATCCGTTCGTGAAAAGCCCATTCAGCTGTGAGCAGCGGTGAAGTTTACAGCACTGCTCTTTCCCACAGTAACTGCGCATTCAGCGTCTGTCAAGCGTGCAACACTGAAGCCATTAGCGTGTACGCGCTGCCATCGCGTTGGACCGTTGCCACTAACATGACACGCTTGCCGCGAGGGTGATGGGCAGATGTCGAATATGCATTTACCCCTTGATAGATTATACATTACATTGTCAAATTAACGTCGTCTTTTGTCCTCCGGCAAGTACATCGGTAATAGAAATTTGACCTTTCAATTTTTTTTGTCATTGTTGGCAGGACTTGGTCACCTTGTCAGCTCCTTCAGAGGCTTCTCACTTACTGGACTGGATTACCTGGCTGTTTTGTTACCTAATATTCCATACGCAGGCCCACGTGCATGTCGCTCGAACGGGCCTGGCGCATTGCACTGCCGAAAATGGATTTTGAACAAATTCATTTTTACGATCCAAAAGGGCCAGACATTTACTGCCAAAAGATACAGCTATTTGGAGCTTTGTGTGTCCATATCTATGCGTGCGGTTAGTGCACTGTGCTACGAATCTAGTGAGCCAAAACCAGTGGCTATTATCTGAACCAGTCCTGTGCGTATTATCAGAACCGGTCCTGTGCCTCCTCTCCTCGGTCGATTCTGCCTCAAATAAGTACCTGGTGTGGTTTTTAAACATCGCCACTGAGGATACAAAGACGGTCGGGCATGGTACTGGCCACCCACCCCCTCGTGTACCGTGTTGGCCTTTATAGGTGCTCACTAACAGTACTTGCACCAACAGTCTGTTAAGGCTACACGGGGGATCTTTGTCTTTTTTGTGTGACCTATAAACATCGCCGTGGCATCACCATTATCGGCAGCTTTTATAACAAGCGGGCGTTCACAATCGCCCCACAAGACAAACTGCCATAGAGTTCACTCTGATTGGATGCACGTTTGGAGTCAGCATTGGGAATTTATTAATTTGTGCAGAATCCATTGTTGAGTATGAGAGATCCCTGGTGTGTTTGTACAGCGCTGTGCTAAGCGAGCAAGAGGTAATTTTGCAGGTAGACCGCATGCAACACCCGCAGTCTCAGCTAGTCATGGGGTGAGCATTGGATTTACTCCTTCAAGTGGAAATTGAAATGGCGTTGCTGCACCAATTTATGCTGGGAGTGGAGTAGGGGGGAAAAAAGCCCCAGCTGTTATCTCCAAACAAAACTCTGCCTTTTCAGCATCCACTGATGCAATTCCACCTCTGCTGTCTGTTGCCCTGGCAGCTGAAGACTCAACGTCAGACAAGGATCTGCTTCATTTAACAGAGAGAGCCGGAAAACTTTGTTAGCCGGGTCTATTTTATGCAGAAGCTGGCAGGAAAGACAACAAGCTGTAAACAAGCCGTTGTGAGGCAGAGCTCCCTGTGCTTACATGGCTCTCACGTCATGACCACCTTTACGTGTCTCTTGCACTCGCCACGGTCTGCATGTATGGAGACACACAGTCAGGAATTGTGGTGAGGTCGGCATCGGGCAACATCGGACACACAGACCTCATTGTTCAACATCTGATTTCCCACACCTCCGATTAGCACGGTTGGCTACATACGGTGCAAAAGAAGTGCAATATACATACATGCATTCGGGTGAACCTAACGTTGAGCAGGGAGGGATTTTACTGGCCAATGTTTTATTTACCGGTATACTGCACTGTAGTGGAGCGTTGCGTTACTGGGCCTTGGGGGATGACGACGCCTTGGGGGGAGGGTTTTATCCACCAGTGGATCAATCGTAGCTGACAATACTGTAGCGGTGCATTCCATCGTGAATTCAGCGAACTGAATTTGATTCCTGGCCATGGCTATCATCAGTGGTGAGTGATATCGGAACAGGTGGTAGGCCCCCTATTTTTGCCACTCCCGCACTGACCAGCAGCCTGCTGATTGAGGCACCCGCTCGACCGCTGAGCTCCTTATAAGCAGGGAGCAATTGATTGATCATTAGTGGAGATTGGAGCAACTGATTGATCATGAGTGGACATTGAAGCAGCTGATTGATCATGAGTAGAGATTGGAGCAGCTGATTGATCATGAGTGGAGATTGAAACAACTGAATGATCATGAGTGCAGATTGGAGCAACTGATTGATCATGAGTGCAGATTCGAGCAACTGGTTGATCATGAGTGCAGATTGGAGCAACTGATTTATCATGAGTGCAGATTGAATGCTGCTGATAGCGACATGGCCTGTGATGTTCACCCATCTCAAGCACATTATTGACCAGGGGAAAGCCCTGCTTGGCTTCTAGGGATGTGAATGATGCATCAATCAATCAACATCAATTATTAAGTTCTCAACACGTGCATAGAATCGTGCGTGTAAGATCAAGTGTTATTCGATTCGCATACGGGACGCTGTTTGTAAAGGGGTTTACATAACCCCTGCAGCCACAAGAGGCCGCTACATTCACCACTTAAAAAAATGTCTTCTTTAATTGAGCCATGACCTTGAATCTCTTGAATTCATCGACTCCAGAAGGAGTGAATCATTAAACTCTATTGAATTTTGCAACCTGACAGATTCCCCTAGCGTTGGACAATTCATACATTCTCCTTTGCTGATGGGATCTGAACATGCACTGTAAATGAGCTGTCTACAGCTTCGTGGACCTATGCAGTATTAATATATCGCTGTATCAGTAATTACAAGTATATTGCCTCATTTGTTGTTATAATCCAGTGGTTATTACAAGCTCTTTTGCTTGAGTCACAAACCATTACTGTACAATTGCTAAAATGCAAATATTAGAAATTAAAATTTCACATTGTTAATAAGTACCAAATTTTGACTTTGCACTTGAATATAGTAATAATTGATCTGTAATTCATGTGTTAGACAGAGGCATTAAACTGGGAGCATGCAAATGCATTAGCGGTAGAACTGAGCACTGAATGTGAAAACAGCTGTACTTAAGGTGGCAGAATTTTTTTTTACAAAATTCGTGAGTGAATAAAGTCCCTTCATGTGAATGATCATTCCATCAGGCTTGCCAAGAGCAGTACTTTCATCAAGTCTTTGGCAGTTAATGACCAAAATAAAAGGTTCGAAGGCTCTCTCAGCTGAGGGCGTCTGTGAGCATTGCCCAGCAGCTGAAGTGGATTAAATGGGTAGGGGAGTTGGGGAAAACACTCCGACGAAAGTGCAAGGCTGTGGTTCTGTGATGCAAAAAAAAACCCTGTGAATAAAATGAGCCCGAGGTATCGGACTGCGTGTTGGCAAAATTATCCCAGTGGATCCCAATTGAGTTCTGTAAAAACTCAACCCTATGGAATAGTGCTATTGCATGTTCATGAGCGTGGTGGCCCTGTAGAATCCTATTGAAAGTTGACACCACTCTGTCTGGAGGTCCTACAAATGTCTATTAAAGGTATAAAGAGGCATTGATTCATTGATCGATATTGATTATTAATCTCGTGGTACGATCACCAAATCGCGTAAGAGTCGATATTTTTCAATTCATATGCGTTATGTTATGATTTGCCACTAGCGGCCGCTACATTCAGCACATTGTAAAAAAAAATACTGATTGCTGAATCAAATCATTTCCCTGAATGGCGACTTAAATTGCTTAGATATGAATTATAACACTGCTACTATGTATAAAATCATGTTGCATGTTCACAAGCATATCACAGTATACAATTGCATGTTTATAACTCTATCCGTGTTGAATATTTTTTTACATGTTTGTACATTTAGCATGATGTAATATTCTTCGCATGTTTGTAAGCCTCGTCTCGGAGGGTTCATGTCCATGTTAAGTTGTCAGCAAGCCTTTAGGCCATAAACACAGCATTAGCGCGTTGCTGTTTGGTTTGTTGTTCATAGCAAAGCGAGTGAAAACGTGCACCATGCTTTCGGCACACATCGCGTGTACTCCTGGTTGAACTAGCGAGTGCTGTTGGAAATCGCGAGTCACTTGAGGTTAGGCAGTGGAAAAAAAGCCCCTTGTTTGACGATCCTGCCTGCACCTTCTAATCCATGACTGCGAGTGTTTTGAGCCATTGTTCACAACCAAAATAGCATTGAAACCCCTCGATAAAAGCTCTGTTGTAGCCTACAGATCAATCGTCTGACTTTCATAAGTACTGTTTAGCAAATCCAGTTGGAATTATCCTCATTTTTAAACGAAAAAAACCTTAAATACTATTTGCAATCAGCCACTGAATGATTAAAGTTTTTGGTCAAGCGGCATTATCACTTTTGACATTTTGCGCCATAGACACAGATTTTGTTGTATTTTATAATAATGGTAAAACGTCGAGTTTATGATGTCAACTTGAAATCCATTCCATCGCTTTATTCGCGTCGCTCGTGGCGTCGTTTATGACGGCGAGCGCTCGCATCCTTCGCCGCTCGTACCCATTTCTCAGACAGTGTTCCACATAGAGCCATGCCTCGGGGGTGCGGCGAATCTGGGAGACCACCCTAGACCCCGCGTTTCGCGCTTCTACATTCCCTGTGTAGTGTTTATAAAGACGAATAAACTTCTTAGGAGGCACACTCTGTTTATTGTAATTATTTCCTTATACAGTCCTCAACACACACAGAGGGGTATCCGGGTCCCCTCACCCGATACCCTAAGGAGGTACAGCCTCCGGACTCAGCATAACTTACACACAGGTCTCCTTGATACCTAAGGAGGTACAGCCTCCTATATTGGCGGGCCTTACACATCTACCGCTATCCTAGCCTAAGGAGGTACAGCCTCCTATCTTGGCGGGACTTACACGTCTACCGCTTTTCTAGAGTCCTCCGGATGGGACCTAGGGGAGGCTACCTTACCCACTGCTGGCCCGGTGGGTCCTGACCACTGGGTACCCGAGCCTTAGCCCTCAGAAGGGCTGGAAGGCTGGTCCAGGGTCCTAGCTAGTCTTCAGCCCGGGCTTTGGTCTTCGTTTAGGGAGAGAACTCCCCGAGCTCTGTTGGGTCACCCTTCTTATACTCGTTCGTGGCCAGGTATAACCAATCACACATTCCCACGTGGAACTGTCTGATTGGTTCTTACCAAACCGTGGCTACGATCCACTTCACCTTGTCTGACCCCAACCGTTATGTACCCAGAGGTAACGTTGCGCTGCCCCTTTTATACCTGGTGGCAATGCAGGTTATCGAACAGTGCGTAGTTAACACCTCTACATCTGCATCACATGTCATACAGTATTTCAATTTTTTGTTCAGAATCATTTGGACTAGAGGAATCTGATGAGCTATGAAGCTCTTTTTCCACACATGTCCAGTATGGGTGGGTCAGCACAAATTTAGAGGTGTTGGGGGCGAGGCCCACGGCGTGCGATTTGCCGCACCCCCCCCCCCCCACGGACGGCCCTGGCTGCACGTATCATCAAGGTACGCTTGATGCCTGCAGCGGCCGAATCTGAAGCACGCACAACGCCTGTGGGACCCCACGAGCCGAATCTGCCCTTCTTGTGCAGGGTTTTGAACCTCAACACCAGACCGACCTGCACCCATCGGAGTGGAATTGAAAGCGAGCTGTGTGGTTGCCAGCCCTCTGCTCTCACGACACGCGCGCACTTTGCTTATCTGCCGTTTTGAGACTGGACAGTCTTTGTTCGTTGCGATAGGTGCAGTGCAATAACCAATCCAAACCGAGAGTGATGGACATATGAATTTTGGTGGCAGCTCACGCCATAAATGCAAACTCAGTACAAGGGGAATTGTGCACAATTGAGCTTTTTTTTAAACTCCCCTCTCCATTAAAAAAATGTTCTTGAGGTTTGCATTCCCCCAACCCTGTCTCTTTCTGGCCTGCAGGAAATGTAAATGCCATTAATTTCTGTAACTAAACAATCAATGCGTCTGGGACAGAGCAAAGCTGCATGCGTAGCATTTTTAATAACTATATCTGTCTAGAGGGAGCCAGCCCCTGGGCACAAATAACCTGTTTTACCAAAGAGAACCATGTTTTTTTAAAGAAGGCCAAGCTGACAATGCAACATTTCTTATGCTCAATTATGGCTGGCAAACATTAAGATAAATTTTAAACAAGAGATAAAATTATGCTATAATTGTCACATTTTGCTGTGCTTCGAAACCCAAACCTTTCTTATAATCAACAACAACCACTGGTGGATTAAGGTCTTTCTATTATGACTTTGTCTGTAAATGCATCCTAAATCAATTGCTCCATCTCTCGTTTACATTTCTCTAATACAGCACTTGATTCACAGGCGGTGATGCGGCCCGGCGGTGGCACGTTCACCGTTTGTTGCAGAGGCTCGCGGTTCGATCCCAGCAGGCCGCCTGGGTTAATAACGTAGGTGCATCAAAGCAGACGGCACACAATACGTGCCACCTGGCTTCCCAGTGGATGTTAAAGATCCGGTGATTGTCATGTCGTGAGATGTTAAAATACCTCGCCTGGTATATACAGAAGGTCATGGGTTCGATTCCGACCCTGAAGCCTGCTGTATATTGGGAGTTTTAGTTTTCTCTCCCCGTGGTCGTGTGGATGCTTCTCCAGCTCCTCCAGTTTTTCCCTTCACATTTTAGAAACATGCATTTTGAGTATTTGGCTGCTATCATTTTACTCGTGATAAGCCACTTTGTTGAGTTGTCATTTGTGGCCAGGTCACTTCTGAAAAGGAGCTACATCGATTAGTGGGCCTTACCTGGTAACATTTTTTAGTTTTTAGTTTTATGTGTGCCAGCATCATGGTTTAATTTGGCGAGATTTTTTAAGTAAAAAAATGACTTCATTGGAATGACATGTAGCAACATCGCCCCCTCCTGTGAAACTACTGTAGACTATCTTTGGTTCTTTCGGCAAAGTCACGTAGAATGAGAATAAAATAATAAAATAAAATAAGACAATAAAATTCTCACGATGTTTCGGCCACAACACAAGCAGCCTTCATCAGGTGAAAGAACAGAACTGTCGGGACGACTGCAAGGATTCATCTTCTTTGGTTCTTTCGGCAAAGTCACGTAGAATGAGAATAAAATAATAGAGATGCCGCGACTCTTAAGGTAATACCAACTGCATTTACACTAAACTCTGCTGCAACTTCTTTTAATGCAAAACGAATTCTAGCTAGATCTAGCTGAGCTCTTATCTCGAAAAAATCAGACTTACACGCACAGAACTTGATCAGTTAGACAAGATACTCTACAAATCACACTTAACATTGACAGCAACAATGTCTACATCGGATTGGGAACATGTAGACAATATGACTACCTCTTCGGCTGCCACTATGGTGACCAAATGTAGGGACAATTTGATTTCCAAATTTAATCGCCTCTCCAACAAAAAATCGGATCCACACACCGAAAAGATAGACGTTAACAAAGTCGTAATTAATCGCAGTAACAGTTCCATTTCTGATGGCCTGAAATCCGTTTTAGCTAAAGGGCTAAACTTTGCTGTCACACCGAGACACATACCAGTTAATGATATCATTGCCCATGTCGACGTTGCACTCAAGGGCTTAAGTCACATCTCTGCAGACGTAGCAAGATCTGAAATCGCTGCAACCCTCAAAAACGCTAAGATGCTACCTAGCAACATCAGCAAAGATGAACGCTTTGAATTATCTCAATTAAAAAAGAGAGATAATATTGTCGTCCTCTCAGCCGACAAGGGCAGTGCCACTGTCATCATGGACAAAACAGAATATAACAACAAAATTCTAGAACTACTCAACGATGGCAGCTATACAAAAATAAAAAGAGATCCCACCAATAGCCTGGTTACCAAAACGAACAAAATCATCTCTGATTCAACAGCATTAATTGATCAGACCAAACAGTTCTCGTTGAAATCCTCTGCTGCCAGACCACCAAGATTATATGGCCTTCCAAAGATACACTAAGTAGATACACCTCTTCATCCCATCGTCTCTACTATCAACTCCCCCACCTATAAACTGGCACGTTTTCTGGCTGATATACTGCGACCTTTCACTGGAAAACCAGCTCTGCGATACTAAATTCTACTCACCTGGTATCGACAATGAAAGGCATTTCCCTGTCCCCAGACGACCTGCTTGTCAGTTTTGATGTGGTTTCCTTAGTCACCAATGTTCCGGTACCTGACACCATCGCAATCATTGAAGACTTGGTTCATCAAGGACAACATACTGATGTACCCCCCCTGGTGAGACATTGCTTAACCAACACATACTTCACCTGGAATGGAACTTTCTACAAACAGACTGAGGGCACCTCAATGGGCTCCCCCCTGTCTCCGGTTGTAGCTAACGTATTCATGGAAAAATTTGAAACTGACGCCATCCAGACTGCCACTCTACGCCCGACCTTATGGAAGAGGTATGTGGATGACACTTTTGTCATCTGGCCACATGGCCAGCCTGCTCTAGACCAATTTTTCGACCACATCAATTCCATACACCCAGCTATCAGATTTACCATGGAGGTCGAAAAAGATGGCAAGCTACCCTTTTTGGATGTCTTAATTAAAAGGAGACCTGATGGTTCAATGAGCCACTCTGTCTACAGAAAAGCTACCCATACAGATGCTTACTTGAAACCGGATTCCCACCACCATCCATCCCAGAAGAACTCCCTCATCAAGACTCTATACCATAGAGCCCAATGCATTTCCGACCAGGAACACATTGCCAGTGAACTCAAGCACGTACACCAGGCTCTCAGGGCTAATGGTTACTCCGACTACACAATCCGTAAAGCCATCACTCCAGTCATGAAGAAGGATCCTCTTGAGGAGCCACTCAACAACCATCACCTTACCCTACATTGCAGGGGTCACTAAAAAGATCTCCAAAATCCCGAATAAACACAAGATGCAGGTCCGATTCAACACAGTACATAAAATCCGTGATCTGGTTCCATCTGTAAAAGATGCTGTTCCAGACATACAGTACGCGGGCGTTTACAAACTAAAGTGCCTCTGTGGTAGCAACTACATTGGAGAAACCAAACGACATATCTCGGACCGCATCCGTGAACACAAAGCAAACCTAAAACACGGTAGGACCAACACCTCGCCCGTGGCAGATCACTGTTATAATTCAGTAGGCTCGCATGACATTGACTTCTCCAAGACGGAGGTTCTTTGCAAGCCAACCGGCTACCATGAGAGATTCGTTCATGAGGCCATCCACATATACAAGCACAGAGACAATTTCAACCGAGAAGATGGATTCTGGCTTAGTAACCATTGGAAAGATGTTTTAAACCATTTCAGGTTTTAATTGATTGTTCACGCTTATGGTGGCTTTTAGACAGCATACATTAATTTTTCGTCTCCCCCCTCCTCTTTTCAGAACATAGATGGACTCGTCCTTCTAAATAAACTGCCAAATCGCTGAGCGTGGCACTGGCGTTTTTTATAAATAAAGACACAGTTTAAAATAAATAAATGCGCACCGACACTTCTTTCAAATGTTTCTTGCCGTTGGTTTTTTTCACACCTGATGACCGTTTGTGTTATGGTCGAAACGTCGTGAGAATTTTTATTGTTTTATATATTTTATTATTTTATTGTTTCCCTTCAGCGTGACTTTACCGAAAGAGCTAAGAATATACATTTATTATATTGATGTAATACAGACCCAGTTTTTTTCACATTGGCTTACTGTGTGATAGTTGGGAAGTTGGAGGCCTTTAGCGTCCATATACTAAATGCCTCGGTTGATAGGTAAACTTTGACTCTAACATAGCTATTTCTGTCACAAGCTAATCCCTCAACTATTTCAATGCTAAATTCTCCTGCTTTGATACGTTAACTCCTTTGTCAAGACGTTTCATGCCTCTCACCGAGCTTAAAAGACACTCATATCGTGTGGTGTATACCCAGTTGCTTTGTGATTAATACCCCAGCTTATTGAAGAATATATTAAGTACATGTATTATATTGATGTAACATAGACTAAGTTTGTTTCACATCAGTTTACTGTATGATAGTTGGGTAGTTGGAGGCCTTTAGCGTCCATATACTAAATGCCTCTGTTGATAGGTAAACTTTGACTTTAACATAGCTATTTCTGTCACAAGCTAATCCCTCAGCTATTTCAATGCTAAATTCTCCTACCTTGATACTTAAACTCCTTTGTCAAGACGTTTCATGCCTCTCACCGAGCTTAAAAGACACTCATTATATAGTGTATTGTATACCCAGTTGCTTTGTGATTAATAGCCCAGCTTATTGAAGAATATATTAAGTACATTTGTTATATTATGTAATATAGACTTAGTTCTTTTCACATCGGTTTACTGTATGAAAGTTGGGTAGTTGGAGGCCTTTAGCGTCCATATACTAAATGCCTCTGTTGATAGGCAAACTCTGACTTTAACATAGCTATTTCTGTCACAAGCCAATCCCTCAGCTATTTCAATGCTAAATTCTCCTGCTTTGATACTTAAACTCCTTTGTCAAGAGGTTTCACGCCTCTCACCGAGCTTAAAAAGACGCTACGAATCTTAACAACGCTCATTGGAGCACTGTCGTCCCGACAGTTCTGTTCTTTCACCTGATGAAGGCTGCTTGTGTTGTGGCCAAAACGTCGTGAGAATTTTATTGTCTTATTTGATTTGATTATTTTATTCTCATTCTATGTGACTTGCCGAAAGAACCAAAGAAGATGAATTCTTGCAGTCACGAAAGCTTTAAATCGTAATTTACTGTAGACTATCTTTATTTGAGCTTTTGTGACTGCAGGAATCCATACTCTTTGGTTCTTTCCCACATGATGACGTTTGCTTGTGTTGCTATCGAAACGTCGTGATCTATTATTTTTCTACCTACGTGACTTTACCGAAAGAACCAAAGAGTACTGTAGACTGTCGTTGTACAACGGTGCCTTCGTGATCGCCTTGCACTATAAAAGTCGCGCGAGTGCCATTTGTAATGCATTCTCATTACATTTCAATCCACAGCTGGATGGGGCCTCCCCACACTGCGACGGTCATGGAAGTTTGTGACCATATTTTACCACGCTGGTTTGTGTGGACTGGTGAAGGTGGGTGTGGTGATGCCCAGGACCAGACAAATCTATCACTGCTGTTAGCCATGAGCCAGGAACTCTGGTTGCTGGGTTCATGGCGAACCACTGTGCCACTGCTCCACCTCTACAAAAGATAATACCGAACTATAAATGTCTCCGTGTACTTTATATTAACATTTTATAAATGGCTTATACTTTAGTCATTAGTCATGCATAGTTTACTGACATGCTCTGTAAATTCATGTTCATGGCGATTTCCAAAAACAATTCTACCATGAACGATTCGTGCTGTGTTGCGATGCCAGTGAATTGGAGCTGTGCGCAGTTCAGGAGTGGCGTGCGACCCACAAATAAGGCATTGATTAAAACCTGGCTGCAAATGGGATGACTCCTGCAAAATTCACAAAGATATTTTACAAATAACGGGGCCTTTGTTTTTGCATGGCCACTCCGACTGGGATTCTCAAAAACAATCTGGAGCCATTTTGCTCATCACCATCATCATCACGTACGCAAAATGTAGTTGCAACATACGATAGCTTGCCATCACACACAAGGGAAGGGTGGAGGTCCCAAAACGGACATAAATGTTATTGAAAAACTGTAGCAGAGCTGTTCCTAATAATTGGGGTTAATGGGGGTGAATAGAAGAGAGAGAAAAATATGTATATATTGAATTAAATAAGCTTACACAAAAGCTGCCCGAGCATCCCTTTGGTTTGTGTTCAAATGTAAAGTATGTAATGTGTTATTGTTCTAACTGGAATTGAATTTCAATTGTGGCTCCCACACTGAGCTTGTCATATGCTACTTGTCAATCAATTGGAGAGCGGTGAGCGCAGCAGAACGTGTTGACATATGCAGATGGGTACACTGAGCGGAATAAATGTAATATTTTGTTTTTATTTTAACGAGATACTTTTTATTCTTTTCCATCCAGACAATCACTGTCTCTTACTCGCCGTTTCCAAGGGAACGTTAACTCGAACATGCCTCAGTTTGCAATGAACAAAACAAAAATTGTGCATGACCTAAAATCGTTGGCGGATATTAAACTGTGTCCAAATCCATCAGGCTTCCCATTGTCAAGGTAATGTTGAGAGATGCGGCTGTGAAGCTGCCCGCTGCTGGAGTGATGCACGGACAATGCATTCATGCATTGTTAAAGAACCTCAGGCACCATTCTCTCAGTACGTAATTATGCAGAGTGGTATAACGCTTTTAATGTAATGGAAATACATAAATACAAGATTTAATCGACCCCCAATTTGGCGATATTTTGTGTCCGGCGTGGATGGAATCATTGGCAGATGACTTCCAAGCTTCAC
Organism: Petromyzon marinus; assembly: GCF_048934315.1. Classification (NCBI taxonomy): domain Eukaryota; kingdom Metazoa; phylum Chordata; class Hyperoartia; order Petromyzontiformes; family Petromyzontidae; genus Petromyzon; species Petromyzon marinus. Next base: position 184,067 of record NC_133684.1, on the reverse strand, counting down.
CATGGCAGCGCTTGTCTTTCTGGGATGGTACTTGTACATGAGCAGTGGCCTCTGTGCTCCTTTGCAATCCTGCTGAAAGCCATTCACTGCTGGACGGTGCTTGGAGGAGGATGGGAAGCAAGGCAGTCAGAGGAGAAAACGAGGCATTGTGTATGCGCACAACATTTCACAGATGTACAGTGAGGGAAAAAGTATTTGTTCCCCTGCTGATTTTGTACGTTTGCCCACTGACAAAGAAATTATCAGTCTATAATTTTAATGGTAGGTTTATTTGAACAGTGAGAGACAGAATGACAACAACAAAATCCAGAAAAACGCATGTCAAAAATGTTATAAATTGATTTGCATTTTAATGAGGGAAATAAGTATTTGACCCCTCTGGAAAACATGACTTAGTACTTGGTGGCAAAACCCTTGTTTGCAATCACAGAGGTCAGACGTTTGTAGTTGGCCACCAGGTTTGCACACATCTCAGGAGGGATTTTGTCTCACTCTTCTTTGCAGATCTTCTCCAAGTCATTAAGGTTTCGAGGCTGACGTTTGGCAACTCGAACCTTCAGCTCCTTCCACAGATTTTATATGGGATTAAAATCTGGAGACTGGCTAGGCCACTCCAGGACCTTAATGTGCTTCTTCTTGAGCCACTCCTTTGTTGCCTTGGCCGTGTGTTTTGGGTCATTGTCATGCTGGAATACCCATCCACGACCCATTTTCAATGCCCTGGCTGAGGGAAGGAGGTTCTCACCTAAGATTTGACGGTACATGGCCCCGTCCATCGTCCCTTTGATGCGGTGAAGTTGTTCTGTCCCCTTAGCAGAAAAACACCCCCAAAGCATAATGTTTCCACCTCCATGTTTGACGGTGGGGATGGTGTTCTTGGGGTCATAGGCAGCATTCCTCCTCCTCCAAACACGGCGAGTTGAGCTGATGCCAAAGATCTCCATTTTGGTCTCATCTGACGACAACACTTTCACCCAGTTGTCCTCTGAATCATTCAGATGTTCATTGGCAAACTTCAGACGGGCATGTATATGGGCTTTCTTGAGCAGGGGGACCTTGCGGGCGCTGCAGGATTTCAGTCCTTCACGGCGTAGTGTGTTACCAATTGTTTTCTTGGTGACTATGGTCCCAGCTGCCTTGAGATCATTGACAAGATCCTCCCGTGTAGTTCTGGGCTGATTTCTCACCGTTCTCATGATCATTGCAACTCCACGAGGTGAGATCTTGCATGGAGCCAGAAATCTTTCTGATTGATAGGGGGTCAAATACTTATTTCCCTCATTAAAACGCAAATCAATTTATAACATTTTTGACATGCGTTTTTCTGGATTTTGTTGTTGTTATTCTCTCTCTCACTGTTCAAATAAACCTACCATTAAAATTATAGACTGATCATTTCTTTGTCAGTGGGCAAACGTACAAAATCAGCAGGGGATTAAATACTTTTTTCCCTCACTGTATTGGGCATTTGTGAAAAAGAGCTTCATAGCTCATTGGATTCCTTCAGTCTAAATAAAGATTCTGATTCTGAACGTGACCGAGCAAAAACCGCTGGCTGATTCGCATGACATGACATCCTGTCTGTTCGAGTAAAGTAGCGAGCCGTACGAGAGGTATGCGTGTAAGTTTGCTCAGCGACTGGAAGTCACGAAGCGCAGGCGCTAATGACCGTCAGCGGGTTCAGCCCAAGAGGCAACGGAATGTGTTTGTTGTCACATGGTTTCTATGTCTCAGTACGTTGCCTCTTGCAGAGATTTAGCGTTTGCCTGGTGCCACTCGAAAGGTCTCCGAGTTGACTCCACTGGTCTCTGGACTCCGTGGAGGGGCGTGGAGGTCGGGTAAAGTCTCTGGCACACGGACGTACACTGAGCCCCGTTGAAGTTGAGAACATATTCCTCCGTGAACTTGGAATTTAGGTTTGCAGCCCCTTCCAATACGCCTCACAATGCATCGGCTCACAGCCTGGCTTTCCCATGAATGTTACGATTGGAAAGCTTGTGTGATCTCCGTTAGCCAAGTGCCATATACTATCACCATCGTCATCTGTGTCCAAAGTATTGCCTTGTAGTAACTTCATCTGGAGACATTTCCATAAATTAAAATAACTTATGAGGATGGCCTTTCAACCAGCAGTAGATTGACGAATGAGCTGTACATGTGCATTTATAAAAACAAAGCCTCTAGCAAATATGAGCATCTGCCAGCAGAAATGTAGCCACCGCCTCTATGTTCAAATCAAAAGCTCCACCTCTATTGAGCATGGGGCGACATCGTACAGGGGTATTCCATGATACTGTGGCAGGAAAGCCACTTCCACAAAAATAGAAATAAATGTTGAGCCTGGATTAAGAACCATCACTAAGTAGAGGCACAGAACGTTCTGCTTGTATACATTCTTACCTAGAAATAATAGTGTGTGCCATGGACAATGCGGCATGACAAAACCATGGGGAAGGGAATACATAATCCGAAAACCCAACTTCCTGGCACAGGAAATTGCCACATCTTTAACCCAGTGTTTGGTGCATTAGTGATAAGCAGAGCTGTGGCTGTGAAGGATGAGGGTGGGGGGACTTAGGATGGGGTGGCATGGCGTTGTGGGGGACGGTTTGGCGGCTGCTCCAAACGCTCAGCTCCCTAACGCAGCCCTTCGCCGAGGAGTGGCAGTCCATGAGCAGCGCACGACACCCGCTCTCCGGTCCAGCCGCCGGCCTCCGGCGCGACATGTACGGTACGCCACGGCAATAGCGGCCAATCCGTCAAAACTCGGTGCCAGCGAAAAGGAAGCAAACATCCGCAGTAGCGGCACCACCATGCGTCTGTCCCAAGTTTATTTACTTTTTTTGCGAAAGCCTGTTTCATTTCGTTGCGCGTCCGAGCCACGCCAGCCGCTTGCCTCGTGGGTTTGAGTAGCCACGTTGTGCATTTGAAATGTGGCGTTGAAGACAGGGGGTGGGGGGGGGTGACGTTAGAGGTGGAGTCTGTGAGCAGAGTGGCAGGCTCTCTGGGGGCTTGCTCTCACTCGATAACCTGCCAGGACCTCTTCTAGTGCCTGATTCGGGCCCTTTGGGACCAGGTTACGCCGACCTGACCATGACCACACTCGGCCGAACCGCGAGACCCTCGTTCATCCTTGTCTGCTTGCGATTGTAGCAGCAGAGAATGCCACTTAAGAGTATCGGTGGCGTCTCACAGCCCATCACTCGAGCCATTAGGAATTGCGGTAATGCGCCACCGGTTTGCGAACGCTCTGTGCAGAGTGCGAGTTACGCAGCTCGCGTGCACTTGCGTGTGTATTACATAATGTAATGAGTTGCGTTCTGGATTACGTGGGTTTTTAAACTGATTGATGTTCATTTGTGATGTGGCGTCTCGGTGCATAGCGCTTCATAATTTAATAAACCAACAAAACAGTGCACGGGTATGCTTCAGCCGCACACCTTTATATTCATTCATTATTTATCAACTACAATCCATCAAGACCAGGCATAGTAAGTGTTGTACAGCTTTGCTGGACTGCGCTGAACTCTCCACACTGCTATATTATTCATAATAAAGGTTTTTGGGTTAGATCGCGTTTATTTATAAATGTGTCGTAACCCTCCACCACCCGACACGGCCAATCAGCAAAGAAAAGTGTCACGTTGACAAAAGACAAATAATTCACTACTTCAGCCCACCGGTGTGTTGAAGAGTTAATCCACATTTACAGTTTGAGTACGACGTTTCGCTGGTAAATACTTCCAGCATCATCGGGCAATTCGCCAGAATGGTAAAGCCCTCGCTTGCTCCCGGTTTTATATAGAGCAGAAGAGTGACGTCATCACTTAACTCATCAGGTGCAGTGATTAGAGGCGGAGGGGGGGGTAATGTAATTATATAATCGATTAGTAATCAGTCATTGGTTATGATTAGTAATGAGTTGTAGATTAGTAATTCTTTAAATCAAAATGTAATGTGTATTATTTAATAATACGCTTCCAGGCCGCACTGAGCCGGTAGCTGTCAGAGCGATTAAAGTTATTCTTGTTCCTCTCAATTTCAATGGATTCTCTAATTAGTCTTTGCCAGTAATAATTAGTTTTACACACCACTGCAACATTGTCAAAATCAATTGAGTGTCCTTGTTGACAAGCATGTTCTGCCACTGCCGACAGTTGTGTTTGAGATAATTTAATATTTCTCTGATGTTCTTTTAGTCTTACGCTGATGTTACGTCCCGTCTGCCCAATGTAGCAGCTGCCACATGAACAATTAATCCGATATTATTAAATAATACACATTACATTTTGATTTAAAGAATTACTAATCTACAACTCATTACTAATCATAACCAATGACTGATTACTAATCGATTATATAATTACATTACCCCCCCCCCCCCTCCGCCTCTAATCACTGCACCTGATGAGTTAAGTGATGACGTCACTCTTCTGCTCTATATAAAACCGGGAGCAAGCGAGGGCTTTACCATTCTGGCGAATTGCCCGATGATGCTGGAAGTATTTACCAGCGAAACGTCGTACTCAAACTGTAAATGTGGATTAACTCTTCAACACACCGGTGGGCTGAAGTAGTGAATTATTTGTCTTTTGTCAACGTGACACTTTTCTTTGCTGATTGGCCGTGTCGGGTGGTGGAGGGTTACGACACATTTATAAATAAACGCGATCTAACCCAAAAAACCTTTATTATGAATAATATTGGTCGCGAAAGCCTACGTGTTAAACTGCTATATTATTATTTGACCAAGCAAGCCAGCCGTGTTTGTTTCAAAGGGCACACCCTACTCAAGAGACCCATAAAATGAAAACAAGCCTTGAGCTTTTCTGTTTAAACAAATACTACTTGGAAGATCGGTCTACTAGTGCCATAGGATGTTTTGTTCCATCAGCTGATGGACCTGAATGCTACTTAATACTTTAATGGTGAAACGGACCATTATTGATTTCCAATTCAGAGTTGTGCTTTTGTAACTGAATTGAAATGGCTCTATTTTGATCTCTTTTGTTCATGTCCTGGTCAGGCATCCTTCTCACATCATCCCACCATGGTCCATAAAATTAATGCCGCTTTGTGGGAAGTCATCAATTGTCCTATGGAGAGTTGGTCCCCAATATGAGGATGGGGCACCTCTGGCTCACGGCTGCTAACAATAAAGAACTCAACCCTTTGACACTGACTTGAAACCAAAAACTACACGTGGCCCTCAAAGTACAAGCTAAATACGTTTTGAATAAATGTTGATCGCTGATGTGGAAGCACACATAAATCTGTTAAATGGACAGGTTTTTTGGGGGAGATTAAGGTTATCGGCTGCCTCTCGCTTGACAGATTTGGCAGAAAATTGCTGCGTGTTCGGACGCGCATCAGAGTCGACAGAAATTGCGTGGAAAATTTTGGCCTTTTTATTGCGAGTCGTTTTTTGAGTTATTACCTGTCAGGGTTCCGAGAAGATGCATTGGCCGCAGTGCTCAACCGCCAGTACATGCCTGAGACTGTCGCTCCCTCAATAAAAGGGGATGCAATAAAAATTTCCATCCGGCAATATCCCAAATGAATAGGATTTGCCGCAATGGTGGCCAAAGGGCTGCCCTTCGGAATTTACATTTAAATAAGCAGACTTGAGCCGGGTTGGAGGTGACGTGCATCTTTAATCTGTTTGTGAGGTGCTGGCAAGTGCACTAAGCCACAGCTTGGCACAGTGGAGCTGTGGGTTCTATTCACCGCGGTGTAAATCACTGCCTTTTGTGAATACACTGACCATGAAGGGCACCAGTGATGTGTCCTGTCACTAACGATTGCTACGAGGCAAACTTAAATTTGGTTATCTCTGTAATATAGAGCTCGAAAGATTGGTCATTGTATTTGATTGACTAAAATAACTTTTTTGACTTTTTCGGCCAATTACTCGGGGGTCCTCTTTTAAAAGAGGTCATTGCCGCCCTTTCTTGCTGCCTACTGAAAACCCCTTACGTACGTGATGATGCCGACTGCATGCACGTACTGTTTATGCAGGGTCACTGTAATTTGGCCCAGAGGTCACATCGCCACTGCGGTTGGAAGATACCAACACCGCGGCACACTCGCCAACTCCAGGTTCACCCAGCCACCCCGTACCACAAACAAGTAACTGCTTGTACAGGGATGCTGCTGGTGCAATGGTTATCACTGCATAGTCAGATTCGATATCCTGGCGCAGCAGTTGAGATGACGAGCAACTTTCTTAACTCCCTGCGAACTCTGACCACTCGGCAGTATAAATGTGTATGCCACAGTTCGTCGTTGATCGGCAGGTCCCATGGGGTGGAGTAAAGTGTGGGCACTCCCATTTCTTCCCAAGACGTTTTGACAGCGTGGAAAAGTAGGCCAAATTCCCTCTCGGTGACCCATCTTCCAGTCGTAGTGGCATGAGCAAGGAATTTCAGGGCTGCACCTTTACCTTCTATAGAACAATATTCTGAAAAGCCAAACCTCGATTCCAGGCTGTATTCAAGGAGGCAATGAAGTGCAGTTCAGTTGGTCAGTGGACGGGACCCGACTGGTGGCGTTTGGGGGTGGCTCATCAACACCTGAAACCGAAAAGCTCCGTGGCACTCTCGGCAGGAGAAATGTCAGTCGAGCAGCTGTCCCAGACACCGCTCTGTCCTGTGGATCACGGCGTGCATCGTCAACGGTTGACATTTAATTTATCCGCAGAATGTAATTATGCGGCAGAATGGTCTGCGCGTCATCACTAGGCAACGAGAAACACAATGGAGGCACCTGGCCAAGGCTCGTGCTGCGGGAGCCCGCTGCGCCTCCGTGATGCGAGCCAGCGCGCTGGGATGGAAATCTACGGAGCCAGCCAGGGATGTTGCAGTGCTGTTTTACGGCGGTGGGGAGATTTGTACGTTTTTCTTGGCCCTATGTTGTCAGGACCACAAGATGCACTCCCCCCCTCCCCCCTCTGTTTTAAAGAAAAAGTTGGAGGTGCGTCTTTTAATTTGACCATTCCTTGTCCTCCTGAGATGCACGTATCTTGGGTAATTAGAACTTTGTTCTTCCACTTGAGAAATATTGCCCGCCTGTATCGATTCCTGTCACCTAATGACTGAGAGAAACTGGTCCATGCTTTTGTGTTCTCCAACTTGCTTACTGCAACGCGTTACTGTTGAGGATTCTGAATAAGGTGCTGGGTAGACTCCAGCTCGTTCAGAATGCAGCTGCTAGAGTCCTTACATGCACACCATTTTGCGAGCACATCACACCTGCTCTCTTGTCTTTGCACTGGTTACCAATCAGGTTTTAAGTGGATTATAATATCCTGCTGCTGACCTACAAGGCTCTCAATGCATTAGCCCCACTATTTGCAGAAACTGATACATTTTTACTCTCCAACGAGGTGCCCGAGATCTTCGGATCACCTTCTATGTGTAATGACGACTTGACATACTTATCTTGAGATGGAACTTTATTGAAGACACAATTACTTGACATCAGGCGGAGATCCCACAGAACAGTCCCGAGTCTCCCGCGCATCTCCCTCATATACCAATTGAGGCCACGCTCCCCTTCCCGATCATTCTCGCTGACTCTGGATGCTCGCTCTACCGGCAGACTCTACCGTCCTCTTGCATCACCTGACCACGCTCCCTTCTCGAACATTCCCGTAGCCACCAGTCCCTTCGCACTCACAACTGATATCCCTGTCATTACCTCCCGTGACCACTAGTGCATTCGTATAGTAGGCTGACTTCCCTGTCATTACCTTCCGTGGCCACTAGTCCCCTCACACCGCATGCACGCTCTATTGTAATTACATCTGTACTTCGAGGTCAAGGCTGTGTTCCTGCAGGGGTGATCAAGCTTTTGGCCAGTGCAGCTCCTAGACTATGGAACGCTTTGCCTTTGGTAAGACAGTCAGAATCGTTAACAGTAAGTTTGTCTTCAAAACTCGCCTATTTAAACTAGGCCTCGACAAGGTAAGGTAATTTACCATTTTTACCGGGTAAAAGGGTAAAGGTGTCGACCATGCCAAGGGGTAAGGTAGAGGGTAGGGTAAAGGTTGCGCGGAAGAATTACTTGGTAGGGTAAAGGTCCCGCGAAGTATTACCCGCTAAATACCCTGTTTACCGTTCGCTAAAAGCTCCGTGGCGCTGTCAGTGGCCTCCATTTTTAATTGGAATCATTGATGTCGGACCAGATGGAGACAGACCACATTCTTGAGGTAGAGGATAAGGTCGAGGATGCCAGCAACGGCATTTTCGGGGTCGCTGCGAACAGCAATCGAAAGAGGCAGCGGCATGTGTTCCCGTGGGAGCACACGCTACGATTGGATGGAGGGTGATCCCCGTGTACAGCAAGGAAAGCGGCAGTGCATGCACTGCCGCAAGTAGTTTTCCTCCCACACGAATGCGTTGGGGTGGAAAGCCCACCTCAAGTAGCTCAACGTGCTCGCCCCAGGCAGCGAGGTCGGGATGTCTGCGTCGGCGAACCGCCTAATGCAGCAAAACGCTGAGCCGGCCAGCAATCCCGGATCGCCTCCTGGTAAAGTTTGAGAACGCTGTGGTTGATTTTGTTATCCAAGATGCAATCTCTTTGCGAGCCACCGGCAGTGACAAGTTCAAGACCTTGGTTCACACATTGACGCAGGGATACGAGGGCCCATCAACCCGCACCATCATTCGCAGGATTGTCGAGCATCACGCCATCATGCTGCCCATTGTCGGGGCGTTCTTCCTGGACGTCGCCACCTCACTCACCATCGACAAGTGGTCGAAGCGCAACCTGAAGGGATTTTGGATGGTCATGGTGCACTGAATCGACACTAAATCTGGTGCGTCGAAATCCATGCTGCTGACGATTCTCGATGTGCAGTCCGGAAGGGGTGTCGGCAAGTGCATTGGCACCGCTCTGTTTGAGCAACTCCAAAAGCCTCGGGCACAATGTCTCAACTAAGCTGCTCGCTGTCACCAGCGACAATGGTTCCGATGCGATCAGTGCTGTCAAGACGTTGTTCGCCCTGGTCAATGCGGACGCCAGATATGAGCAGTTGCAGACATTATTATGGCGCGCTTCCAGGATGTGATCGGCGTCGGTGGTTTCTCTGAACTGCAGAGGGCAAACATCGAGGGTGTGACAGCATTCCTGCGAATGCCGCGCCAGGTCATGACTTAATTGGCGGCGGGCTGCAAGTCGACATCGGATCTCGTGCCGGTGACGATGGACCACCTGATCCGTCATTGCGATCGCGGTGAAGCCGCTCTTAGAGCGATCGATGAGTCTTTGACCGCGATGGGGATGAAGGCTGAGCTGGTGCGGTACCACGACTTCCTGGTTCAGGAACCCGCCATTGTGGCATCCTACTTGAATCCACAGCTACCGAAAACGACAGACCAAGACGAGCTGGCTACACTGAAGGCTACGATCCGCTCTGTCCTACAGCATCGCTACTCGGACATGATCGCGATCCCGCCGACGGCAGTCGCTGCCCATATGGAGGAGGGGTCGCTGTTCAGCACCATATTAAGCAACGTCGGTAGCTCCATCGATGACGGCGATGAAGTCGATCGTTTTCTGAGCATGGGCGTCACGATCGCCAGCGCCTTCTTTGACGTAATGCAGTGGTGGTCTCTCCGCAAAGAGCTGTTCCCTGTCCACTACAAGATGGCCTCCGACTACTTCAACTCCCTGCGAACGCGCAAATAGCGGAGCCGGGTGGGAGTTCACATGCGTTCGCCAGTCGCTGTCATCGACACTCTTCTTCCAATCCATGTGCTTGCACTCGCGGCCGGCTGCCTGAAGGTCCCGTCGAACCGGGCTGGAGCGGCGCAGGATCTTATTGCCCGTCATTCGTCCAAGGACGACGGCAATGACAAACTTGATCAGGTTGTTGATGAGATCGTCATCGACCAAGACGACTGGGACGAGGAGGTTATAGAGGACGGTGTCCTCGACAGCCTCAATGCCCGATTCGATTGTATTCTATATGAATAAAGCGCTCTACCTCGCATTTACCTGTTATAAACCTTTTTCATGTGTAGTACCCTGGTAATTACCCTGTAATTGGGTAATTTGTATGGGGTAAGGGTAAAAGGTAGGGTAAAGGTAGGCTCATTGCTTTTTTACTTTTACCTTACTTTGCTAAAGGGTAAAAGGTAAGGGTAGAATGATTGTATTGTGGTAAGGTAAAAGGTAGGGTAAAAAGGTAGGCTCGTTGTTTTTACCTTTTAACTTGCCTTCCCACGGACTAATTTAAACTGGCTTTTACCCCCTAGTTCTGGCCGTTTACCCTGCAGGTTCTGTTTATTTCCTGCTTTCCATTCACGGCACATTGGGATCTTTGGATGAAATGTGCCGAACAAATGGAAATTATTATTATAATGCATTTGGTGTGTGTGTGACAAGACCTTATATAAAGTTTGGGGTGTATTTCTTCGTGGGATGTTTTATAATCCGGGGAATACTGTCGTGGTGGTGTGCGCTTCCTCTACGTGGCAGCCAAAGGAGGGAACGCGCCTGGGAGGATGTCCACCGGAGAAGATGGGGCGATGAATTCCACTCGTGTGCAGGCACAGGTTGGATGGCAATGGCTTGGGGAGGCCTTCATCCAGCAGTGCATAGATCGTAGCTGATTAGGATTATGCTATTTTAATTCTTGAAGCTATGTGTATGGTATGACAAGTATTTGCCCGTCGGACCAAGTGGCACAATGCTTATATTACGTGGCTAGCAATTGGAAGGTTGAGAGTGAGGATCAACTCAGCTGCTATTAATGTTTATGTAGTTGATTAAATCTGTACTACTGTATAAAATTAGTCCTGTGTGGTAAGTTAATCGTGTTTTATAGATTAATTTCTGCTCGCCGTTATTTCAGAGAAACACCATACATAGTGTTAATGATGATGGTGATGGTCAGTGGACAGTTCGGCCCACTTTGTAAACACACGGCCTGTGTGTAAGCTCTTCTGCTTTTACCAAAGTGAGCTTATCCGTAAAAGCCTTGGAGGATATAGCAACTTCCAAATTTATTCTAGCCACTGGTGAAACATGTCATCGGCTTGTAGTACAAAAAGTTGACATTGAACACATTTTATTGACAAATGGGGACGTGTAGGCTGTGCTGGCTGTTTTGTTGATTTAATTTCCCGGAAGGCACAAAGCCAGAGAAAATTGAATGTTATGTCTTGTCACTTTTTTTTTATTAAACATTCTCAAACAAACACTGGGAAACACTTTGCACGTGGGACCTTCCTGGGCAGCCAACGTAAATAATACAAATGGATCATTTGGTTTGCATTGCTTCTCATTGCATGGAATGCGACATAAAACATAAAAAATACAACAAAACCTTCGACTTTGCATGTGAACTTTGTGAAAAAGTAACAAATTGCAACGGCAATAAAAATATCAAATAGATTACCTAAGAGCATTGGGATGTTATTTTTTTTAAATTGTGGTATTTGCGCCATTCGTTCTGCACAAGGCTATGGCAACAGCCCAATGTTTTTATGAATGGATTTAGTCTTCCAGTCGGGGGGCAATGTTACTTTGTGGTTTTTACCCAATTAGTAATTTTCAGGTAAATTTGACAATTTGTCGAACTTGGACTGCGATGCCAGCACACACACACACAAATGACCTATCTTTTTGCAAATAACGCCACGGGATTTCCTGCAGCTTCTATGAAGCAGCACGTTTTGGTTAATACGCACGCAGCAATTAACCAATGCAGCACCTGGGCTCACACCACGAACCTCTGTGTAGTGTTGTAAGGACGAACAGACTTCTTTAGGAGGCACACTCTGTTTATTGTATGATTTCCTTATACAATGCTTAACACACACAGAGGGATATTCGGTCCCCTCACCCGATACCCTAGGGAGGTACAGCCTCCGGACTTGGCGGGACTCACACGTCTACCGCTAACCTCCTTGATATCTAAGGAGGTACAACCTCCGGACTTGGCGGGACTCGCACGTCTACCGCTAACCTCCTTGATACCTAAGGAGGTATAACCTCCGGACTTGGCGGGACTCACACGTCTACCGCTATCCTAGTCCTCCAGCTAGGACCTAGGGGAGGCTATCTGACCCACCGCTGGCCCGGTGGGTCCTGACCACTGGGTATGCCGAGCCTTAGCCCTTAGAAGGGCTGGAAGGCTGGTCCAGGGTCCTAGCTAGGCTTCAGCCCAGTCTTCTGTCTTCGTGCAGGGAGAGAATTCCCCAAGGTCCGTTGGGTCACCCGTCTTATACTCCTTTGTGGCCAGGTAGAACCAATCATACATTCCCACGTGGAACCGTCTGATTGGTTCGTACCAAACCCTGGCTACGATCCGTTTCACCTCGACTGACCCCAACCGTTGTACCCAGGGGTAATGCTGCACTGCCCTGGTGGCAATGCAGGTTACGCAACAGCGTGTAGTTAACACCTCTACATCACCCCCTCCTTCGGAAGCTCCAGCCGTCCCGGCTGCAACAATGGGAAACTACGAAATTACCAACGGTAGAAGAATTGTGAGTGTGCCTCACGAACAACAAGAACAAGAACAATAAAACCCCTATAAATACCCCCCTTAACAACATAACGTATGTACAAGGCACTAGACATGCCAAAGAACATCATAACCGGCGAGATTTCGCGCGCGTGTGTTTCGCGGGACCATCGTACGGGATGGCAGGCTTTGTCGGCGGCACAAGGGAAGGAGGAGGATGAGCAAGAGCATCCGGTGGGCCTTTAGGCATCTCCACGGGGACACCTGCTGCTCCACGGTCCATTGAGGCCGAACGTGGACTGCATGGAGCCGTCACTCCTGCGTCATCTGCAGGAGGAATGACAAGCCTGCGCTGTGGATTAGGCACCAACGGGGCAACATCTGGCTCATCGGACGCGTCGCAGGGGTGGACATGCCGGTTTAGCCGGCGGTTTACGTTGCGCACAATGGGTGAATCCCAGCAAAATGTCAGTGACGTCGCGCAGCATGCCCGGCCAGAAAAATTGCAACCGCAACAACCCAATGGTCTTATGAACACCCAGGTGCAATAAACGCTCATGCGCCGCCCATACGGCTTTGCATCGCAAGGCGGACGGCACGACGATTTTATGTTGACACGAGTCAGCATCCCAATGCATCAACAAGCCGTGCTTCATGACGAATGAATTAAATTTGCCCTGTCTTGGAGCCGCATTATTCGCGTGGCGACACAACCTCAGTAACAACATGTCATCGCTCTGGTGCCGACCCCATTCGGCCAAAGTTAGCCCCAGCAAATTGTCACTGGCCATTGGATCTGCATGATCCAACATCGGCGCTGAGGCGGCGGGAAGTGCGGCTGACACCCTTGTGAGAGGCGCGACCTGCGCAGGCAGTGGCGGCTTACAACGGCCCAAGCCCAAAAAACACCCACATTTTTGAGCCAGCGGGAGACGAGACAACGCATCGGCATTCGTGTGTTGTGCACCCCTACGGTAAGTGACATTGAAATCGTAGTCCTGAAGGACTTCGAGCCACCGAGAAAGCTGCCCGGACGGTTGGTCAACCCGCAGAGCGTACTGTAAAGCCGAATGATCAGATCGCACGGTAAAATGCTGACCATACAGGTACGGCCTGTATTGCTGAATAAAAAAAACAATGGCCAGCAGCTCACGTCTGGTCACACAGTAACTTTGTTCAGCAAGAGACAAGACTGCTACCATAGGCAACAACCCTTTCAATGCCATCAACTTTTTGGGACAGAACACCCCCAATACCCGTATTGCTAGCGTCGGTGTCCAACACGAATGGCACGGAAATATCGGGGTACGCAAGGGACGGTGCCGTCACGAGCGCATTCTGCAAGGAGTCGAACGCGGCCTGTTCTGCGTCCCCCCAATGAAACGCCGCCCCTTTTGACGTAAGGGCATGGAGCGGCTTGGCAATCGTCGCAAAGCCAGCAACAAACCGGCGGTAGTACGACGCAAAACCAATAAAACTACGAACATCGCCCGCAGATGTAGGGGTCGGCCAATGTTGAACACATTTGGTTTTTTCAGGGTCGGTAGAGATGCCCGAGCGGCTAACTATGTGGCCCAGAATAGCGCACAGACTCACGCAGAAGGTGACACTTCTGCGGCTTGAATTTCAAGTTAGCGGCCCGCATTTTCAAGAAGACAGCACGCAACCATTCGATGTGTTCGCCGAACGTGCGGCTAAAGACGATGACGTCGTCAAGATAAATGAGACATGAGTCCCACTGGAGCCCAGCGAGGACCAGCTCCATGAGCCTCTGGAACGTCGCTGGGGCCGAGTGGAGACCCATGGGCAATCTATTAAACTCGAAAAGGCCCTGTGGTGTCCGAAAAGCAGTCTTAGGTTTTGACGCTTCGTCGAGGGGGAGTTGCCAAAACCCCGACAGAAGGTCCAAGGTGGAGAAATAGTGCGCCCCTGCCAGGGCATCCAATGACTCGTCCATACGAGGGAGAGGGTAGGCGTCCACTACCGAGATTTTATTTAGGCGCCGAAAATCAACGCAAAAACGGAGACTGCCATCGTGCTTTTTGACCAGCACTATTGCAGCACCCCAGGGACTAGTGGAGGGAGAAATTATATCGGCCTCCAGCATGTCATCCACAGCCGATTTAACATGCTGTTTCTCCGCCGGGCTAAGCCGAAACGGGTTTTGTCGAATCGGGGCAGCGTCACCAGTATCAATGTGGTGACGCAGCAGCTGGGTGCAGCCAATATCAAATTTAGATTTACTGAAGACATCGGAAAATTCTCGCAGAAGAGCGCGCAATTTAATTCGCTGCGAATGAGACAGATCACCCGTGTCTGTGCAGAGCGCGTCCAACCATCTCTCATCCGATTCGGAAGGAGGTGGGACCTGCGGCGTGTCATGCACGTGTCCCGCGACTCCGGTCCCCAACGGCACCGGGGTCGCGTGAGCGAGCACAGTTCCTTGCGGAATGACGGTTGTGGACAATCCGACATTCAAAACCTGCAAGAACGGCTCCCTGTCGGCTGCTACTAGGGTCTGTGCAGCCACCAAATCTAACCCCTTAGCAGCTGCGTTTGAAGGCCCCAGCAAAATGCCATGTGCCGAGGCCTCCAGGGCTAGCGGTTTTTTAAGTTGCAAGGGCACGAGCATTTGTGTCCCTGGCGGAATGCGGACTGTGCTCGCGACAAACGCCTGCACCGAGGCACTAGCCATGCGCGGATGTGAGGGTGTGGGCAAGAACGCCATCCGTCGACCCGACGGGAGTTCGATGCAGCCTTGATCTACAAGGATCTTAATAGGCATTTTCGCGAGAAAATCAGTGCCTAACAAACACAGCACGGCGAGGGAAGAAGAGACCAAAATAGGCCCTGCCAATTTAATGTCTCCAATCGAAATTTGCGCCCGAATTTGCCCGATAATGCCCAGCGAACTGCCATTAGCGGCGAAACACGGGATAGAAACCCGTTCCAGGGGGCGGCATCGTACGGGCAGTATATTGTAAATCAAACCCGAATGATCGTAGCCGACGCACCAGTATCGACCAACACACGAAATTCCACACCCTCGATTGATCCGACAACCACGGACGAACCTGCCGTCGCCGCGACTGCCCTATGGGCCAACTCAGACCACTGCCCAGGTCCGAGTGGCCGCGAACAAACGCCAGAATACCCCCCATCACACGCCGAATCGTGAGCCCTTCTTATGGTGCGTTGCGGTGTGTATGGTGTGAATGAGGGCCGAACGTGAGAGGCGTCGCGACTTGCCTGGTTTTGCCGCGATGCCGTGGACGTCCTGTAGTCCTGGCCCCGGGATGCGGAGGGGTGTCGTCGAGGCGCACGGCAGTCAGAGGAGATGTGGCCTCGTCGGCCACAGTTGAAGCATGTCACGTCGCCGCGTGGAGAAGGCCGTCCCCGCTGCTGGTCGTTGCGGCGACCAGCGTGGTCGGACAATCGCCGGCCCGTTGACCTGGTCGCCATGAAGGCCCGGTTGGGGGAGAACTCGGCGTCCCTGCTGGCAGGCTCCGACGTCGAAGCCGAGGCGGCGATGGTCAATTCCGTGTGGAGCAGCAGATGTGCGTGGATGCACCGAGCGGCTCATAGCGAGCACATACTGTCGTCATCCACCGCTTGGATGACGATGCGCAGCTCGCGCGCCAGCTCCAGCATCTTCTGGAGAACGATGGCGTCGATGGCCTTGTCGTCTATGCGAGGGTAACCCGCTCTTGCCATCACCAGTAGAGCGGTCCGGAATTCCAATGGAGACTCTTTAGGGCGGCGTCGCCTGTCGTAAAATTGGCTGCGGACATCGGATGGAGGCCCGTAGACGTCGGACATCCATCGGAGGGCCGATTGAAGAGTCGCCCT
Organism: Petromyzon marinus; assembly: GCF_048934315.1. Classification (NCBI taxonomy): domain Eukaryota; kingdom Metazoa; phylum Chordata; class Hyperoartia; order Petromyzontiformes; family Petromyzontidae; genus Petromyzon; species Petromyzon marinus. Next base: position 167,743 of record NC_133684.1, on the reverse strand, counting down.
TTTGTGCCTGGGGATGGTGAGGAGCGAGGCGAGAGCGTCGTCGTCCAGAGTGGCCGGTAGCGCTCGGAGCGCCTGTGCGTCCGACCAGCCCACCATCTCTTGGTGGCTGAGGAAGCGACGCTGGAACGCCGCCCATTCGCCCCCTTCAGATGTGAATTCCCGGAAGATGGGCAGGCGTTGTTGGAGGGCGGACGTCGTCTCCCCCTCAGCTTGCACCGTCTCGAGCCGGAGATCGGTGATTTCCCGGCCGATAGAGTCTACTGTACCATGTCGGTACAGTGATGACGCGGCGTCCGCTGAGGAACTTGAATTCGCAGCGTCGCGTGCTGATGACGTTGCGGGTTTTGATTGGCCCCCCGCGTTCCCAGGATGCCCCTGGCTTCCGCTTCCGGCGGGATCACGTGGTTCTCCGGTGGGAAAATCAAAATGTCCGCCCTGGCCGATGGTGGGAACGTCTGCCGGCGGTTGACTCGGCCTGCCCGCGACCTCCAAGTTGATCTCTTTGAGAATGGAGGGCGCGGCATGTAGGAGTTGAGCGAGACGGCCGTGTGCTGCCCTGAGTCCGTCTCCCATGGCAGGGGGAGCGACCGGCTGCTCAACCGGTGGCTGGGCGGCCGTCAACGCGGCAGCATTTTCAGCGGAGCTGGCGGTGCTTGCAGGTGAGACAGCGTTATCTTCGTTCTGGCTCCGCGTGTGGGCTGAACTTATGGTTTCCATTTCCAACCCCACTTCTGACACCAGTTGTAGTGTTGTAAGGACGAGCAGACTTCTTTAGGAGGCACACTCTGTTTATTGTATTATTTCCTTATACAATGCTTAACACACACAGAGGGATATTCGGTCCCCTCACCCGATACCCTAGGGAGGTACAGCCTCCGGACTTGGCGGGACTCACACGTCTACCGCTATCCTAGTCCTTCGGCTAGGACCTAGGGGAGGCTATCTGACCCACCGCTGGCCCGGTGGGTCCTGACCACTGGGTATGCCGAGCCTTAGCCCTTAGAAGGGCTGGAAGGCTGGTCCAGGGTCCTAGCTAGGCTTCAGCCCAGTCTTCTGTCTTCGTGCAGGGAGAGAATTCCCCGAGGTCCGTTGGGTCACCTGTCTTATACTCCTTCGTGGCCAGGTAGAACCAATCATACATTCCCATGTGGAACCGTCTGATTGGTTCGTACCAAACCCTGGCTACTATCCGTTTCACCTCGACTGACCCCAACCGTTGTACCCAGAGGTAATGCTGCACTGCCCTGGTGGCAATGCAGGTTATGCAACAGTGCGTAGTTAACGCCTCTACATCTGCAACAAGCGGTAAAAAACGTGCCACCGCTCGGCCATGGGTAGGAGGACTGGGAACTCCAGTTGTCTTCTGGCACAGTAGCAGCAGCCCAGCAGCTTCCCAGGAACAGCCCAAGAACATCACTAGGGCCTAGGTCTGAGTGCCCATATATTGGGTCCACAGGCTGGCCTGTCTCTGAGCATGTGGTTCAGTTAGAGGTGAGACCGGGGGCCTGGATCTGGAACTAGATTGGATCGGTTCAGCGCTTGTGTACGTGTTGGCATGTCCTACTGTGAGCGTCGTTAAGTGGCGGAAGCCGATTCATTATGAAAAAAACTGCTTCAAAACCAGCATGTATAGCGATAAAGTTATTTTTTAATTCTGAGAATGTGACTACAGAAACATTGGACCATAGGTTATATGTATTATAGTTGGACATCTTATTACTGTCTCATGTAGATTAAGGTTTAGAATCGTTTTTTTCTTTGGTGAAAAATGGTGACTTTTTAGAATCTGCTGCATTGCACTTAAATCTATTGTGCAGCAATGGATGGAAGAGAAGGGGGCATCAGAGGACACACCTATAGCTGTTGGGCCAGCGCCACTGGATACTGGATTCACATCATGTGAACAATCGAGATTGATGGCTTAAACCGAGTGAAGAATGACTGTTTAAACTAAATTGTTCAAAGCATGTTTTTTTACTTAATCGAGAGTTCCCGAGTTTATAAACCAGAGTGCGTCAGGAACGAAGGCAGAGAGAGGAATATTTGCATGGCATGAACGAGCACGATCTGGTGTTCAGAAAGAGAGGCCGGTTGAAGTGACACCAATAGACCAATGACAATAAATAAGTAGACGATACGCCACCTTTACGTGTCTGGGAGTGCATAATTTCAGCAGTGTTGGTTCAACACAAGCAAACTTGGGACCAGTTTCGCCATGCGGTGTCTCATCAGCAGAAACAGGCTTTCTTGAAACAATGCTGTTGAACTGCCAAATGTTTTTCGGTGAGAACCGTCTAGTTTTGCCATCATACCAGGCCCTTGCCCGGTTTAATGAAATGTCTCTGCTGATTGTAGAAGTTACAGAAAAAAACACATTTCTTTGCCTCATTACACAACTCCAGAATATTTTTTTTAATATAATAAAGCGACGAAATCTGAGCAATACACCGTATCAGAAAGAAAAAAACATCAGAAGAAATTTAAACTTCAAAAGAAACCCGGCACGCGTATTTTGTCGCGTTTGCAGCTCCTACGAACACCGCGGAAGCTGCTCCGTGCGGAATTAAAGGCGGGGTTGTTTGGCGCAGGAGATAAAGGCAGCCCGCGGTCCTCGCCGTATAAATTACATTCTCAGCCCAACTCAATTTGCGAAGCGGCGTCAGGGAAAAGGGCATTGCATGCTCCATCTCTCTGCCCTGCCTCGGCGCCCTCTCACGCACCGTAGCACCGACCGAGTCGCGAGGAGGAGGGGTCAAAGACAAATCTCCCGTTAATTAACGGCGTATGAGTGTTTATGTTGTCAACACTTAATTGGCAAACTCGCCAAAAGGTGCGAAGGGAAACGCGCCCCCCCCCCCTCCCCTCTGCTGCAGGCGATGATGATGTTGTGCCCAAACGGACGGAGCGCCGTGTCAGATGAGAAGTGGCGAGTGGCGACGTGGTATGTTGAAGTTAACTTTTGAAGAGGGGGGGGGCACTCCAAGTGGCTTTCTTTTGTTTTCCCACAGAAGCCAATTATGGAAATTGGGGATTTCCAATGTCGCCAATCGAGTCATTTACGCAAATTAGGGGTATCTATTGTATTCCGCTGAAGACTCGATTTAAATGTAAATTAGGTATCTGTGTGAGGCAAATGTTGTAATCGCGTTGGAGGCGGAAGGCTGTTGCTCGGTGCGCACGTGTTTAGCGTTTAGTGCTGAGGTCACGTCAAGTATCACGACCCCTCTACACGCGCAGTGCTGTAAGCGTGCGGTTGCGTTTGCATTCCATCAAATCATCTCTTGCCTTTGTACATTTGCACATTTGTGTGTGTTTGCGACTACGGGTGTATTAGAATGAAACCCGCCACAGAATCGCATCATCGACACGCCACCTCGTTTGATGCTGCCTACGGTACGCTCGCTGACGAGCCTTAGCATTTTTCTCTATCCGCATTGCTGTTTAAATTTGTTTTTGGTGTTCCCTGATAACAAAGCACATGAGAATCAGATGCCGATGACAGCTGGTTGCAATCCGTGGCAATTAAAAACAAATTTCCTCGCACCCGAAGTTCCTGCTGCCTCCACGACAGTCAACGTGGGTTTATTGCACAGTGGAAGCTGGTAACGGTGAAGCCATTGATCTCTGATTTCACGAGAATTGTGGACTTAACAAAGTCAAACATTTCAAGTCAATGCACAACTGCTACGTTTTTTGCGGCTGTACAGCTCTGCCGACGTGCTTTTCCGGTTGTACCACGTGTTGGTCGGCACAATGTCCGACATTTCTGCTACAATCGTGGGAGCATTTCTTCATTAACTTAATTGCTTCCAGCATGTCGAGTGAAATGACAGACATGACGGACAGCAAGCACTCAGACCTGAACGCACAGTGGAGGGCTACTTGCGTTAGACTGATAATATAATAAAGCATTCGGGCCTCGCAATTCTGAATGCCACACTTCCCCCACTCACAGGCCTCATGTTCCCTTGTCACCGGTTTGTGCCAGTGCTGAATTAAACATCAGCTGTTATCCGCGCAGCTCATGCCTGTCTTTATTAATGTGGCCCGCACTTTGAATTAATTGTTGCACACAATCGCTTTGGCTCATATATCTCAGTGTATTAGCCTGGTCAGGACTCTGCATAACCAATCGCCTGCTGTCACTGTGGCTCACACCTCTTTGTTACTTAAACTGGCATGGTCATCACCTTGACCTTTGCGCTGTTTGGCCACCGCTCCACAACTGTTCATTAACCGAACCTGCCAACGTCACGTTTTGATGCCAAGTAAATCACAGTAGCATCAGCAGAGTTGCGCAATGGTGCAAATGATACCCATACTCGCGACTGGCAATAAACCTCTCATGTAGCATTACACTCAATTTAAACATTGTTTAATAATAGTAACATATATAGTGTGTTTGTATTGTCATGGCATTTATGACAAAATAAAGTGTGCAAAGACCATTTGATAACAGAGAAGCCATGATGCCCGAGAGACACGCAAGAGAAACAAGGTAATATTTGAAACTGGCTCATGAAATAACGAATAGCAGCTTACTGCAGAATAAAGGAGGGGAAATATAGTGATAGGAAACGGCGGCGCAGTTTGAGCAGGCTAAACAAAATTCCACTTTTACATTTAGTTTGTCGATATTTACAGAAAAGACACATGGACAGCAAATGTGAAAGATGAAAGCAAGTGAAATGTGGTTTTGGAGCAATCTGCAAAGGAAGCTGCAAAACCAATGGGTTACCACCAAATGGGTTACCAACAAATGGGTCCTTTTGGTTGACGTTCGAAACGTGAGCTCATTCGCACAATGACGCACCGCAAAATTACTAAATTGGTCAAATGAAAAATTAACATTAAAGTGAAGTATTCTGGGCACGTATGCAGAAGTGAGGAACATTGTCTCAAAAAAGCCATCGGCATGGCACTAACAAGGTGACCGAGGAAGCAGCGAATGGATGGATACAGCATCGAACAGGAGATAACGCATTGGAAATGCATCATTTATTGGGTCTCTGGCTCCAGGATATCGTAGCCAAAGAGGTCATCTGGGTCGTCGGAGGATAAAGAAAATGTGGTTTGTGCCGTCCACCAACCCAATACGGGACGGCCTGTATCAGTGGCTTTTTGAAAAGCAGTTACGAACTGCACACTGGGTTGACAGGTCAAGGTTCATAGAGCAGAATGTGGAGTGCAGGGAAATTCGTCTTTGTTCCTGTGGCCCTGGTACCCATGACTCTATCCATGGCTCTAATTGTTCCCCAAAAGTATATATAATTAGTAGATGGATTCTTTCTGTAATGCATGTTCTAAATGTTAAGTGAGATATGATGTAATTTACACACACAAGTTATTGACATCTCTCTTTGGTTCTTTCGGTAAAATCACGTCGAAATAAATTTCATTAAATAATAATAGAATACGACGTTTCGATTGCAACACAAGCAACCATCATTAGGTACAAATGAATGAGAAAACAAACATGGTAAACTTGAAAATATAATGCAATACAACACAGAGTCGGCCAACACAAGAGTCAACACCCCACCAGGTTGATTACGTTCTTCCAAAGATTGCTAAATTTGAGAGAGACCAAACACAGACACGGAGACACACAGGCAGACACACAAGCAGAGCGACTCGCACAGAGACAGAGAAACACACACATAGGCACACAGAAAGACAACGTCTCTGTGTCGAGGCCTTAAATAGAGAGAGAACGGGGGGGCAGAGGGGGAGTTGTGTGGAATTCCTGCCCATAGGGAACGGACGAGCTGGACACTGAACTTCTAAACAAACAAGCACGGAGCGTTGTGTGGAATTCCTGCCCATAGCGGCCGGAGGAGAGAATGGACTTATAAACAAGCACGGAATAAAAAAGCAAATTTAGTCAAATTAGGAGTGTAATGCAATGCAACACAGAGAGTCGGTTAGCACACCGTTAACGCATAGCCTGATCGAAACGTCGTAATCTATTATTATTATTTAATTTATTTCTACGTGACTTTACTGAAATAACCAAAGAGTAATTCCTGCAGTCACAAAAGCCTCGAATCTAGTTATTGACATCTTTCAAACTCAGTTTAACACGTAGGCTTTCGCGACCAATATTATTCATAATAAAGGTTTTTGGGTTAGATCTAACCCAAAAACCTTTATTATGAATCTTTCAAACTGTTAAGATAAGTGGGCTTCGGAAAGACACGTCACTCGAAGGGATGTGGGCTGATGATTGAATGCATCCTAGAGGATGTCTACCGGGGAGATGGAGCAATGATATCAGATCACGTGCAAGTGCTAGTTGGATTGTTGCATCACAGGATTGTGAGAAATTACAATGGATTAATAATTGGTGATAATGAAGATGATCCACTTGTTTCATGGATAAGAGGAGTCTTCTGGAACGGGTGGCAGTTGGTGCTATTATTGTGTTTATCCATTATTAATTCACCCAGTTTCGCCCAATTCATCCTCTTGTGTTATTTTCATGGAGTGACCCAGATGTTGCAAAACATTTCCTAATATCCGCATTTTTTGTCCGATGACTACACGGGTATCACGAGTTTTTTGTGCTCTCCCATAGCACCCCTCAATCACGACACCAATAAGAAGGGCTTCATTGCATTATGCTAATGATCATATTTGTTACATCTCTTTCCCATTTAATTGAAATTAGTTTTTTCTTTTGTACAAATTGAACTATTTACATTGGAAAAAAAAAACCAGAGCAATTCTATCGTACTCGACCGAAAAATAGTGTACAAAAGACTTGTGTTCATGGCATAGATCGGGGCCCAACAAGCTGCTTACAATGTGTGCCGACTGAATTGGTTTACAGTATCAAGGCTCTAACGATCGTAACTTTGTTCATTTTACATTGGAGTGCAGTTATGATCCGTTTTTTAGGGGCCCATTACACGCTCGCATTGGTCATTCCGGTGAAGTTCTACAGTGGCCGTCAATGAATCCATGCTCACCATACTGCAGAAGGCAAAGGTTTAGAGTAAGGGCTTATCCTGAAAAATAAAATATAGAAGCACCTTGTGCTTTCTCACGAGTGACTTTTCTGACCAGTATTCTTTATCCATACAGCCAGGAGCTGCACACATCAAGCCAAATCCCATCAGTCAAGATGGGATCAGTTTTGCCTACTTGGGCTAAGCGGTTGAGGGATCACCACTGAATCCGATGTCTCCCTGTAAAAAAAAAACTGTAAGCGGGCGGCACCGACAATTCCACACTGAGCCCTTGCCCTGCTTCAGAGGGACTCTAGTGAGACATGCTCGAACTCTATGGTGACCGTGGTTAAAGCCAGGCTGACCTTTTTCATTAAGGTCTTGTTATGGAATGATGCACAGCGGTTAATTTGCAGCCACGACGTTGTGTGCAGGTTTGAGCAGCTGCTGTGGTTTTTTTCCTATTTAAAAAAAGAATTGCTCGCTGAAAATCTTCGCCTCATGGGAAATTCGCTGGGGTTTGACTGATCTGCTAGATGATCAGAATACAGAGTTTTGAAAATAATTTTAACAAAAGACATACAGGAACATTACATAACAGCAGTGGAATATAAACAATTTGAAGATTTGGGAAAGAGGTCAAATGGGAACCCCATTCTGTATTTCTATGACTGCTTGAATGCAGGCTCGTCCTGCAGAGCCCTGACCAAGGGGTGGCACGTGGCAATCACGCGGCCGAGCAGCAACGCGATTGCTGCTTGTTGCAGAGGCTCGTGGTTTGAGCCCAACGGCCACCTTGGTTAATACTGTGAGGTGTATTTACCTTATACTATATGCGAGCCACCCATCTGCATTACGGTGGATGTTTACGATCCTGCGATGTAATTTAAGGTTAAGTCGGCCGTATGTGCACATCGTCGTGGTGAAAACTTTACACGTGATAAGCGACCCGCACCACATCTCATCTCAAACATTCAAACGACACCCCCAGCGTCAGCTGTCCCTCTGCGACACAATGTGACTTGGCACCTGATCTGCCTGCGGGCACTGGTCTGTCAGTTGGGGGGCGATGGCTGCTTTGTATAGGCCCAATTGAGTAGTTTGCAGGTACTTTTTTGAATTTGGAAAATTGGACGATGATCCTGGCACAAAATGGGATGCTCATTTCAAATGATGCCAGGGGATATTTAACATCTGTGAGGCAGGCCGTGCACATTTATATGGTTATTACAGCTGCAGTAATAAACAAGGGCAGCTTTCCAGATTCCAACCATGAACCTCTGGAACAAGTGGCAATTACACTACCATTAGCCATGTCACTGCCAAATTATTAAAATACGTCAACTTACGAAAAACTAAAATTTGCATCCAGCAAAAAATGCAAATTGATCTTATTTTGTTGAACCAGGCGAGAATTCAAAAAGAGAGGAGGATGAGTCTCATTTGCAAGGGTGACCGAGGCCACCAAAATAGTAAAATAAACCAAAAACGCATGAGAACAAAAACAAGAACCAACCATATCACACGAGGAATTTAAAATATTGCGAAAACGTTTTCAACTGCCCGTGTGATATAGCTGTGACTCGCAGCTGCGTACACTCGGTGAGCCATCGGCTTGCACACCGCTAAGCACCCTCACTGCCACGAATAGCAATGCCTCACTGCTCTTCAATCCGTTCTCATTTCCACATTGTAATTCCCAGTGTTACACGGGCTCCCGCTCAACGCTCTGGGAGAGACAATTTCACTTCACTAATGGGTTGAATTTAAGCAAACCGACATGAGCCATTTTACAAATAAAATATGTATTCTTATTACTTGGTTATCTTGGAAAACCACACAGTCCAAGGGCTATTTTTTCATCAGGGTCCTGCATTGGGTTTTTTAATTGTTCAGCCAATTTATGAGCGCTTTTACAAATTACAAGTGATATTCTTGAGGGCTATGAATGTCGTGGTGTTTTTTTATGCAGTTGTTTTTTTATTGAGAAGATTTGTGCTGGCTTTCTGTTTACACATTAATCACAAAATAAAAAAATGGTTGCAGTGTGCTTTGCCATCGGCAGGAACTGACAGTAAGGAAAAATGCAAACCTACTTGGTTGGTTCAATATTTATTTGTTTGTGCTAAAAACACAGAAATTTCAACATGGCTGCAATGTGCAGTCTGACCACTGATATTGCTAATGCTTCAATACTGTTAATTGTCATAGTAGAGAGAGTTTATATTATAATAATTAATGTAATTCTGCTATTTTGATCATGTATATTCATGGAGATTGCTTGACACTAAATCTTTGCCTGTGATATATTTCAAGATATGAAACCACAGTGACCCATCTTCACGTATGGCTGTGAGAGCTGGAGGGATCTCTGGTTATTTGGAGAAGCGATGCGTGTGATGGATATGAGCGTTAACACATTAAGTGATTAGCGCAGGAATATTTGGTTAGCAATATAGGATTTCTTCTGAACCGTGTATGCCATCCTATGGTAGAAGCATTCATCAAAATGCCCCAGACTAATTGTGTGGCCGTGTCACGAGAATGTATTGATGTGTGTCATATCATACTTGCGGAGGTGAAAGGGGTTTAGTCTAGAACGTGTGAGAGAGGCTATCTATTGAGGAGATGGAGCTATGAAAATGTGCTTGTGTGCGTGCAGATGCTAGGTGGATTGTTAGAAACCATGAAAGGTAACCACAACTTTGGGAGGCCTTCATCTAGCAGTGTATTAAATGTGACTGATGACAATGTGAATTCACCAAATATCCACATCTCGTTTGGAGCAGCTGTTACATGAGCGGTCTGGTAGGCTGGAGGAAACACCGACACACAGAACCATCCAGAGTAACAGCTTTTCAGTTCATGTTTCTTTATACCTTACAGAGGTGGATTTGATGAGTCTCGAGAATTCATCGTATGGCCATGCCAACTTGTCATATGAATGGCACGTAAAAAAAAACATGAACTCGGTCATTCTAAGGGCCTTTGTTGCAGTCCGTTTAGGTCTATTAGAGATAACTGATGTCATGAAATGGCACAGATGGGACAACAGGAGCAGTGTTATGTCATTTTATACCAGACACAATCAGGAGACCACCTGGTTGCAATTTATTCTTTAAGCTCAGAATGTTCACTGGGTATTTTAATGTGGTCTACGAAAACAGAATATGGGGAATAGCGTTAAGGGACCGGTCAATGCAGCCTGGGGAGGGGGGCACAATGTAAAATTTTACAACCCAACTTCCTTTGCGGACTTTGACTCCACAACAGCGCTTTAATCATAGTTCACCGTCATTGAACCGATAATCCAATGGAATAGTCGGCATCATTTTTGTTTCTTTCACTTTTAAACAATTATAGCTTTCGATAAAGTCACGTAGAAGGGAAACAATAAAATAATTCAAATATAAAACAATAAAATTATCACGACGTTTCGACTGCAACACAAGCAATCATCATCAGGTGTGAAAATCACAGCAAGAAAATATGAAAAAAGTGGCGGTTTTTTTTAATTTTAGCACCACGGAGAGCGATTTGACAGTTTGTTCAGATGGACGAGTCCATCTATGTTCGGAAAAGAGGAGGAGGGAGACGAAAATAATTTATATAATTCAAAACGCTCATCTTTGCTGAGGTTGCTAGCTGGCATCTTAGCGTTTTTGAGGGTTGCAGCGATTTTAGATTTTGCTACACCTGCAGCGATGTGACCCAGGCCCTTGAGAGCCACGTCTACTTGGGCAATGATATCATTAACTGGTATGTGTTTAGGTGTGACTGCAAAGTTTAGCCCTTTCTACAAACAAACTGAGGGCACCCCAATGGGCTCCCCCCTATCTCTGGTTATAGCCAACATTTTCATGGAGAAATTACGCCCAACCTTACGGAAGAGGTACATGGATGACACTTTTGTCATCTGGCCACATGGCCGGCCTGCTCTAGACCAATTCTTCGACCACATCAATTCCATACACCCAGCCATCAGATTTACCATGGAAGTCGAAAAAGATGGCATGCTACCTTTTTTGGATGTCCTAATAAAAAAGAGACCTGATGGTTCAATGAGCCACTCTGTCTACAAGAAAGGTACCCATATGGATGCTTACCTGAAACCGGATTCCCACCACCATCCATCCCAGAATAATTCCCTCATCAAGACTCTGCACCATAGAGCCCAATGCATATCCGACCAGGAACACATAGCCAGTTAACTCAAGCACGTACACCAAGCTCTTAAGGCTAATGGTTATTCCGACTACACAATCCGCAAAGCTATCACTCCAACCATGAAGAAGGACCCTCTTGAGGAGCCTTTCAAAACCATCACTTTACCCTACATTGCGGAGATCACAAAAAAGATCTCCAAAATCTTGAATAAACACAAGATCCAGGTCCGATTCAACACATTACATAAAATCCGTGATCTGGTTCCATCTGTAAAAGATGTGATTCCGGACATACATTACCCTGGTGTCTACAAACTCAGTTGCCTCTATTGTAGTAGTTACATTGGAGAAACCAAACGACATATCTCGGACCGCATTCGTGAACACAAAGCAAACCTAAAACACGGTAGGACCAACACCTCGCCCGTGGCAGATCACTGTTATAATTCAGTAGGCTCGCATGACATTGACTTCTCCAAGACAGAGGTTCTTTGGAAGCCATCTGTCTATTATGAGAGATTAGTTCATGAGGCTATCCACATATACAAACACAGAGACAATTTCAACCGAGAAGATGGATTCTGGCTTGGCAATCATTGGAAGAATTTGATGAACCATTTCGGGCCTTAATTTATTGTTCACGTTTTACAGTGGCTTTCAGACCGCATCCATTATTTTAGTCTCCCCCCTCCTCTTTTCCGAACATAGATGGACTCGTCCATCTGAACAAACTGTCAAATCGCTCTCCGTGGTGCTAACGTTAAAAATAACTGCCACTTTTTTCAAATTTTCTTGCTGTGGTTTTCACACCTGATGATGATTGCTTGTGTTGCAGTCGAAACGTCGTGAGAATTGTATTGTGTTATATTTGTATTATTTTATTGTTTCCCTTCTACGTGACTTTACCGAAAGAACCAAGAATATGAATCCTTGCAGTCACGAAAGCTTTAAATCAAAATTATAGCTTCATAATAACTGCTCCACGTGGTGTCCCTAGGGACAGAATAGCGAGTTTCTTCCATTCCGGAGCCGGCTAAGATAGCAGATTCACAAAAACAGAGGCGGCAATAGCCCATGAATGATATAGCAGACATTTTCATGATACCCTTCAATGGCCTGTCTGCAACCCTGTATTGTATAAAAGGGTGAGAGGGGCAGTGAGGGGACAGCACTGTCAATTCGAAGCAAATTTGAAACACATGTTAAATGCTCATCAGAATGAGTGACGATGTTATCTGCTTTTGTCTGTCATACATTCCGTTCTCGATGTTGCCCACTGTGCACGACGTTTTTCAGTATTCCCTCGTGAGTCACAAACTCGCTATCCCCGATTTTGGCTATCCATGAATCGCATCTGGAACTCTCACGACTGCATAGAGAGTGAGAGAAAGAAAGTGATGAGATAAAGAGATGAAACAGATAGAGAGATAACTTCTCGAAGCTTTAAAAGCCTCTGTAGATGTTGCATGTACGATATCCATAGGCCAATATCATTATCCGCGAAAATTGTAATTACGAGCATCTCCGGAACATATCCCTCGCGAATAACGAGGGAGTACTGCACCAACATATTGTGTCTTGCCTTAAAGCTTTTGTGACTGCAGGAATTCATATTCTTTGGGTCTTTCGGTAAAGTCACGTAGATAGGTTGAAAGAAAATAAAAAAATACTTTTTAAAAAACACGCTTTAATTAAATGTACCGTATGAGTAATGGCAGAACTCCACGACTCCAGGAAGTGGCCACAAAGCTTGCCATAACGTAAGGGACCATGGTGATTTACAGCCAACATCAGTTGAGCGTGGACAATTATACCCAAGCCGAAACATAACATATAAAAAAGATGGTTTATAAAAAAATCTTTTTTTCATTTTTAATGATAGAATATATTATTGTCATCAGTATAACATAAATATACCAAGTTTGCAGTCGATACCACATTGGGAAGTGGGTTAAAATTGAGTTACAAGATTTGAGGATACAACAACAACAGAGTGAGTTAAATAAAAGCGTGTAATAACAAAAACTACGTTTCGATCGCAACACACGACGATCGCTTGTGTTGTGATCGAAACGTCGTAGTTTTTTGTTATTTTCTTTCAACCTATCTACGTGACTTTACCGAAAGACCCAAAGAATATCAACATTGTGACTTGACTGTAATAGCTTAGATGTGGGGGCTGAGCCTTCAGCTGGGACGGTGGGGTGGGGGGCTCGGCTCCCTTCGGCCCTACGCAACGCTACGGGGCTGTCAAGTAATAGCCACTTTACATATATCTTCCTTGTTGGGATCACATTTCTTTTCAAATTATAACAAAAGTAGTGTTCTGTTTAAGCCATTTAATTATTTTTTTCTTAAACCACTGCCTATGATTTTCCACATACAGGCATTGACTGATGGCTTAACACAAATTACCGGGATTGCTTTGCATATGCTAATTACAATCCCATTTGCTCTCCGTGCCTCTTAGAAAACAACGTGCACTTTGGAATGCACTTTACCTGGCATATTCAGACATCACTCTCGCTGCGTTTCTTCCATTGTCGTGGTGTTGCAGAGTTGATTCCTATGAATTTAGTTGATTAGATGAGGACATCTAATGCTGAGAATATTTCCTAATTCCCCATGGTCAGCTGTGGTTAGTGAACTTGGAACAACCCCACGTGTCGAGCTTCGCGACCAGCGGACTTTTGCCTAAAAGAGCACGCTTTGACATTTTAAATCATAATAATATTAGTGTTCTGACAAATAGTGCCTGTAATACCAATTATTTAAAATATTTTCAAGAATGAATCAATGGCCCTTTAATTAAGCCCATGAGAGAGCCCATTGAGAGCATAAATATCTCGCGTAAAAAACGTGCAGTGGTAAATATGAACGTAGACATTTCACGACAGAAAATAAATTCGGAAAATAAGTTTGGTGTAGATTAAATAATATCCTGTCTTTTCGATAAATTGCATTGAAACGTATTTCGAAAAGGCTGCTAAAGTTGTCTGTAATTAGTTTCCACATTATTTTAATATATTTTTAGCAATTGTCGCCTGGTTAAATATGTGCAATTAAATTGCTTCAACATGGCAGATATGACAACCCGAGCTCAAGGCGCACAAAAATACCCTTCCATGTAACTGAGGCATCAAAGATATATATGTTAAACTTATTTCCCATCGTATGTAACCAACCACACTAATCGGAGGCGTGGGGGAAGAACAACAAACTAAACACAAAAAGCAGTTGTAAAGAAATTAGTTTTAAATCTAGATTATTTAAAGGACCATAGCTCCAGTGGCTTCCTAATATCGGAAGGAACAGCGTTCCAGACGGCCACAGTGGCACAACTGAAAGCGCACTATGCAGTGACCATCTTTGTTCCATGGCCAACCCAAACAATATTTGTGACCACACAGTGTTTATCGATGGAACTTTTAATTGACAATTCAAACCAGTGAATTGTAACAAATGGTTGATGTTGGTCAGAATATTAACGTTACATTGTTCATGTTTATTTAAAAAAAGACACCTGTATGTCTGATGAACCAATTTTCCCCTGAACACTGCAGTTTGAGGCTATCTCAATTGCATTTACTGTGGGAAAGTAATCAATGGCTTAAATGGCACCCTTGTAAACAGTTTGAATGCAGTTTAATGGAGCTACCCTGCATTTAAGGAAATCCAATTAAATAAGCCGGGCAGTCGTGTAAACTACACGCCTTAATGGTGCCTATTGTCAATATGAACAAATGTGATGTAGGACTGGTGTGTCTGGCTGGGTTTCGATCAGAGGTACAAAGATTGATTTGTCTATGTTTACCAATAATTTGTGCAAAATTGTAAGCCTTAATGTGTCAGGGAAAGCCTCCTTGTTTTTAAGGATGCTCCTCCCTTTGCATGTTTGCCCACTTCCTCTTAACATATGCACACATGGCAGGAACCTGGAGTATCTGGAAGAACGACACTTATGAAATAGGAATAATAATCCTCGCATATATCAGTGACCTACTTGCTGCACCTCCTCATACAGATGCCTCATAGGCCTGCAGTTGGGGTCACGCTCACATGATGCCTCCATCTCTGTGTGATCCACAAACCCTGCATCCAAATCACCGTTCCCCTGCCAAACCCACTTGAAAGCATCATTCAGCACATTAACAGGTCCCTGCAGGGTGGGCTGGTAGGACAAGTCTCTGCGCTGTCTATTGCTGATTTTACACCCAACAGCACGAGATTTCACTTCGTTAAATTATTGAAAGGGGACGGACGGACGGACACATTAATCTATTGCAGGCTGGTACACTCAGTTTACAACTTCGTTCCTACCAGTATCACTTATCCTACTCGATGGCGACTTAGGGTAAAGGCGGGTACGTGAAAAGGTTAGATATGTGAACACTGATAGAAAATTACCGTTTCACCACCGTGCATAAATACTCCACTGGGTTTGGGTGGTAAATTGGTCATAGTGGATATGCAACATCATACTGCAACACATTTCAGATTTCTTTAAAGGAAATTATAATTGATTAGAAATATATATTCTTTGGGTCTTTCTGTAAAGTCACGTAGATAGGTTGAAAGAAAATAACAAAAAAATAACGACAAAAAACTACGACGTTTCGATCACAACACACGCAATCGTCATCAGGAGGAGAAAAGAGGAAAGTTGCTGAGGCAGACTGTTATTAAAGTTTAAAATGGGTGTAGCCCAAGGATCATCAACGAAGTAGGCGGGGCTAGCGATGTGAATAATTAGCATGTAAATATAAGATCGGAGAGCGGCATCCACGAAGGCGCGCCGGAGGCTATGTTAATGTGAGAGATTAGCAAGTTAATGGGAGATCGCAGAGCCACTGTCGCGTCGGCGCGCGAAGTGGCTGTGTTAGTATGACAAATTTAACCTGTTAATGTAAAAACAGAGAGCTGAAAATAACAACTAACATCGGAAGGTAGGGTGGAAACATCACAGCCAGTTATGATTTAAACTGGTTAATAACGTCCTTCCAGTGATTGCTCAGTTTGTACCCATCTTCTCAGTTGAAATTGTGTCTGTCTATAAATATGGATGGCTTCATGAACGAATCTTTGTTGATAGCCAGTGGGTTTGCAAAGTACCTTCGTCTTGGAGAAATCAATTTCGTGTGAGCTTACCGCATTAAAACAATGATCAGCCACGGCCGAGGTATTGGTCCTTCCGTGTTTCAGGTTTGCCTTATGTTCACGAACACGGTCCGAGACATGTCACTTAGTTTCCCCAATGTAACTACTGCCGCAGACACAGCTTAGTTTGTAGATGCCGGGGTATTGCATGTCAGGGATCACATCCTTTACAGATGGGATCAGATCACTAATTTTATGCACTGTGTTAAATCGAACCTGGATCTTGTGTTTGCTCATGATTTTGGAAATATTTTTGGTGACCCCTGCTATGTATGGCAAGGTAATGGTTTTGATTGGGTCCTCAGATGGTTCTTTCCCAACGGTTGGGGTGATAGCTTTATGGATTGTGTAGTCTGAATATCTATTCATCTTGAGAGCTTGGTGTACGTGTTCCAGTTCACTGGCTAGGTGATGATGGTCGGAAATCATCGAGCTCTATGGTGTAGAGTTTTGATGAGGGAATTCTTCTGGGATGGATGCTGGTGGAAGTCAGGTATGGGTGGCTTTCCTGTAGACAGTGTCCCATTGAGCCATCTGGTCTATTTTCGATTAAAATATCCAAGAATGGTACCTTGCCATCCTTTTCCACCTCCATGGTGAATTTGATGGCTGGGTGTATGGAATTGATGTGGTTGAGGAATTGGTTCAGAGCTGGTTGGCCATGTGGCCAATTGACGAACGTGTCATCTATGTACCTCTTCCACAAGGACGAACGTAGAGTGGATGCCTGGATGGCATCTGTCTCAAATTTTACCATGACACACATTGATGGCCTGAATTAATTGATCATCTTTCACGTCAGTTTGAATTTGGATTGAGTGCTTCGCTAGCATCCTCGAGCATTGCTCTGCATGATCACCAAATGCACCAAGCATCCCATGTCTGTCTGCCCAGCGTCACTAAGCGAAATTCTTGGGCCGACTTGTAAGAAAGGCGTTTTGGGTGGTAGAGAAATTATGCCCCCTAACTTCGTCTACAGTGACATTTTGGAGGACTAATTTGCCTGGAGATTTATATCTATGTTGGAACATTTATCATGTTAGGCAAATTACATTGCAATATTCTGCTATATATGAAGCATATTTCTGTATTATGTATGATATTGGTCGCTGTATTATGGATGATATTGGTCGCGAAAGCCTACGTGTTAAACATATTGCTGTAATTGGTGATACTGCGTTGGCAAGAGGGCCATTGCCTGAAACATCAACTTTTATTAATATTTCCTCTTTAGGCCCCAGTGATATTGACGAATGTGCTGAGTTTTTCTCTATGAAGCTGCTCAGGCGGCATGAGAAGAAGGGATGGAGGTCACGGGTTGGAGGGTTAGGTTATACGTTTTTTTTCCAGTATTTTTCATTTAACAGCTTGAGCAATTTTAATTAGTTTGTTAGCACATGGGACCCTATCTTTCTATGGGACCAGTTTAAGCGTTGACTTGTACTGAGCCTCTTAAGCCATCTGGAAAGTGCAAGTGCTGGGGCATGGCAGGGGGGGGGGGCTGTTCTGGCAGGGACCTCTCAACAAGAAGAATTGCAGCAGTGCAGCACATGGCCCCACATAAAATCTGCGAGTTCTCTGCACCAGAGCTGTTGTTGAGGGATCGGGATTAGAGCCACATGTGGCTGAGCCAAATTTGTTGCCATTTAATGCACCTGTCTTTGATGAATGATAAAACCCTCAAGACTCTGCGGTGTTGCCACCCACCGCATTGGATGTCTATATTCCGTACCGTTGGCATCGTCTTGCGGTGGCTATCGCATGTGGACCTACCTGAGAATGGGTCTAGAGACTCAAACTTGAATAGGTAAATAATGTACCGTATTTCCATTAATATTATTAAAATAATGCAATCTTATTATTTTTATGCGATCAAGTGGCATGTTGCATGTGTCCTCTGTGATCGATTTCCGTGAAAGTCACTGCTTGTGGGAGGCTTCTGGTGAAACCCAACCAAATCCTCTCCTACAACATTTTCACTGGGATAAAACTCAACCTAGCAGGTCTATAATGCACTATAGCGAACGCGTGTGGATTTTTTTGTACCATCAGAAGATTAATGGGTATTAATGTCAACTGCAGACAACAGGTCAGTTTGCTCGGTGGAATTAAATGCATTCACCTCATAACTCACAAATATAACACGATACCTTGAGCAAATGTAATGCAGCACAGCGGGGTTCACTGGCCTGTGTTCCAGTCTGTGCCTGGACATGCAGGTGTTTTTTTTGCATGGCTGTGTGTTTAGGATGAGTAAAATATTACGTTTAGTATGTTTGCACGTGTGTATCAATTGCTCACGGCTAAAGTTGTATGTGTGCATTATTTTGCATCGATTACTCTGAGTGTATGCAGCCTGTGTGGAATACACAAATGCAAAAACTCATGCACAATCTGATGTTCTGATGCCAGATTACAAACTTTTTAAAATATTATTCATTTTTCATTCACCCACATAACAAGTAATCCGTAGAAATCAGCTCTGCAGTATGTTATCCACTATGCATTTTCAAAACATGTCTATATTCTGTGTTTTTTGTCAACGAGAATGAAATGGTGCCAAGAAATGCCTATAATTACAGTAGAAAGAATACAAAAAATATGCTCCAATAATCCACGGAGAATGACATGGGCTGCGGCGAGGTGCCACCCCCCCCCCCCCCCCAATATCTACGTGGATTGTTGGAATTCGACTGGAGCTCCGCGTTTCATAATTCACCTGAAAAGTGCACAACGAAGCGTAGAGAGGGGCCCTCACTTGAAAATACATTGAGTTAGAAAGCACAAGGATTAGAGAACGCAAGTTAGAGATGTAATTTTTATACTATTAAAAACTCAAACTTTTAAACTCTATTTTATTTTACCAGGTAAGGCCCACTGAGCTATATCGCTCTTTTTCAGAAGTGACCTGGCCACAAATCCCAACAAAGTAGCTAATCGTGTGGACATTTCTAGCAGCCAAATAACTCGTAAACGCATGTTTCTCAAGTGGAGGGAAAAATCGCTGGACCCGGAGAAAAATCCACGCGACCACAGAGAGAGAAACATGATACAACAGACGTCAGGATCAGGATCGAACCCACAACGTCCTGTATACCAGGCGAGGTAGTTAACAGTTCGCCACTACGGCACTCCGATATTGACCGTGAAGGAAAACATCCGGGGTGTGCGAAGCTCACGTTGCGATGGCCGATGGTCGAGATTCCCGATGGAGTGGCAGCCAAGGGAGGAAAAATTACTGGAAAGCATCTCTACTGCGGAGATGGGGCGAGACGATTTTGTAATCGTTCGTTGACCTGGCAGTTTGTAATAAATATAGATAATATTCCAGTTAACTGAATAGCAGACAGGTTTTAAACTTAAAATGTATGCAAACGGTTGATATTGCGCATGCCCCATGACATCAGTGTGGCTCGGTCACGATCGAAGAAGGAGAAATATGAATGATGATGCGACGTAATTTATATTACACGATGTAACAATTTAATTTACATACATTGACACGGTTTTTCATGGCTCTGGAGATGAATGTTAAATTGAGTATATCAATGATTTATTTTCTCCCCCCCCCCCCCCCACAAATGAGATTATTCTCTTTGGATGTATTAATATTGTACTTTACACACACCCGAGGGGCAGTGCTAACAGTTTTAAAGGCATAAAGGCATTGAAAAAATGTATATATAAATGAGGTGAAAATTATATTTAAATACAGCGTGTAAAAACGATTTAATTGTCCTGTCATGTTTTATATGCATCTTCAAAATAGCGGTACATTTTTTTTTATCTCCAAGGAAGTTTATGCAGATGAGAAATATGTGAACTGACAGATTAAAATGTGGTACTGTGCCGCCAGTTATCTTGACGCTTGCAATGCGTGGTGACGTTTTTGACAAAAAACACATTCCTTTGTGTGCACGTGCATATGAGCAGTCACAATAATTTTACTAAGTGCTTTTTACGGGGAGAAATCAAACATGGTATCATCACGTTACTTTCCGTATCTTTTGCTTTTATCCTGAGGATTGTTACTGCAAAGGGGAGCTGTGGTCTCACTTGGTGCTCGCTCAACCAAACCAAGGCGATTGACTGCATGACTGCTTTCCAGTTGCTGGATTCCGAATTAGTTGTTTTTAAGGCAAGGAGAAGTGTTGTTCCAGTTTTAAAAAAGATTAAGGAAATCAATAGGATGGATAAAATAAAATAAACTCCCTGGAAGGAAATTAAACCGCTCATGACCTAGATAACTATTTACACTTTTTTCTGTTAAATAAATCAATAATATGATGATGTAATAACAAATTTCTGTTATTTTTTAAGTACAGCCATTCTATTTTCAAGCTCCCAGCCCAGTGTATAGGTATAGTACGCCATGCTGACAGATTAGTGAAATACGCTCGCCATTTTAAGGAGATTACTTTGGAAGGGTTCCATTAAAAATGAAGGAACTATCATGAGACATTGTTAAAAAAATCTAAATCTACAGACCCTGTCAGTCCACTGCTAAATGTAGACCTCTCCACGCCATGTCGGTCACAGGGGCTTGGTTTCACCATACTTCACATTGGCCTGGGTTGGTCGGTGAACGGGGAGGCCCTAGAGACGTTTCGATGGCAGTTGCTGCCGATGTCGGCCATGGCCAGGAATGAAACTCAGGTTGTCGGTGGCATAGTGAAGTGGTTTATCCACTGCTGTGCCACTTCGTCCCCCTGAGCCAATGACATGGGTGTAGAGTTCATGAAATGATACGTAGTTATATGTCGGGAAATTTATCCTGGGTATGGCAATGAATGTCTATAATTAAATGTGGTAGAGTTAGTGGCTCATACAGAGGAAGTCTACTTGTGCAAGAAGCATCGACATGCGGAACGACTGTGTGCCTCTGTGGGACAGTATAGCTGTAAGTCTAGCCAGGAAAGCTTAATTGAATCTCAACTTATTCAAGAAGGTGCTGCGGTTTGGATGTTTACATTTTATAAGGAGAGATTTGCATATGGAAGAGAATTGATGGATTCACAAACTCACTTGCTGTACTGCCATTTCCATGGCAGCCTCGCAGCCTATTAGATGTGAGCTTTTCACAAATCTATACGATCCACTAACTCTTGCATACAAAGGGTGGTACAACAGGTTTGCGCCAGCACCGCACTCTTTCGGTGCCGACTTCTCGCATTTGTGGGACTTCTCTGGGTACTCCGGTTACTTTTACACAAAAGGAATTGGCCAAATATCTCATTACAGGAGTCTTGACACTCAGTGAGGCTTGTCTGGGCTACAAAGTAAATTAATGCATTGCCTCGGGTACAAGTCAGATCAGAATAATCAGTGGCAGAAGTGGAGGTGGTCTTTTCCCGAATTGCCATTCCAACTGGCAAGCTGTGACCTTAATGGCAGAGAGATTCCACAATGGTTCCATTTCTGCGCAATTTAATTATGCAAAGAAAAATATTCCCTGTTTCGTCTTGCAGATAGACTGAAGGGAGAAGGCCTGGTTTTGAGCACGCATTAAGGCTGGCATGGCATGCATGGGTTGAGGTGGCCACTCTTGTCTTCCCAGTTCTGAAATGTATACATTCTACATACTCAGGAGACACAGGACAAATTCAGCTAGCCACTGCGGTTGAACAGAGCCAAGCAGTGTGATGTGCTTACCACTTCCCTGCCATTCCCTGCTAATCTCCACATGCTCACAGAAACACATACCATAGGGGCAGTTTCAAATCTAGAATTCATAGGGGCAGTTGCCTATCACATGTGTCTTATACATGGAGGCATCCCATCGCCCACCCCACATCAGTCTTCGAACAGCGTGGCACAACGTGGCACACTGCCGCCGTATTTCCTCGATGGCGGGGAGCGCTCGTCTCCGAGAACCGAGGGCCTCGGTGGAAATTGCCTCATTTGCAGTCACAGCGTCATGCCGGAGCGCAGCCTCCTGCGTGACACAGTGCAGCCGAGGCTGAGAGAGGGCACGCAGGAGTAGGATGGGATGGGAAGGAAGAACAAAAAAAACGGGAAATGAAAGGGGGGTAGGGGGGGAAGAAATTCCGCGTGAGAGATACGTCCAACAAACGAGCGACCTTTTACGTCGAGGTGCTCAGCGATGCAGGCCACTTTATTCAACTCGTGTTCCGAGCCATTTGATTGAGCGATGCCCGCGACACTAGCCGGCCGACGCGTAATGCGTGTGTCGCGCTGGGTATCGCTCTGCTCTCGCGTGACCTCACGCAGCATCAATTGGGCAGCGCTTTGCGATTCTTGGGTGTCGCGTGATTTGAAATGACTGCTGCGTGGCCAGATGCTGCGCAGGGTAAGCGTCTATTGAGTGGACTCGAACGGCATTTCTAGAAGCTGGCCATGCCACTGCATACCCTTTTGATGTTTTTATTAAAGTGCCATTATTATTTGTGGCATTTATAACAATTATTTGTGTATTCAGCAGAACCTCACTGAATATGAGATTCCTGTTGGAGGAATTTTCGACCATTTCATTTTCAGTAAGGGGCCATCCATTTAGTACGTACGCATGGAGGTGGTTAACCCAAATGTGTACATTTGCGTATGGGGGTCTACTGACAATGTACGCATAGGAAAAGGAGGGCGGGGGGGGTGAAGCCTCGATAAGAATTTGTCTACATTGGCCTTCAAATTAGTTAGATAGTCCAGCGGTGAACTGTTTGCTTAAACACGTTAATATTCTTAATCCTTGATCGTTTCTTCGTGGATTAAATATCGGCCGTTCAATAGGATTCGGGGGGGGGGGGGGTGCCTCAGGCGAACGTACTCAGGTGGAGGGGGGGGGGTGTAGAAGGTTCGCGTTCGTACAGGGAGGGGCGGAGGGGTCAAGTTTTGACAGATTTTTTGCATATGTACTCAATGGATGGCCCCTAAGTACATTGTACTTTACTTACGATGGAGATGCGTTACGACGACCCCACCGTAAGTCAAAAATATCGTAAGTCGAAGAGTCGAATATGGTCTAGCCTACCCAGGAGTTTTCAAAATCGTGATAATTTAGCAAAATAGAGCAATTTACAGTACCGTACTGTATAAACTATATACTGTATGTATTTAATTACAAAACTGTATTGCACAGTAAAATGTAAAGTAAAAAAACAAGGTAAATTCTTAGCCTACCTATATGAACTGCAATTTAATAGAAAGTTTTTTCAGGAAACAATCCCAGCAGCGTCCCAACGTACAGTATCGTACCTCGTACGCTGCTGCGTTTGCCTGGCGCGCGAAATTTAAAATATTTTACAATTTTGTCGTATCTCTATCGCCATCGTAAGATCGAAATATCGTAAGTCGGACCATCGTAACTCGGGGACTATCTGTATTCATTTGACAATAAACCAAATTGCCGTGATATGGTGGATACCACAATAGGCAGCATTATAAGTTACATGATAATAATATCGGTCTGACAGAATATAAATATCGATTTAAAGCTTTCGTGACTGCAAGGATTCATCTTCTTTGGTTTTTTCGGTAAAGTCACGTAGAATGAGAATAAAATAATGAAATAAAATAAGACAATAAAATTCTCACGACGTTTCGGCCACAACACAAGTAGCCTTCATCAGGTGAAAGAACAGAACTGTCGGGAAGACAGTGCTCCAATGACAGTGCTTCCAATGACAGTGCTTCCATTGAAGCACTGTCGTCCCGACAGTTCTGTTCTTTCACCTGATGAAGGCTACTTGTGTTGTGGCCAAAACGTCGTGAGAATTTTATTGTCTTATTTTATTTTATTATTTTATTCTCATTCTACGTGACTTTACCGAAAGAACCAAAGAAGAAAAATATAAATAAAAGAATAAATTCAATAACATCGTGAAAATTAATGTCTTATCATGAAAATTATACTGTGGCAATCCTGCAAGAAGCCATAGTGCACCGGGCTGCATTGTCCTACATCACTGTGCTTCTCGTGCAGTCACCTGGGTTCAATACCCGGCTGGGAACAACACCAAATACATGGTCTCTAAATGTGGACCAGGCTTCTCGTAGGTCAATTTGGCCTAAATTGAGTGCACAATTCAGTGGGGAGACAAAAGTGGCCAGGCATGCGTGGAGTTGGTCTTTCCACCTCATTACACATCTGCAATACTTTCCTTAATAGGTGCTCACTAACATCACTTAGTCAAGCAGTCAATAAGGCTAAATAGGGGATCTCTGTCTTCTGTGTGAGTGGAATCTCTTTCCTACAGTGCTCCACTTCTGATCAATTTGAAATGGCAACTGTTATATATTCCATCACGCAAGTATAAGTTAATAAAGCGAGCCCCTCTCTTTGGGGAGCAGAAACAATGAGAGGCACTTGGCAGCTGCTTAAGCGGAGGGGTTTAAATTTAATTTAGAGCAGACGAACCCCTTTCACAAATGGTCATTATGGGGAACTAAAAAAATTGAATGGCATCAAATTTCTATAGTGCTGAGGCATTAGAAACAATGTAGAAAAAGTGAAACTGAAATATAAATTGCATTGACTCTAAATTATTATGATGCACTCACTGATATAACAGAATGATTGCCTCTTTTGTTATATTCAATTTAATCACTGGAGTTACACCAGTGGGAGGGTCAAGCAAAAACTCGTCGATTATAAACTTTTCAAGCCTCTTTTGGGCTGCCTTGACTGTTATGTGTCGTGGGTTCTATTGAGGCGCACACTTGAATCTGGAGGCAACACGTTTTATTTACTAACACAACAGGTAAGTCTACACTTAACGAGATAACGACTAAGGGTGGTGACCACCACAGATAGCTACATAACCACACACGGGAACACTATATAATCGGCTGGGTCAGCTAACACGCTGCCCGGCTCTCGACGGCTTGTCTGATGCCCGAAGACCGAGGACTTGGCTGGCGGATTCCATTCCCTGGGACAGCAACAACGACAACTCCGCCTGCTTCTCCGCACCGGGCTCCTCCCCTGGCCACGCCCCATTCCAGAATTTTCTCGAGGGTTCTGGCTCCCCATCACGTGTCCCTCTCACCCCCTTTGGGGGGTAGCCCCTTCCACCTCGTCCGGTCACGTGTCTTCCCAGGTTCACCCAAGGGCCATGTCCTCACCCGCCCTCTCACCGTTGCCAGGGCTATGCCCCTACAGTACCATTCGTTACTTGGTATTGTCGCTGCCCTCTAGTGACACCTAGTATGTCACTACATATAAACGGAATGGGAGTTTTGTCGGTAGGGATTCGCAGGATGAACCGATGGTTATGTTTTTGTTGTACAACTTTGATATTAAATTTAATATTAATGGTAGTTTGGTAAAATTTTGACTTAACTTTCGTGACTGCAGGAATTAATATTCTATGGTTCTTTCAGGTAAGGCCCGTAGATAGAAAAAATTATAATAAAATAAAGATACAATTCCCTTAAGCTCAAAAGTTTTTGACTTCCCTTGTCTTCATGTAACTCTGTACAGCATGCGTGTATGTGTATAAACGTGAAACTTATTTCTCTGCGCTTGGTTTTACGCCCTGCATTATTTCGACTTTTCAAAGGTGTGCTCACTTGCCCGTACGTGTGTGGATTTTACATAGATGTGCGGGTTGTGGTGGTGCATTCAATAAACACATAAGAAGTCTTCAGAGCGGCAGGGCTATATCTTCAAATAAATTAGTTCCCCGTGAGATTGAAGCACCTTAGCAGCTGCTTTAATGTGGCATATCGCTCAGCACCACAGCTGCACCGGCCCAGGCCAGCAGATCGGCACGCTTCTCCCGAGCACTGCTGTACAGGTCAGATGATCAATACTTGGACGAATTGAAACTCTTAATGGCCATAATAATCCCCGGGTCCAGTATTGCCTGCGAGCAATTCTGCCCAGATACGGACCTCGTTATCACTCGCCGAGGCTGCGTCCATACTGCAGAGCCTCGAGCTGTGTTTACGGTGGCTCGAAAAATGTGGCACAGAAAATATGATACTGCCCAACAGTTGCATTTATAATGTACACATATCTATATCTCCATATATATAAAAGGCAAAGTTGTGATCATGTATGTCTGTTCAAAATGCTTAACGTACTTCCCGACATGCAACAAACTTGAAATATGCCATGTGGTTACTTTACAGCTCAATAATGCATTTTTTTTTACGGCAAGTGAGCTGTGATGTCAAATCTGTCATGTGACCCGCGCATGTGGAAGCGTAACGCATTGTAGTGTAGTGGTTAGCGCGCTGCGCTACGAGCCCGACGACCCGAGTTCGATTCCCGCTCATGGCCATCACCGGTGACCATTATTTTAACCGCTCCTGGGCCTTCCCTAGGTCGACTCAGCCTCAAACGAGTAAGTAGTGTGGTGTGTGAACATCGTCACTGGGGAGACAAAGACGGCCGGGCGTGGTGAATCCAAGTCCCGGGCGAAGCCGGGTAGTCAAGCTAGTAATATATATTACATAATGTTGTAATCTATTTCCTATATATTATTCACTTCAAACAGTATTTTAGTGCATTTCACGATGCATTATAGAGCAATATGTTTGGGCCCTTTTGTCAATACACTGCTGGATGAGGCCTCTACACTCCGTTTCAGTTGAGGGTTGTTTGACCATACTTCACCACGCCGGTCAGTGTGGGTTAGTTAAGGGGTGGGGGTGGAGAACCAGTTCAGTTATTATTTGCCACTGATGTGAGCCTGGCAGGAAATCGAAGACAGGTGACCGAGTTCACAGTGAAGTGTTCTATTCACTCCACCACTCCACCCCAATCTATGTTACATACTGCACAGCGTATTCCAGTTCATGTAATAAACATTACACCCTACTTAACGAAATTCTATTGCATTTAAAATACATTATATACTGTCATAATATTCTGAGTGCATTTCGCATGTGTTATTACTCACAGTGCTCACTCAACTCACAGATTCCTGGATTTACACCTCAATTTGGTAGTCAGCACTGAACTTGTAAAAAATATGTAGATCCTTATCTATTATATATGGACGATTGCTACTGAAAGACTGCTATGAATTCCTATATTTCAGAAGGATAAGAATGCTGAAATTTGGTTTAAAAAAGTAACATCACTGTTTGGGGCTCTTATGCTAGTAACTAGAAACAAAAATAAAACATTTATTTTCAAATTTGGGCCCAGCAAAGATAATCATTATTGACTTCACTAATTGTCCAAGGCTCTCATCGAGGATCACATTGTCTTATGTCCCAAACTAAACTGTTCGAAATATGATCCCCATTATATGGTGAAACGAGTTATTTGCTTCACAAAGAGTGTGAGCCTGAAGCTGATAAACAGCAAACTAAGAACAAACCTGGTTGCGATTGGGGGCATACGAGTAAATGGATATACAGGTAGTCCTCTCCTTGCGATGGAGATGCGTTACGACGACCCCATCGTAAGTCAAAAATATCATAAGTCGAAGATGGCCTAGCCTACCCAGGAGTCTTAAAGAATGGTGATAATTTAGCAAAACAGAGCAATTTACAGTACCATACTGTATAAACTATATACTATATTCTTGGTTCTTTTGGTAAAGTCACGTCGAAGGGAAACAATAAAAATGTAAAACAATAAAATTCTCACGATGTTTCGACTGCAACACAAAGCAATGATCATTAGGTGTGAATACCACAAAAATAAAATTTGAAAAAAGTGGCGGTTATTTTTAACGTTAGCACCGCGGAGAGAGATTTGACAGTTTGTTCAGATGGACGAGTCCATCTATGTTCGGAAAAGAGAAGGGGGAGACGAAAAATAATGGATGCGGTCTGAAAGCCACCTTAAGCGTGATCAATCAATTAAGACCCGAAATGGTTTATCAAATCCTTCCAATGATTGCTAAGCCAGAATCCATCTTCTTGGTTGAAATTGTCTGTGTTTGTATATGTGGATAGCCTCATGAACGAATCTCTCATGGTAGCCAGATGGCTTGCAAAGAACTTCTGTCTTAAGGAAGTCAATGTCATGTGAACCTACTGAATTATAAAAATGATCTGCCACGGCCGAGGTGTTGGTCCTACCGTGTTTCAGGTCTGCTTTGTGTTCACGAATGCGGTCCGAGACATTCGTGAACATTCGAGATACACAGACAATTTCAACCGAGAAGATGGATTCTGGCTTAGCAATCATTGGAAGGATTTGATAAACCATTTCGGGTCTTAATTGATTGATCATGCTTAAGGTGGCTTTCAGACCGCATCCATTATTTTTCGTCTCCACCTCCTCTTTTGTGAACATAGATGGACTCGTCCATCTGAACAAACTGTCAAATCTCTCTCCGTGGTGCTAACGTTAAAAATAACCGCCACTTTTTTCAAATTTTCTTGTTGTGGTTTTCACACCTGATGATGATTGCTTGTGTTGCAGTCAAAACGTCGTGATAATTTTTTGTTTTTTATATTTTTATTATTTTATTGCTTCCCTTCTATGTGACTTTACCGAAAGAACCAAGAATATGAATCCCTGCAGTCACGAAAGCTTTAAATCAAAACTATATATTGTATGTATTTATTAATTACAATACTGTATTTCACAGTAAAATGTAAAGTAAAAAAACAAGGTAAATTCATAGCCCACCTATATGAACTGCAATTTAATAGAAAGTTTTTTCAGGAAACAATCCTATCTGCTATAAACTTAACATGTGTCGTGTTTGATTTCACTCGGACAACTTTTGTCTTTCTTCGAACACCTCTTTATTTACAACTCTTAGCATGTCCCCAATACTTCACAGCATCCATGTCACCACGGCTCACTTGCCGTGCTTCACTCGACTCGCTCGCCACCCTTGTCTCTCCACTCCCCACGATTACTTCGCTTACTCCGCTGCTAACTTTTTCGTCTCCGCTCTCCGCTATCACCGTCGCTATGCTCTCTCCACTGCTAACTGCTTCGTCTTTGCTCTCCGCTATCACCGTCACTATGCTCTCTCCACTGCTAACTGCTTCGTCTCTGCTCTCCGCTATCACCGTCACTATGCTCTCTCCACTGCTAACTGCTTCTCTTCAGCTCCGCTATCGCTACGCTCTCTCCACCGCTGGCTGCTTCTCTTCTTCAGCTCCGCTATCACTACGCTCTCTCCACTGCTGGCTGCTTCTCTTCTTCAGCTCCGCTATCACTAAGCTGTTTTCAAGCTCCGTCTCCAACTCCGTCTCCCCTAAACTCTGTCCCTCCAACTCTCTCTCTCCATGCTCTCCACACTTCAATGCCCCACTGTTGACTCCAACTTCAATTTCCCCTGTTCACTCCAAGCTCTCCAACTTCAACTCCCCGCTCCAATTGCCGACCCCCCAATTTATCCCCGCTCTCATTACTCTCCAATTAATTAACCCACGTCCCAATGGCACTCCGCGTGACTGTACACCTGTTCCTCGCCAGACTTCAAGACGCCCCTCCAGCCTTGGCAACAGCACCAACCAAACACAGCCGTCTTTGGCTCTCCCAGCTTAATTGCCCTCACATAACCTGTACTGTATTTGCCTTCGCTACCGGCTGACCCAACATAACCTGTACTGTCTGTGTTATCATGTAATCACGCTGTTTCCACTACGCACCTTCCTACTCCACTACATCACCCCCCCCCCCCCCCGTGATGAAAAAATCTAGCCGTCCCGGCTACGACGACACTTCGACCTCTGGGTAGTGGAGTACCTAGGACATAACAATGAACACAACATAACAACTTTTTACAAGAACCGCAACACGCAGAGTCAATGAAAAATCCGTCCTCGGGAGCGAGTTTCCCCTATACGGGATACCGTGGGGCAAGGGCGGGCCACGCTCCTCCGTTAAGTCAGGGCTGCGTCTGGTCCTCGACGCACATCCGTCCCTGTAACAACGACCATCTGCCGGCGGGACCGTCCCTCGTCCCTGCCCGGGCCGGACAGTATCTCGAGGTTGCGGCCGGTCAACCGGTGTCCGGCCAGTAAATCTGCCACAACCCCCTCGTTGAGTCAATAGGGATGGTCCTGCAGGCACAGGGTAGGCAGATTTCTGAGGCGCGTACACATGTGACCGCCTCACAGGCTCGTCGGACACATCCAATACAGGCCGCTCTGGGATGGGAGATGACGCGTCATATGGCAATACAAATTTCTTAAGGCGCGACGGGTGAACATACCATATTCGACGACCGAATCGAATCCGTACACTTTGGTCCCGGAGAACCTCAACGACCTCAACAGGCCCCTGCCAGGGCCGATGGAACTTTGGAGATGTTCCCACCGATACCATGGAGCAATGCAACCACGCTTTGTCCCCAACACACCACGGCTCTCGAGGCCGCTGCGTACCATGCAACCGTTCGTTGGCGGCTTGCCGTCGCGCCGTGTTACCCAATGAGGCCTCCCGAGCCTCTCTCAGACCGTCCAATGCAACCTGCATAGGAGCAGGCACCGTCGATGACTTCCCGTTTTTGCACACCCAATTTGACCAAGGCCGGCGCTTCTGGTTCGCGCCCATACATCAAATAAAACGGCGATTACCCCGTCGAGGCATGCGGGGCCAGTCTATAAGCGGCCAGAGTCGCCGCAACATGCAGGTCCCAATCATCCTGTGAGGCATTAACCTGGTGGCAAAGCATAGACGTCAGCGTCCTATGCAGGCGTTCGACCATCCCGTCGGTTTGCGGGTGGTACGGGAACATTCGAATCTTTTTGGTCCCTAATGAATCACACCTCCTTAAGCAATCGTGACGAAAATTTCTGCCTTGATCAGTGAGCAAGTGCTCCGGGGCGCACTTATCAAAAACATATCCCCGTATCGATTGCAACGGTACACGCTAGGGTCGCGCCGGCGCCTCCCGCCGCGCGCATTTATGGCATGCTTTTACAACTCGCTGAACATCGTTATACATCCCCGGCCAGTAGAATTCTTTCCCCAAGGTCAGCGCGGTCTTTTTCTCCCCTAAATGCATCAATTTGTCATGGGTATCACTAATGAGCTTCCCGCGCAACACAATCGGAACAACAATACAGAACTTTTGTGCTTCAACATCCCAGCGAACGAGGAGACCATCGACGAGTTTTAGAAAAGGGCGATCTTCCGATCCCTTGAGCGAGAAGCACGAAGCCTCATCCTGGTCAGGGAGGAGTCATCCACCTCTAAGCATTTCCACTGACCCAACGTCAACCCCAACAACCCCGATCCCACAGCGGGAATTGCTTCTGGCCGAATTTAATCTGCTGCAGCGACCATTGCCGGAACGTCCTGCAGCGGCGGGCCGCAACGCAGCGAGCCCTCCGCACACCGACACGAGCCAGTCGGTTGCGGCAATCTCGACAAGGCGTCAGCGTTGACATGACGCGTCCCCTTCCTATGCTGGATCGTGAAAGAGTACTCCTGCAGGGTCTCGAGCCAACGGGCCATCTGTCCCGACGGCTGGTCAATTCGCAACGAGTACTGTAGTGCCGCGTGATCAGTGCGGATCAAATAATCTTTGCCGTACAAATACGGTCGGTACAATCCAACAAAGTGCACGATGGCCAGCAACTCCCTGCACGTTACACAATACTTCTGTTCAGCTGGAGACAACACATGGCTGCCATACGCCACAACTTTCTCAACACCATCCACCATTTCCAACAAAACCGAGCCTATGGCATCTGTGTCAAGAATAAAGGTCTTCATAAAATCAGGATATCCAAGCGGCGGTGCGTCTGCCAACGCGGCCCGCAGCGCCTCAAATGATCGTTGTTCTACATCTCCCCACTGAAATTTCATACCCTTACCGGTGAGCATTAATTGTTGGAAGGTGGCCGGCGCGGAGTGGAGCCCCATCGGGAGTACATTGAATTGGAACAACCCTAGTAGTGTCAGAAAAGCGGTCTTGGGTTTAGACTCCTCATCCAGGGGCAATTGCCAAAAGCCCGACAACAGATCGAGGGTCGAAAACATTTTCGCGCCGGACAGGGTGTCTAGTGAATCATCAGTACGTGGGAGCGGATACGCTTCCGCAACAGAAACCTTATTTAGTTCTCGGTAGTCAACACAAAATCGCATGGCCCCGTCGCGCTTTTTAACGAGTACAATAGGAGCTCCCCACGGGCTGGACGAAGGAGAAATGATCTCCTGTTCTAACATCTCATCAACGGCTCGCCGAATACAATCTTTCTCCAGCGGACTTACACGATGGGTATTCAATCTGATTGGGGGTGCATTCCCAGTGTCAATGTGATGCCGCAACAATGACGTACGACCCACGTCATATTTACCTGAACTGAACACATCTTTGAATTCCACGAGCAACCCATGGAGACGCGACCGCTGCACAAGCGTTAGTTCGGGGTTTTGCATATATAAATCACGCAACCAGTCCGGATCATCTCCATCACCCGGCAACATCTCACTCTGTCCCATTGCCAAACACGCATCCCCTTCCGGACCCGGCGCTGCCGTTGCATGCGCTAACGTGGTACCCTCCTGAATGACGACCGGTTCGTGTCCCGCGTTCACAATTTGTATGAAAGGGTCGCAATTTGCCGGTACAATAGTCAAAGCCCCTACCAAAGTGGGCATCCATGATACAGCATTTGAGGGCGTCAGAAATATACCCTCCTGTTGCTCGTTGAAAGGCAACTGTTTTTTAAAGCGCAGCGGCACAAGCATCTGTGTGGCAGGCGGAACGCGAATGGTGCGGTTCACCACGGCCTGCACCACGGCGTTCGCAACCGTGAACTTAGAAGGCGTTCCCAAAAATTTTAGACATTTTCCCGATGGCAATTCCAAACACCCCTTCTGTATAGAAATCTTAAGCAGCATCATTTGCAAAAAATCCGTTCCCAACAAACACGGTACCGCCAAGGCTGTGGAAACCAAAACATTCCCCGTAACGCTCACTTCCCCAATTTGAATCGTCGCGACCATACAACCCATAATACCGAGGCTGCCACCATTTGCTGCTATGCACGGTCCGTCAACCGGTTCTAGGGCCTGGGGCGAAGTTGGCAATGAGCGAAAAGTTTGTAACGAGATAAGGGTCGCAGAAGCCCCCGTGTCAACAATAACCCTGACCATCACCCCTTGAATAAGTGCCATCACATCCGATGACCCCGGCGCAGCTCCCAAAACGCGATGCACCAACGCGCCGCATACGTCCTGACCGTACGCAACATATGAATGAGATGTGAATGGGTGAGATGACGCAGATGGGTGATGTGGAAAGAGCGGCTGTGTATTGAATGTATCGCGACTCACCCGGAATCCTCGGTCGTGGGGGAACCCTCGGTTGTAGCTGGTCGGCGCCCTTGGAAGGCCGCCCCTGCGCCGCCAGCAGTCGTGGGCGAGATGTCCTCTCCATCCACACTCGTAGCACGTCCGCTGCGTGCCACCTCCATACACCGCGGGGCGACACAGCATGCCCGCGGGTGGCACCCCTGCCGCCGCTGCAATCGGCGGCGCCTCGCCCACCGCCACCACGCTCTCGGACGCGGCAGCGCTCAGCAGCAGCGGCTGCGCACCCACCACCGCTGGCTCGTCGCGGAGGTCCAGGTTGACTTGGATGTTCCTGGCGATCTGTAGAGACGACATGTCGTCGTCGTTGTTGCTGTCAGGAAGCGAAAGGACGACTCGTAGCTCCTTCACCAACTGCAAAAGCTTCTCCTGCAGCAAGGAATCCAGGGCCTCCTGGGCCATCGCCAGGTATGCTACTTGAGCGAGGGCCAACAGCGCGCTGCGGAACGCAAGAGGGGATTCCGTGCCCTCCCGCTTCCTTTGATGGAATCTACGTTTGGCGACCGACCGCAGCTCGTACACCTTTCTCATTGCCGCGAATGCCCCGTCCAGCGTTGACCTGACGGCGGCAGGGAATCCATTAAATGTCGCCAAAGAATCATCATCGAGGGCCGTCAGCAGTGCCCGCAGCGTGGCACCCTCAGTCCACTCCAGAGATTGATAAGCCGCTTGGAACCGTCTTGTAAATGCCGTCCAATCCCCAACTTTGGCCTCGAACCGCTGCACATGAAGTTGCCGTGCTGTTCCCGATGGCGGCGCTTCATCGTCGTCGGATGTCTCCAATCGCTCCGACCCCGCGGCAACATCTGCTGGTCGACTTGACACCGTCGGTTGTACCTGGTCCGATGCCACAAAGCGATTAAACGCCTCCGTCAATGTCGCCATCCTGGCCTCCCACTGGGTCATGAGGACTCTCCAATCACCCGACGGTCCCAGGGTCTCGGCCCCGCTCGAACCGCCGTCTCGTTCTGTAGACTCTCGTTCGACCAGGCCCTCCGGAGGAGTATCAGCCACTTGGCCGGACACGGGCAGCACGTCCTCGTCGTTGCTGTCGTCGGACGAGTCCACCGGCACGTTCTTCTTCTTGGCCGCCTTCTTTGACATCTCGGCATGGTTCGTAGTCACTCTGACACCAAATGTAGTGTTCGATTTCACTCGGACAACTTTTGTCTTTCTTCGAACACCGCTTTATTTACAACTCTTAGCATGTCTTCAATATTCTTTGGTTCTTTCGGTAAAGTCACGTAGAATGAGAATAAAATAATAAATTGATAAAATAAAATAACAATATTCTCACGACGTTTCGGCCACAACACAAGCGGCCTTCATCAGGTGAAGGGACGAGACTGTCTGGTAGGACAGCGCTGGAGTGAAAAAAGCCACGTTCAGATCACGACCTTTAAGCTGTGTCAGAAGAAACAAAGCGCCTTGACAAAGGAATTAGCATGTAATTTAGCATTGAAATGGCCGAGTGATTAGCTTGTGACTGGTCACAGAAATGGCTATGTTAAAGTTAAGGCATACACATCCGCAGAGGCACCCCTTGACAAAGGAATTAGCATAGAATTTAGCATTGAAATAGCTAAGTTAAAGCATACACATCCCCAGAGGCACCCCTTGACAAAGGAATTAGCATATAATTTAGCATTGAAATAGCTGAGTGATTAGCTTGTAACTGGTCACAGAAATAGCTATGTTAAAGTCAGAGCATACACATTCACTGAGGCACCTAGTACAAATCAAACAGGAGAATTTAGCATTGAAATAACTAGGCGAATTTAGCATTGAAATAACTGAGTGATTAGCTAGTGACTGGTCACAGAAATGGCTATGTTGAAGTCAAGGTCTACCCATCTGAGCTATTCACAGTAACTGGGTATACAATATAATGTATAATGAATACTATATAGTGAACCAATAAAAAAACTTAAAATATAAATTACCTTAATGTTATCAATAAGCTCTATATTCTCCAATCAGCTAAGCTACCAACAATAATGACTTCGCTTACTCCGCCGCTAACTTCTTCGTCTCCGCTCTCCGCTATCACTGCCGCTATGCTCTCTCCACTGCTAACTGCTTTGTCTCTGCTCTCCGCTATCACCGTCACTATGCTGTCTCCACTGCTAACTGCTTCGTCTCTGCTCTACGCTATCACCGTCACTATGCTCTCTCCACTGCTAACTGCTTCTCTTCTTCAGCTCCGCTATCGCTACGCTCTCTCCACCGCTGGCTGCTTCTCTTCTTCAGCTCCGCTATCACTACGCTCTCTCCACTGCTGGCTGCTTCTCTTCTTCAGCTCCGCTATCACTAAGCTGTTTTCAAGCTCCGTCTCCAACTCCGTCTCCCCTAAACTCTGTCCCTCCAACTCTCTCTCTCCAAGCTCTCCACACTTCAATTCCCCGCTGTTGACTCCAACTTCAATTTCCCCTGTTCACTCCAAGCTCCCCAACTTCAACTCCCCGCTCCAATTGCCGACTCCCAAATTTATCCCCGCTCTCATTACTCCCCAATTAATTAAACCGCGTCCCAACGGCACTCCGCGTGACCGTACACCTGTTCCTCGCCAGACTTCAAGATGCCCCTCCAGCCTTGGCAACAGCACCAACCAATCACAGCCGTCCTTGGCTCTCCCAGCTTAATTGCCCTCACATAACCTGTACTGTATTTGCCTTCGCTACAGGCTGATCCAACATAACCCGTACTGTCTGTTATCATGTAATCACGCTGTTTCCACTACGCACCTTCCTACTCCACTACACATGCATTGAACGTATCGTATCGTGGTAACCCTAAAATGAAATCACAAAAGCTACGTATCATACATGCATTGAACGTATCGTAACGTATCATATTGTACTGTACTCACCAAGATTCGTACGCTGCTGCGTTTGTCTGCTGCGCGAAATGGAAAATAGTTTACTATTTTGTCCTATCGCGAATGCCATCATAAGATCGAAATATCGTAAGTCGGACCATCGTAACTCAGGGACTATCAGTACTCAGCAGCATCACATCATCACCACCAGGTTTAATGATGTGCGAAAAAAATCGACACGATGCAAAGAATAAGCTGACATTTTCACAGCCCGTGTGTAGTAGCCGAGGAATTTTCTAAAATCGGCCCTTTATTTTTGCTCCCAGTGTTTTCAGGAACAGCAGCAGCATTCAGAGCTTATAACTCCGTGTGCAGTGACACATTCTGAAGTGGTATTTCTAAAGCACTGAAAAACTTGTAGGCTGGGAGAGAATTCCCACCCAGCTACTGGCAGCTGACAAGTCAGATGCCATGCGACCGTGAGGTCAGCTGGGTCTACAGAGTCATCACGTAAAGAAGAACACTCGAGATGTATGGCTCCAAACGTAGCGGACATTCCTCAGCAGGATGTCATTCCTGACTTACAGTACCCCGGAGTTTACAAATTGATCTGCACCTGTGGTGACTGCTATATCGGGGAGACGAAACGACATGTCTCTGACCGAATCCGCGAGCACAAATCAGATTAGAAACACGGCAGAACGAATTCTTCTGCCGTAGCTGATCACTGTTACAACACTGTGGGTGATCACGATATAATTTTCTCCGATACCAAGGTTCTTTGCAAACCCACGGGTTTTTATCAGAGATTTGTTCACGAGGCAATACAGATTTACAAACACAGACACAAATTCAACTGAGATGGTTTCAAATTAAGCAACCATTGGAAAGATGTTTTGAATCAAACCAAACATTAAACTAATTTTCAATGGTACAGTATATTTTTTAAGTAGTGGTATCCCAAACCTTCGCAGCTGCTTAAATTCCCCCTTTTCACACCATCAATGTGGGCTCCCCCCCCCTCTCCCCCTCACCGGTCTGCACATGCTTCCCCCCAGTACATCGTCCTTCATTCTAAGTCCGCCTATGAAATGCTAATTTTTATGCTAATTCCTTTGTCAGGGCGCTCTGCTTCCTCTCACACAGCTTAGATGTCACGGTCTGAGCTTGACTGTGTGCACTCCAGCGCTGTCCTCTGGACAGTCTGATCCCTTCACTCACTCCACTCACTCACCCCACTCACTCACTCCACTCACTCACTCCACTCACTCACTCCACTCACTCACTCTACTTCCCCCCCCCCCCGCCCCCTCGCTGCTGGTCCGTCATGGTCCCCACCTGCTCCTGGTTCCATCAATTAAGCAACCATTGGAAAGATGTTCTGAATCAAACCAAACATTAAGCTAATTTTCAATGGTACAGTATATTTTTTTAAGTAGTGGTATCCCAAACTTTCGCAGCTGCTTAAATTCCCTTTTCACACCATCAATATGTGGGCTCCCCCCTCGCCTGTCTGCACATGCTCCCCAGTACATCGTCCTTCATTCTAAGTCCGCCAATGAAATGCTAACTTTTATGCTAATTCCTTTGTCAGGGCGCTCGGCTTCCTCTCACACAGCTTAGATGTCGCGGTCTGAGCTTGACTGTGTGCACTCCAGCGCTGTCCTCTGGACAGTCTTGTCCCCTTCACTCACTCCACTCACTCACTCCACCCACTCCACTCACTCACTCCACTAACTCCATTCACTCACTCCACTCACTCCACTCACTCACTCCACTCACTCACTCACTCCACTCACTCACTCCACTCACTCACTCCACTCACTCACTCTACTCCCCCCCCCCCCCCCCCCCCTGCTGCTGGTCCGTTATGGTCCCCACCCGCTCCTGGTCCATCATGGCCCATACACCTCCTACGTATATCGTGCACATTTCTATACTAATTCCTTTGTCAAGCGCTTTGCTTCCTCCCACACAGCTTAAAGGATGCGACCTGGGCTTGGCTGTTTTCACTCCAACGCTGTCCTCATGACAGCACGGTCCCTTCACCTGATGAAGGCTACTTGTGTTGTGGCCAAAACGTCGTGAATTTTTTGTTGTTTGTTACGTGACTTTACCGAATAGAACCAAAGAGTACTCCTCAGCACCTTTTCCTGGAGCTGTGTGCCAAGCTGATTCATGAGGAAGGGACCCAGTGTTGCGAGGGATGCTGGTTAAGCTGCCTGTTATTTTTCGTGCTGACATTACACTGAGCGTACCTTGTGTATGTAGGTATATAAGTAGAACTTCTTTCGCACCATACATATCCAGCCATGGTTATCGGAGGTATGTGGGAAGGACAACAAACTTATCACAAAGCACTTCTGGTTGTCCAACATTATAGGCACTGGTGGTCCAACATCTTGAAATATTCTCAAGGTTCTGTATCTGTGATGCCTCCTCGCATCCCAGCTCTCCATTTACCGCACATTCTCCTCTGCTCGGTTATAAATCGGACAGAGTGGGCGGCACGCGGCTGTCAGTTTAGTCGAGGCTGGGTTGTAGGTGTGAGCCTGGGAGTTTGAGAAATATCGATCTCGGATCCACACCGCATCTCCTGTGCATTTAATTGTTTTCTAGCATTCAGCGCTCAACCTCGAGTTGATTTCTAAGCCATTGCTATTTGTTATGACACGGAATATGTGAGTTGCAGTGTGGAATGACCTTAAGCATAATTGATGTGTTTCTCACTGCTTGCAGTTACATAATGGACTTTTGGACTTTGCTGTACGTTGTGCCCTCACATAATATACCAAAAACAACTCTGGTTTTAGCCCAGGGTGCTTGTTAAATGTTTAAAATATGACTGCTCCGGTTTTTGTCATGCGAATGTCAACATTCTGACACATGCTGTGAAGTGGACATTAACGAACTTGACAATCATCATTCGAAAAGTAGGCTCTTATTTTTTGTCACGTGGTGGGGTAAAATGTGGGTACTCTCATCTGTTCCAGCGTGCCGACATCGGCCAAAATACCCTCTAGATGGGCTGTCCACAGCTCCCTTTAGTGGGAGCCTCTGCTGCCAGCAATGGCATGAGCAGGCTCTTTCAGGGCTACACCTTAACTTTTTAGATGTGTTATCCAGTGGAGACACCTGCAGGCAGGTGGTGACCGTGTTGATATAGGTCGACTCGATCTCTAATGAGTACCTGCTGCAGTGTGTAAACATCACCACAAAGGAGACAAAGGCAGCCGAGCGTGGTCCCGGTCACCCACCACCTCGTGTGCTGTGCCGTGCCGGCCTTCATGAGCACGACTCGCTAACAGCACTTGCCCCAACAGTCTGTTAAAGCTGCACGGGGGATGTCTTTGTATCTGCAGATGAACCTGCGGCTCATCCTTGTGAGCGGGCGGACCAAGGAGTTCCTGTTTGCTCCCTCGGACTCGGCGGCTGATATCGCCCGGCACGTGTACGAGAATTGGCCAGTCGGTGAGCCCTGCACGCCGTGCTCAACTGCCACTGCTCTCTGTTGCGTCTTTGTGCAACAGTCGGCCCCATTGTAATGCCACCTCGTGTGTGTATGTGTTTGTGTGTCCTGCCACGTGGGGAGCGGTAGGGTAGCGGTTAGAGCACTGTGCTACAAACTCAGTGACCCAGGTTAAATTCCTGCTCATGGCCACCACCAGTGACGATTATCTGAACCGGTCCTGGGCCTCCACTAGTTCGGCGCAGCCTCAAATGAATACCTGGTGCGGTATGTAAATTTCGCCACTAGGGAGACAAAGGCGGTTGGGCGTAGTGCTGGCCACCCACTCCCTCCGTGTGCCATGCCGGCCTTCATAGGTGCTCACTAACAGCACTTGCCCCAACAGTTTAAGGCTACACAGGGGATCTTTGTCGTTGTCTTTGTCCTGCCACGTGCCGGTGCTGTGATTGGAGCAATCGCGTTCATGAAGTCACCGATTCTGATCCCAGTATAATATCAGTGCTGCGTAATGAGAGATCAAGAGTGGTTGTTCAGTGGAATTATTGGCCCCTATTAGATATTGACTATACGATGTTTTAAGTAATCGATCACTCAATCAGAATTTTTATTTAGACTGGAAGAATCTGATGAGCTATGAAGCTCTTTTTCAGATGTCCATTAGTGGCCAGTCATAAAGTTACAACAGCAAACAATACAAAAACCGACATTAAAATACAGGAAAGCTAAGAAAGTTAACAAATATAAATAAATAATATATATATAAGAACAAAATGCCTAAGTGCATATATTCCTGCCTATTTTTCAACACCAAATGAAATTTTTAGCAAGGTAGAAAAACAAAAACAGTTCCAGAACACATCAAGACAACCCACAGTTCCTCAATAAAATTGTGCATTAAAATTTTACTATCGATGCATGGGTAAGGATAAAAGTTACAAATCAGTCCAATTAATTATTCGACGGATCGGAAAACACTAAGAGTTGGGGGGGGGTGAATCTTACCTTTGTACCCACGTGTTCTGCTGGGCTACCCATTATATGTGTAGTGCTCTTCAATGAAGAAACTACGTGGTTAAATTTCGATTTAAAGCTTTTGTGACTGCAGGGATTCATCTTCTTGGTTCTTTCGGTAAAGTCACGTAGAAGGGAATTTTTTTAATGCTTTATTTTTATTACTTTATTATTTCTCTTCTACGTGACTTACCGAAAGAACCAAGAAGATGACACACTACGTGGTTGGAGGCAATCCGTTTATTAACACTTCCTATAATCAGGACCTTTTCAGAGCTGGTTCTATAATTGTTGTAGACGTCCTTGTCACTACGTAACCCCCTATACACGAGGCTATTGCATTTCCACGACC
This sequence comes from Petromyzon marinus, assembly GCF_048934315.1. Lineage (NCBI taxonomy): Eukaryota > Metazoa > Chordata > Hyperoartia > Petromyzontiformes > Petromyzontidae > Petromyzon > Petromyzon marinus. The sequence goes on along the minus strand of NC_133684.1, from coordinate 126,611 downwards.
CGACGAAGTGACCCGACCCACCGAACGTTACTCACTCAATCGACCCCCGATCATCTCCACGCTCCCCTTTTAACCTGTTGCGCGCTCTATCCCCCTAGTGGCGGATATACCGTCATTACACTCGACCCTCGATCATCTCCGCGCCTTTCCTTCACCCTGTTCAGCGCTGCATTTCCTTCACCCTGTTCAGCGCTCTATCCCCCTAGTGGCGTATATACCGTCACGACATATGTGTAGTGTAGTTCTCCTTGATGCCGATGAGTATTACAGAACTAAACGGAGACCAGATCTTTACTCAGGGCCGCTTGCCATTTACTCACTTGTGCTCTCCTCTCTATTCACTCTCTCTCCACTCCACACTTCCACCTGTGACGGGTACAAGCTACACCCCGTCCATTCACCCCTTCTACAACTATCCTGTCAGGGCTACCCCTCGGTCTCCCCGATCGTCTTCTCCAGGCGGGAGGTCAACCCACACCGCCCGAGAGCGAGGTCCGACCTCCTCAGCCCATAGCACCCTCTCTTCTCTGTGCCCGGGACATCTTCCTTCAGCTCTTCCTTTTTCTCTCACCCTCTCTCTCCCGATGTCCCCCCTTTATATCCCCCCTGCCCGGGGCCCATTACTTCCGCCAGCTCCCCCCTTGGCGGACGTCTTACGCCCCCGCTCCCATCATGCCTCGACCCTCCGCCACTCATCCCTTGGCCTGCACCTCTTCCCGCGCTCACCCCTCATTGGGTACTCGCGGTACTCCTCTACATATGTATGTTGAGCTTCTTTCGCACCGTACCTAGCCAACCGCGGCTCAGCAATGATGCAAGTTTCTCAAATTCCCTCGCCTCTGTCGACCCAGCAGTATAGATGGGTCCAGCACAGTCGATTGGCACGTCACGTATTGCGGGATAAATTGTGGATATTCCCACCTCTTCCAAGACGTCTGGTCAGCTTGAATGGGTAGGACAAATACCCTCTAGAGGGGCTCTACAGAGCTCCCCCTATTGGAGGGCCGTCCACCATCAGTGCCGTTGAGAAGCAAAATGCAGGGCGGCACCTTTACCTTTATGATTAAAGAACAAAGTTCAGCACTCGTTTTTCCCAACCACCGTCCATTATTTCCCCTTTCTGTGTTCACAAAACTGTACTGTGCATACAAATAATTGTGCATTTGATAATTAGCTGTAAATTATATGCTAAAGATATGCTTGTTGAAGCAAAGAAAAGATGTGGAAACGAAACAAAAATTCCACGGGGAAAATCAAGTCACGAAAACGCGTCGACTCTTGAATCGAAGGACGACTCCGAACCGCGGGAATTTATCGAACTGCTTCGTACCATGCTCACACAAGTCGCCTGTTCTCCACAGCCGCATTGCAGCAACACACACACAGCCAGCTGCCTTGCATAGTTTACCAGCATCGCTCTTATTTTATAACGGGTCCCATAAGTGATGACAGTGGTAGGGCACGGCTCTAAATTGAGTGTGGGTTTATAGGACAGAGATACCTAGTTAATGTGCAACTGAATTGCTGCACATGCCGCAGCCGACAGGGCCAATAGCCACTCAGCACTTCACATAAACACGGTGGTTTAAGAGACTTGTGCACAATTAGTCCATAGTAATTTTCCAGCTACAGTTGCACCAAGTCTGCGCTGGTTATGAGTGCCATGATGCTTTATGGGGCTGACTTACTGGGCGTTGGAACAGGGGGATTCTTGATCACAGTGGCAGATTTAAACTCATCTGACACTCTTGTGATTGCACACCATTAGGTGCCCTCTTACAGGCCATTCGATTAGATTAGAACGGCACTTCTCAGCGTCGCTCAGGATTTCCATTAGTGCAATGGATGTGCTTCATCGGGGCATTTGCTCTTGTGCTGATGCACAGAGTGCAGATGCAATCTTAAAGGTACATGTTTATTCAAATGCCTTTTGAGTGAATCATCCGTAAAGCACACGATTTCATCAAACATTGCAAGCTCAGCAGGAATTGAGCTCAAGATAGGGCATTGATGGGCGATCGTCATTGCAAAAAATAGGTGTTATAGGCTGCTAAAAAAACGTTGTGTTGCACATAAGAGGGCAGTACAGAAAAATCCAATGTATTTATTTTTCTATGCCCATTGTCTATGCTCCCAGCCGTCACCAACCTGTACTGACCAGTGTGGTGAAGTATCGTCAAACACTGCCACGGCCCACATGAAGATGCCCTCATCCAGCAGTGGATTGACAAAAGAGCAGTTTGTGTCCATGTTCCAGACAGCCATAAAGCTCAGAAGTATTTTAATTTATCGAGGAAAGATGCACCGACGTTGCATTTCCACGACCATTTGAAATCGAACTCGTCCCGTGCTGGGTCGTTCTTGGAATCCCCCAGCTTAGTCCACGTCTCATCCCAATGTTTAGTGCGCCACGTGGCTCTGTGGAATCCGCCTCTTCTCCACCCTCCACAGCCAAAGGGAAGCGATCATAAAACAATAAACATAATATACACACACATTTTAATAAGGTTTTAATCATACAGGGGTTAGGTTACGTGATCCCAGGCTAAAATCCTGAAGTTGACCAAGACGAGGGACATCATTGACCAGCATCTCTCTTCCACGTTGACCCCTTGACATCACGAAAGTTTCAGAGAATGGCCTGAGTAAAAGCGTGCAACAGTCACTCGCTCAGCAAAGCAAGCAAGCCACACGGCCCAATTAGTCTTGGCTTAGCTCAGTAATGGTACCACAAAGACCTTGACAAAGCCCACTTGCCTGACTTGTGAACCCAACCGGCTCACTTTCCAGTGGTGGTTGGAACAAGGCATGCGATTTCGATTTAAAGCTTTTGTGACTGCAAGGATTAATCTTCTTTGGTTCTTTCGGTAAAGTCACGTGGAATGAGAATAAAATAATAAAATAAAATAATAAAATTCTCACGACGTTTTGGCCACAACACAAGTAGCCTTCTTCAGAATTCATCTTCTTTGGTTCTTTCGGTGAAGTCACGTAGAATGAGAATAAAATAATAAAATAAAAATTCTCACGACGTTTCGGCCACAACACAAGTATCCTTCTTCAGGTGAAAGAACAGAACTGTCGTCCCGAACAGAACTGTCGTCCCGACAGTTCTGTTCTTTCACCTGAAGAAGGCTACTTGTGTTGTGGCCGAAACGTCGTGAAAATTTTATTGTTTATTTTATTATTTAATTCTCATTCCATGTGGCTTTACCGAAAGAACCAAAGAAGATGAATCCTTGCAGTCACGAAAGCTTTAAATCGAAATTTAACCGCCTCTACAGGGAGGGATTCCACACAACCTTAAGATCATTCAACAAACTCCAGGACAAGAAGGCTCAACTAATCGAGTAATCTTAGCAGCGTTCATTAAAGCTCTGTCGTCCCGACAGTTTTGTTCCTTCACCTGAAGGCTACTTGTGTTGTGGCCGAAACATCATGAGATTTTTATCGTTTTATTTTATTATTTTATTCTCATTCTACGTGACTTTACCGAAAGAACCAAAGAAGGCATGCGATGTTTGCCCCATTCTTTATTCAGAGATTGAGTGTTTTTAATTTGTGGGAGGAAGAAAGTAGTGTAGGTTTCTGAGCGATGTCCCGAGCTTGCGTTACCCCATTGGGTTTCCTTCCACATGCAGAACACTAAATTGACCAAAACATTCATGAGAAAGGGTCTTTATTCACAAATGATGCCTTCCTGGGGAAATAAAGAACAGCGTGTGTGAGCAAAATCTTCACGCAGTGGGCAAACCTGTATTTTGGGATACTTGGGTTTTCCATCAAAGGAGCATCTGTGACCACTCCAGTGAGCCCTTCTCACCCTGCCTCTCTCCGCCACTACATGCCCTTCTCCTGGGGCTGAGTACAATTTAATACATTTTTTTAGAAAGATGTTTTGCTCACCGTCTTCAAATTCACTGGGCTACACGACAACCTTTCTAACAAACCCAAGATTAAAGAATATTAAGTTGTGCATTTGTATAGCGAGTTAAAAGATCAAGCCTCCTCAGCTTTGATTTTGTAGAGGCCATGCATTACCCTGGCTGATAATTTGGACCGTTTAATTTTCGGTATGCCTTTAAAACAGTAAAATATTGCTGTGGGGCTATGGGCGAAATGATCAAATATTACAACCATGCTCACTGGAAATGTAGCTGTAGGAATGCTGTTTGAGGGCAGGGTGTGGATTGGTGTGAGCGGTTGGAGCTGTGGCTGTCGCCGTTACATCACAGCCATGCCACCGCCGCCACCAGTTTGTTGCGAAATCTTCCACCCAAAGAGAACACCGAGCTGCAAGTCACGGTTGGGTTTGGAGCAAGCGAGGAGCCCCTTGCGATTGCTCACGCTGACGTGTGTTAGGATGCTCTGCTCCATAGCAAGAGGCGACTGTGTGAATCTCACAGTGGCTGATGTCGTGCTCCCGACTTCATTTTAGTCCAGCGTCTTCAGTCACATTCTCGTCATCTTCCTGTAACCTACTTACAGAGTTTAATTTCCCTGCCCCTTTCACAGAGTGGAATAAAACATATATAAGATGTACATTTAAGAAAACCACATTAGGCTTATTCAGTATTCTTAGTTATGCCATTTTTTATAGTTTTATAAATAGGGTCATTTTATTTCAGCTTTCTAATAGAGGTGTGGGTCTATATTCACAGCAGAGGGCTGTGCGACAAAATTCAATATTGTACTGTACTTTGATCCGTCTATGCTGTCGTCTTCACCCACCCACACTGACTGGCATGGTAAAGTATGGTCACAAACTCCCCATGACCCTTACAGCATTGGAAGGAGGCCCTTATCCAGCAGCGGATTGACAAAAGGACCTTACGTGTAGGTGTAGTAGAGGTGTGACGAGGATTTTTTTCATGAATTAGTATTTATTCTTAAGCGCTCATGAAATACATTGATGGCACATGTAGGAATCATTGTTTTTCAATTCACATATGTTGTATATGCTGGGTTCGTGCGACCCCTGCAGCCATTAGTGACTGCTGCATTAACTGAATTGTAAAATCAAATAAAAATCTCCTTTGGAAACATGACCCTGAATCCTAACAATTTAATCGCTTGAGTGGTAGGGAAGTGGGAGTCCTTACCCTGCTGATGTTTCTCGCATTCATTCAACATGGTAAGTCATGCAAGCCCTTTTGGACCCATGCTCTTAACCTTCCACAATGCGACTTCGACCCCGATGAAGCTTGGAGAGCTGAATGGAGTTGAGAATAACTCACAAACACCTTGTGAAAGACCTAACGCAGAAGATCTCTGGGTTTGATCTTCCACGAAGTTCATGGTCCACCTTCAACACCAACTGCACAAACCATGGCAGATGCGGATACCTGATGCACAAATGGAAAATTTAAAGTTCGAGGATGCGACTGTGGTCATCCAGAACAGACCGTACAATATGACACAATGCCCGATCCACAAATACGAAGGAAACATCACAGCGATACACTCCGCTGCTCCTGATGCGGTTGTCTGACTTGGCCACCTGAATGTGAAATTGTTGTTGTTGTTGCTCTGCATCTACATCAGCCATACGAAAGAATAAAATTCAACTTCCTGAGGCGTCATCAGATATCCTCATTAATGAATTGGTCAAGCATCCCAAGACTGATGCCTCTCAAAGAGTCCACAGCAATTTTCATGAGGATCCACTTTGGTAAAGGACTTAAAAAAAGTGATACAGCCCAATAATGTGTTCGTGACTTTAAATTGCTTCATTCATGACAATACAGAAGACAAAAAAGATAATGCAATTATAGGAATAAATAAAATGATTGTTTGAACATACTTCACCACACTGGTTCATGCGGGTTGGTGAAGGGGGAGCCCAGGATAAGGTCAGATCTCACTCGCCACTTGATGTAAGCTGTGGCCAATCATCTAATTCAGGACGCTGGGTTTGCGGTGCAGTAGTTAGTGCACCGTGCCACGAATCCAGCGACCCGAGTCCTCCAGAAACATAGGTTTCAGTGGATTCCACAACAAATGTAATACAATACTTATAATAATCAGGTAATTATTGAAGTATTTAGGGCCCTCATTGGGTCTCAATTCCTGTAATTTAACTCAGATCGCCTGCCACAGCAAACATCCATAGCAATCAACTGAACCAGTCATGGGCCTTCTCTAGGTCAACTTAGCCTTAAATTAGTACCTGGTGCTGTGTGTGAATAACAATACTGTGGAGACAAAAGTGGCTGATGATGGTGCTAGCCACCCACCCCCTCGTGTGCCGTGCTGGCCTTCATATTTGTCCACATATGTTTATGTGTGTGGTATAGACTGGGAGGAGGAGCAGGTGAGCAGTCCCAACATACTGAGGCTCATCTACCAGGGCCGGTTTCTGCATGGCACCGTCACTCTCTCAGGTAATGCAGATGAGCAATGTATCGTCTGAACGAGTTGCATTTCCAATAATTACCGCTCATGCTAAACTGTCTCTGTCGTAGGAATGTGGAATTCCAACCACTGATTAAGTGCCACTACTGGTGATGACAAGAGGTCCAAAGCTTTTTGTTTGAATATCCCTCCTGTGACATATTTTCGAGGCTGCTGTACTATTCGATGGCAAACGTTTACAATTTATTACAATAAATTATTGCATAACTTTACCAAAGGCTGCAAATCTGGGTAAAATGTAACGGGCAATTATTGAATGTACACGTCACCCCTGGCTCAAAGCTGTGAAATCGTGAAAAATGTTACACGCGCAAATGTATTTCAACAGTTACAGCTGGGTGGCTTATTTATGAGTATACTCGCCAATAGCCCAACATTAAACAACATTTTTCCTCTTTGGTTCTTCGGTAAACTCACGTAGAATGAGAATAAAATAATAAAATAAAATTATCTCATACTTTTTCATAATTGACATTGTTTTGAAAGATTGCACATAAGAGTCTGGGATGCAGCACAATGCTGGGGCTTGGGTTGTGTTTGGCCCATCAACTCATTGATTTGTATAGTCAGGTGTTCATTGCCAACATTGCAGTTTTAGAGCCTGTCAGAGGATCCTGTGAAGCCACACGGAAGCTTTAATTTAACGAAACCGATGAATGGCGTAATAATGGCCAAAGGAACCGCATGACCTCTGGTGAAAACGAATGAAGCCTGGGATACCTGCTTTAACCTCAGACTCTTTGTATTTGCACTGTACATAATGAGAGTCTGTGGATCGGGGATAAGGGATTGTTGGAAGGGATAAAGGGAGTGGATGCAGTAGGAGTTATGCGACCTTGGAGATGGAGCTCTTATGACAAAGGTAGAGTGCATTTAACTTTCTGCAAGCTGTCTACTGCTCGGGATGAATGAGGCTGGATCCGAGACCAGTCATTGCATTTTTTATTATGGGGCTTTTCTAACCGGTGTAATCAGAATTACCTTTGGCTGTGTGACTCCACCATGAAGTGCCATGGTTTGTTATTCAATGGAGCAGATGGATGATCCTGGACAAGGTGTGACTGCTGTATGGGGAGATAAGTGCTATTCTTTGGGTATTTCGGTAAATTCACGTAGATAGGTTAAAAGAAAATAACAAAATAACAAAAAACTACAACTTTTTAACCACAACATAAGCTATCGTCATCGGGACGATTGCTCGTGTTGTGGTCGAAACGTCGTAGTTTTGTTATTTTCTTTTAACCTATCTACGTGACTTTACTGAAAGACCCAAAGAATATTCATTCCTGCAGTCACGAAAGCTTTAAGTCGAGATAAGTGCTGTCCCTTCAGCACCATGTTTATTGCATGGGTGAGATGGTGCTCCATAAATGCAATGTGAAGATACCATCGTTAACTCAGCCTTAATGTGCAACCAGCAACGATTAAGCAACTGGCTTGGCAACGTTGTAGGAGCACAGGACAGTCCTGTCACCTGCAACAGCACCTCTCCGACCATTCTTAATGGCACAGATGAGCCTCATCCACCAGCAGTTATTATATACCACACTAAAACACACACACACACAGATCCTTGCGCGTCCCTCCCAGCCCAATTTTGCCATCCTGGCCAAACGAGCGGTGTCTGGTTTTAAAACCCCGGAGCAATTTTCGCTGAATTTCCTTGAGTGGCTTTGAGCCGTTGTGCGAATCAAGCGATCCACTGGGTGCCATTGTGAGAAGGAACTGCTTGCCCGTTGATGGTGCCTCTCGTCGCTTGCACTGGGGCTGAGACAGTGCTCCAACTGACATCGCCGTGCTCTTCATTCCCGTTCTTCTCCCACCCCGCTCCCCACCCTGCCCCAGCTCTTAAGCTTCCCATGGGAAAGACGACGGTCATGCACCTGGTTGCCAGGGAAACACTGCCGGAGCCCAACTCCCAAGGTAATGGGGAGGGATGGGCGCAAGGGAGGAGAGGGGGAGGATGGGTGGGGGGGTGCGACCGCAAGTCACATCGCAGATGCCGCGCCGCTGCATTGGGAAAGTTGCTACGAGGAGGAGCAACACGACGAACGTTGAGCTGGAAATAATAACCAGGTTAATTTAAATAGCACCCAGTATAACAAAAATTGGCATGAAAATTACTGTGAGAGACCCTGCCTGTGCCATCAAACCCTTTTCAGGGGGGCGGTCATTCACCACGCCATTCACTGGGAGCAGCCATAAACGTATGCACATCACTCTTCATGCTATTTCTCCATTGTATTTCTTTACGCACTGCGCTGCTGCATAATTCACAAGCATCCGAAGAATAAAAGCAGCAACAGCATCAGCGATCGTCAGGGGTAAAGGTCACAGCCCCATTCCTCCAGCCCAGGACGAATTTATTTTTGTTTTTGTTAATCTTTTGTGTATTTTTCTCACTCTTTTTACCTTAACTGGCAAGTCTTCACCTGTTTTTGGACCATAAATCACACCTCCCAGAGTCTGTGTGGTGAGGTGTCGTTGTACAAAGAAAGAGACAGACTGGTTTGTTATTCTATAGATTTGACAGTTTCATCAGTCAGTTCTTATATTCTAATAATCCACGTAGCTAATCGTGTACTTGTGAACTGATTAGTTTAATTATCAATGTTTTTTTAAATTGTATTTACAGTAAAAGTTTATTTCTCGAGCGCTATTTCAATTGACGAATGCATTGCATTTTACATTATATAAGGGACTAGCGGGAAGTACCCGGCATTGCCCGGGCGAAAAAGACACACACACACACATGGACTCAAACGCACAGACTCACAAACACACACATATACATCGACGTACACACACATCGACTTACACACACATGGACCCACACACATCGACACACATCAACTTACACACATCAACTTACACAGATCAACTTACACGCACACACAATTTTTTTTATTTTCACTTAAACACACACACCAACTTGCACACACACGCACATGGACTTACACACACAAACAAATGGACTTACACACACACATGGACCCACGCACACACATCGACTTACACACACATTGACTTATACACACACATGGACTTACACATACAGACATCGACTCGCACACACACGTCGACTAACACCCACACACATCGACTCCCACAGACACCAAGACAAATCGACTATAATGTAAACTGTAACCTGGTCCTTAACCTCGGTGAGCATACTGGCAGTCTATAATGGTTATGAAACGCTCACTGAGTTTAACAACCATTTCCACAGTCTACATCATAGACTGGCAATATGCTCACCAGCGTAAAAAGCAGGCAACAGTCCACATTGTAGGCTGGCATTACACTCACCCAGCATAATAACCATTGCTGCAGTCTACATTATATACCGGCAGTACACTCACCCAACGTAATAACCAGGCTAGTCTACATTCTAGACTGCCAGTAGACTCTCTCCGATTAAGAAGCAGTCTACATGAGTGGGTTTTAAGTTATGTATTATTTTTATTTAATTGATACATTTATTTTTAATAACTTTCATTTTTATTATTATTTTTCTATCTATGTGACTTTACCGAAAGAACCAATAAAATAGTACTCACCTAACAGTGGCCTGGTAAGCCCTAGTCCCGTGCAGAGCCGACGGCTTCGCCTAGATTGCCCAGCCGGCCGAGGTGGTACCTTGGCTGGCCGGGGCTAGGCCGCAACCACCCCCCCCGCCCACCATCCCCCTGCCCGCCTTGGAGTAATAGTACGTAAGCGCTATAATATTAGTATCTACCGACCCTATAGTAGTAATTGCACACATTGGGGTGGGGGGAGAGGACATCACACTTAAAATAATGTAGCTCAGTGTTGTTTTTTTGTTGGATTTTTTACGCGAATGAGAATCCCCCCCCCCCCCTTGCCATCACAGAACGCGTGCGCGTTAATAGGGGCAACACGTCTCGGCTTTGTCGCACTTGCGTAGTTGTGTGCTTTTGCGCGCGCTCAGCGGCGTAAGGAAATAAATAAAACTACTTTAAAGTTGACGGATGCAAAATCGTAATAGCGCTGGCTCACCATGGGGCTTATCGCGTGGTACCCAGCTACTTTTTTAAAACGTTAACCCCACGGTTTGTGAGCCAAATCCTTCACAAGTTTCGTCCACACACAGACAGACAAAAAATGACGTTTATAGGTACAATGCCGTCATGGAGTATTGGTCATTGCACTGCACTTGCAATCCAGGTCACCGGTTCGATCTCCCAGCATGGCAGGACACAATGGGTAGGTTTCTAAAATGTCCACTTTTGTCCACCTACCAGTCCAGTATAACTGGCTGCACCGCAGTGAATCTATCAGCAGGGCATGTGTGTTGCGGTAGAGTGTGAGTACTCCCACCCCTTTCAAGATGTCTGGCTAGCACAGAGTAGGCCAAAGACACTCTACAGCTCTCTCTAACGGGGAGGTACTTACGTGGCATGAGCAAGTAAATGTAGGGCTGCATCTTTACCGTTTTACATTTTATGTTGTATGTGAATGGTTTATGAAAACTGTGCAGCCAGTATTGATTTTACATGCACCACAATGGCAAAACCAGTCATCGCTTTGTGAATGGAATTGTGTCATAACAGCTCACGCAAGCGTGGAGAGGGTGCATCATTCCATGCCTCATGTTAACCACGCACCATCGGTCGATATACAACTGCTGTTGGAACGATTCACTGCCTTGGGCGATTCGATGATGTGTTGTTCGAATGGAGGAACCACTGATGGCTGTAAACATTTCGTGACTGCATTACAACATCAGCCACTGTCAATCCACTGCTGGATGAAGGCCTCCCTAAGCGTGCCACCATCCCTCATGATCCTGCGGTGTAATAATCCATCCGGAAGTTTTTACGCATCAAACATATAATGCACAGGAATTGAAAAACATTTATTCTCACGCACAATTCAGTACAAGAATTATGAGCTGAACAATTCATATTAATGGATAAATTGCTAAATCAGCAAAAACCTCTATTCCACCAAAAAATGTTTTCATATTCCTTGGGTCTTTCGGTAAATTCACGTAGATAGGTTCAAAGAAAATAAATAAAACGAGATATATAAATATAACTTAAACTGAGAAGATGGATACAAATTGAGCAATCATTGGCAGGATGTTATTAACCAGGTAAAACCTTAACTGCTTTATGGTGTTTCCTTCATATCCACATCTCCAGTTTCTTCAGCCTCCCAGCCCCGCTCACTTCCCCCCCCCCCCCCCGGCATTTTGCCTTGCTCTCCTTGCTCGCCCTACCCCACACCCCCCTCTCTATCTCTCCTCCCTGGCTCCTCCCCCCTCTCTTACCTATATAGCCTCTTGTCACAGCAGCCCTCTTGCCCACTTCAGCAGTTGTTTCTTGCTGTGGTTGTCCCACCTGATGACGGACGCTTGTGTTGCGCCCAAAGCGTCGTGATTTAATTTATTTAATTTTATAAAGAACCAGAGTATTTATTTTCATTGTTCAGAATGTGGATCTTGTCCCTTTCCAAAGCTTTACCAGCATGATTTGGCAATTCACGTCGGCAGTCATTTATCACCTTTTCCCACCGTATCATTTATTTTCATTACAGTGCGATATGAAGCTTTAAACTTTAAGCCCTTTTGACACTGGGAAAGAAAAATATACCCTGGTCAGCACTCTCGTGAACTTTTATTATGATTTTTAAATACAGGGAAGCACTTGGTAGTTTTTTCACTTTCATGAAGGCTTACTTGCTCTCCGTTCCTTGTTTTCGTCTTAAATACTTTAATTTGACAAAACAAGCGAGGAATTTTTTATTTGGCAGCTGCTGTTCCCCAAGCTATCGTGTTGGATAGGGCTGCTCATCATTGGAAACGTAGGCAGCCTCATGACACTATCGCTCGTGCAGACCGTTAGACATCACACTTCTGGCATTACCTAATTCTCATGGCTGTTTGCAATCCAAATATTACATGTAAAAAAACATCACCAAGAAATAACTAGATAAATTATGCACAAGGGAGATGCTTCTGTTGCACTGTAATTTCCCAGCATGAGTAACTTTGTTCAGTCAAAAGTTTATTTTGGAAATCATAAGAATGGATACATAGGTAGTCTGCACTCTCTGCCAGCAGTGAGCACACTCATTATTGCTAATAAGTAAGACTTAATCATTTGAAATTCACATGGATTAGTGTGATACGTCAGGATGAGGTTAACTACCCAACCAAGGACTTGGCAAGTCTCCACTTTCTCAGGGTCGCACTGAGCAGGGTCAAGTTGGGTCTATGGAGATCATAATCCATTTTTGTACAACTTGGCCCGCTCTTGACTAATATTTTTCACCAGTTACACTATCGTAGTTGCAGCTTAGTAATGAACGCCTCTGCATTTTTTTATACTTAAGTTGTCATTTAGGTTGTCATTGGATATAAATGGCAATGTTATCGATTGCTCCTACTCTGGCCACTAGTAATCCTTAATATTTCATGTCCCCATTTTCTGTGTTCTCATGACAATATATCATCGGTCCAATTCTCTCATCCGTAAATTAAGATAGCGTTTCCATGGTTGTAACTGCCCTCATTGTTTCATTTCTGCAGTAGCATTATCTGACAAACTGATCAGGACCATTTTATCATTAGCTCTTCACATGCAAATGCTTTCTGCATCGTCTCTGGTTTCCACTGCTGCACATAAATAATAGTTACAAAAAATGGAAGAGTGGAATAGTGGTCGATTGGTTAGCACGCGGTGCTACAAACCCAGCAACCCGTGTTTGATTCCCGATCACGGCTAATATCAGTGGCAGCAATATCACAACTGTTCATGGCCTAACCCCCACCATACCCTTTGTAATAACTTACCGTTACCAGCGTGATGAAAAATGGTAAAAAAACAACCCATGACCAACATGGTGTGGGAGGTCTTAATCCATTGGTGGTCTGAAATGTATTGTTTTTGTTACATAAAATGAATGCAAATAGATAGCACTTCCGATTACCATGGTCTGCGAGTGTTTTGCAAGACGAGCAAAAAATTTAAATAAATAATCATTTGATAAACGAGCGAGGTCTTGCAATACGAGTAGGACGTATACGCTTTGTCTGCCGACGTCACGTGATCACAACTGACATACGAGTGCTTTGATATGAGTGCTTTGGATTACACACATGTTTCCGGAACGAATTATGCTCGCAATCCAAGGTTTTACTGTACATAGCAGACATCAATACGTTGTGCAAAATATAAGTACCAGAGTAATGAAAGCACATGATGCGCCTGTGTGTATGCACAAGTTCATGTGCATGCGTATGAATATGTACACTTATATGCATGCGTGGCTTCTCCCTGCGCCCAGACCCCTGTTAATTGAAGTGTCATCGTGTTTCACATTTGACCCCATGCCATTTCCATGTCAAATTGCCCAAGTCAGCTTGTTCCATCATCAGCTTGCACTTTACCGTTTCGTCAAAATCTTAATTTTCCTTCAACGTAGATACGTAGAACTTAAAAGAGCATCCCTTCATGACATCGCAGGAACACGTCGCGTCAAGCCACTAAACTCCATCAACCTCCTGAAAGTGGTTACCTGGCTAATTTGTCTTAATCCTATTCCCAAAGCAACAATCGTCGGTATATAAACCAGAAACGCCTAGCCCTTTTTGCAAAAGTGCTCTCGTCACAGTGGCAGCATAATTAAAAGCCCCTTATGTCTGGGGTCATGGAGTTGCCATTGATGACATGCCCTCCTCACTCGCAGCGGAAGCATAACCACCCACGAGCCCAGCCATGCTGCACTGCTGTTCCTATTGGGTATCGACTTAAATAAATGCAACTAATTAACAGACACAAGCAACCAACTGGCACATACTCTATACATATTGTGGCTGTCACCGATATAAATTTGATTTACATTCTGGAAGGGCCAGAGAGCTAAACTTTTTACACAAAAAGTCAAATCTTTGCTTGTAACTAGAACAAATTGTAAAACAAAAAATGTATATATTTTGGCACCCAAATATTATGTTTAGTGCTAAAAACGTCTAATTGTGGTTTCCATCAACATTGAATCAAGTAATTTGCTTCCCGTAGAGATTGGCACGAAACCCACGAGAGGAGGCAAAGGAATTTACTCGTTACACCGTGCATGTACGTGCACATGTACAACTGTCATTTCAATGCACTACTGGATGAGAGCCACACCACAACATGCAAGTTTTCGTGGGAGGAGTCATTTCACCATACTTCACCACGCTGGTCAGTGCAGGTTGGCGAAGATGGGCAGCATGGATGTTGGAACGCGGCAAAGCACAATGGGTTTTGCTGCACTGCCCTCTGCTGACAACGTAGGTCCACAGCAACAGGCTATGTTATACAAGGTGGTCGCCCAACCCAGCGCTATCCAAGGTCGATCTAGCTGAGCTTCCAAGCTCTCATGGGATCTGGCACATTCCGGGTGATTTGCTCATAGGCAGTGTAAATATGAATACATATAAACATGCAATTATTCAAAAGAGCGTGCATCTTGTTTGCACGGTACGTATGTTGAACTTGTTTCGCACCGTACGTGAGCCAACCGTGCTAATCGGAGGTGCCAGGGGAAGGACAACAACCTAAACACAAGTACACGAGCAATGCGTCGTTGTCGTAATCTCAATGCCCGGCTAATGATGGCACAACGGCCCTGTTTTGTTCTGTGCTCAGGTCAGAGGAACCGTGGCAAGACGGAGGAGAGCAGCTGCTGCGTGATCCTTTAATCGCACCTCGTGGAAATGAAACAAAACCAGCCATCAGCTCTGCTGGCCGCTTCCCATTAATCACCTCCCCACCTCTCCCTCGGGAGTACATGAGGCTGTGATTTTTAGGGATGTGGAGAGCAGTGGGGAGCTGGGGTGGGGGTGCTGCGGTCATTGGGGGGGTGAGGGGTGTGGGGGTGCAGTGGATGGGGGCAGGTGTTGTAGGGTAAAGCTCGTTTACCTTTTCAATTCAGAGTTGTAATTAACGATGAAGATAGCCGGGGGGAGGGGGGCAGCAGACCGCCCAGTCCCGTTTAGTCCCGCGCGATGTAAGAGGTATACGGTAATGTCAACAAGGTCACTTTTCTCATGCTCTTCTTATTTAAACGGATTGCTCCATGACGTTTGGGGGAAAGAATAACCGGAGCTGTGGCAGGTGGTTGGCTTGAGGGGGACGTGTGTGGAAGAGCAGGCATTGTGGGTGCCTCGAAGCATTGCCCATTGTCGTTCTGCTTTTCTCCATCCCGTAATAAAGCCAGTGTGGTGTTATTAAAGCAGTTAGGTTTGTGCCTGTGTGTATTTGATTGAGTCCTATTGAAGCTTATCTCCATTAAAACCTAACTCGCTACAATCACCTGCCAGAAATATAATCACTTTATACGATCGTTGCATTTCAGTGTCGTAGAGCAGTGTACACTGGGGTTTGCAAATACTCTTCTGTACTTAGCTAGCCACTGGTGTAAGACCGGAGAAAATCTCACCGCATTTGCCATTAACACACTTGGCCTGACTGTGACAGAAAAATGTGGCCTCAGAACCAAGGATTTGGAGCACTGCTGTTGTGGAACGTGGACCACAGAGTTCTGACCACATCTCATCGTGAGATGTGATGATTGTATGTGACCCTCGTGAGGCGAGAGAGAGAGAGATCTGAAAAGGCCATTGCCAAAATGTTATCTATATTTTTCTGATGCTCGGGCAGTGTTAAATGATGGCTGTGATTATTTTTTTTTGGCCTGAGCTTATAAACTACTGCCAATGCAGTTCTATGTTTCAGTTAACATAATGAGAGTATTTTCACCTCTATATTCCAAGATATCGATCTTTAACTGAAACCATATTCAGAAACAGAATCCGATGATGGTTGTAGTGCATTGTACAACATTGCCTAAAATGGGCAAAGATCTTGTTTTCTCATAGACCAGAGGGACAATTGCTGGCGGTGAGCATCCAACAAGGCCAACAGGGTGGTGTGGCCGACACACCATGCATGCGTCTCCCCAATGCCGATGTTCACAAACCATAGCAGGTGCCTGTTTAAGGCTGAGTCAACCTGGGGAAGGCCCGAAAATATATATAACACATACACACAAATAACCATCTCTTATACGAGAGAGACCGAGGGGCAAGTAGCTTATAATGAGCACCTATTATAAACAACAAGATGAACAACAGTGGTGGGGCTGGCTCTATTTGCCTGGCCATATTTTCTTTGTGTTCCCACTACCAATGCCACATCATCATTGCCACAATCATGGTAAATGGGCTGTTGTGCGTCTGTGCGCAGATGTGCACTCACCTGACTAGAGCACGAGTAAAAGTGAATAATGGACAAATTATACAGTTGAGATGAAAGCAAAATGCTAGTTTGGGACGTCATACACTCGAATATACTTTTGCCAATGTCACACGCCCGCATGGAGTTATAAGTTCATCACCTGTCCTTCTGAACCCTCTGCCTGGCACTGATTCAAGGCATAATGGGGTATCATTGTCACCATTAGTTATCAATCTCTCACAGGGCACCTAAACGTGCATTAACCTTTAACACCCACGATTAATTAATCTTTACGCTTTCGCCCAAGGGATGGAAATTGGATCTGCGTGGCTTTTTCCCTTAAATCTGTAATCAATAGATAGAAAATTGAATTACTTTTTTATTGATAGTAGTTATAGACGCAGTATAACAATGTACTATTATTTTACTCATTTATTTGGAAATCATATTGATAGTGGTTATAGACGCAGTATAACAATGTACTATTATTTTACTCATTTATTTGGAAATCATTAAAAGATGACAACCCAAACCATAAACAGTGATTGCTTTGTACCTAAGCTGCATGTTAAGAGTTTGAATATCACGTTCAAATAATTCAAGTCATAGCTACATGACGTTCATAAACCGCATCATAGCGTCCACTACTGAAGTCGCAGCCACAAGCCCTAGTAGCCCCGTGACGTCAGCTACGAGACAACATTCGGCAGAAGTAAATTTAGTGATTTGATAGTCTCTTCAATGGTCAATGATTGTGCGAAAACATCCATCACATTACATTTAGTTTCCCACTTAATTTGGATTAAATTCCAACTCCGAGAATGTATTAACGTATTTTTTTGGTCTTTCGGTAAAGTCGCGTAGATAGGTTCAATGAAAATAACAAAAAACTACGACATTTCGATCGGAACACAAGCGGCCGTCATCCTGTTTTGCGATCGAATCGTCGTAGTTTTTTGTTATTTTCTTTGAACCTATCTACGTTACTTTACCGAAAGACCCAAGTAATATTAATTCCTGCAGTAACGAACGCTTTAAGTCAAGATTTCATGTATTATCGGTTTGACTGTCATGTGGCAAACATTGCCACCCTCCACTGTGGACCAGAGGTCACTTGAAGGAATCTCTTGAGGTAGCTCTGTAATATTCACTTCTGTGGGCCGTTCTCTAACCCGACAGGATGCACTGCTCTATGGGACACTAGAATGGTTATTTTTGTTTCCCGATTTGATAACGAGATCACGATCGGAGTGACACTGGGGCGAAGCGACACACTCAAGAAACATGCTGGAAGGTGGAAGTTGCTCTTTGTTAGCCGGTACTGCCTCGCAGCATAGGGTGGGACTTTCAAAACTGTAAAGGCAGTACACAGTACACTTAACTTCTGTGTTGCAGTGGATATTGGTTTTAAATAGCACCAACTCATTTTTTTTTCCTTTGAGTATGGCAATATTTTAATGAGGTGGAGATGCTTTTGGTCAAACTAAGCAGGCTATTGACTTAAATCAAGACTCTTAACAATGGGACATGTAATTTCGGGCGATTGCATTTTTCAAAAACGCAGTTAAAAGATGTCCATTTATCACCGAGACCCAATTGACCACGCTCCTCACCCGCGCTGGAATTAAAATGCGCAGCAGGCAGCAACGTCTTACACCTTGCTACTGACATTTTATGAATGTTCAAAGCAAGGAGGTATTCATGGTGGTTCAGTGACATTCTGTTTAGCCTAATTTGCAGTGATTTCACTGAAGTCTTTTGCTAAAAGACAAAGTCAAGGCTGCACTGGCGAACGTGTGTTCAGCCTACAAAGGGAAAGTCTGCCATGCACTCTCTGCATCACCCCGCTGCATCGGAGTTCAATCGAGCTTTCACTTATTTTCATTGGTCCAGAATCAAATATTATTGGCAGATAGCTCATTTGTGAGTGACTCCATCCCCTCTGGAGCCCATGTCTTTATTTTTCAACAGACCATGTGACGCAAAGCCTCATGTCAGAATGCCAAATAGCGAGTATATGCATTGGAGGGTTGGTTTGTTTTTGGAGCAGTAAGGACTTTCGATAGCTTCATTTAGTGATGCGTGTATTCCAAGACTTTCGCTATCATTTTCATCCTGATGACATCCTTTCAGCTGAATTTTTTAACCAAAATTGCACCTTGTTATGCATTTTTCATTCACAAATATAGAAAAAGGTTTTTCACCGAGAAGAAAACCAGATTGTGTCTTTGTATGCCTGCAGCCCTCAGCTGTCTACACAAATTACTACTGTTGACAATAGGCATTAAGTCCCCTTGATAGGAAACATCCATCAACATAACGCGACCCACCGTGGTCAAATTTTCTGTTGGACAGATGGTGGTTTTTAACAGAGCCGGGCAGCGGGAATTCTCACAAGGCACATTCATTCATGAGCGGTGTATGTGCAGAGGTTGATTAAAGCGCTATTCCGTATAAAAGGCCGTTTTGTGATTTAACTGTGCTACGTATGTCGTGGGGGGTCCCAGCGGCACAACATCGCTTACTTTATTTTGCGTCGCCACGTAAAGCGGTGCGTACAAGTCCCTCGTGACGTGGCTGTGGAGGGATTGTTTCAGTACAGCTCAGGCATTGGAGTACTGACCCCTTTAAATCCATCTCCACCCTTACCCTTCATCTCCCCCCACCACCATCGCCCAAACGCCGTCATTGAAATAGGTAATGTTCGTTCATCGGCAGGTTTATTTCAATCAGCCAAATCGATGGCGTGGGAACACCAGGGGCTCCGTTTGCGCGGGACGGCCAAAACCCATTTCAGCAAAGGCCAATGCATTAGATCGCTAGACAAATGCATTGATGGCAAGCCAGTTAAATGTGTATTAACTCTCTCAGACACACTTGCCCGAGGGACTTTGAATGTCTCAGTAGAGGAAGGTTTTTCAGCTTTTGAGTCCGAGGTACCTGAATAACCCCAGAAGGATACACCTTACGCCATTATCTGTAAGCCTAGGCATGACCTTGATGTGGCTATAATGATCTAGGTGTCGGCCTAAGAAGGTCATATTTTTTTTAATGGGTTTGTATGTTTATTTCTAGTTTAATACGTAGGCTTTCGCGACCAATATTATTCATTGGGTTATTTTGGGGTTAAATAATTGGCTGTATCGGGTGGTGGCAGGTTTTAACAAACATTTATATTTATGCGATCTAATCCAAAAAACCTCATGTTTATTTTAATTTCCCTAAATATAATTTTGAAGAGATGTCCATCAGTGTTTGGGTAATTGTTCCCATCTCATAACCTGAACAGTATAACTTTTGCCCCAAATGTTTTCAGCACGCAAATCATTGTGGCGATTGTGTACAAGGGGTAACCCCGTGCCCAATCATGCCACAAAAACCCCGTGTGAGCGTGTGTGCATGTTTGTGTGTACGTGTGGTGCGCGCGTATATATGCAAGTATACACAAACAGTCCATATATATTGACATATGCTGTAGATGGGATATTAAAGTGTCCAAGTATGTTTACATACTGTACATTCACTATAAACGTAAATTATGTTTGCATACGAGTAGTGGACAAAACAGTTGAAACAAGAAAATTCGTAATCTAATTATAGTTGGTATCAATTTAAGCCCAATCCTAACAGATTTGTTTAAAGTTGCTAGATTGTAAAATAAATTATGTAAATTTGTAATTTTCCATTCTCAAAAGTTTTTGACTACCTGTGTATACAACACAATATATTATACCATATTTGCTTTTAGCTAAATCATGAAATTAAGATTGACTGTGTGTTACAAGGTCTGTTAAAGTTTTAATGTGTGATTCTTGAAACATTGTTATCGTATGAACCGAGGTGAACCAGTGTCTATATTATGAAGCCAGAATATGTATTTCACTGTAGACTTACTATATTTCTAGAATATTGTGTGTGTCACTCAGAGAAAGATCTTTGAGATGTTAGAACTTGAATGGAAATTTGAAATTCAGTTCCAAATATTGTTGTATCCCTTGTTTTAAAAAATGTTTAGAGAATAAACACGTAACAGAGCAGTTTCATAAAATTGTTGTGACTTTTGGAAAAAAATTATATCCTCCACACATGTAGACATTTTTATCTCGCATGGCTAGGACACAAGTAGACCTTGGATGTTTAATTTGACCGCTCGCAGGGTACAAAAAGAATGCCGTTTGCTTTTTAAATAGTAATTTATTTGTGTAGCTAGTGCCATGGTGAGCATGCATGCAGGCAATGATGTTTATTGTTAGAAGTTCTCAAATCCATGGATGTTGTGGCCTACAGTGTATATTATGCATTACCCTTTGGTAACGTTACAGCACACCAAAAGCTTCTATTAGAGGCGCATTAAATAACTAGATACTCTATACTGGGTAATGACCCCAAGTTTGTAATCTAAATCCCTTTATATAAGTTAATCACGGATAACTATTATTATATGTGATGTATACTTTTTTTAAAGGAGGACATTTTCTTGTGCATGCACGCTGTTTAGCCATTCTAGTATTGGAGTTCCCAGTTTGCAAAACGCCCACAAAAATGACAATACCATGTGATTCCACTCCCAAAACTTTCTATACATAAAAAAATCTATCCACAGGAAAACATGGGTTCCCATATTGTAATAAGCCCGCTCTAAATATGGGCTCCCGGGGACATAAGGCAGCATTGAATATTGATGATTGTCCTGGACCAAGGATTTCTAATGAGGACAAAACTGGTCTACATTTGTGCTCCACTGCTGCTTGAAGGGACGGCCAGACTTTTGTCTCCGAGTGGGCGGTCTAAAGGATAGGCATACTAAATCTTGACTTAAAGCTTTCGTGACTGCAGGAATTAATATTCTTGGGTCTTTCGGTAATTTCACGTAGATAGGTTCAAAGAAAAGAAAAAATAACAAAACTACGTTTCGATCGCAACACTGGCTATCAACAAAGACATGAAGCCATCCATATATAGACAATTTCTTCAACCGGGAAGATGGGTACAAACAGAGCAATCATTGGAAGGACGTTATTAACCAGTTTGTCATAAGGGGCTGTGATATTTCCATCCTACCTTCCAATGTTAGTAATTTTCGACTCTGGTTTTACATGAACAGGTTCAATGTCTTTACATTAACAGGTTAAATGTCTCACTAACACAGCCACCGTTGCTCGTTTTCCTCGATGTAGCGGTGGCTCTGTGATCTTACATTGACATGCTAATCTCTCAATACAATGGCCACCTCCGCAGCTTCGTCATCGTGGAGGTACCTCTCCGATCTTACATTTACATGCACATTTCTCACTTTAACTTCACTAGCCCCGCCCACTTCGCTTATGACTCTTGGGCTACACCCATTTCAAACCTTTAAAACATCCTGCCTCAGCAGCTTTCCCGCTATTTTTTCTCCTGATGACGATTGCTTGTGTTGCGATCGAAACGTTGTAGTTTTTTGTTATTTTATTTCAACCTATCTACGTGACTTTACCGAAAGACCAAATAATATGAGTCATACTTTCAGCGCTCTTTTTAGTTGGTGGTCTAGACAAGGCTGAGAGCATTGCACAATGTAGTGGTCATGAGATGCACGCAAGGCATAATGAGTCATCGCTTTCTGCCGTTTTTGAGAACTTTTGCGTGTTACATCTTGTTTTTTGTTTCACAAGATTCATTTGTATCCCGAGCCCAGTTGATGGAGTTCACATATGTATTGGTCTTGCACCTTGTACGGGACTCATGTGTATGGAACAACCACAAATGGGTTCCGAACGTGAAGCGTCGGCCCAATGCAAGTTGGTACCATCTTTGTCATGACCATCCTTGACTAGAATACCTCAACTATTCTAAATGTACTGTAGATGTGGCTCTAGGCTGCCTCCCATGAGGGCACATTTTAATACTTGTAACTTGTGCTGTCCAAAATACATGGAATGCGCATTACCTTTCATTTGTAAAATAAATATCATGTCCGCGTATGTTTTTGATTAGTTTTTTTTGTATACAGTACGAGTACATTTAACACCTTTATCGTTTGTCATTGACAAATGTAAGATAGTAGTTTATTAACGAACTTAATGGCACACAATTGGCTTGTTTTGACGTGTATGTAATTACGTTGCTTATTTATGTCCCGGAATTGCTTTTTAGTTGGCAGAAATTCAAGGAAATGAATACCTCCTTGGTGGACCGTCGTTAAACGCTCTCAGTATAAAACTTAACAGACTGGAGGAGATTTTCAATAGCAAATTACCACACACATCCTGTTCGGAAAATAATAGCGGTGTCGGCAAATGTGTTGCATGCGTAAATGTAAACAGCAATGTTACCATCATGGCTTTGTCCTGACACAATGCAGTGAGAAAGTGATCTGCTAAATTAGAAATATTTGCTTGGGCAGAGCACAGCAGTACTGACCAGGTCTCAGGAGGACAACTTTTGACCACCGTTGAAATCTGCAGCTGAACCTGTGAGTGCAGAAGCGTAACTGTCCACCAACTTTTCTATATTGCACCCAACTAATCTTCTGTATGGCAATGCTGCCATACACGTTCGCTGCATGTGAATGCTGGCAATTACAGTTATGTTCATAATGCAAAATGTACACGTCTAGGGCTATTAAAAAAAACTTAGTAAATTGTCACTTCTAGATTTGAAGCTTTCGTGACTGCAAGGATCCATACTCTTTGGTTCTATTTTACCTACGTGACTTTACCGAATATAACTAAAGAGTATAAATTTTCACTCTAGCGTAATGTCATTAATTTGAAGTTCCATTGATGTGTACTATATTAAAACGGCATTGATGTTAAATGTGATGATAGATTCTGTTACTACTGAAAAATAAATGTCAGTCTGACACTTCTTTGACACCTTCGTATAACGATTATACGTATCAGCTGTTATGAGAGCCCTGAGCAGAAGCGCTTTAAAGGGACTAAATCACTCTTGTGGCGATATGGAAAGGAACCACTTTGCGCATAGTTATGTTGCACAAAAATAATATAGCTTGCCTTCACAGTGCAACATTGTTATTCACTTTGACGATTTATAATGATTGACTCAATTTATAGGGTGATCCATATATAGATACTCCACTGGTTTAAAATGAAACATTTTTCAACAGCTGATTGAATATTGGGAAGGCGATGGCTTCCATTTTTTGTAGACGAGTGTTAAGAGATTTCATGTCTATTGAAATTGGTGGGAATCGTGCAGAGGCTGTTTTTTTAATTTATTTTCATTTTTGTGGTGTTTCTAAAAATGGATTACTCTATTTTCAAAGTGATAAGCAATATGTATTGTAAACTCGAAATCCGTGTACTGGTTTGTATATCTGCCCATCAGTAAACAAAGCCTATCTGAAGTCAGAGTGTTTTCGCAGTTTGTGTAAAATTTTCAGTCCTTGCCATGGTGTAATCGATGTGCAGCACACTGGACTCGGCAGTATAAATTGGAAATTTTTACAAATTGTCCCACCTCAGTCCATCTAGCAGTTGTTTCATCAGCAGGCTGCGTGTGATAGGGTAAAGTACTGCCACCTGGAAAAATAGGCAAAGATATCCTCTAGAGTGGAGCTCTCCTTAGCTGTGTTCTAGTGGATACCGTTCTGCCAGCAGCAATGTTAGGAAACAATTGTGGGGCTGCACCTTCCCTTTGTTCCTATTTTGCCACGTTCTCGTCATTGGGTGGCACTCATCTCCATTTTCCCAATGGCAGGCGCCAGCCTCTCTGCAGCACCGCTGTTCATTCATCACTTGCAGCCAATCAGGCAGTGCTCATTTTACCACCCCAGTGATGGATAGAATCTATATATGCATACATAGTGTGTATACTTGCTGTATATTTTTTATAATTTCTTGTTACGTTTTTTCAAACATGTACATGACAAAGTACATATAGGCTTATAAATTTGGTTAAGTGTTGACCCCTAGTGTCGCCAACATAAATAGCGTGATTGTCGTGCAAAATCGGGAAACTTTGTAAATACAGATTAATTAAAAAATATTAAATGTTTTGTTGAACTTCTTTATTTATCAAAGCAGGCAGAGTGCTTGATGTGTTGTAATGTCTGAATAAATACAAATTGCCAATTGCGTCAACTGTATAATTTTATTTTGATTTAAAGCTTTCGTGACTGCAGGGATTCATATTCTTGGTTCTTTCGGTAAAGTCACGTACAAGGGAAACAATAAAATAATAAAAATATAAAATTCTCACGACGTTTCGACTGCAACACAAGCAATCATCATCAGGTGTGAAAACCACAGCAAGAAAATTTGAAAAAAGTGGACGTTTTTTTCTTTTAAATTTTCTTGCTGTGGTTTTCACACCTGATGATGATTGCTTGTGTTGCAGTCGAAACGTCGTGAGAATTGTTTTATTATTGTTTCCCTTCTACTTGACTTTACCAAAAGAACCAATAATGTATAATTATACCTAGAACCATAGAATATGAATTCCTGCAGTCACGAAAGTTGAAAGTAAAAATTTTACCGCCTCTATGGGGAGGGTTTCCACACAACCATAAGATCTTTTAACAAACTCAGAGACAAGAAAGCTCATCTGATCGAGTCACTCACATTTATGAAGAGATGCCGTGACTCTAAGGTAATACCGATCTCATTTACACTGACTTCTGTTGCCGTCACATCTTCCAATGACAAACGAATATTGTTTAGGGCTAGCTTGGCCCTGATCTCAGAGAGAATTAAACTACTCCGTACCGAACTAGATCATGTAGACAAGACACTCTTGAAATCACACTTAACATTGACGGAAAAAAATGTCTATATCTGATTGGGAACATGTAGATAACATGACTGCTTCATCAGCCGCAACAATGTCAGCTAAATGTAAAGATAACCTGATTTCCAAGTTCAACCTCCTTTCCAAGAAGAAACCAGATCCACACTTTAAAAAGTTAAGACGTTGACAAGGTTGTTATTAATCTGAGTAATAGCTCTATTTCCGATGGTCTAAAGTTGGTTTTAGCTAAAGGGTTAAACTTTGCCGTCACCCCCAAACACCAGTGGATGACATCATTGACCAGTTCGATGTAGCACTTAAGGGTTTTTGGACACATCGCTGCAGACGTGACAAGATCTGAAATCGCTGCAAACCTCAAAAGCGCTAAGATACCAGTCAGCAACATCAGTAAGGAGGCATGCTTTGAGTTATTTCAATAAAAAAGAGGGAAGAAATCGTCAACCTCTCAGCCGACAAGGGCAATGCCATGGTCATCATGGACAAAAACGTGTACAATAAAATTCAGGACCTACTTAATGATGGCAGCTACACAAAAATGAAGAGAGATCCCACCAACTGCCTCGTTACAAAAACGAACAGTATAATCACTGATTCAGCTTCAGTAATTGAATAGACTAAACGTTTTTCCTGAAAACCTTCTGCTGCTAAGACCACCCAGACTATATGGCTTACCAAAAATCCATAAAGGTACACCCCTTCGTCCCATCGTCTCCACCATTGGCTCACCCACCTATATACTGGCCCGATATCTGTCCGAGACCTTGCAGCCATTCACTGGTAAGACCTCTTCTGTTCTAAACTCAGTTCACCTGGTATCGACAATTAAAGACATCTCACCATCCCCAGGTGATTTGCTCGTTAGCTTCGACGTAGTTTCTCTGTTCACAAAAGTTTCTGTGCCCGATACCATTGCAATAGTTGAAGATTTGGTCCAACAAGGACTGAATGCTCATGTACCAGCCCTGGTGAGACACTGCCTCACCAATACATATTTCACTTGGAATGGAACATTCTACAAACAAATTGAAGGCACTCCAATGGGTTCTCCCTTATCTCCGGTTGTGGCCAACATTTTCATGGAAAACAATTTGAGACGGACGCCATCCAGGCATCCACTCTACGCCCGTCCTTGTGGAAGAGGTACGTGGATGACACGTTTATCATCTGGCCACATGGTCGACTAGCTCTGAAACAATTCCTCAACCACAAATTCCATACAACCCAGCAATAAAATTCACCATGGAGGTAGAAAAGGATGGCATGCTACCCTTCTTGGATGTCTTAATCAAAAAGAGACCAGATGGCTCAATGAGCCACTGTCTACAGTAAAGTATCCCATACTGACACCTACCTAAAACCTGATTCCCACCACCATCCCACAAGAATTCCCTCATCAAAACGCTACACCATAGAGCTCTATGTATCTCCGACCATGAACACCTGACCAGTGAATTCAAACACGTACACCAGGCTCTCAAGGCTAATGTATATTCTGACTAAACAATCCGCAAAGCCATCACCCCAACCACGAGGAAAGAGCCATCTGAAGATCCAATCAAAACCATCACCTTACCTTGCATAGCAGGGATAACCAAATATATTTCCACAATCTTGAACAAACACAAGATCCAGGTCCAATTTAACACAGTGCATAAAATTCGTGACTTAATCGCATCTGTGAAGGACAAGATTCCTCACATGCAATATCCCGGCATCTACAAACTAAGCTGTATCTGCAGCAGCAGTTACATTGGGGGAAACCAAGCGACATGTCTCGGACCATGTTCGTGAGCATGAGGCAGATCTGAAACACGGCAGGACCAATATTTCTGTCGTGGCTAATCATTACTTAAATGCAGCTGGCTCACATGAAATTGATTTGTTTAAGACGATAGTAATTTGCAAGCTGACTGGCTATCAACAAAGATTCGTTCACGAAGCCATCCATATATAGACAATTTCAACAGAGACGACGGTTTTAAACTCGGCAATCATTGGAAAGATGTCATCAACCACTTTGGGTCATGACTTGATTTGTGTTTTCTTGTCCACCTCCACCGTCAGCAGTGTGGGTGTGTGGAGCGAGGTGCAATGCTTTGATTGGTATAGACCTACTGCTGGTGTCGGAGCCTTCTACATTAACATTAGCTGCCCCGTCGATCTCTAAACCTTTATAAACAGCCTGCCTCAGCAGCTTTCCCCATTTTTTTCTCCTGATGACGATTGCTTGTGTTGCGATCGAAACGTCGTGATATTTTTATTTTTTATTCACTTTATTTTCATTTTCATTATTTAATTGTTATTATTTTTTCTATCTACGTCACTTTACCGAAAGAAACATAGAATATGAATTCCTTCAGTCACGAAAGTTAAGTCAAAATTATACCTAGACTTGGATGTGTTCCAGAGTTGAAAATAAGATCAGACTTGAAAATAAAATACGGGATAGCTCAAGGAAAACATGTTTTGGATTGATATGTAAAGATGGTATGGGAAGTGACATCACTTCTGTGTCACACCAAATGTTTTCAAACCAGTGATGTCAGTTTTGTTAGCATTAAGACATGTTACATTATTACACAATATAAATGATCGGAATAAACTGACAAGTCCTTAAAAGTCCAAAATGTTTTAAATCCAAAACTAATACCTATTACCTAGTAGTGTGTTACATTAAATTTTAGATACAGTAAAACCTTGAAATGCGAGCATAATTTGTTCCGGAAACGTGTTTGTAATCCAAAGCACTCGTATATCAAAGCACTCGTATATCAGTTGTGATCACGTGACGCTCGGCAAACAAAGTGTATACGTACTACTCGTATTGCAAGACCTCGCTCGTTTATCAAAATAATATTTATTTAAAATTTTTGCTCTGCTTGCAAAACACTCGCAGACCAAGTTACTCGCAATCCAAGGTTTTACTGTATATATATAAAAGTAAAATAAGTCTTTGTCGGTTTGTGGCTCTGTGTGTTCACACGCTTGCGACGGATTTGGCTCTCCAACGGTGGGGTTTACGTGAAATAAAAATAGCCAGGTACCACGCCGTAAGCCCCGCCGTGAGCAAGCGCTATTCCTTTTTCACATCCGTCAACTTTTAATAAGTTTAATTAGCGATTGAGTGCGTTTTTTTAGCGCTATCTCTTTATTTATTTAGGACTTGTGCACGACCATACCAACTGACGCGCCTTTGGTGGGGGGGACGGACCATGCCAAATTGGTGGGGGACGTTTTCTTTCGCGTTAAAGATGCTTAAAAAATACACTAAACGCCGAGCTTAAATCTTCACTGTGTGATGTCCCCCCCCACACCGATGCGTGCAGTTACTAATATATACAGTCGCTAAAGGCCGTAGATATTACTGCAGAGCGGCTGGGGAGATCGTGGCTGGGGGGGGGGTCAGGGGTAGCAGCCCAGCCCCAGCCTGCCATGGTGCTACCTCTGCCGGCTGGACAATCTAGGCGAGGCTGGAGGATCTGCACTGGACTAGGCCTCACCACGCCACTGTCAGGTGAGTACTTTGTGCTATAGAGTAGATAAATACTGCTACAGAGTCAGCATGTACTACTGTAGTGATAGCAGGTACCACCGCAGTCGGTATGCACTGCTGTAATTATAGCAGGTACCACCATAGTCAGTACGCACTGCGGTTAGATTTTTAACAGTTGTTTTGAAATATTTTTTGGGCCCGGGCAACGCCGGGTATATAAGCTAGTATAACATAAAAAAAGACGTAAGATAAACATATACCCCTCCGCCACCTCTGATTTCTGCACATAATTGGGTATAGTGATTGGGTTCAGTTATTAAATAATCCACATTACAACTAATCTACAACTGATTACTAATCATAACAATTAACTGATTACTAATCTCTATATATAAAAGGGAAATTTGTGAATGTGTCTGTTCAAAATGTTTAGCGTACTTCCCAACATGCAACGAACTTGAAATTTGCCATGTGGGTACTTTCCAGACTGTAGACCATGTAAAAATTATTAAAATAGACTTGTATATTTTTTTGGGGGGGAGGGCTCAATAATGCATTTTTTTGCATGGCAAGTGAGCTGTGACGTCACATCTGTCATGTGACCCGCGCATGGGGAAGTGTAATGCAGTGTGCTTGCTCATGTCACACCCCCCCAACCCTCCGCGGCGCGAGTAAAGTGCCATACAAATGTGTTGCAGGTCTAAGGCGTTCTTCGCGCAGCATTGCTTTATTTCTTCAGTCGTTTACTGCCGTACACACCCTGAAAGTTGTCTGCAGCAAGCGCGTGTATGTGTACCTATGGACGCGCGTGCACGCGTGTGTGTGGGGGGGGGGGGAGCGGTAGTGTAGTGGTTAGCGTGCTGCGCTACGAACTCGGTGACCCGAGTTCGATTCCCGCTCACGGCCACCACCAGTGACGATTATTTGAACCGGTCCTGAGCCCCCTCTAGGTCGACGCAGCCTCAAACGAGTAACTGCTGTGGTGTGTGTGAACATTGCCACTGGGGAGACAAAGGCAGCCGGGCGTGGTGCTGGCCACCCACCCCCTCGTCTATTATATAATTACAATACCCCCCCCTCTCCGCCTCTGATCTCTGCATCTATTTGGGTTAAATGATGACGTCACCCTGCTGCTCTATTTAAGACCGGGAGCAGGTGGAGGGCTTCACTATTCTGGATAATTGCCCGATGATGCTGATGTAATCACCAGTGAAACGTCACACTCAAAAATTTAAAATGTTGTGGATTCACTCTTTAACACACTGGTGGGCTAAAGTAGTGAACTATTTGTCTTTTGTCAACATGACACATTTTTACTGATTGGCTTTGTCGGGTGGTGGAGGGTTACGACACATTTATAAATAACGCGATCTTACCCAAAAACCTTTATGAATAGTATTCCCACAACCTGCTGACATGGCTATAGCAGTAACTGTGAGTAAAACTAAAACAGTTTCTAAAGACTGCTCGAAGATGACTACAAACTAAAATGTTAAAACGATTAATGTAATTGTCAGTTGCATGAAAAGTGTTAAGCTGCTTGTGAATCCTTCATTTTTGCATGTAATGATCCATGAATTAACTAAAATCGATTCTCGTGATTATGATAATCGTGCAAGAATGGATTATTTACATTTATTGAAATATTCTAATGTATGCACAACTGTGCAAGAGATGGCAAAGGACAGTAAAAGCACCACAAACAACATATTAATCTTGAGTTACGGCCCCAAATCATGATTGGGAGAATGAATTTATTACATGTCTATTTATATATCGTACAAATTATCACTGGAGTTTTAAACAAAAAACACAAACTTGTAGACTTTTGTTCCCATAATCAACTCTTCGCTGGATTTAAAATAAATGCGTTTGCAAAAGCATTGCATTTAAAACGCACCCATATACTTTACGTTCGCGGGCATCTTGTTTATTTCCCTGAGTCAGCCCGCCATCTTTCGTGCCGAAACCCTGGTGATGGGGGCCTCCTCCGACATGGGGGGTCGTCGGTAAGACTTCCTTTGAGCGAGGAGCCAGCCCTTGAGTTGCAGTCTGCGGCAAGAAACACAACACCTTGATGATGCTGCAGCAACGCTTACAAGTGGGTTCACGTGTTGGATACGGGCTGCCTCGGATCATGGAAAAACCACACACCTCAGCAGCCCATCACCAACCCTAATGTATATTGAACTTTTTTTCACACCGTACGTAGCCAACCGTGCAAATCAGATGTGCGGGGGAAGAACAACAAGCCATGTGTGTACCACACGTATACTATGGTAACCCTTATTGTGGACATCACCTCATAGCTGCCACCTTCCAATTAATAACATAAGGATATGCTAATGTATAATTAAATAAAAAATCATTATTATTGTAAAATACATGGATGCAAATTACTTGTGACTCCTGATTACGAAGCAGACAACTTTATGAAGAATGTGCAGAATTAGGATGCTATTTTGCATTAGAAAAAAATTGTAATTGTACATAATCAAGCATTTGAACATTACATATAGTGGAACAGAGTATCCTTGTGTCTTTTAACATTAGCAGAGACCTGCCCCAGATGATGCCACAAAACTGCTTCAGTTGTAACTTCAATACCCTATTTATCCATATACCCTGAAAAGTGTTTGTCAAATGTTAAACCAAAATATGTAATTCTCGAATAGAATAATATACGCCAAATTAAATTATAAAACAAAGTTAATTTCATGGGTTTTTGTATGTAGTCTTCAGTGATCAAGCTGAGACACAATTTACTACTGGAGAACTTGGGGCCCTGAGTAGTGAAATACTGAGTAAATCTGAGCATGAAACGATTTGCGTACGCAACAAAAATTCGTAGTGAGAAAAGTGAAGTCAACAGCCGCTTCGCAACTGTTTCACAAACATGGACTGTTTGACAGTCACTGCTTTGGATGACTTCATCAATCCACCAGCCAATCGGCTTCAACGGGAATTTTGGAGTCAATTTTAATGGACACTAAATCTCTTCACAGGGAGAAGAGCTAACTTCGCGTCTGACGAAGTAGACACCCCCCTTGTTTACTACGCGAGTGTCCACCGCTCTCAAATTGACTCAACATTTAGCGGCAAAAGGAGCTGCTGCCGCTAAATGTTGACAACCACAACCATAAGTCACTCAAATCGCGGTGGTGAGATGTTAACTTCCTTGCCTCGTATACAGGAGTCCATGGGTTCGATCCCTACACCTGTATACAGCATTGAGTTGGCATGTTCCCCCTGTGGTCACGTGAATTTTTCTCCATATCCTCCGGTTTTACCCTCCACTTTTATAAACATGCATTGGGAGTATTTGGCTGCTAAAAATGTCCACATGATAATCCACTTAATTGGGCTATCATTTATAGCCAGGTCACTTCTGAAAAAGAGCCTTATCTGATAAAATAAAAGTTTTTTTTTACTACAATCACAAAAAGTGTGCTAACATAACCACACACACAAAAACCTCTCAAACACAACTACAGAAAGCAACAACACCAAGAGAGAATACAAAGACATATAACTGCTCAAACACCTACAAATATGGGGGCACTCTCCTTGCATGCAGTTGTGTCAGAGTGATGGCAGACTTAAGGCTACTCGGTATCATTCGCACATTCTTGCGGAAATGTATGCAATCCCCGTGCGCATATCCCGTGGGGAATTCGGAAATGCGGAAATGTGGGCCGTTCTGTACGTAGTCCACTGGTGTAATAATCGGTGGCTGCTCCAATTCGGATTTTGAGAGCTGCCTGCTGTGCCGACATGGCAATACTGTACTCCTGAGACACCAAGCAAGCCTCACCTGTCTTATCAGACTACGGCCAGATTCACATATTGCCAAATTAGCAAAAACACATCACTTCTCAGATCTGCACCAATATTTGGTGCAGGAAAAAGACATTTCTAACATGTGAATCAATATCAAGATCTTCACGCAGTGGCATTGTGTGTTACAAACTTATACTGCTCATCACACGTTACCTGCGGTCCTCTTCAGACGTCGGTCTTTCTTGCTGCATCTTGGCTCCAGAATTATTCTGCGGTGGAGTGGAGGGGTTTCTGGTCATCTGGAGTTGTCTGGAGCTGTTCGACTTTATTGTGGCCTTGTCAGGGTTGCTTTTGGCCACAGTGTTCTGCGCCACTCGCTGCTGTGCCGGCCGTGGTGGTCGTGGCGGGCTCTGTGGGCGAGCAAGAGGGACAGCCCCTGTCCGAGAAGCAATGGCTGGTCGGCTTCTCAAGACGCGTGGTGTTCTCTGTGTGGGGACCAGGTGCACGGGTTGACTGGGGACCACTGGTGGACTGGGAATTAAGTCCACCAATGCAGGAGAAATTAAACAATTTCCTACCTGTTCAGTTCTTCCAGAAATCAGCCTTAGGGCTTCATCAATATCAGGCAGAGGCTTGGCATTAAATTCACGACACAGCAACAGATTTGAGTCACAATTTGGTGCTGCTTCCTCAACATTCTCCAAAGGAACGAATGGTAATGCTTCTATCCTCTTTACATTGGACAGTCTGCGGCGTGGGTTTTCCAAAGGCATATTGACGACGACCTTTGGGGAAATCATTCCTCTGAATTGGGTGTCCCACAATCCCTTTGCTTGCAACTCAACCACCTTTATAATTTCTTCATCCCGAGTCTCGATGCTGCTGTTGCCGGTGAATTCGGACTTGATAGACCTTTTCTTGCTGTTCAGAAAGGCCTGAGACAGCGTTGATCGTCTTCGTGGCTGCTTGGCTTGCGGCTTTGCATTTTCCATGGGAATTTGGTCTCCACTTTGGCACGTTGTGTTTGCAATTGCACTGGAGAAGCTGCCCAATTGGCACAGCTCTTCGGTGAAGTTACCGATGAGCACCGGAGAGTGCGGAAAACGCATGGATTTGCGTTGCATCTTCATTGACAAGTCAGAAGTGGTTGCCAAACAGGATGATGATGTGACGTTTGCTCCACTTGAAACGTACCTTTTAGGAGCCATCTGTTCGAGCACAAGAAATGAAAATGCTTTATGACAATCTTTCAATGCAATACAATGCTTGCACAGCATTTCCCACCTCATTGTATGTGGGCTGAGACTAGTTGCAAAAGACCAGCATGATTATTTTGTAATCGAGAGCTCTGCACTATCAGTAATACATTGTGCATGATAACATATGTTCAGTCTTACTTAGGATGATCAAAATGCTATATTTTCACTTTCTTGGATGTATGTAGAGTTCACTTGACATCCATTCATTCCTTCCCTTTTTCCCCATTTTATATAAAAGGTTATGGCTCGGGAACCTCACGGTGGTTCTTTAGCGCGTGGCCCGAGGGCGACAGACGTACCACGTGAACGGAAGCATTTTGGCGATTACACGCCTGAAGACGTACATTACAAAATACTAATTATTTACTAAATATAAGCATAATAAATATAATTGTTCAATGTAAATAACATCATAAATACATATTGATGAAGTATATTTTTAAATATATAAATATGTTTCGTCTACATTTAGTATTTTGTACTGTACGTCTTCAGGCATGTAGGGAGCAGTATTGCAGCGGTTAGTGGGCTGCGAACCCAGTCACCCGTGTTTGATTCTAATCACGGACAAAATCAGTGGCGATTATCTGAACTGGTTCTCTCCTAAGTCGACTCAGCGTCGAATGAGTACCTGGAGCGACGATGTATCATCGTTACTGGGGATAGAGAATTAGAATCTGTTTTTAGACTGGAAGAATCCGATGGGTCAGAAACTTATAACAGGACCAAGGCGGCTGGGCGTGGTGCTGGTCACCCCTTCGTGTAAAAAAGGATGTTTTTTTTTTATATCATACCAGCCTCATGTACCGTCCCGGCCTTCATTAGGTGCTAACAGCCCTTGCCCAAAAAGTCTAGGGCCATATGGCAATGTTCTTCACAAATATTCAGAGGGGGGGGCAATTTTACCAATAAGACATCAGTGTGAGGGCCGCCACACATTTTTAACTATTGGGTTTGACAGCAAGATGGGGTGTTTTCACATTTGTGTATTGTCGCGGGCCGCATGTCAGAGGCTGCACAAAAGGCCACCAGGGTCCGCCAGTGGCACGTGGGCCTTGCAATGAAGAACTCTGCTGTATGGGGAATATTTTTTATTTGATAGGCCACGTGCTTCTGGCCACGTGGTAAGTGTGGCTCCCTAGGGCCACACGCTAAAGTACCACCATGAGTTAGAGCTTTCATGACTGCAGGAATTAATATTCTTTGGGTCTTTCGGTAAAGCCACGTATTTAGAAAAATAATAAAAATATCACGACGTTTTGATCGCAACACAAACAATCGTCATCAGGTGTGTTGCGATTGAAACGTCGTGATATTTTTATTATTTTCTATTTATGTGGCATTACCGAAATACCCAACGAATACCACCACAATGTTATAGTAATTTCGAATATAAAAACCCTTATTCCTCGACATGTGAATGAGATCCAGTCAATGTCCAGCCAATATTAAAACATATGCAGTCCTGCATTATGATCACGAAGATCTGCGACACAGATAATATGCACAACAAACTCCAAATTCTGCAATTATCCAGTCACTGTACATACAGGGACTCCTCTACTTACGAACAAGTTAGGTTCTAGAGGTCTATTCGTAAGTGGATTTGTTCGTAAGCCCAATTTTACTTCTGTCAATTCCAAACATGTTGAACAGCATGTACAGTTAACACGGGGAATGGCTATAATCTACTGTAGATGCCACTGGTTCTTCATGTTCTGCAGATGTGGATGGCACTGGTTGTTTATGTTCTGCAGATGTTCCCTTTGGTGCTGGTGTTTTCCCCTCTACTCTCTTGAAACAATTACCATGAGATGTCTGCGCAGTTGCTCTCTTCTCTTCATAAATCAACTGGTACCAGGCAATAGTATCTTGACTTAGCTTTCGTGGCTGCAGGAATTCACTCTTTGGGTCTTTTGGTAAAGTCACGTAGATAGAAAATAATATTTTAAAAAATTACGTTTCAATCGCAACACAAGCAATCGTCTTCAGGTGAAAAAAATGCAGCAGGCGAATTGCTGAGGCAGGAGAAATGTGATATATGCTGTATTTTTTCACCTGAAGACGATTGCTTGTGTTGCGATCAAAACGTGATTTTTAATTATTTTTCTATCTACGTGACTTTACCGAAAGACTCAAAGAGTAGGCAATAGTATCGTGAACAGCTGCCAACACCTTTCAGTATTTGGATCCTGAGACTCAAAACAAGCCAGTGCTTGACAGTGAACAACCACCGCCATCTAATGTTGAACTGACGACGCTCGGTCCGAACAAGCAATTGTACATACGGGCAGGTTTGTTCGTCTTCTTTGGTTCTTTCGGTAAAGTCACGTAGAATGAGAATAAAATGATAAATTGTTAAAATAAAATAACACAATATTCTCACGACGTTTCGGCCCCCTTCACCTGATGAAGACCGCTTGTGTTGTGGCCAAAACGTCGTGAGAATATTATTGTGTTATTTTATCAATTTATTATTTTATTCTCATTCTACGTGACTTTACCGAAAGAACCAAAGAAGATGAATCCTTGCAGTCACGAAAGCTTTAAATCGAGGTTTGTTCGTATCTCTGAAAGTTCGTAAGTCGAATGTTCGTAAGTAGAGGAGTCCCTGTACAGCTCAATATCAACAAACACGAATCCTACAACGATGCAAAAATATATATACAGCTTCATAAGAACCTGAATTCTGCAACGATCTAAGATCACTTCAGACTTACCAATATCAAGAATCACCTCTTGGCTTTAGGTCAATAACACCACATCGGATTCATCACTCCCAAAAATCACCACTTTGGCTTTACGTCATGATAGTCACTAAATTGGCAATCACCATCCCAAGCTCACTCGTTCCCTTGTTCCTATGTTATACTCACAGTGTGTCTATACATTACCTGCCTGTCTCTACTCTTCTGTATAATTGTACGTCTCCATTTACCCGTCTCTTTGTATCTCCTTGTCTTGTCTCCTGGTCTATCTCTGTAGATCTTTACGTGTCCCTCTGTCCCGTTGTCTCTGTATCTATACCGGTCTCTCCTCTCTTCCCGTGCCCCGATCCAATTTTATTCCCGCCTAGTGGTAAAGTATGTATACCTTGGTGCAGCGATCTTGTCCCACCTGAAGACGGAAGCTTGCGTTGCCTCCAAAACGTCGTGTTTTAATTGTTTTTTTTTATTTTAATTTGTTTTACCTACGTGACTTTACCGAATAAAACCAAAGAGTATGAATCCTTGCAGTCACCAAAGCTTCAAATCTAGAATGGTGAAGTATGGTCAAGGAATGTGAAGGCCCCTCCTCCCTCGTCCGGCAGTGGATTCACGAAACGGGATGTACATGCTTCTGTAGACAAGTCCGTATAGCAAATATAACCCAGACGAAGCGCTGCTAAGAATACGCCAGTCTACGTTTCCGTGTATATCTGATGAAGATGCAGAGCAACAACTGCAGTACAATTTTAAAATATGGTTGGCTAAGCCAGACATCCGCATCAGGAGCTGACTGTGGCGTCTCCTTTCGTATTTGTGGATCGGGCATTGCGTCGCTATATTGTATGGTCTGTTTTCGATGACCACAACAGGGCAAGTCCCTCGACAGATACTCTCATACTCCAGTAACAGATCGTTTGTCCTCTAAATAACGCGAGTAGATATACCGTGTCCCGGATATAACACGGTTGTATGACCCGAGGTGGAGCCTCCTCACACCGTCGCGGGTCGTGGGCTATGAACCATACTTCACCGCATAATCCTTCTTTAGGCTGTAGAATCTGATGAGCTATAATGCTCTTTTTCACAGATGTCCAGTAGGGGCGGGTCAGAAAGTTACAAACAATGCAAAAGAAACACGCTGGTCAGTGCGGGTTATAGAATTTCACGAATTTGCGGGGTTATAGAAGGCGGACAGCAAATAGCAACAAAGCGGAGTGGGTGCCGAAGCAGCTGCTTAGCTTCCGAGATGAGGGGGAGGTCTGCCGTCTCGGATATCGCGAATAATGACAATGTACACAGGATGACGACAGCCCTGGCACTACCAAAAGATGAACTCACCTCAACACGAGGTAGAGTGCTTCGATGGCGCCCTCTCCGCCAATGTTGTATCGGGGACTGGAAGCGAACCCAGGCCCTGACGACCGTTAAAGATTTCAAACTTCGTGACGCACGTCACCGCGCGCGCCTCCCGTGATTGGTTAATAGGGCGAGCGCTGACGTCACGAAACTGGATCGATTCGCGAATCGCGTTTTATATTAAGCGATAATTCGATTCGATGGCACGACAGCCAACGTCTGTTAATTCTAGATTTGAAGCTTTCGTAACTGCAAGGATTCATACTTTTTGGTTCTTTCGGTAAAGTCACGTAGGTAGAAAAATAAAAAATAGTCACGTAGATGATAGATGTTGACTTGTAGCTTTCGTGACTGCAGGAACACAGGGTTCACACTCGCACAGTCACTTCGCGTGCCGACCCGTTGGTTGCGGCTCTGCGATCTGCCATTAAATGCTAATCTCTTGACTTAAAGCTTTCGTGACTACAGGAAATCATATTCTTGGGTCTTTCGGTAAAGTCACGTAAGATAGGTTCAAAGAAAATTAAAAAGAAACTGCGACGTTTCGATCGCAACGCAAGCAATCGTCATCAGGAGAAAATATAGCTATATAGCTAGGCAAAGTTGTGATTGTCCATAATAAAGGTTTCTGGGTTAGATCGCGTTATTTATAAATGTGTCGTAACCCTCCACCACCGGACACGGCCAATCAGCAAAATAAAGTGTCACGTTGACAAAAGACAATTAGTTCACTACTTTACCACTCCGGTGTGTTGAGTGAATCCACAACATTTACAGTTGAGTACGACGTTTCGCTGGTAATTACGGTTTTTAAAATTGTATTCAGTATCTCAACGGAGACAACAAAAACAAAACAAAGCAAAGACCGAGGGGCCGCCCCCTCGTTCGCGCCATAAAGGCCCCGCTCGGCCACCGACCCATCCTCTGGACCGGAGTCACCCCTGCCACAGCACTGGAGGGGCAGCCTCCCCTTCCAGTCACGCACACCTTCACTCCCAGACGCCGGCGAGGCCCCCCCCCGGCCGCCCTAGCCCACCCTGGGCAGCGGCCACTTCCATCGTTCCCTTGCGGCATCGCGCCCCATTTTCACCCGGTCCACCTCCACCACCCTTTCCAACCATCTCCTCGCAATATAACATGTCTCCAACGGGGACATCAGGGACCCCTCCAGCTCCTTTCGCGCTTTCCACAGCGCCTCCTTCGTCGCTCCTATTACAGCCCACACCTGGTCCCTGTCCTCCCTCCCCACCCCCCGCAGCTCTCCCCACATGACGTCCCGTGCCGTCACCCTCGACAGCGCGAAACGGGCCAGCAACGGCTTACTCCTCCTCCAGACCTCCTGGGCAAAAGGGCCACGCCACCATCACGTGCGATGCAGTTTCGTCCGCGTTGCAGCCCCTCGGACACTTGGGGGTATGCGCCATTTGGCGGCTGTACAAGAAACCCCGCGTCTCCAACTTGTCCCGGACAGCCAGCCATGACAGGTCCCTCTGCTCCTTCGTGAGCGCTGCCGATAACACATTCCTCCAAATCTTCCCGTGCATCTCCCTCCTCGCACCGGCCACCTCGTCACAGGCCTCCTCCTTATCCGCCGCAGCTCGCACCTCCCTGGGAGCCCACCGGCCCCCCCACCGGTTCAGGCCGTGCTGCCCGACGTAGCTCCCCACCACGTCGCTGACCCAGCCCCCCGGCCAGTCCAAAGGAGAGCTCCTTCCTATCTCAGTCATCCCAAGCCCCCGCAACCGCCACGTCAGCCGATACCTCATATAGCACGCTGCCTTGCCCCGCGGCTCCGCAGAGAAAAACAGCCGCAGCCCGTTACAGACAAAAGTCGATTGCAGGGTATACCCCACATTTGGGGCACCCCTCCCCCCATTCCCGACCTGCAGACACACCGCAGCCCTCCTCACCCTCTCCATCCCTCCCCCCCAGATAAACCTGAAAATCGCCGAGGTCAAGGCCTTAGCCTCCCTCCCACCTGGCGGAAAAACCTGCGCCAAGTAGTTTAGGGATGGTAATATTTCTGTCTTTACCACCATAATCCTACCGGCCATCGTGAGCCGCCTCCCAGCACACTTACCCAGACAGCCCTTTGCCTTCCTCACCCCCTTCTCCCAGTTATTTTCCCCCATCCTATCCCCACAGAAGAACACCCCCAGTACCTTTATCCCCTCTGTTTGTAGACTAAATTCTGGCGGCCGACCCTCGAAAGGCCTCGAGTCTCCATAAACCATCAGCTCACTTTTCCCCACACTAACCTTCAATCCGGAGGCCGCGCAGAACCTTCCCATCCCCTCCATTGCCCTCCATACCGATGCTACGTCCCTGCATAGCACGGCCACATCGTCCATGTACAGGGTCACCTTTCCTTGCTCCTTGCTCCCCGGTATTACCACCCCCCTAATCCTCTGGTCATTCCTTATCATCTGCGCCAGAGGCTCCATGCACATGACAAATAGTACTGGGGACATCGGGCATCCCTGCCGCACCCCGGAACCCACTGGAATGATCCCGGAGCGTTCCCCATTTATCAGGAGCCTGGCTCTGAGCCCCCCATAAAATCGCTCCACCCACTCCACCAGGGGCCCACACACCCCCATCCTCTCCATCACCGCCAGCATGAATTCATGAGAGAGGCGGTCGAAGGCCTTGTCCAGGTCCAGACTTAGGATCCCCAACAGGCACCCCCTCTCTCTCTCGCCTTCAATCGCCTCCCTCAAAACCACCAAAGTGTCCGCGATCCTCCTCCCCGGGACTGCACACGTCTGGTCCGGCCCCACCACCTCACCCACCACCTTCCCCAGTCGCCCCGCGACTACCCTTGCCAAGATCTTGTAGTCCACATTCAAGAGGGTTATTGGCCTCCAACTTCCCAGGTCCCTACGGTCTCCCTTCCCTTTATAAATCAATGTGACCAGGCCCTCCCGCATGTCGTCCGGCACCCGCCCCTCCTCCAGAGTTTCCCTACAAATTTGCATAATATCCTCTTTCAGGAGTTCCCAGAATTTTATATAGAAGTCCGCTGGGATCCCGTCCGGGCCTGGGGTCCTGTTCTTGTTCAGCCCCTTCACCGCCCCTTCCACTTCTTCCTGTCGAATTCTCTCCTCTAGCGCCTCTGGGTTCTCAACCCTCTTCCCCAATGCCCCCAGCAGCTCCTCCCGCCGCCCCCCATCTATCCCTTTCCTCTTATACAAATCCCCATAAAAGTCTTCCGCTACACTAATCATCCCTTCCGTCGTCACCTGTCTACCCCTAGTAGGACTAACTAGCTCCCTCATTTCATTGTCTCCCTCCCTACCCGCCTTAAAGAAAAATCTTGTACACTGTTCCCTATACTCTGTTGCCCTGACCCTCGCCCTATACACTAATTGCCTAGTCTTCTTTTCCAGGACTGAGGCTACCCTCCCTTTCAACTCCTCTATCCTTTCTCCCACTGGGAACCCTAGCTCTAGCAGTCTATACAGCCTTTCTAACCTAGCGTTCCACTGTCTCAATTCCCTACCCACCCCCTTCCTCCTACTATAACGCTGAAAGAACGTTCTTATCCTACCCTTTATCTGCCCCCACCACTCCATCCTCGTGGGGAAGCACACCTGCAGCGTCCTCCAGCTGGTAGGCGCTCGCGTGAAATCCTCCGCCACCTCCTGATCCACCAGCAAGCCCACATTCATCTTCCACACACCCTTCCCCCTCTTCACCCCACCTGGGATCACAAGCCCCGCCACCACCATTCTGTGATCCGAGAGGGGAAAAGGTTCCACCCCCGCACTTCCCACATTCACCTTGTCAGAGACGAAAATAAAGTCGATACGTGACTGTGTGCACCCACTCTTATCCGCCCACGTGAACCCTGGCCGCGTGCCATGCACCCTCCTGAACGTATCCACCATCCGAAAGTCCTCCATCAACTCCCTCAGTTTCCTGGAAGAGGAATCTAACTTCCTCCTCCCCTTTACCGATACCAGATCCGCCAGACACAACGGGCAGTTAAAATCGCCCCCCACAATGACCTGCCTCCTGGTGGCCAGTAGGCCCACCAGGCTCTCCCACACCTCCGTCCTGTCCATACATCGTACCGGGGCATACACATTTATCAGCCGTAGCTCCACACCCTGGTAAGATGCATCTACACAGAAGAGCCGACCCGGTATTATTTCCTGGGTCCCTTCCACTCTCATTCCCCTTCTTCCTAGGGGGGTAACCACGCCTGTACATCTGTTCCCGTTGCTGCCAGACCAAATGTAGTGTCCCTTCCATTCGTCCAGCAGAGCCTCCGACCCTAGGGTATAGGGTAGGTGACATTCTTGGAGGAAAATTACGTCACGTCTGGTGATCTGCAGCCAATGCATGATTGCCCCTCTCCTTCCCTTCTCCTCCATTCCTCTCACATTAACAGATGCTACAGATATGTCCATGCCGAGGCGTGCATTATTCCGTGTCGGACTCCGGTGCGCGCTCCCCCCGTCTGCCTTTGTCCGCCTTCTCCTTCACCTTTTTTCTCCCCTTCAACCTCCGGGGCTTCCCCCGGTTCAAACGTCCCCCCCCCCTTCTGCCCACCTCCACCCAGATTCCCCCGAATCCGGCGAAGATCCTGAAAGGCTCGCATCTTGCTGGGGACTAGCTTCTTTCAGAACTCTATCCAGCTTCCGTTTTCTCCCCCCCGATTCCTCCCATGCGTCATCCGCTTCTTCCTCAACCCGCTGCCCCTCCTCCTCGCCCATCACCTCCGCCCAGTCCCCCACTGGGGTTTCCGAGTCCTCTTCTTCATCTCCCCTCCCCTCCTCCCCCCCCTCCAGTGGTGGTGGTGCTCCCTCCCCCACAGATCCCCCCCCCCTCACCCTCCCCAGGGGGTCGTGGTTCCTCCACCTCCCCTTTCCCTTCCCCTCCATACATCCGGCCCGCTTCCCGTCCGGCCACCTCCTCCGCTGCCTCCTCTACCTGTCCACTCCGACATGCCCGCACCCTGTTAGCATAGGACTCTGGGCAGGTCCTATACAGATGCCCTCTGCTGCCGCACAGGTTGCAAAGGGCCGGCTCCCCACATTCCTCCACCGTGTAGTCCAGC
This sequence comes from Petromyzon marinus, assembly GCF_048934315.1. Taxonomy (NCBI): domain Eukaryota; kingdom Metazoa; phylum Chordata; class Hyperoartia; order Petromyzontiformes; family Petromyzontidae; genus Petromyzon; species Petromyzon marinus. The sequence continues at coordinate 83,532 of NC_133684.1, read as the reverse complement.
GCCCTGCACCTGTAACAAACGCGTGCCACGCACGCTGCCGCCAGGTGCCCCCCTCCCCCACACCTCCTACACAGTTTGGGCTGTCCCGCATAGACAACATAGCCCCTTTTCCTTCCAATGTTCAATGCGCTCGGGACGTGCCTCAGTTCCCCCCCCCCCTCCGTCTTCAGACGCACCCTCCATTGTCTGGCCCCCGTCCATATCCCCGCCGCATCCAGCACCCTCTTGCAACCCGACAGCACCACACAATGCTGCCTCAGCCACACCTCCACGTCCTGATCATACAATGCTTCATTGTAAAGGAACACGGTCACAACCTTTGTCTCCAGGTCCGACAGTAACCGCGTCCTCATGGAGGTTAGCGGCTTCTCCCCTGCCTTCTCCTCGAAACAGGCAAGGAAATTTTGCAGCAGAATGTTGGAGTTGAAGCTCACATCAAACGCCCTCCCCCCCGGCAGAGCAATCAAGCAATAGAGGTCCTCCACCCGCAGCATCCCAAGCACCACCGACCTCACGAAGGTCGTCCTGTCCAGGGTCACCCCTCTTCTACATCTTCCTTGAATTCAACTCGCACGCAGTTGTGCCTCCTGGCCTGCATCGGGGTCAGACCCGCCCCAGCTCCGCTGCGCCACCTCCCCGCTCCTCCGCTGGGCCTCCCCGCACCCACCGGGGCAGCGCCCGCGGTCTTCTCCCTCCACTGCCCCTCCCCCGGCCCCTGGGCTGCAGGCGCCTCTCCTGCCCCTTGCTCCCCATTCTGGTCCGGGGCACTCCCACCCCATCCTCCCGGCGCTCCCCCTCGTTCTCCTCCCCGCTCCTCCCTCCCCGCACTCTCCAGCCCATCCACCCCCTCCACTCTCTTCCCTCGTTGCGCCTCACCCAACGTCACCCCCGCACCAGACGGGCTCGCGCCGCTCCTCCGGTCGCTCGCAGCACCCCGGGCGTCTTCCTTAGTCCGCGACGTGCGCCGCGACTCCGTCTCCATCCCCGCCATCTCCACGTGGCCGCTGCAGCGGGGTCACTCCTCCCGCGGCGCCTGTGGCTCCCCCACCCTCCGGTAGCAAGGCCACCCCAGACCACCCGGCCTGGGGCCCTCGCACACCCCGGGGTGGCTGGCGAACCCACGAGACACTGACGAGCGCTGCAGTAGTGCGTCAGGAAGAACAGGAACAGGAACGCGTTTCGCTGGTAATTACTCCAGCAGCATCGGGCAATTCGCCAGAATGGTAAAGCCCTCACTTGCTCCCGGTTTTAAATAGAGCAGCAGGGTGACGTCATCATTTAACTCATTTCAGGTGCAGTGATTTGAGGCGGAGGGGGGGTATTGTAATTATATAATCGATTGGTAATCAGTCAATGGTTATGATTAGTAATGAGTTGTAGATTAGTAATTAGTTGTAATGTGTTATTGTGATTATATGCTACATTAGTAATCCGTTAATATGTGTTTCCCGTATAAGGAATTGTAATATGTATTTAATAATACGCTTCCAAGCCGCACTAAGCCTATAGCTATCAGAACGATTAAAGTTATTTATGTTTCTCTCAATTTCAATGGATTCTCTAATTAGTCTTTGTCAGGAATAATTAGTTTTACACAACACTTCAACGCTATCAAAATCAATTGAGTGTCCTTGTTGACAAGCATGTTCTGCTACTGCCGACAGTTGTGTTCGAGATAATTTAATATTTCTCTGATGTTCTTTTAGTCTTACGCTGATGTTACGTCCCGTCTGTCCAATATAGCATCTGCCACATAAACAATTAATCTGATATACACCTGTTGATAATTTAGGCAATTAGTCTTTCGTGCAATATACTAGTTTTTGAATATTGTGTACTGTACCAAATCTTACTGTAATGTTTTGCTTTTGCAAAACACGGTTAATTTGTCAGTTACTCCTGAGATATATGGAATTTTAATTGTTTTGAGAATCTGATCGCTTTCAGCAGTGTTGCTTTGCGATCGTGATTTGGCACTCAGTGCTCTGTTAATTTGAGTATTATTGTAGCCATTCTGTCGTAATGCTTCTTTAACGTGTTTGATCTCTCTCACTAGACTTTCACCATCTGACACTGTTTTAGCCCGATGTATGAGCGTCTTGATAAGAGAGGATTTCTGAGCTGGATGATGATGCGAATCTGCATTCAGATAGGCATCAGTGTGCGTTTGCTTTCTGTAAACGCTGTGTTATTTAACCGTTTATGCCATGTCCAAGCAAAATATCTAGGAACGGGAGTGTGTTATTCACCTCCATTTCCGTGGTGAACTGGATGGCCGGGTTTTGTGTATTGAGATGATTTAGAAAATCATTAAGTGTATCTTTACCATGTGGCCAGACAACCAAAGTGTCATCCAAATATCTAAACCAAAAAGATGGTTTTAATGTGCTCGAGGCAAGTGCTCTTATTTTGAAGTTTTCCATGTACAGACGTGCTATAGCAGGAGATAAAGGAGAGCCCAGTGATTGTGTGTCTGTTCAAAATGCTTAGCGCACTTCCCGACATGCAACAAACTTGAAATTTGCCATGTGGGTACTTTCCAGACTGTACACCATGCAAAAATTCTAAAGATAGACTTTTGTATTTTTTTTGGAGGGGGGGGGGGGGCGCAATAATGCATTTTTTTGCACGGCAAGTGAGCGGTGACGTCACATTTGTCATGTGACCCCTATGCGGAAGCGTAATGGAGTGTGCCTGCTCATGTCACCCCCCCAAGCCTCCGCGGCTAAAGTGAAATACAAATGTGTTGCAGGTCTAAGGTGTTCTTCGCGCGGGGGAGCGGTAGGGTAGTGGTTAGCGCGCTGCGCTACGAACCCGGCGACCCGAGTTCGATTCCCGCTCACGGCCACCACCGGTGACGATTATTTTAACCGGTCCTGGGCCTCCCCTAGGTCGACTCAGCCTCAAACGAGTAACTGGTGTGGTGTGTGAACATCGCCACTGGGGAGACAAAGGCGGCCAGGCGTGGTGAATCCAAGTCCCGGGCGAAGCCGGCGAGTTATATATATAATTGTGTCTGTGTCTATATATAATAAACAATTTAAACTGAGAAGATAGTACAACTGAGCAATCATTGGAAGGGCGTTATCAACCAGTTTAAGTAACAATTGGCTATGATGTTGCCATCCTACCACCTTCCGATGTTAGTTGTGCTTTACGCCCATTTCAAACGTGCGCTTTCACAGGGTTCACACTAGCACAGCCATTTCGCGCGCCGACCCCTTCGTTGTGACTTTACCGAAAGACCCAAGAATATGAATTCCTGCAGTCACGAAAGCTTTAAGTCAAACAAACGTCTGCTTTCGTACAGCTGATGTAGACAGAGCAACGACGACAAATTGTAAATTCTGTGGGTTTACTCTCGAACACACGGGTGTGCTGAAGTAGTAACTAATTGGCAAGTTTTATTTTCGTGACAAACCTTATTTATATTCACGTGATCTATACAAAAACATTTGTGATGGACAACTACAATTTCACATTCAGGTGGTCAAGCCAGATAACCGCGTCAGGAGCAGAGGGGTGTATCGCTGTGATGATGTCTCCTTCGTACTTGCGGGTCATGGCATTGCGTCGTTATACGTTGTCATGGTCTGTTGGGGATGACCATGGTCGCAACTCTGTAGAGTTTTTCAATTTCCATTTGTGCATCATCAGGGTATCCGCATCTACTGCTGCCATCGTTTGTGCAGTGGATGCAGCTTAGGGTGGAGCATGAGCAGCATCGTAAAGAAAAACCCAGGGATCTTCTGCGTTGTTCAGCGTATGTGCGACCCTAGATCATAATCAGAATATTTAGACTAGGAGGAGGAATCCGATGAGCTATGAAGCTCTTTTTCACAGATGACCCAATATGGGCGGGTCAGCAAGTTCCAGCAGCAAACGATACAAAACACGATAGGAGTGCAAAATAGAGAAAATAGTAAGCAAGTCACTGAATATAAATAATAAATACTTTAACTACATAAGTCCGATTGATCAAGATTGGGTAAGGCAGAAACAACAACAAAAGAGTTAGTAGATCGCAAAGTGGGAACTGTTAACTACGAAGTGCAGTTGTTGATGGGTTTCCCTCCCACCACGTGCCAAACTGAATGGTAAAAGTTAATTACAGTGAGGGAAAAAAGTATTTGATCTCCTGCTGATTTTGTACGTTTGCCCACTGACAAAGACATTATCAGTCTATAATTTTAATGGTAGGTTTATTTGAACAGTGAGAGACAGAATAACAACAAAAAAAACAGAAAAACGCATGTCAAAAATTGATTTGTATTTTAATGAGGGAAATAAGTATTTGACCCCTCTGCAAAACATGACTTAGTACTTGGTGGAAAAACCCTTGTTGGCAATCACAGGGGTCAGACGTTTCTTGTAGTTGGCCACCAGGTTTGCACACATCTCAGGAGGGATTTTGTCCCACTCCTCTTTGCAGATCTTCTCCAAGTCATTAAGGTTTCGAGGTTGACGTTTGGCAACTCGAACCTTCATTTCCCTCCATAGATTTTCTATAGGATTAAGTTTTTGAGACTGGCTAGGCTACTCCAGGACCTTAATGTGCTTCTTCTTGAGCCACTCCTTTGTTGCCTTGGCCGTGTGTTTTGGGTCATTGTCATGCTGGAATACCCATCCATGACCCATTTTCAATGCCCTGGCTGAGGGAAGGAGGTTCTCACCCAAGATTTAACGGTACATGGCCCCGTCCATCGTCCCTTTGATGTGGTGAAGTTGTCCTGTCCCCTTAGCAGAAAAACACCCCCAAAGCATAATGTTTCCACCTCCATGTTTGACGGTGGGGATGGTGTTCTTGGGGTCATAGGCAGCATTCCTCCTCCTCCAAACACGGCGAGTTGAGTTGATGCCAAAGAGCTCAATTTTGGTCTCATCTGACTACAACACTTTCACCCAGTTGTCCTCTGAATCATATAGATGTTCAGTGGCAAACTTCAGACGGGCATGTATATGTGCTTTCTTGAGCAGGGGGATCTTGCGGGCGCTGCAGGATTTCAGTCCTTCACAGCGTAGTGTGTTACCAATTGTTTTATTGGTGACTATGGCCCCAGCTGCCTTGAGATCATTGACAAGATCCTCCCGTGTAGTTCTGGGCTAATTCCTCACCGTTCTCATGATCATTGCAACTCCACGAGGTGAGATCTTGCATGGAGCCCCAGGCCGAGGGAGATTGACAGTTAAGTCACATAGGTAAAAAATGAAACAACAAAAAATCACGACGTTTCGGCCACAACACAAGTGGCCTTCATCAGGTGAAGGGACCGGACTGTCCAGAGGACAGCATTGGAGTGAAAACAGCCAAGCCCAGGTCACGTCCTTTGATCTGTGTGGGAGGAAACAAAAGCGCCTTGACAAAGGAATTAGCATAAAAATGAACATGATGCACGTAGGAGGTACATGAAGGACCGGCGCGGGAGGGGGGAGGGGAGTTTACATAATGTTGGTGTGAAGGAAAATAAGTAGCTTTGAAAGTTTGGGATACCACTACTTGAAAAAATATACTGTACCATTGAAAATTAGTTTAATGTTTGGTTTGATTTAGAACATCTTTCCAATGATTGCTTAATTTTAAACCATCCTCTAGGGTGAAATTGTGTCTGTGTTTGTAAATCTGAATTGCCTCGTGGACAAATCTCTGATAAAAACCCGTGGGTTTGCAGATAACCTTGGTATCGGAGAAAACTATATCGTGATCACCCACAGCGTTGTAACAGTGATCAGCCACGGCAGAAGAATTCGTTCTGCCGTGTTTCAAATCTGATTTGTGCTCGCGAATTCAGTCAGAGACATGTCGCTTCGTCTCCCCGATATAGCAGTCACCACAGGTGCAGCTCAATTTGTAAACCCCGGGGTACTGTAAGTCAGGAATGACATCCTTCACGGATGGGATCAGGTCACGGATTTTGTGTACTGTATTGAACCGGACCAGGGTCTTATGTTTGTTTAGAATTTTGGAGATCTTTTTAGTAACGCCTGCTATATATGGTAGTGTGATGGTTTTGATCAGAGTATCAAGTGGTTGTTTCTGTATGGAGGGAGAAACAGCTTGGCGGATGTTACGGTCAGAGTATCCGTTCCTCTTGAGGGCCAGATGTACATGTTTTAATTCACTGGTCAGGTGGTGTTGGTCCGTAATGCAATGAGCCCTGTTGTATAACGTTTTGATGAGATAATTATTTTGAGTTGGGTGGTGGTGGGAATCAGGTTTCAAGTAGGAATCTGTGTGGGTGGGTTTCCTGTAGACAGAATGTCCCAAGGAGCCATCAGGTCTACTCTCAAACAGAACATCCAAGAATGGCAGCTTGCCATCTTTCTCCACTTCCATGGTGAATTTGATGGCCGGGTGTCTGGAATTGATGTGGTCTAGGAAACGGTTCAAAGCTGGGAGGCCATGTGGCCAAATGACGAAAGTGTCGTCTACATATCTCTTCCACAGGGAAGGTCTGAGGGTGGAAGTCTGGATGGCGTTTGATTCAAATTTCTCCATGGAAACATTGGCTATCACTGGTGACAAGGGGGAACCCATGGGGGTACCCTCAGATTTGAAACACAGCAGAACGAATTCTTCTGCCGTGGCTGATCACTGTTACAACGCTGTGGATGATCACCATATAGTTTTCTTCGATACCAAGGTTCTCTGCAAACCCACGGGTTTTTTTTTATCAGAGATTTGTCCACGAGGCAATTCAGATTTACAAACACAGACACAATTTCAACCGAGAAGATGGTTTCAAATTAAGCAACCATTGGAAAGATGTTCTAAATCGAACCAAACATTAAACTAATTTTTCAATGGTACAGTATATTTTCAAGTAGTGGTACCCCAAACTTTCGCAGCTTCTTAAAATCCCCTTTTCACACCACCAGCATGTGGACGCTGCCGTGCCCCCTCGCCAGCCTGCACAGGTCGACCCCCTCCCTACCTTTCATCATGCTAAGTCCGCCTATTAAAATGCTAATTTTTATGCTAATTCCTTTGTCAAGGCACCTTAATTACTCTCACACAGCTTAAAGGTCGCGGTCTGAGCTTGGCTGTGTTTCACTCCAGCGCTGTCCTCGAGAAATTCTGGTCCCTTCACCTGATGAAGGCCACTTGTGTTGTGGCCGAAACGTCGTGATTTTTGTTGTTTTATTTTTTACCTACGTGACTTTACCGAATAGAACCAAAGAGTATGGATCCTTGCAGTCACGAAAGCTTCAAATCTAGATTGACAGTTCTTTTGTGTTTCTTCCATTTGCGAATAATCGCACCAACTGTTGTCACCTTCTCACCAAGCTGCTTGGCAATGGTCTTGTAGCCCATTCCAGCCTTGTGTATGTCTACAATCTTGTCCCTAACATCCTTGAAGAGCTCTTTGGTCTTGGCCATGGTGGAGAGTTTGGAATCTGATTGATTGATTGATTGCTTCTGTGGACAGGTGTCTTTTATACAGGTAACAAGCTGAGATTAGGAGCACTCCCTTTAAGAGTGTGCTCCTAATCTCAGCTCGTTACCTGTATAAAAGACACCTAGGAGCCATAAATCTTTCTAACACGTAGGCTTTCGCGACCAATATTATGAGAAATCTTTCTGATTGAGAGGGGGTCAAATCCTTATTTCCCTCATTAAAATGCAAATCAATTTATTAAATTTTTGACATGCGTTTTTCTGGATTTTTGTTGTTATTCTGTCTCTCACTGTTCAAATAAACCTACCATTAAAATTATAGACATAATTTCTTTGTTAGTGGGCAAACGTACAAAATCAGCAGGGGATAAAATACCTTTTTCCCTCACTGTAGATGATTTGGCTGCTTAGATAAATTTCCACGTGATAAGCCACTTCGTTGAGCTATTTGCTGCCAGATCGCTTCTGAAAAAGAAGCGAAAAGCTAAGTCGGCTTTACCTGGTAAAATATAGGTGTACATATTTTTTTTTATTTAAAGCTTTCGTGACTGCAGGGATTCATATTCTTGGTTCTTTCGGTAAAGTCACGTAGAAGGGAAACAATAAAATAATAAAAATATAAAACAATAATATTCTCACGACGTTTCGACTGCAACACAAGCAATCATCATCAGGTGTGAAAACCGCAGCAAGAACATTTGAAATTTTCGAAACGTCGTGAGAATTTTATTGTTTTATATTTTTATTATTTATTGTTTCTCTTCTACGTTACTTTACCGAAAGAACCAAGAATATATGTGTACATAGTTTAGTGATTAGCTTACCTGTCCTATACGTTTCACTCATACCTTGTTTTTGTATTGTAACGTTCTGACCCGTCCTACTGGACATTTGTTAAGCGGAGCTTCCTAGCGCACCGGATTCCTCCAATATAAATAGATATTCTGATTATGAAGTCGATTCCGTAAAGCGAGTCTTACGTGATATGTGAATATCGGTGGAGGTTGCACGTTCCAGTGGATCAGAATATCCGATTTTAACGATTCACCTGATTGCAATTCTGAAAGTCTGTATACAAATGATGTGTACGACAGAAACCCCAACAGGAAAATATATAATGGCCGACGTTTCGGGCAATGACCCGAAGCGTGGCCTATTATATTTTTTACATATCAACAACAGTGTTATTTCCGAATCTGTTACGTTTTTTTTCTCACTGTGTAACAGCAGATTGATTAAATTTCTTGATAATCCCCTCGTTTCAAATAGTCGTTAGATAATTCACTTTTAATATTGGCCATGTAAAGATATTGAAACCACTAAAGTTATGCCACCTCAGATGGTACCGATAAAATGTATTGTCTGGCCTGGGCCCAGACACCGAAGGAAGGTTGGTTGGACGTTTTATATTCGTTTGACATTTGCAACCAAAGCACTTAGCCACACCATTCCAACTGGAATAGGATAGAATAGGTTGTGAACATGATACGGGTTGTAAAAAATATCTGAACGGTGCGTTTGACAAAGATAGGTAAAATTAGAAAAAAAACATTCCATAAATTGTACTTTTCCTGATTTACACCCAAAGTGCTTTCTTTTCTGACTACCAATTAGAAAATGACGATCGCCTCAAAAAAGAACAGAATCTGCAAAAAAAACCCTCTAGACTCAGCAAAAAGACATCAATGGTACAGTTGCTTTCTGTGAAAGTCAGGCAGGATGAGGGCGTGAGTGGCTTGGCGGTGTGGGTGGGAGGGAACCAAGGATATATATTTTTTTAATCCTCCGCATCCTGAGAAATACACAACCCCCTCCAACATTCCAGATGTGTCATGTGATGGGTTTGCTCCAGCCATATTGTTCCTTGGGAGTTGTGCTTAATGTGTGCATTGACTTGTGTGTGCCTCAAGTAGCAGCTGGCAGGGCGCTGGTTTAAAGGTAACTGAGGAAAAAACAGGGGCAGCTGCCTTGTGCCAACAAGGGCCAATTTGTGCCTTTGTCTTGTGCCGTTCATGTGGAAGCAATCAATGCAAAAGTAAGTTCTTTAACTCGCCTCGCTATGTGGTCACTTTATTGCACAGAAGTGTGAAGATGGCCATGTGTGTTTTTGTGTGCTTACTGCTTTACTGTACATTTACACTAACGGCCCGTTTATCACTCCGTTGTTGGATTCGGGCTCCCCATGTTCTGCAGAATGGGTAATTTGCCCTGCATACTTCACGCTGTTGGCTAAGGTGGAGGGAGTAGACCGCAACAATTCATGTTGCTGCACTGCCCTCTGAATGTTATTGTACTCAATCAGTATTTACTGCAATAGAGTTTTTTTTGGGTTCCATCACGTAAATATAAATGTGTCGTTAAACCCGTCACCACCCGACACAGCCAATTAATAAGGTTTGTCACGTAAACACAACATGCCAGTATGCTACTCGTACAGCACACCGGTGTGTTGGAGAGTAATCCAACAACATTTACAATTCGAGTATGACGTTTCGCCAGTAATTACAACTAGCATCAGGCGACAGCCAGATTTGTGGAGAAATCCTCCTGTTTCGTTCTTAATTGTTTGTGTCGGATGGTGGCAGGTTTAACTACACATTTATATTTATGAAATCTAACAAAAAAACTATTATTGATAATATTGGTCGCGAAAGCCTACATTATTTACTGTTTTGATTGAAAGCTTTCATGACTGCAGGGATTCATATTATTAGTTCTTTCGGTAAAGTCACGTAGAAGGGAAACAATAAAATAAAAATATAAAACAATAAAATTATCACGACGTTTCGACTGCAACACAAGCAATCATCACCAGGTGTGAAAACCACTTGAAGAAAAATTGAAAAAAGTGACGTTTTTTTTTAACGTTAGCACCACGGAGAGCGATTTGGCAGTTATTCAGATGGACGAGTCCATCTATGTTCGGAAAAGAGGAGCGGGGAGACGAAAATAATGGATGCGGTCTGAAAGCCACCATAAGCGTGAACAATAAATTAAGACCCGAAATGGTTTATCAAATCCTTCCAATGATTGCTAAGCCAGAATCCATCTTCTCGGTTGAAATTGTGTCTGTGTTTGTATATGTGGATAGCCTCATGAACGAATCTTTCATGGTAGCCAGATGGCTTGCAAAGAACCTCTGTCTTGGAGAAGTCAATGTCATGTGAACCTACTGATTTATAACAGTGATCTGCCACGGCCGAGGTGTTGGTCTTACCGTGTTTTAGGTCTGCTTTGTGTTCATGAATGCGGTCCGAGACATGTCGTTTGGTTTCTCCAATGTAACTACTGGCCACATGGCCAGCCTGTTCTAGACCAAATCTTCGACCACATCAATTCCATACACCCAGCCATCAGATTTACCATGGAAGTCGAAAAACATGGCAAGCAACCTTTTTTGGATGTCCTAATAAAAAAAAGACCTGATGGTTCAATGAGCCACTCTGTCTACAGGAAAGCTACCCATACGGATGTTTACCTGAAACCGGATTCCCACCACCATCCATCCCAGAATAATTCCCTCATCAAGACTCTGCACCATAGAGCCCAATGCATATCCGACCAGGAACACATAGCCAGTGAACTCAAGCACGTACACCAAGCTCTTAAGGCTAATGGTTACTCCGACTACACAATCCGCAAAGCTATCACTCCAACCATGAAGAAGGACCTTCTTGAGGAGCCTTTCAAAACCATCACTTTACCTTACATTGCGGGGATCACAAAAAAGATCTCCAAAATCTTGAATGAACACAAGATCCAGGTCCGATTCAACACATTACATAAAATCCGTGATCTGATTTCGTCTGTAAAAGATGTGATTCCGGACATACAGTACCCTGGCGTCTACAAACTAAGTTGCCTCTGTGGTAGCAGTTACATTGGAAAAACCAAACGACATGTCTCGGACCGCATTCGTGAACACAAAGCAGACCTAAAACACGGTAGGACCAACACCTCGGCCGTGGCAGATCACTGTTATAATTCAGTAGGCTCACATGACATTGATTGCTCCAAGACAGAGGTTATTTGCAAGCCATCTGGCTACCATGAGAGATTCGTTCATGAGGCTATCCACATATACAAACATAGAGACAATTTCCACCGAGAAGATGGATTCTGGCTTAGCAATCATTGGAAGGATTTGATCAACCATTTCAGGTCTTAATTGATTGTTCATGCTTACGGTGGCTTTCAGACCGCATCCATTATTTTCGTCTCTCCCCTTCTCTTATCCAAACATAGATGGACTCCGATTTAAAGCTTTCGTGACTGCAAGGATTCATCTTCTTTGGTTCTTTCGGTAAAGTCACTTAGAATGAGAATAAAATAATAAAATAAAACAAAAAATTCTCTCGACGTTTCGGCCACAACACAAGTGGCCTTCTTCAGGTGAAAGGAACAAACCTGTCGGGACGACAGAGCTACAATGAACGCTGCTAAGATTCGCAGCGTCTTTTAAGTTGGTTGAGATAAGTGAGCCACCTTGACAAAGGGGTTTACATATCAACCAGGAGAATTTAGCATTGAAACAGTTGAGGGATTAGCTTGTGACTGGTCACAGAAATAGCTATGTTAAAGTCAAAGCCTACACATCCACAGAGGCACCTAGTGCATGGACGCCAAAGGGGCTGCAACAACTCAACTATCATGCAGTCATGAAGAAGGATCCTCTTGTTGAGCCACTCAAAACCATCACCGTACCCTACATTGCTGGGGTCACTAAAAATATCTCCAAAATCCTGAATAAACACAAGATCCAGGTAAACCAAGATCCATGTAAACCCCTTTGTCAAGGTGCCTCACTTCTCTCAACTAGCTTAAAAGACGCTGTTAATCTTAGCAGCGTTCATTGTAGCTCTGTCGTCCCGACAGGTTTGTTCCTTTCACCTGAAGAAGGCCACTTGTGTTGTGGCCGAAACGTCGTGAGAATTTTATTGTTTTATTTTATTAGTTTATTCTCATTCTACGTGACTTTACCGAAAGAACCAAAGAAGATAGATGGACTCGTCCATCTGAATAACTGCCAAATCGCTCTCCGTGGTGCTAACGTAAAAAAAAACGCCACTTAATTCAAATTTTCTTGCTGTGGTTTTCACACCTGATGATGATTGCTTGTGTTGCAGTCGAAACGTCGTGAGAATTTTATTGTTTTATATTTTTATTATTTTATTGTTTCCCTTCTACGTGACTTTACCGAAAGAACCAAGAATATTATTTACTGTATTGCACTGATGAACGATTAGGTCATTAGTATACAATGTTTGGCATGTACTGGTATTTTTCTGGTTGCAGGCAACGTGCTACTGCCATTTCTTCACTTCCCAAGATTTCCTCAAGGTAATTCGTCTCCATATTAGGCTCCAGAAAAGACAACACTTGCACGAAACTTTGCAATTCTGAAGGTGACGGTTAAATCATCCATTCGGTGTCACCTAACGATCTGAAATCCTGATTGTAGGTAGACTCGGCTCATCATCCCTTCAAGGTTGGTAAAGCACGCACTATTTTTTGGGAGGTTAACAGTGGATATTCTATGCCAATACTATCCTTTACCATCGAAGTGGACAATGTAAAGAATGCAGTGCATAGGTAATAGAAAGGTGGATTTATTGTGTAGGGATAAGAAGAACAGAGTCTTTGTGAGTGTTGGGTGAAATGCGGCAGTCTGGGTAGTTTAAGCTTGTAATTTGTGCTCTCAAATGACAGTGCTGACGTTTATCTCCATCTTCTTTAAAAACTTTCTTAATGATTGAGTGCTAGACAAACCTTATCCCTATCTATGCTCTTTGGTTCTTTCGGTAAAGTCACGTAGGTATAAAATAAAAGAAGTCATCAGGTGAGAAAGCTTGTGTTGCGCCCGAAACGTCGTGATTTATTTTATTTTCTAACTACGTGACTTTACCGAAAGAACCAAAGAGTATGGATTCCTGCAGTCACGAAAGCTTAAAATCAAGATTATCCCTATCTAGTTTCATTTTATTTTAGTGTCATATATGTGTACCTCACCTATTATTTATCTTATTTTTCCACCTCAGGAATGTAGGGCACCAATTATTTTGAATGAAATGTTAATTGGGCCGAGGAAAGCATTGCTCAGTAGATTGTGTGTCGTGCTCACAAGCACAAATCTTCCCACAATACAATGTGCAAGCAACATTTTATTATTTTACTTTTAAAATAAATTTGTTGATTTTGCATACTTTTGTAATACATTGTGTGCCAGCATCAAGGTCCAAATATGATCAATTTAAGGGAAAAAATCCTGCAAATTACTGGATGTAGATTACACGCAGGAACATTGCTCCCTACTAGCAGACTATATCTGTGTGAAACATAGTGCCTTTGTTATAGCCCTGCACTATAAGAATCGAGCAAACACAAATGTATTTAATTACTATTCATTATACTCTTTGGTTCTTTCGGTGGCTTTACCGAAAGAACCAAAGAGTATTGATTCCTGCAGTCACGAAAGCTTCAAATCATTACTATTCATTATTTTAGTTTAACTGGCCACCCCTCCCTCCATTACCCAGGTTAATCGGGAGTCGAATGTCCTGCTTATGCTATGAGCGCACCAGGGTATTTTGTGTGTATACATGATACATTACTTTGTGTTTTGTATATTGAACCGCATATACAGTAGTGTACGTAATCTAGTTTTCACATATTTACTTGGTGTCCAGTGTGAAACAACCTATACTGTAATAAAAATTGTGCATCTCATATCTGAAATAAAGCCACATTTCTCCCTTATCAGAGTTGAATCTCAAGACTGTGGCATGATGATGGTGGTTGCTAACTGTGGTCCTTGTCAGCTTGACTCGTTTCAGTGCAAGTTCTGACACTGGCTGAAACTGGCACTTTGGGCAGCAGGTGACACCATGAACACAGAGGGCAGTGTGGTGGTCACCTTCCGTGGAACTGAGAGAGAGGCCAGGTGAATCACGGACACAGCAGCCGGCCGTATAACTATTGCAGTATCTTTCATGAGGAATAATCTTCGGAAAGTGAGGTGGCTGACTCCATGATTCATGGCATTTAACAGATAGAGTTCAAATCTGGTCCGCCACCACTTTATTATTCCCTTGTATAGTGTGTTTATGGTTTCAATATTGACACCTACAATGCTGCCATATTGACTTGGTTTCTTACTTGATCTTCCCTAACGTTCATTAATGATTCAATCATTGACATGGGACAGTACTACAGTATTTAGAAGAAAGGATCAGTGTCTAGGGTAATAGAGGCCTATTGAAGTTCAGTTCAGTTAATTTATTAGGTATAGCCCTGTGAGCCATGCGGCTCTAGAATCGGGTGCAACCGCAACAAACAAAAACATGAACAAGAAACATCTTAAAGTGACTACGCGCAACAGAAAAATACAGGAAAAAACAGCAAAGTCTTCCAGAAAAAGCGCCGTATATCAACGCTGTGTGCAAAAATCCCAGTGGGATGCAAGTCAAACAATAACAACCATAAGACAATTTAGATTAAAGTTATCAGTCTAACTCTGTACTACAACAAACAAATATGGCGAAACCAAAACGTTTTCGAAATCATCAAAATAAGGCTATAAAAAACAATGTAACAGTGATCATAGGAACTGTGATTCAAATTTAACAATAAACGATATACATATCATGTACGACCAAACTTTGCAGCCATAGCTGGCAGCATGAGTCACTCCATAACAACAGGAGTATCAGTAGGAGCATCAAAACATTTCAATGCACCTTTAAAGATCAGCACACTATAATCAAAACTCAAGATCATACTTTGCAGTGGTCATCTAGAGCGATACATTTTATTTCAGGCCACTGAATAGCAGTGGCAGCTAGGGGTGTACTACTCCTCTAGAGCAGTTTTGAGTGAAGATCTCACAGGTAGTGATCCAAGCTGCAGTTTATTGGCGATAGCATTCCAGACGCTGGGGGCATCAATAGCAAAGACCCTTCCTCCAGAATTTGTATGGCAATAAAGAATGGGAAGCTGGTAAATGAGCGAAGACCTTAGGTCACATTTGTTCTTCGAAACAGTGAGGAGATCCAGCAAGTAGTGTGCTGATTTTTTTGTAAATACATCGTGAATAAATAAGATCTGATGCACAAGCCGTTGATCATTAAGAGATGTTAAGTTTGACCCAATGTAGAGATCGCAGTGGTGGGTCCTATATGGGCAGTTCAATGCAGATCTTAAGACCGAGTGATAAATTGAGTCAAGCTTCTTCAGTACAGACCTGGGGGCTTATTTATAAATGATGTCACAGTAGAGTAGAGGCAGTATGGTAGCTTTTATCAATTCCAAACGGAACATTGGGGGGAAGCAGTGCTTGTGTCGATACAGAAAACCAATTTTTATTTTTGTCTTTTTATCAATATAATCAATGTGATCTTGAAAATTCAGTTTTGAATCAAGGATGACCCCAATATACTTATAGATCTTGACCTGCTCTATTTGATAATTATTTAAGGAATGTAATTGGGGAAAAATAACTTCCCGCTTTAGTCATGGTGAGAAGCATAGCACCTTGGTTTTGGAGGTATTCAGGACTAGTTTAAGAGCAACTAGCTGATGTTGTAGTTTGTTGAAATCACCCTGGAGCTTAGCAATCATGTCATCCAAAGAGCGGCCAGCAGTAACCACAAACGTAGCTCTGTGATGTCAATATCCATGGCCAGTAGTTGATCCGTGATGAACTGCCTACAGGAATTTAAACTCATGGCATGGCTGATAGTATGATTATGATAACTAGGATATACAATAATTAATTACATCCAAGAGCAACATTTAAGAGTGAATGATACAGTTGTCAGCTATCTCCTTCTGGAATTGCATAAGTTTGGTCACTTTTTACAAGTCTGAAATCACTAACTTAAGGGCCACTTGCATATATATTCATTTATATAGTGAAATCGTGAGCAAAGAAGCTGAAATTACTAGAATAGCTGCACATGAAAATTATTTTACACTCCGAATATTAACGCATGGCTTGGACTCAGCTTCTCATATGTACTTGTTTTACAGTAAAATGTTGATGTATAGTGTCTAAATTTAACCACATCTCTAGATAATGATGTGCAATATAGCAGCATGCACGTCGTTGGGAAAGAAGCAAGAATACGTATTGTAGACAGTTTTAATAATTGGAATTCCCCTGATCCACATACACACATGTTACGATTGTTTTTTTTTTATAAAGTACGGTTTAATTAAGTGTCTTTGGATTTGCAATAATCAATAGAGGTAATTTTGTAAAGTGGGGTTTTTAAGCCATGTATTTATTTGCTGTGGACATAAACATGAACTGGTCCAAATTGTCTTGGTTCTTTCGGTAAAGTCACGTAGAAGGGAAATAATAAAATAATAAAAATAAAACATAATATAATAAAAGTCTCACGACGTTTCGGCCACAACGCAAGCAGCCATCCTCAGGTGAAGAAACAGAGCTGTCAAAAAGACAACTGCTAAGCTTGGCAGCGTATTTTATGCTGGGTAGGAGGAGGAGAGCGCCTTGACAAAAGAGTTTACATATCAACAGAGGATATAAGCATGTTGATGACATTTTGATTTAAAGCTTTCGTGACTGCAGTAATTCATATTCTTAGCTCTTTTGGTAAAGTCACGTTGAAGGGAAACATAACACAAACGGTCGTCATCAGGTGTGAAAAAAACAACGGCAAGAAACATTTGAAAGAAGTGTCAGTCCGCATTTATATATTAATTTATTTCTAGACGGTGTTTTATTTAATTATAAAAAACGTCAGCTCCAAAATCTTGAATAAACACAAGATCCAGGTCCGTTTCAACACATTACATAAAATCCGTGATCTGGTTCCGTCTGTAAAAGATGTGATTCCGGACATACAGTACCCTGGTGTCTACAAACTAAATTGCCTCTATGGTAGTAGTTACATTGGAGAAACCAAACGCCATGTCTCGAACCGCATTCGTGAACACAAAGCAAACCTTAAACACGGTAGGACCAACACCTCGGCCGTGGCAGATCATTGTTATAATTCAGTAGGCTCACATGACATTGACTTTTCCAAGATAGAGGTTATTTTTAAGCCATCTGGCTACCATGAGAGATTCGTTAATGAGGCTATTCACATATACAAGCACAGAGAGAATTTCAACCGAGAAGATGGATTCTGGCTTAGCAATCATTGGAAGGATTTGATAAACCATTTCAGGTCTTAATTGATTGTTCACACTTACGGTGGCTTTCAGACAGCATACATTAATTTTTCGCCTCCCTCCTCTTTTCAGAACATAGATGGACTCGTCCTTCTAAATAAACTGCCAAATCGCTGCGCGTGGCGCTGACGTTTTTAATAAATAAATACACCGTTTTAAAATAAATAAATAAAAGGAAAACCGACACTTCTTTCAAATGTTTCTTGCCGTTGGTTTTTTCACACCTGATGACGACCGTTTGTGTTATAGTCGAACCGTCGTGAGAATTTTTATTGTTTTATATATATTTTATTATTTTATTGTTTCCCTTCAACGTGACTTTACCGAAAGAGCTAAGAATATGTTGATGACAAATTATGATATGGGGTTAGTCACTCCTTGCAGAATGTGTAGGCGGTGGGGGGTCTCAGAGTCATGTTATGCTAGTGTATTATGTGGGATTAGCAGTAATAAAGGGAGGGAAATTTTAATAATAAAGAACTGCAGCAGCCAAACCACCGCGTATCAAGCTAGTGTATTATGCGTAAAACAAAAAAGGAGTTTCTAAAAAACTACAAATACCCTACTACCATACAATAAACCGATGTGAAAAACCTAAATAACACGTTCCTTCGGAGTGGGCAGGTAGGAACTTGGTTGGACAGCGCATTTGTGCGATCCGCGTTGGATACTGTCGTCATGTTGGAGGTTGTAGCTGTTACTGTTGCATCTGATGATGATTCTTGATTTATTGCTGATGTTGGTCTTTAAGTTCATGCAGCTGCTGCAGCAGCAGGTCGCGCCTGTGCTGTGACGCCGCCTCCTGCGTGTACCACGCGCGCCAATCCACCTGATCTGGTCCTTGAACGGCCACGATGCCGTCGTAATCGCGCACCGGGTGCATGATGTTGAGCAGGGCGTAGACGCCGCAGTCGTAGCTGTTCGTTGCTGCAGCACAAGCGTTGCGCGACTGCCCCCGCGCAGCCATTGAGTCTAACAGCATGGCAGTCGAACTTGTGCCGAAACTCCAATTCTGTGGATGGAATTCCGGATATGCACGACAGACAGACAAATAATTCGTGGTGGGCATTGTGGAACCTGTTGTTCCTACCTGTATAATCCAGTACTGTATATACGAAGTGTGTATTTCATGGGTTATTTGACTGACATCTAGCGGGTAATGACAGTATTGTGCTCTATAACAGTCAAGTACGACTGATGATTCTGAGCACATACGTACATCAACAAACACTTGTATCAGTGACTTCAAACTTTCGTTGACTGTAGGAATTCATATTATTTGGTTCTTTCGGTAAAGTTACGTAAATGATGATGACCGCTTGTGTTGCGATCAAAACGTCGTGTGAGTTTTTGGTTCTTATTAATTTTTTTAAAAAAATTCCATCTACGTGACTTTACCGACAGAACCAAAGAATATGTAGTTTATATTTAGTTTTTTCACATCGGTATTAGTGGTAATTGCAATTCTTTAGCGTCAATATGCTAAATTCATCTGTTGATATGTAAACTCAGCTTATTAGAGAGTATATTGAGTTTATTGATAATATTGATGTATATTCTTAGTTCTTTCGGTAAAGTCACGTTGAAGGGAAACAACAAAATAATAAAATATATTAAATAAATATATATTTTGTTGTTTCCCTTCAACGTGACTTTACCGAAAGAACTAAGAATATGAATTACTGCAGCAACTAAAGCTTTAAATCAAAATTTTATATTGATGTAGTTTATATTTTAGTTTTTTATCAGTTTACTGTATGGTATTCATTATATAGTGTAGTATATACCCAGTTACTTAATGTTAATAGCTCAGCTTATTGGAGAGTATATTGTGTACATTGATTATATTGATGTAGGTTATATTTAGGTTTTTCGTATCGGTTTATTTTATGGTAGTAGGGCATTTGTCGTTCTTTAGAAACTCCTTTTTTGTTTTACAAATAATACACTAGCTTGATACGCGGTGGTTTGGCTGCTGCAGTTCTTTATTATTAAAATTTCCCTCCCTTTATTACTGCTAATCCTACATAATACACGAGCACAATATGACTCTGAGACCCCCCACCGCCTACACATTCCGCAAGGAGTGACTAACCCCATATCTGCATTTGTCATCAATATGCTAAATTCCTCTGTTGATATGTAAACTCTTTTGTCAAGGCTCTCTCCTCCTCCCACCCAGCTTTAAATACGCTGTCAAGCTTAGCAGTGTTCATTAAGACGCTGTCTTTCCGACAGCTCTGTTTCTTCACCTGAGGACGGCTGATTGCGTTGTGGCCGAAACGTCGTGAGAATTTTATGATGTTTTATTTTTATTATTTTATTATTTCCCTTCTACGTGACTTTACTGAAAGAACCAATAATATAAATCCCTGCAGTCACGAAAGCTTTAAATAGAAATTAATGGTCCACATTTGTCTATCTCTCTCTCACTGCTGTCAGTCAGCCACCTTATCTAAAATATTTGTTGATGGGGACCTAAAACAGGAGGTGCAACAATGCAGTTCTTCAGGAATTGCTGATGTTATTTTTTTGCATAATTCACAAAGGCCGGGTGTTTTTTGTACATGTGCGTGTTATTTGCCATCCGTGGGAGATGTGCAGTGCTGTGAGAACTGGGGAGCACAACGAAGATGGTCTGCGTGTGCAGTTAGAAGACACTGTGCATGCAAATAGATGTTCGTCCACTGGCGGCAGGTAGTCATTGGAAGTTGCACACACATTCACTAGGAGTATGTTGTTATGCCACCCATTCGGCCATTGTGACATATAAAAGCCAAATGTAATCATTTATGTTGTATGTATGTTTGTTGAACTTCTGTCGCACCACACATAGGCAAGTTTGATAATCAGAGGCGCAGAGAGGAAGGACAATAAACTAAACACAAAAAGCAGTTCATCATCATCATTGGACCTCCTTTGCCAGTACCAAAATTTAATAATAGGGTTTTTCCCCTTTTTTCTGGCAACAAAACTGAAACCTTTTTTTGCAAGGATTCCTGTCTGCATTAACCACAATCCCTGTAATCAAAATGCAAACAAAAACATACTATGATAATATATGCATTGTCCTTGAAACTGATTGGTCCTCACCAAAAGCCTTTTGGCGTCATCTGGTCGAGCACCAATTGGGCCTAGGCTCAAAAGAAAGCCGTCCCTTGGTGAGGACCAATCAGTTTCAAGGGCAATGCATATATTATCATAGTATGTTTTTGTTTGCATTTTGACTGCAGGTATTGTGGTTAATGCAGACATTAATCCTTGTAAAAAAGGGTTTCAGTTTTGTTGCCAGAAAAAAGGGGAAAACCCCTATTATTACAAAAAGCAGTTCTAAAGAAAATAGTTTTTTACCCCATGGGATGCTGCCATGGTGGAATAGTTAACACACTGGATTTTCCATTCGAAAGTTACCGGTTCATTCACCTTGCATGGCAGTTGGGCGAAATAGGGTAGTTCCTTAAATCTCCCTGATAATGTCCACTTTTTCCTTTAAAAGCTGTTCACACTTGAACCTCATGTGCCTGGGAAAATGGTTCATTTAGTTAGGCACATGAAGATTAAACGATTAGGATTCTTACATCCATTAACATTCTTTAGAAACATGCATGTTTATTATTTGGCTGCTATACATTTCCACATAAGCTACTTCGTTGAGCTATCATTTGTGGCCAGGTTGCTTCTGAAAAAGAGGTAATAGCTCAGTGGGTTTTACCTGGTAAATAAAATAACATTGTGTTTTACACTCATGATACTTGCATACAATCACGACTGACAATCGAATCTTTACGATTCATAAACATATATATGTAAGATAATAGGGTTTTCCCCTTTTTTCTGGCAACAAAACAGGTGTTAAGATGTTAAAACACCAAACTCAAACCTTTAACAAGGAATCATGACTGCATTAACCACAATGCTTGTGGTCAGAATGCAAACAAAAAACACACTCTGATGATATATGCATTGTCTTTGAAACTGATTGGTCCACACCAGAGACAGCTTTCTTTTGAGCCTCGTCTCAAACGGTGTTTAGACCAGAGGACGAAAGCTGTCTCTGATGTGGACCAATCAGTTTCAAGGACAATGCATATATAAAATTTTGATTTGAAGCTTTCGTGACTGCATCGATTCATCTTCTTGGTTTTTTCGGTAAAGTCACGTAGAAGGGAAAGAATAAAATAATAAAAAATAAACATAATAAATAAATTATCACGACGTTTCGGCCACAACACAAGCAGCCGCCTTCAGGTGAAGAAACAGAACTGTCGGGAAGACAGCGTCGTGATAATTTTATTATGTTTGATTTTTATTATTTTATTATTTCCCTTCTATGTGACTTTACCGAAAGAACCAAGAAGATGTAAATTATATGTTCAGTTATATTTTGGCTAAGAGAATGCTTACTGCAGAATAAACAATAAAACATGTGTGACAGACATTACCTCATGAGATGGAACAAACCAGACAAAAAAGGAAGAGATTAATTGAAATGCCATGGAGGTGAAGTGTAACAATGCTCGTGTAAACATGTGGCTTGTTATGAGAGTGTCTCGTGGTGTAAATTTTGTTGCTTTTAATTACATCCCGAATGTCATGCCAGTGGATATGTGAACTCGTTTTTTTGCTTTAGGTTATCTGACAGCCGTTGGAAGCATGCAGTGGGGAGAGTGGTGCTTTCATTTGGATTCAGGTAACGTAAAGAGATTCCTCATTTGCATGTTAAATTGTGTGCCTCATTTACACTCGAGCATTGAGTGGCGTGGATGCATAGCTTGGCGGTTTTTTTGCTGAACACTCGTTCACTTTGCAAGGGTTCACGGTTAAAATCATACTTACAGCCAATGTGGGGTCTTCTGTGTGGTATTATATTTATTACTGAGGATGTCCGATGTTTCATATACTCACAGGAATAGTACTCACTGCTGAAGATGTTTTATTTTGTGCTTAGGGTTGCCATCTCTGCGGTACAAAAAAACACAACATATAATGCGAAGAATAATATCTCACAATAGTGGAAGAGGGGACAACTGCACATAAATGTATTGTCTTGAGCAATGTATTATTGTACACATTTTTATGTCCTGGGAAGACTTTAGATAATTTCCAAGGACAGCTATCTCAAAATGAGGACGGAACTGGGAAAGCCAGGACAGGTGGCAACCTTAGTTGTGCTGTCAACTATGGAGGATGTCTAATGTGTTGCAGAATCCTGGGCATGGTGCTTATTGTTGTGGACGTGGCACTGGTGATCATGAGTCTATTCGTGATGCTTCCCAATGCCCTCGTGATGCTTGAAGATCTGTCCCTCTTCATTGCCATCTTTTTTGCAGTGGACGTGGGGCTGCACGTCTTTGTTGAGGGGTCTGTGCATAGCTACACCACCACTTTTATTAACCCTACTCTTTATGTTAACCACTATCATATAATGTACACTTTTATAATTCTAAAGCTCCTTGGACTAAGGCATGACGTAAATTTATATAAGATGACATTACAAATTCACATTGGTTTGGTTGTGAATTGGACAATAATAACTTGGTCAAACTATCGGTTATAACATTCAAATAAAATTAATTGGTTGTGTGTTTCCAAATAAAGTGAATAAATGGACTAGTATCTCATTTTCTTTATTCTTTCGATAAAGTCAGAGAGATAGAAAATAAAAAACCCACGACATTTTGATCGCAACACAAGCGGTCGTCATCAGAAAAAGGGGGGGGTTCGCCTCCAAAGGCAAACTGTTTTATAAAGGTTTACAGATGGGCGAAGTCCAAGTGTGTCAACAGCATGGGCGGAGCAGCTAATGTAAATGTAGGAGTAGACACCGGGGAAGAGAGAGGGGGTAGAGATAGGGGAGAGAAAGGGGGTAGAGATACCCCCCTCTCTCTCCCCTTATATCTCCCCCTCTATCTCCCCCTATCTCTACCCCCCTCTCTCTCTCCCCTATCTCTACCCCCTCTCTCTCCCCTTATTCACTCTCTCCCCCTATCTCTACCCCCTCTCTCTCCCCTTATTCACTCTCTCCCCCTATCTCTACCCCCTCTCTCCCCCCCTATCTCTACCCCTTCTCTCTCCCCTTATTCACTCTCTCCCGCTATCTCTACCCCCTCTCTCTCCCCCTATCTCTACCCCCTCTCTCTCCCCCTATCTCTACCCCCCCCTCTCTCTCCCCCTATCTCTACCCCCTCTCTCTCCCCTTATTCACTCTCTCCCCCTATCTCTACCCCCTCTCTCTCCCCTATCTCTACCCCCCTCTCTCTCCCCTTATTCACTCTCTCCCCCTATCTCTACCCCATTCTCTCTCCCCTTATTCACTCTCTCCCCCTATCTCTACCCCCTCTCTCTCCCCCTAACTCTACCCCCTCTCTCTCTCCCCCGTTGTCTTCTCCTATATTAACATTAGCTGTCCCACCCATGCTGCTGACAAACTTGGACTACGCCCATCTGTAAACCTTTATAAACAGTTTGCCTTTGGAGGCTAACCCCCCCACCCTTTTCCTGATGACGACTACTTGTGTTACGATCGAAACGTCGTGGGTTTTTTTAATCTATGTGACTTTACCAAAAGAACCACAGAATATGAATTCCTGCAGTCACGAAAGTTTTTATTATCTCATTGTTGAATCAGAAACATTTGAACCCTTTTAAACTATAGTCACAGACTTTTGAACTATAGTCACAGACTTTTAAACTCTAGTCACAGACTTTTAAACTATAGTCACAGATTTTTAAAATATAGCCACAGATACTTCATATTCTTAGTTTTTTCGGTAAAGTCACGTTGAAGAGAAACAACAAAATAACAAAATATATATAAAACAATAAAAAATTCTCACGACGTTTCGACCATAACTCAAAAGGTCGTCTTCAGGTGTGTTGGTTTGCATAAATTTATTTTTAAACGGCGCATTTATTTCATTATAAAAAACGTTGGCGTCACGCGCAGCGATTTGGCAGTTTGCCCAGGACTAGTCCATCTATTTTTTAAAAAAAGACTTTTAAACTATAGTCACAGACTTTTAAACTATAGTCACAGACTTTTAAGCAACCTGTCAGGAAGATAACTTATCTCATAAAAAAAGAAACATCACAATGCTGATCATCTACATATTTGAGAACATTCCTTACATAAAGTATTGTGAAGTATTCACATTGATTGCCACACAGTAGCAATAAATAACAATACATTTTCTCTGTTTAATATTGGAATGGCGAAATAATTTAATGTGTGTGACTATGTTGTGTGTCTCTCTCTGCTTGTGTGTCTGGCTTTGTGTCTCCGTGTCTGTGTTTTGTATCTCTCTCAAATTTAGTTCTATCTGATGACAATTGCTTGTGTTGCAATCGAAACGTCGTATTCTATTATTTATTTTCTTTCTACGTGACTTTACCGAAAGAATCAAAGAGTAGTTTAAAGTTAAGCTTCATTGGCACATTATTCTGCTGAACATAAAATTGATGTATCTTTGTAATGAATTCATGTTTTAATGTTGTCTTCCGGTTAGGTTCCACCAATACTTCCATGACTGGCTCAATGTGCTGGACGCTGTCATCGTGTTTGTCACTCTGCTCATCGCTATCGTGCACCTGGTGGTGTTTTCTTATTTTACTGACATTGTCAGGTATTTCCATCAGTCATATCACTCTAGGTTTCCTATGCGGCTTTCTCTGGGCGCCCTTTGAGCTACGCCCAATGCTTTATTCCAAATCTAACCCCTTTATGGCCTTCACAGAGGACATCAACAAGGTGTCACTGCTCATAGCAATTTGTTTCCTGTAAAACGTAGCATTGGCATTGCAACACAGTTGATAACTGAACAAGTGAAATGAGTGCGTTTGTGGTTTTATTCTTAGGCTGGTGGTCATCTTACGAGTCCTGCGACTCATCATCTTGGTTCGAGCTTTCCGGATTTTGTCTCAGCGGAAGAAACTTGAGAAGGCTTCCCGTAAAATGGTACCCATGTTCACAGTGTCTTTATTATTTTTTTCTATTCTGATGAGCTTTCTTGTCATTTACCAATTTCATTTAGTGCCCCTATTGTCTTGGTTTTTATTTCAGTGTGACAGTGCATCATCCGTGTATATCCATTTACAAGTAACATTCTAATGCTTGTCAAATATATAACTTTGTCACTACATCCATAATATAGTTTTTTTGGGTCAGATTGCGTAAATATATGTGTCGTTAAAACCCGCCACCACCTGACACAGCTTAAACGCTGGCTAGCCGGATCCCATCCAGCCGGATTTCGCATTTAGGGACTCCAATGCCGGATAAACAATACAAGTGTAGTGCCGTGAATTTACTCGGACGACAACCGCCTTTCTTCCACCGTCACTTTTATTTCCATCGTTCCGCACACACTATAATTTCTCCTCTCCGCGCTCTGCCAACTTGGACACTCCGATTCCCCTCAGCACCGTCCGCTCATACTCCTCCCACACACAGTGGTTCTCTCTCTATCTCCTCACACACAGTGTCTCGTCTATCTCTTCACACGCAGTGACTTTATCTATCTCCGCACACACAGTGACTTGTCTGTCTATTCACACACAGTGACTATCTATCTCCGCACACACAGTGACTCTATCTATCTCTGCACACACAGTGACTTGTCTATCTATAACTCTCCCTGTACCTATCTCCCCCGTAACTACCTCTCTGCTAACGCTAACTCTCCCTATCGCTATTTACTGTCCTTTGGGTTCGGCTCTCAATCTATTCTTCCCTAACATTTGCCGGCTCTCCTCTTCGCATCTCTCGCTGCTCTCGCTGCTCTCTCTACCTCTCGCCAACAACTGCCCAACAACAACTCAACTCCCCGTCCAAATCACCTAGCGTTTTATCCCCTTTCCAATCAGCCTTAATTAATTGCCACGTGTCTCGCTGGCATTTTCCCGCCAGCTCGCACCTGTCCAACTTTCCAGACTTCGCGCCGCCGCCACTTAATGCTAACAGCCTCTCGACCAATCACAGCCCTCATGCCATGACTCCTTTAATTACTTCGGTTTGTTTACGCCACCCGTGACTCCACCACTTGCTCCACCTTATGTGACCCACACTGCTTGTATGTCTGTATGTACTGTATGTGGCCAATTTACCCATGCTCATCTTTTACTCCACTACACAAGTATAATCAATGAAAATCTTGATTTAAAGCTTTTGTACTGCAGGAATTCATACTCTTTGGGTCTTTCGATAAAGTCACGTAGATAGAAAAATAATAGATCACGACGTTTTGATTGCAACACAAGCAATCGTATTCAGGTGAGAGCTGTTATTTTCTTTGAACCTATCTACGTGACTTTACCGAAATACCCAAAGAGTATAATCAATGTAGTCTGCAGGCCTAACTGGAGCCATTGGGTTGCAGTGCAAGCACTCTTCCAGGAGGTGGCGCACGTTTTCAAGCTGCGTGCAGCTTCCTCGTTGACTCGCGATGCAGCCCTGTAAACATGCTTTCTTCTTCTTTGTCTCGTTCACTACGTTTTTATCTCACTTTATTTTCATCCCACGACATTTTAGTCTCCCGCAGATAATAGGAAAATTTTGTCACATGACTCATCTTAACCGCAATAAATACTGGGTGTAATTGGGTAAATTTTTTGCACGACTCTTTATTACCCGCGACGCCTCCAGATGACTTATTTTATGGTCCATGGCCAATAACATGAATTTGTTGCCATTTCCCTGTAACACCTCTTCACCAGAAGAACGCAGATACTGTAATAGGGTGAACACTTCTAGAAGACAACTGCTGAATCACTTATCCATGAGTATTACGATGAATATACCATCACTTTAGGGTGACCACGGTTATCCTCGGAAGAATAATACATCCGCGGATAATAAATAGGATAAGATGTCAATCTTACTCTCAACAGTAACCTTAACATGTCTCGACCAGTAACCTAAACCTGAGCCTAACATTTGAGAAAATAGAAAATATTTTGTGATGCAATGAGAGTGACCAGGGTGTTCTGCAGGTGTCAGAGAATAAACGGCGATACCAGAAAGACGGCTTTGATTTGGACCTCACATACGTGACTGGCAAGTTGGAACGTTATTGGTTTTGTCTGTGCGTTTTGTCACATTTATCTTATTCCACACCCGTGATACATCATGCACATATATATTCATGGCGATCATATATTTAATTATCAAACTTATATGCTTCATGTTTTTATTTTCAACTGTCCGTGCTTAACAGTTTAACCTTTTCAGACCGCGTCATCGCAATGTCTTTCCCTTCATCCGGGAAGCAAGCTGTGTACCGCAATCCCATCCAGGTACAGCTCGTTGGACTTGTTTCTTATAACAGGAAAGTGCCAAAGGCCATCTATTCCTACCTTCCACAAATAGCCAGCTTTTGGTAATGACAGAAATTCATGTTGAGACACGGTAGCTATTGGCTGTAAGGCGAATTTCATCCGTAGATCCCAACGCGCCCATCAGATCCCATCAGCTGTTATTTGCAGACTTCTATAACGCGACAATGATGTCTGCTCCATGTGTTGTTACCTATGGAGGATTAAGTTTTGGTGAAAACAATCGTGCTATTTGGAGAACAGACAGCACCGACGTCAATTGTGAAGCTTACACATGGACAAATCTTGTCACGGATATTTTGTGATATTTTGTTTGCAATATGTGATGTAATGTGTGTGTATACTCCAAATCATGCCATTTTCTTCTTCAGGAAGTTGCAAGATTTCTCGATATGAAGCACGGGAATCATTATAAAGTGTACAACTTATGCAGTACGTTAGTTAAAAATCACATCCAATAGATGATTATAAATTATTTCACATGTATATTTTGTATTATTAGCTCTTTCGGTAAAGTCACGTTGAAGGGAAACAATAAAATATATATAAAACAATAAAAATTCTCACGACGTTTCTACCATAACACAAACGGTCGTCATCAGGTGTGTCGGTTTGCATGAATTTATTTATTTTTAAACGGTGTATTTATTTATAAAAAATGTTAGCGCCACGCGCAGCGATTTAGCAGTTTATTTAGAAGGACTAGTCCATCTATGTTCTGAAAAGAGGAGGGGGGAGACGAAAAATTAATGTATGCTGTCTGAAAGCCACTGTAAGCGTGAACAATCAATTATGACCTGAAATGGTTTATCAAATCTTTCCAATGATTGCTAAGCCAGAATCCATTTTCTCGGTTGAAATTGTCTCTGTGCTTGTATATGTGGATAGCCTCATGAACGAATCTCACATGGTAGCCAGATGGCTTACAAATAACCTCTGTCTTGGAAAAGTCAATGTCATGTGAGCCTACTGAATTATAACAATGATCTGCCACGGCCGAGATGTTGGTCCTACCGTGTTTAAGGTCTGCTTTGTATTCACGAATGCGGTCCGAGACATGGCGTTTGGTTTCTCCAATGTAACTACTACCACAGAGGTAACTTAGTTTGTAGACACCAGGGTACTGTATGTCCGGAATCACATCTTTTACAGACGGAACCAGATCACGGATTTTATGTAATGTGTTGAAACGGACCTGGATTTTGTGTTTATTTAAGATTTTGGAGATCTTTTTTGTGATCCCCGCAATGTAGGGTAAAGTGATGGTTTTGAAAGGCTCCTCAAGAGGGTCCTTCTTGATGGTTTGAGTGATAGCTTTGCGTATTGTAGAAGAAGGACCCTCTTGAGGAGCCTTTCAAAACCATTACTTTACCCTACATTGCGGGGATCACAAAAAAGATCTCCAAAATCTTGAATAAACACAAGATCCAGGTCCGTTTCAACACATTACATAAAATCCGTGATCTGGTTCTGTCTGTAAAAGATATGATTCCGGACATACAGTACCCTGGTGTCTACAAACTAAGTTGCCTCTGTGGTAGTAGTTACATTGGAGAAACCAAACGCCATGTCTCGGACCGCATTCGTGAACACAAAGCAGACCTTAAACACGGTAAGACCAACACCTCGGCCGTGGCAGATCATTGTTATAATTCAGTAGGCTCACATGACATTGACTTTTCCAAGACAGAGGTTCTTTGTAAGCCATCTGGCTACCATGAGAGATTCGTTCATGAGGCTATCCACATATACAAGCACAGAGACAATTTCAACCGAGAAGATGGATTCTGGCTTAGCAATCATTGGAAAGATTTGATAAACCATTTCAGGTCATAATTGATTGTTCACGCTTACAGTGGCTTTCAGACAGCATACATTAATTTTTCGTCTCCCCCCTCCTCTTTTCAGAACATAGATGGACTAGTCCTTCTAAATAAACTGCTAAACCTCTGCGCGTGGCGCTAACGTTTTTTTAAATAAAGAAATACACCGTTTTAAAATAAATTAATGCAAACCGACACACCTGATGACGACCGTTTGTGTTATGGTCGAAACGTCGTGATAATTTTTTTGTTTTATATATATTTTATTATTTTATTGTTTCCCTTCAACGTGACTTTACCGAAAGAGCTAAAAATATGAATTATTGCAGTCACGAAAGCTTTAAATCAAAATGTATATTTTGTATTCAATAACGAGTATTTTGGGAACCTAGCAACTTTGTTAAGTCTCTTTCCTTGTACAGGTGAAAAGGGCTATGAAGCTAAATATTTCCACAACCGAGTCGAAAGGGTTTGTGTGGACGACCATAATGTTCCATCTTTGCCGTAAGTACTGCCTCCATTCCAGATGTTACGAAGAAAATGTTTCAATAAATGCTCCATGCCTAGTTAAAATGTTTGGATCTGACATTGTAGCTTTGATTTAAAACCACTTTACCTGTTTGTGTCTCAGAGAGTTGCTCAGGTTTGCAGACAGTGTGCACCAGTGGATGGACTCGGATGATGCAAATGTTATTGCCATCCATTGCAAAGGTGGCAAAGGTACTTTAACTGGGGCAACAGGAAAACTTGGAGCAGTTGCTTGTTTATCATAATTAGGATATGTATTTATGCTGGGCGAATCCGATGAGCTATAAAGCTCTTTTTCACAGTTGTCCAGTTGTTTCACAGATTTTCAGTAGTTTCCCAGATATGCGATAGAGTATCAATTGGTGAGGCTGAACAATGGAGCACTGGCCTAGAATGTCTTGCCTGGAAGGAATAATACAAAAAAAATAGTCTGGCTTGGAACAAAACATATTCAGCCATTTATTCAATACAAACATAAAACCCACTTCAAGTTATACAAGTGAGAGAAGACAAAGATTTTCAAACTATGCCGTAGAAACGCGGATCTTGTTAATAGATGGCTCATTTTATGTCTCCAAGTTACTTCCTGAGTCGTTGTGGTGAATGAGCGACTGTGCCGAGTGACTGTATTTGATATATTTTAGGCCGAACTGGGACAATGGTCTGCACATGGCTTGTTGACAGTGGACAATTTCAAACAGCAGAGGTGAGAATGCATGAGCACGGATTTCTGCTGAATGTCTCGTAAAGGTGCGTTTACTCTGCCCCTACTCATGGGATAAACCCTGCTGGTTACGCAATTTACTGTGAAGTGGTCTATGGGAATTTAAGTCATTGGCTGCAATTTAATGACTAATGTCTGGAATGAGCAGTACCAATTATTAAGGACATTTTTTGTCTGGCCATTATTATTCAAGCATTAAATGGTGAGCTTGGTGATTCTTATTTAAAGCTGTATAAACTTTATATTTTCAACTTGAGGTGAAATTCCATGAAGGTATTGAAATAAAAATAAAAACTTTTTTGCGCATAAAATGTATGTTCAAAGGTAGTTGATACCAAGTAGCATCCGCACTGGCAATGTCATATTTCGAATATAATTTGGTAAACATGGAAATCAAAAGCTATACACTTCATGGTGAATTACAATCGGCTATTATTAAGACAAGACTTTATCAGGCGTTTTGTTTGTGCTGATTGGATATACTTTTAATGCACTTTAGAAATCTTATACCATCCATTGGCCCATCGTGACAAATATTAAAGGCCAATGTCATATATGTTGTATGTATGTATTTTGAACTTATTTTGCACTATACGTAGTCAACCGTGCTAATCGGAGGTGTGGGAATGTTTAGTTATATGGCACAGACGCCAGCTTGTGAATAAAACTATTAATGGGCACGTTGATCTTCTCTTCAGGAGAGCCTGAACTTCTTTGGAGAAAGGAGAACTGACAAAAGCGTCAGTTTGAAATTTCAGGGTGTGGAAACGCCATCCCAGGTAGGACTATCATTCTTAACAATATAAGGCGTGTGCACATGGTGGTGAGGGGATTGATTTAAAAGTTATTTTACTGTAGTCTGTGCCACCCGATATTAAATTATGAGGCATTTATGGAAAAAAATGAACAATCAGCACATATCAATATGCTTCAACCTGTGGGTTTCTCAGTGCAACAAAATGTCTTTTTCATGAAAAAGCAGACGTTGTTTAACCTCTGGTGAAAAAATATTTCAGTGTTCTTTGGGTCTTTCGGTAAAGTCACGTAGCAGCATGGGCTGACACTTGGGTTATGCCCATTTTTAAATCTTTATAAACAGTTTGCCTTTAGAAGCCAACTCCCTTTCCTGATGACGACCGCTTGTGTTGCGATCGAAACGTCGTGGTTTTTTGTTATTTTATTTGAACCTATCTACGTGACTTTACCGGAATACCCAAATAATACGAATTCCTGCAGTCACGGAAGCTTTAGGTCAAGATTTCATATTTCAGTGAAGATATTAAAATTGTAACATGGCTACAAAGTGACACGAGTCTTCATCAATCACCTGTTCTCATTGCAGAGTCGGTACGTTGGCTATTTTGAGAAAATCAAGCACAAATGCAACAGACTCCTGCCTGCAGAAAAGTCACTGATTATCAAGTCCTTTAAAATCCATTCCATCCAAGGTTTGTGCCTTGAATTAAAATGTTCACGTATGACAAAAACATTCTTCACATACAGAGTGTGTACGAAGATGTGTTTAACAATGGGTGTGGTGACCAGGGCCAGATTAAGTTGAGGGGGGCTCAGCAATGTTATTGTTTTGGACCCGCCCCTCTTTGTATATTCAACTCCTTCCCATTAATATTTTACCACCGCCCATGCCCGATGCCAAACACTCATCATGTTAACTCCCCCACCCATATTAATGGTCACGTGCATGACCTAGCTTGTTCAAGGGGATTGTCTGTCACCAACTTATCAATTATTGATCCTGGAATATACGATCATTGCACCGTGCTGTTTGACCTTTTGATTCCTCCACCTAATCCTATCGTAAAGCACCAGATCAGATTTCGGAATCTAAAATCAATTCTTCCGGACATGTTTTCCTCGGCAATTCTGAACTCACCACTCTGAAGTATACCCATCTACTGTGGATGCCATGATGCAAGTTTACAATACTACATTAAACAGTATATTGGATAGTTTGACCCCCCTGAAATCATGCTGGATTTTGGTGGTAAAGTCTTCACCCTGGTATAACAACGAGCTTTATGCACTGCAGGAAACTGTTCGCAAGGCAGAGCAATCTTGGAGAAAATATGGTCTTGACATCTACTCGCAAATCTTCAAGCACCACCTTATAATTTTACAGAAAGGCACTCAACGATGCTCACACCAGCTATCTTGCTGCTACTCTAGCCAATACCTGGAATAACCCTAGGATTATTTTGTCTACCGTTCATATGCTCCTTCATTCACCCCATGCTTCTAATTTATCGAGTACAAAGGCTAATGCTGACCAGTTCTTTCAATTTGTTTTTTACAAAATCAACACAGTTCGCCTTTCCATGTACTCTATCACTTTTCCTACCATTCTGCCCATTACTGCTGATATCTGATTTTTCTGTATTCTCCAAGCTCTCACAATCAGATGTTGCTTCATTGATTGATAGTTCAAAACCAACCTATTGTTCTTTTGATCCGATTATAAATGTATTCATGCTAATTTTCCATCTCTTGCAGTCTTTACTATCAATCTTCGTAACAACTCACTCCAATCTGGTAATGCCCCTTCTACTTTTAAATGTGCCATCATTCCTATACTCAAGAAGGCTGGCCTTGATTCAGAACTCCTCAGTAATTATTGTCCAATTTCCAACCTGTCATATCTATCCAAGATCGTTGAGCTTTCAGTAGCCTTACAGCTTAAACATCATCTGCTCATAAATCATCTTTTGACCCTTTTTAGTCCGGTTTTAGGTCTGGCCACAGCACGGAAACAGCTCTGGTTAGGGTAGCCAATGACTTGCTGGTTGCTGCTGATGTTGGCCAGTCGAGTATTCTTGACCTTTTGGACCTGAGTGCTGCCTTTGACACCATGGATCATTCCATTTTGCTTGAGTGTTTGGAAGGCTATATGGGGGTTTCCAACACTGTTTTACTTCATACCTATCTGCGCGTAAACTGTTTGTCACCCTGGGAGGGATAAATTCAAACACATGTTCTGTTCCTTTTGGTGTGCCCCAGGGTTTCAGTGCTTGGTCCCACTTTTCTTCTCAATATTTATTTGGCCCCACTTGGCCATATCATACACCAACTTGGCCTTTGTTTTCATTGTTATGCTGATGACTCTCAAATTTACATTCACTTTGAATCCTCCCTCAATGCAGCAGCATCTTGTGTGTCATCTTTTCTTGTGACAATTAAGGCATGGATGCAGTCTAACTTTCTTCAGTTAAAAGCTGACAAGACAGAGGTGCTGCTTATTGGGTCCCATCATCAATTGTCTTAAGGGTGGCTTGGTCAGTGTGTTAAATGATGGCCACAATATCGGTGCTGCTCAGACAGTTTGCAACCTTGGTGTTATCCCTGATCCCTCACTAACCTTCGAAGCACACATTAATAAGGTCATTAAGGCTGCCTTCTTTCACCTCAGAAATATAGCCAGATTTCGCCCCATTCTCCCGTTATCGGACCTTAAAAAGCTGGTTCATGCATTTGTCTTTTCACACATCGATTTTCGCAATGCATTATTAGCTGGCATCTCTCTCAAGCTATTAAACCGCCTCCAGCACGTGCATAATGCAGTTGCCAGAGTTCTTACTTGAAAACCAGTTGCTAAATACGTTACCCCTGTGCTTGAGTCTCTCCATTGGTTACTGGTCAGGTTCGGAGTGGGGATCAAGATCTTACTTCTCACTTAAAAGGCCTTCAATAATGCCTCCCCCGCTGACATCCGTGACCTCCACCCATACGTCCCAAAGCGAGTTCTTCGGTCATCTGACTGTGGGCTATTGTGTGTGTCGAGGTCGAACCTCCGTTCAATGGGTAACCCGGGGGCCTTTTCCCACGTTGCCCCCAAGCTGTGGAATTCACTTCCATCAAGTATTCGATCTGCTGAGCCCCTCGGTTTATTTAAATCCTGCCTTAAGACATTTCTTTTCGGAAAGGCCTTTTCTCCTGATTCATTTGGTTATGTGTTTTGGGAGTGTGGGGTGGGGGGGGGGGGGTATTTGCATCTATGGTTAAATCATGATCTTGTGTGCTTATATTAGGTTTTAGAATTGCGAAAATTATTGGCTTGATTTATCTCTGTGCAGCGCCTTGCGACCTCTTATGGAAACGCGCTTTCTAAGTGTAAATTATTGTTATTCACCTTGATTCTTTCAATTCAAGTTTAGAAAGGTGATGTTTAAATTGTAAAGATAAATCAAAGTAAAATCAAACATGATGGTTTATGCACATAACTAGTAGCAATATACATCGGGATGGTATGGCTGCACCAAATTACTCGATGTGACTTTTTTACACGACAGTATTGTGTGTTCAACCATTATAAAGCAATCTTGATTTGAAGCTTTCGTGACTGCATGGATTACTCTTTGGTTCTTTTGGTAAAGTCACGTAGAAAGTAAATAAAATAAAAATAGAATACAAGGTTTCGATTGCAACACAAGCAACCGTCATCAGTTATGAATGAATGCAAGCTCAGAGAGTGACACATATAAAGAGAGAGAGAGAGACAAACATAGACACGGAGAGTGACACATACACAGAGAGAGACAGAGAGAGAGAGAGACACACACGCAGAGATACACACAGAGAGACACAGAGAAACAACGCCTCTGTGACGAGGCATTATATATATAGAGGGGGGGGGGCAGATAAGTTAGCATGTCAATGCGAGTGGTAGGGGGAGAGAAATTGGAAGTTGACAAATCAAATAAAATTTAGAGAGTGTCTCTCTCTGCGTGTGTGTCTATGTGTATCTCCTCCATGTGTGTCTCTCTCTGTGTGTTTGTCTCTCTCTGTGTGTCTCTCTCTGGCAAAACAACCCCCTACCTCCTCGTGGTGCCAGACGTGCCACGCTGTTGTGGGCAGTGCCGTGGGGGGAGGGCGAATTCCGATTGGCTTTTCATCTCATGGCGTTTGTAACCACCACAGCAGCTAAATAGGGGCTCTGGATGGGTGCGAAGGGCTGGTAACCCCTCCACCTTCAATTAATTGCCACTAAACCACGTTTAAAACATCTAATTAATAAGCTGGTGCTGGAGGCCCCGGGGGGACAGGCGTCTATGACGTCTCCTGGCCAAACCCCATTTGGCGGTGCCAGGAGACTGAATCCTTACCCTCGGGGCTCCTCCAGAAACAACAAAAAACCACTACGTGTGGCCACGTGGAATGTTCGAATGCTCACTGCGGAGGAGAGGCTGCCACTCCTCTGTCGGGAGCTGGACTGGTACCGCCTGGATATCTGTGGTATTCAGGAGGTCCAGTAGACCGGCTCTGGCTCATGCCACCATGAGGGGTGGACAGTCCTCTACTCGGTGCAGGAGACTGCCAAACAGCAGGGTGTGGCTCTTCTTCTGAATAAAAGAATGAAAGGGGGCGTGGGAGCGTGGGGGTGAGGTGTGGGAAGCTGTATGCCACAAGCTACTCTGGGCTCGCCTTCCCATCAACCAGAGGCAAGGAGTGGTGGTAGTGGTTACTTATGCTCCCACTGAAGACGAACATCCATGGAGGGATGCAGGCAAGGCCGATGAGTCCGATGCCTTCTATGACCTCTTGTCACAGGTGCTAGGCCAAATGGCCCCTCGGGATAAAGTCATCTTGTTGGGTGACTTCAATGCCCGAGTTGGTCATGATGCTGGCACCTGGTCTGGAGTAATTGGAAGGCATGGGCCAGATCAGCTCAATAGCAACGGCAGGAGGCTGCTAGATTTTTGTGCAGTCCATGGGCTTGTAATTACCAACACGCTATTCCGGCATCGGCGCATCCACAATACATCATGGATGCATGCCGGGTCCAAGCAAGAACATCTGCTGGACTACATAGTGACAGAACAGCAGATGCGGGCCCATGTCCTTGACACCAGGACCTACCGTGGAGCTAATCTGCCCACTGACCATCGACTTGTCATCTGTAAGATGCGCCTGCCATTGGTGGGTGTACACCCAGGACCCCATTCAAACCAATAGTGGCCTGGTCTCAGCTAACTGATGAAAGTTGCAAGCGAAAATTTCATCATCGCTTGCGGCTGGGGTTCGCATCGTCCCCCACTCCTCCTGATGACGAGGGGAAATGGGCGAGGTTTAGGACTGTGGCTCATGCAGCTGCAATGTCTGCTTTGGGTACATGGTCCAGACCTCCCCAGAGACCCTGGCTGACAGAGGAGGTGTTCAAGCTGGCTGAGAAAAAGCGACAGGACCACTCTCATCAGCTACAGCATCCCACATCGGAGAATGAGGAGGCTTACCGCAGCCTTCGCTCGGAGGTTCGGAGAGCCGTGAGGCGCTGCAAGGATGAGTGGTGATCGCAGGTTTCTGAGGAGATGGAGTCTGCCTCAGTAGCCCGCGATCACAAATCGCTCTTTAATTCCATTAAAAAAGTCACCTGCAGCACCAAACCTATTACCATCATTAGGGGAAAGAACGGTGATCCAATCTCCGACCCCCAGAAACAGGTTTGCAGATTTGTTAAGCATATCTGTGAGGTCCTGGAGGAGGGGAAATTCCTCACCCAGGAAAACAACATGGGACAAAGTGGGGATGACCCTGCCGAGGCTGCGGTGCCTCAAATATTAGAGGAAGAGGTCACCACCTGTGAGTGGCTGGCTGAGGTGCCATCTGTTGAGGAAGTACTGAAGGTGATTCAGAGTCTGAGACCAGGAAAGGCACCGGGCAGAGATGATCTCCCGAGCGAAATGCTGAGGGACGGTGGCGTATGTGCACAGAATGCCCTACATGACATCATAGCAACAATCTGGACCACTGGACGGGTTCCGCAGGAAGGATGCCCTGGTGGTCCGCACAGACTGTAACAACTACAGGGGCATATCACTCCTCATTGTGCCGGGAAAGGTCCTGGAAAGGATTATTCAACATTGCCTTGCTAGGCACGCTGAGGAGAGGCTTGCGGAGCCCCAATGCAGTTTCAGGAAAGGGCGGTCCTGCACATATGCCATATTTTCTGTCCGTCTGCTACAGCAGAGGTGTAGGGAATTCCAACAAAACCTACATTTCTGCTTTATTGACCTGGTCAAGGACTATAATACCATAAGTAGGCCTTGGCTCTGGGTTGTTCTTCGTGCTTTCAGAGTCCCTGACCCGTTGCTTATGATCATTAAGGACCTTCATGATGGTGAGCGGGCCCGGGTAAAACTACGTGGCAGGGAGTCAGAGCCATTCCCTGTACACCTTGGGATGCGACAGGGATGTCTTCTGGCTCCCACATTATTTAGCATCTATTTTGACGACGTAGTTCCTGAAGCCTTCAATGGCTGTACCGGAGGAATTTCCATTTGGTACAGATACAATGGGAGGCTAATCGATGCCTGGGTGTGGTCAAGGGATGTCTCCCTATTGCTCAACCATGTTATGTATATAGATGATCTGGTGATAGCTGCTCACTCAGAGAAGGAGTTGGAGGCGCTGCTGCTGAACCTGGAGCTTGTCACTAAGAAGTGGGGCCTTACCATCAGCCCCACCAAAACTAAGCACCTGCCTGGGTATTTTGTACCATTGGACAATCCACCCCACAACTCCCAATTGGTGATGGGGCAGTTGTGGAGAGAGTGGAGAGTTTGCCATACCTGGGCAGTGTGCTCATGACTGGCTCTGGTTTAACAGCAGAGGTCTCACTCCGAATCAGTCGAGCGGCATTATCTTTT
This sequence comes from Petromyzon marinus, assembly GCF_048934315.1. Taxonomy (NCBI): domain Eukaryota; kingdom Metazoa; phylum Chordata; class Hyperoartia; order Petromyzontiformes; family Petromyzontidae; genus Petromyzon; species Petromyzon marinus. Next base: position 44,874 of record NC_133684.1, on the reverse strand, counting down.
CATCGGTTGTGCAACGCTGTGTGGAAGCTCACTGGTCTCTCGCTCTGTACAAAACTCCAGGTCTTCTCGTCCACGGTCATTCCCTCTCTTCTCTACGCTTGCGAAACGTGGACACCCCTAATGAGACATCTTCGCCAGTTAGAAACATTTAGGCTGGCTTGCCTACGATCCATCCTGGGTTTAACCAGGCTGCATGCCAAGCCACCGCATGCCTAAACAGCTTTTGTTCGGCCGGATCGAGGGGGCTAAATGGGCGTGGCACGGGCTAGAGAAGAGATGGAGTGATGTGGTACAGGAGGATGTGGAGCTGAGTGGACTTGCCGATAACTGGTACCAGCGGTATCAAGATCGGCCTCTGTGGAGGAGGCTCGTGAAGGACGCTACTGGGCAGTTGGAGGCAGTCGCCCTCCGACAACAACGGAGGGCGGAGTAGCGACGCTCACAACAATGAGCGGAGCGCCGGGTGGCTAAAGCACAGCAAGTTGGCACAGTAGGAGGCACAGGTGATGCATCAGCCAGTCATCTCAGTCAGTCGACCCGTGGCTCCTGGTCTGCCCCGTGACCTCCTGCCAGTGGGCGTTCGACACTTCACGTGGCCTCAACATGCACATAACCTGGCACAAGCATCGTGGTGACGTCACCGCCACTTAGTGGCGAATGGCAGTTGTTGTTGTGTCTCTCTCTGTGTATGTGTCTCTCTCCGTGTCTATGTTTGTCTCTCTCTCTTTATATGTGTCTCTCTCCGAGCTTGCATTCATTCATACCTGATGACGGTTGCTTGTGTTGCAATCGAAACGTCGTATTCTATTTTTTCTTTTCTTTTCTCTGTATGTGACTTTACCGAAAGAACCAAAGAGTAATTCTTGCAGTCACGAAAGCTTCAAATCAAGATTGCTTTATAATGGTTGAAACACAATACTGTCGTGTAAAAAAGTCACATCGAGTAATTTGGTGCAGCCATACCATCACGATGTATATTGCTACCAGTTATGTGCATAAACCATCATGTTTGATTTTACTTTGATTTAGCTTTACAATTTAAACATCACCTTTCTAAACTTGAATTGAAAGAATCAAGGTGAATAACAATAATTTACACTTAGAAAGCGCATTTCCATAAGAGGTTGCAAGGTGCTGCACAGAGATAAATCAAGTAAATAATTCGCGCAATTCTAAAACCTAATATAAGCACACAAGATCATGATTTAACCATAGATGCAAATACCCCCCCACCCCACACTCCCAAAACACAACCAATTGCATCAGAAGAAAAGGCCTTTATGGAAAAAAATTTCTTAAGGCAGGATTTAAATAAACCGAGGGACTCAGCAGATCGAATACTTGATGGAAGTGAATTCCACAGCTTGGGCGCAACGTGGGAAAAGGCCCCCGGGTTACCCATTGAACGGAGGTTCGACCTCGATACACGCAATAGCCCACACTCAGATGACCGAAGAACTCGCTTTAGGACGTATGGGTGGAGGTCACGGATGTCAGAGGGGGAGGCATTATTGAAGGCCTTGTAAGTGAGAAGTAGGATCTTGATCCCCACTCCGAACCTGACCGGTAACCAATGGAGAGACTCAAGCACAGGGGTAACGTACTCAGCAAGTGGTGTTCAAGTAAGAACTCTGGCAACGGCATTGTGCACGTGCTGGAGGCGGTTTAATAGCTTGAGAGAGATGCCAGATAATACTGCATTGCGAAAATCTATGTGTGAAAAGACAAATGTACGAACCAACTTTTTAAGGTCCGATAACGGGAGAATGGGGCGAAATCTGGCTTTATTTCTGAGGTGAAAGAAGGCAGCCTTAATGACCTTATTAATGTGCGCTTCGAAGGTTAGTGAGGGATCAAGGATAACACCAAGGTTGCAAACTGTCTCAGCAGCACCGACATTGTGGCCATCAATTCACACACTGACCAAGCCAGCCTTAAGACAATTGATGACGGGACCCAACAAGCAGCACCTCTGTCTTGTCAGCTTTTAACTGAAGAAAGTTAGACTGCATCTAAGCTTTAATTGTCACAAGAGAAGATGCGTCTCTCTCTGCGTGGTTGTCTCTCCCCCATGTGTGTCTCTCTTTCTCTCTCTGTGTGTGTCTGTCTCTGTGCTTCTCTCTGTGCATGTCTCTCTCCGTGTCTATGTTTGTCTCTCTCTTTATATGTGGCTCTCTCCGAGCTTGCATTCATTCATACCTGATGACGGTTGCTTGTGTTGCAATAGAAACGTCGTTTTGTATTTTTATTTCATTATAAAGCAGTCTACAATTTTTGGGGGTCTTCAAAATCCAAAGCGCGCCTGGCTGCAGCCCCTATACAGTAAGGGAAAAAGTATCTGATCCCCTGCTGATTTTGTACATTTGCCCACAGACAAAGAAATGATCAGTCTATAATTTTAATGGTAGGTTTATTTGAACAGTGAGAGACAAAATAACAAAAAATCCAGAAAAACGCATGTCAAAGATGTTATAAATTGATTTGCATTTTAATGAGGGAAATAAGTATTTGACCCCCTCTCAATCAGAAATATTTCTGGCTCCCAGGTGTATTTTATACAGGTAACGAGCTGAGATTAGGAGCACACTCTTAAAGGGAGTTGTTGTATATGTCGGTTGTGAAAATTTTGAAATAAAATAAAAAAAATGAAATTTGGAATTTGCGCAATTATATAAAATTATGTTAATTGATGTAATCATGTGCATAAATTATGCTAATTAGAGAGATAATTGTATTAACTAATGCAAGTTGGTGTGATTATGCTCATGCAAGCCGTTATGATAATTAGGGCCCGCCTCGCTGACGAGGGTCGGATTATCAATCGGGATCATGCAATTAATCGTATGAAGTTATGCCAGTGTGATGCAAGCATGCCAGAGTAACTCGCTCGTTGTCTCGGTTTGGATTAACGCTCGGTAATACAATTATTCTCGCTTTAACATTTACTGATTATGTATTAGTGTGTTTATGTCAGGTCTCCAAATTCGAATCTCAACGCAGAATACAGTTCTTATAAATGAGATTATTATGCATGGACTCAGGAAGAAACACCCAGACACTTCTGTGTTAAGCAATTTTATTCTAAGCGAAACCTTAACTTTATAATATACCGAACTCTCAGGCTTGGAATTATCAACACAGTACCAACACAGTAACCATCAACGATTGCGTTATTTCACTTTGGCAACTGCACATATGATTAATTACACCGCGTAACGCGAGCTCAGTTGGTGGGAGGGAGAGTCGTTAAAACATGCATGCACGTTATTCTAACAAAAACCTTAAAACTCTATTATGAATTACTATACTTGAAATTGGCCACACAGTAATTCCGGATGCTCATTCATTGATCCATATGCAACCCTCAATGCAATTCTTGTCACATTGTTAACAGGGTAGCAGAACAATTTACTATTATGCAGAGTAACACGAGCATGTATGGCAATTAGGAACGAAAGGCCCTTAATATTATTCGACGATATTCATACGAAAAGGCAATCAAACAATTATTATTCCCAAAGGCACAAATATACGTCAATAGATTAATCGGCAAGATTATATAATAATTCAATGTCCTGGAGTAAGGGCGGGCGACGGTGTGCGTGCTCTCCCACTAGCGATCCTTATCTTGGGCAAAACTTTAATTGATTTGTGGGTAAAATCGCCTGATAAAGAAACAGGTTTAACACGATATTTTCCCCGCGAGCGGAGAGCTTCGTGGCGAGGGTTTCAAGGGTTTAATTTATATGGATGAATCTATTGGTAATTTATGCGATTGGAAGTACAAATTACAAAGAAAAATATTAATGTACTTAAAACGACGTATTTTCATCACTCGGTGAGCCGCGATGCCTTCATGGCCACTGATTGTTCACGTACTTGATGATTAGGCTTCTTGTTAATGATTAGTGTATGTGTTGAGTGATATGGATTGGGTTGAGTGGGCTAGTGTTCGAAATCAATTCTTTGCGTCAAGCAGCCACCAGGTGATGTGGTGGCTGTGTGGGGCAGAGTAGCATACGTATAGTAGATTTCTTCTTTCACGGCAGTCGGGTTCGGCCCACACTGGTAGACGAGTTGACACAGTGCGCTGTAGGCACGATGATCTGTCGGCAGATGGCGCTCGCAGTTCGTCCGCTGGCAGCTGACTCGGTGCTCGCCGTTGGCGCGCTCTCTGGCGATGAATGATTGCTCCATTCGTTGATGGCCGGTTTGGTCAACGTTTTGACACTTTCCGCCCTCTGGTGGATGATGGTGGAATTCTCGTCAGCTTCGCTAGTCTGCAGTCACTCTTGAGAGTCGAGGTTCAGCGTGGAGTGCTTTTCGAGTGATACTTCTTCTGATGGTGTTGAATTCGCACGGCATAGCATGTTGCTAAGTAGCGAGTCTCGCCATTTTGGCGAGTAGTAGAGTCTTCTTCTTTGGTTCTTTCGGTAAAGTCACGTAGAATGAGAATAAAATTATAAATTGATAAAATAAAATAACACAATAATATTCTCACGACGTTTCGGCCACAACACAAGCGGCCTTCATCAGGTGAAGGGGGCGAGACTGTCTGGTAGGACAGCGCTGGAGTGAGAGAGCCACGTTCAGATCACGGCTTTTAAGCTGTGTGAGAGGAACAAAGAGCCTTGACGAAGGAATTAGCATAAAATTTAGCATTGAAATGGCTGAATGATTAGCTTGTGACTGGTCACAGAAATAGCTATGTTAAAAGTTAAAGCATACACATCCGCAGAGGCACCCATTGTTAAAAGGAATTAGCATAGAATTTAGCATTGAAATAGCTAAGTTAAGGCATACACATCCGCAGAGGCACCCCTTGACAATGGGATTAGCATAGAATTTAGCATTGAAATGGCTGAGTGATTCGCTTGTAACTGCTACAGAAATAGTTACGTTGAAGTCAGAGCATACACATTCACCGAGGCACTTAGTACAAATCAAACAGGAGAATTTAGCATTGAAATAACTAGGCGAATTTAGCATTGAAATAACTGGGTGATTTGCTAGTGACTGGTCACAGAAATGACTACACATCTGAGCTATTCACAGTACTATATAGTGAACCAATAAAAACTAAAATATAAATTACCTTCATGTTATCAATAAACTCTATATTCTCCAATCAGCTAAGCTACCAACCATAAGTCGTTATATATCACAATGCTATATGGCGAAAAAATGGGTGGATTCTTACCCTCAAATTTCCGTACCACGGATAGCTACGGGCCCCGTTCAGACGGACGAGTTCGTCCATGGTCGGAACAGAGGAGGGGGAGAGAGACAGCTGCGAAGCCCTAGTATACTCCATGTTGTAAACCATACCATTAACCGTGGTGTGAGAGGTATTAAGAGGCAATGCTGGCGAAAGAGCTGCGGTCTGAAGGTCATCATAAAATTACAATTAATTAAGAACAGAAATGATTTAACACATCTTTCCAGTGGTTACTAAGCCTGAATCCATCTTCTCGGTTGAAATTGTCTCTGTGCTTGTATATGTGAATGGCCTCATGAACGAATCTCTCATGGTAGCCAGTTGGTTTGCAAAGAACCTCCGTCTTGGAGAAGTCAATGTCATGTGAGCCCACTGAATTGTAACAGTGATCTGCCACGGCAGAGGAGTTCGTCTTACCGTGTTTCAAGTCTGCTTTATGTTCGCGGATGCGGTCCGAGATATGTCTTTTGGTTTCTCCAATGTAGCTACTACCACAGAGGCACTTTAGTTTGTAAACGCCCGGGTACTGTATGTCTGGAAGAGCATCTTTTACAGATGGAACTAAATCACGGATTTTGTGTACTGTGTTGAATCGGACCTGGATCTTGTGTTTATTCAGGATTTTGGAGATCTTTTTAGTGACCCCTGCAATGTAGGGTAAGGTGATGGTTTTGAGTGGCTCCACAAGAGGATCCTTCTTCATGACTGGAGTGATGGCTTTGCAGATTGTGTAGTCGGAGTAGCCATTAGCCCTGAGAGCCTGGTGTACGTGCTTGAGTTCACTGGTAATGTGTTCCTGGTCGGAAATGCATTGGGCTCTTCTATGGTATAGAGTCTTGATGAGGCAGTTCTTCTGGGATGGATGGTGGTGGGAATCCGGTTTCAAGTAAGCATCTGTATGGGTAGCTTTCCTGTAGACAGAGTGGCTCATTGAACCATCATGTCTCCTTTTAATTAAGACATCCAGAAAGGGTAGTTTGCCATCTTTTTCGACCTCCATGGTAAATCTGATGGCTGGGTGTATGGAATTGATGTGGTCGCGGAATTGGTCTAGAGCAGGCTGGCCATGTGGCCATATGACAAAGGTGTCATCAACGTACCTCTTCCATAAGGTCGGGCGTAGAGTGGCAGTCTGGATGGCGTCAGTTTCAAATTTTTCCATGAATACGTTGGCTACAACCGGAGATAGGGGGGAGCCCATTGGGGTGCCCTCAGTTTGTTTGTAGAAAGTTCCATTCCAGGTGAAGTATGTGTTGGTTAAGCAATGTCTCACCAGGGGGGGTACATCAGTATGCAGTCCTTGATGAACCAGGTCTTCAATGATAGCGATGGTGTCAGGTACCGGGACTTTGGTGAACAAGGACACCACATCAAAACTGACAAGCAGGTCGTTTGGGGACAGGGAAATGTCTTTGATTGTCGATACCAGGTGAGTAGAATTTAGTACCGCAGAGGTGGTTTTTCCAGTGAAAGGTCGCAGTATATCAGCCAGAAAACGTGCCAGTTTGTAGGTGGGGGAGCTGATAGTAGAGACGATGGGACGAAGGGGTGTATCTTCTTTGTGTATCTTTGGAAGGCCATATAATCTTGGTGGTCTGGCAGCAGAGGGTTTAAACGAGAACTGTTTGTTCTCATCAATTAATGCTGTTGAATCAGAGATAATTTTGTTCGTTTTGGTGACCAGGCTGTTGGTGGGATCTCTTTTTATTTTTGTATAGCTGCCATCGTTGAGTAGTTCTTGAATTTTGTTGTTATATTCTGTTTTGTCCATGACAGTGGCATTGCCACTGTCATGGACAGTGGCAACGTTCGTCTTTGCTGATGTTGCTAGTAGAGTCTTCTTCTGCGTCGGTGGTGGCTGACCTTCTGATGGTCGCCGTCTTCTCCGCTGGTTGCTGAGCTGATTTCAATGCTCGCGGGCCTCTCTTTTATGTCAAAATTTCTCCTTCTGGCTCCGCCTCCTCACAAGGGGCAGAGCTCCTTTTGATCTAGCTGTGTGTCGTGGTGTTAGAGTGTGTGTGTCCGTGGATGTGTATGTGTGTGTGTCATTTATGACATGGTTCTGTCCGTTGCCTTCCTCAAGCCATAAACCATCAAAAGGAACAGATACTCCAGATTGCCCCGAAGGCATCCCTTTGTCTGCCTTATACAATCTGGGGGGAGGGGCGAGCCTTCCGTCCGATCGAGCCCTCGCTTCTCGACGCCCACATTTCTCAACACACAAAGGGTGGGTTGAGGCTTTTAAAGTTTAACATTTATTTTATCATATTTTGGTACCGTACCACTCACAGTTACGATTCTGTCTGTGACTCAAGGTATTTGTAATAGTTTTCCATCATGGTATTTGATTTTTATTTTCACGAGGAGATGATCCGCTGGTGTATGTAAATTCTTATCACGTGCTGCTGGAAGACAAAGATGGCCGGGAGGCTCTCTCTCTCTGGCTGGCTCTCAGTTTAACCTGCACAAATATTATTTGGGTCTATGTTTCAGGGTTTAATTTGTGTTGTAACACTGTCATCCCGACGCACTTCTTGGGTTTCATTCATTTTCGTCTCCCCATCTGTATACAGAGATTCGCGTTGTTATGATGGAGTTATTATTTTTGTTTTTTATTATATCCTGAGTTTAAGGTTCCTTGACTGTTGGAATTTGTATTCCTTGGTGTTTGCAAGGTCGGGTAGCGGGCAAGGTGTATCGTAATTTAAGGTGAATAACGTTAGCATTAATGTTATGTATGACACTATATGTATTGTGTGGCCGGGCTTCGTGTTAATTACTTGTCTGCTCGGCTTCGCTGTCTGGAAGCTGTCAGGCCATGAGGAATTCCTTTGATCTTGCTCTGCGTAGTGGGGTGGTGTGCCGTGTGTGTTTGTGTGTGTGTTATTTATTAAGTCACCGCACTTCCGTGGGCGCAGATGTCCCTCGCGATAAAGAGTAATTCCTTCGCTCTTGTGTAAATTCCTGCTCTTTAGCGCTGCGGGAAGACAAAGGTGGCCGGGGTCTCTCTGGAACACAGTTTATCCTGGCTGTGTAAGCCCGACCCATTCTCCCTCATCTCTTCTCGATAACCCTTCACTGCATCATTATTATTTGTTTATGTTCCTCAAGATTTGTGATTAAACATTGTATTAACTTTTGCTCCTCATCTGTATCTGGGGGTCCGGGCTATTATTATTGAGTTATCATTTATTTTATTTTATTCCTGATGTCCTGAGGTTAGAGAATTCGTTTTTACTTAGGAATTACTCTGACTGCCAGAACTATTCTTGAGGCTACGGTCAATAAGCATCGAATTAATAAATGGGTATTGATTCACTGATGTAGATTGTGGCCTGGTTTTTAATCGGAGTGAGTGTGAGGATTGATAATGTTAGCTTATCCTTGTAGTTGAGTTCTGAACTTTAACCGTTGTTTTAATAGCAAAGAAGAGGAAAATTATTTAAACTCGCAAGTGCGCGTGGCGTCACACTGTCTGCGGGCTGACGGAAGGGGGGGGGGGTCCCTGAAGCCTGGAATTCCCTTGGAGTGTTTCTCCCCCCCGTCTCCTTTTGACTTGGTTTATTACTTTTTATGGTTCATCTCCTGGCGCCCTGTGTGAGGGGAGGACCACGGAATTTATTATTTTTTAATGGCCTTTTTACGACCTCCAGCTGCTGGTAGCTGAGATGAGGTAGAGGGTGTTGATTTATTTATTTCGGTTAATATAAAAAAAATATCGGCAAATATTATTATTGATATTAATTGTGGAAAAAGGGCCGTATACAACAGAGTGCTCCTAATCTCAGCTTGTGTGGGGGCTACCGTCCCCCGCCATCACTGAATTGTCGGGGCCGTTGCCCACCGACTCCCCCGTCCCATTCATTCCGCTACCCCCCGGCTGCTCTGTCAGGTCCAGACTACCGACCCCCAATGTTTCGCCCCCCTATACCTCTGCCTGGGATGTCGACTGCGTTTGCATAGCTTAATTAGCGGCTCGTACGCTTTGCGCTTGCGATGCGCTACACTGTTCAACGGCGGCGTGCCGCGGTGAGCGCGCTCGCAAAGTAAAACCCCGTCCTGCACGGGAATAAACAGGCGCGGCGTGCCGCCGTGGGATTCCTTCCCACGCTCCACGCGCTTAAGCAAAAACAAACACGCCGCGATTACTTTGCTCCGATTTAACGGGCCATTTAAACAGCTGCGTATTCGCGCACGCCCAGCGCTTAATTCGCTACCTCGCTATTAAACAATCGTGCGGGTGCGCGACCGCCACCCCATCACACAGGCGCGCGAGCATTAAGCGCTACTGTAGGTGATTGCGCAGGTACGCGAGCGCTGGGCACCACCGAAAATAGTCGTGTAGGTACGCGCGCGCTGAACAATACTGTAATCGATCATATAGGGACAGACACCAAGCACTCTCTACTCCCTTATTCGCCGCAAACAGCCACGTATGCGCGCGAACACAAAACACTCTCCACCCTCCTCTTCACGCTCCCAAAAGACCACACAACACAGTTTTATCCCCCCACTAGCGAATTTTATTTACCTGAGCAACTCGTTAAACTACGCGTAAGTGTGTGCGTCAGTGGCTGCCAGCCTACTCTCCCAGGGATTCTAGGCTGAACCTACTCTGTCTATCGCTCCGCTCTCTACTCCCGGTTAACTCACTCCGGACTCACTTCTCTTACACACGCTTACTTCCCTTCCGCTGCGCTGAACGTTGTAGAAGGAGGAGATGGTAGGTCAGCCTCGTCGAGAGTGGAGCCTGGCTGCATTGGAGTTCGTCACACGGACGTCTCGAACGGCTGACTCTGTTGCTCCGTAGACCACGAAGATTTTGAAGAAGAGCTGTCCTTGCTACCTGAATCCCCCTTCCTTTATTCCACCTACAACAAAGAAATTTCGCCGTTTCGCTCCCTTGACATCCCGTCTAATCAGGGGCTCGGATTTTCCCGCCCTTTCAATACCCGGATCCCAGCTCAGGTGACGTCGCCGCAGTGATCTCTCCGACGTCCGCTCTCTGTTCTCCCGCTACCAGTCCACTGACCCGTGCTTGTGTGTGTGTGGTTCTACTCGCGGTGGCTCGATGGCCCTTGCCGTGACCATGCAACTTTAATATTAGGTCACGGCGCCACAGTGCATGTCAGCTACAGGGGGAAGATCGCCCAATTTCCCGGCCACAGGAAACCATGAAGTTCGATCCCATTAGGGACTTCTGGAAAAAAACCCATCGGCCGGGTGACCTCCCCTCCCAGCTCTATGCGGGGCGTGTGTGCATTCGTGCCGTGGGGGGGGAGGGGGGAGAAGGGGGGGGAAAGGGGGGGGTGGCGAGGGTGTGCCGCGTCGGCATCCCCCAGTGGCGGCTTCACGGCGGTCGGCACGGCCTCGGCAGAGCGGCTCTGTTGCGGCGGCCTCACGACTGTGCAGTGGGCAAAACGTGGATGTCTGAGAAGGCACCGGCCCCGGGAGAGTGACGGGAAATCCGAGGCATCGGTGACGGCGTCGCGGCGGTGGGTACGGCTCCGCTGGAGCGGCTCCGCTGCGGCGGCACCACACTTGTTACCTGTATAAAAGACACCTGTCCACAGAAGCAATCAATCAGATTCCAAACTCTCCACCATGGCCAAGACCAAAGAGCTCTCCAAGGATGTCAGGGACAAGATTGTTGACCTACACAAGGCTGGAATGGGCTACAAGACCATTGTCAATCAGCTTGGTGAGAAGGTGACAAAAGTTGGTGCGATTATTCGCAAATAGAAGAAACACAAAAGAACTGTCAATCTCCCTCGGCCTGGGGCTCCATGCAAGATCTTACCTAATGGAGTTGCAATGATCATGAGAACGGTGAGGAATCAGCCCAGAACTACACAGGAGAATCTTGTCAATGATCTCAAGGCAGCTGGGAACATTGTCACCAAGAAAACAATTGGTAACACACTACGCCGTGAAGGACTGAAATCCTGCAGCGCCCGCAAGGTCCCCCTGCTCAAGAAAGCACATATACATGCCCGTCTGAAGTTTGCTAATGACCATCTGAATGATTCAAAGGACAACTGGGTGAAAGTATTGTGGTCAGGTGAGACCAAAATTGAGCTCTTTGGCATCAACTCAACTAGCCGTGTTTGGAGGAGGAGGAATGCTGCCTATTACCCCAAGAACACCATCCCCACCGTCAAACATGGAGGTGGAAACATTATGCTTTGCGGGTGTTTTTCTGCTAAGGGGACAGGACAACTTCACCGCATTAAAGGGACGATGGACGGGGCCATGTACCGTTAAATCTTGGGTGAGAACCTCCTTCCTCAGCCAGGGCATTGAAAATGGGTCGTGGATGGGTATTCCAGCATGACAATGACGCAAAACACACGGCCAAGGCAACAAAGGAGTGGCTCAAGAAGAAGCACATTAAGGTCCTGGAGTGGCCTAGCCAGTCTCCAGACCTTAATCCCAAAGAAAATCTGTGGAGGGAGCTGAAGGTTCGAGTTGCCAAACGTCAGCCTCGAAAACCTTAATGACTTGGAGAATATCTGCAAAGAGGAGTGGGACAAAATCCCTCCTGAGATGTGTGCAAACCTGGTGGCCAACTACAAGAAACGTCTGACCTCTGTGATTGCCACCAAGGGTTTTGCCACCAAGTACTAAGGTCATGTTTTGCAGAGGGGTCAAATACTTATTTTCCTCATTAAAATGCAAATCAATTCATAACATTTTTCACATGCGTTTTTCTGGATTTTTGTTGTTGTTATTCTGTCTCTCACTGTTCAAATAAACCTACCATTAAAATTATAGATTGATCATTTCTTCGTCAGTGGGCAAACATACAAAATCAGCAGGGGATCAAATACTTTTTTCCCTCACTGTAGTCCCCAAATTCACATGGCCGTGGTGGTGGCACCTGGCCAGGGGTCGGCAACCTGTGGCTCTATAGCCGCATGCGGCTCTTTGAGGACTGCGTCGTGACGTTATATATTAAGGACCACCGTCTCGTATTCACATGCATTGCGGCTTTTGAAATATTGAGTTTTTCCTACCGAATTCGAAAAAAATGGCTCTTATTGTTATTCTTATTGTTATTGTTTGCTGACCCCAGCACATGGCTAACCCAGTGCTTTTGAGGTGGGGTTGGTAGCTCATGCAGAGATCACCATAACTGCCAAATACATTGATAACATACCTATGGATTTTTGAGGAGTATTCCTTCTACGTTCCAAGTATTAATGAATCAAATTTCCTTGGTAAACAGTTACAGTAATAATATGTTTGGTAACATGCCAGAGTAGTTGACTCTTTGATGACAATTCTAGATTTGAAGCTTTCGTGACTGCAAGAATCCATACTCTTTGGTTCTATTCGGTAAAGTCACGTAGGTAAAAAAATAAGACAACAAAAATCACGACGTTTTGGCCACAACACAAGCGGCCTTCATCAGGTGAAGGGACCAGACTGTCTCGAGGACAGCGCTGGAGTGAACACAGCTAAGCTCAGACCGCGTCCTTTAAGCTGTGTGAGAGGAATCAAGGTGCCTTGACAAAGGAATTAGCATAAACATTAGCATTTAATTGGCGGACTTAGCATGATGAACGGTGAAGAGGGGGTGAACCTGTGCAGGTCGGCGAGGGGGGGGGGAGGTGTGAAAAGGGAAGAAAAGGGAAGCTGCGAAAGTTTGGGGTACCACTACTTGGAAAAATATACTGTACTATTGAAAAGTAGTTTAATGTTTGGTTCGATTTAGAACATCTTTCCAATGGTTGCTTAATTTAAAACCATCTTCTCGGTTGAAATTGTGTCTGTGTTTGTAAATTTGAATTGCCTCGTGAACAAATCTCTGATAAAAACCCGTGGGTTTGCAAAGAACCTTGGTATCGGAGAAAATTATATCGTGATCACCCACAGCGTTGTAACAGTGATCAGCTACGGCAGAAGAATTCGTTCTGCCGTGTTTAAAATCTGATTTGTGCTCGCAAATTCGGTCAGAGACATGTCGCTTCATCTCCCCGATATAGCAATCACCGCAGGTACAACTCAATTTGTAAACCCCGGGGTACTCTAAGTCAGGAATGACATCCTTCACGGATGGGATCAGATCACGAATTTTGTGTACTGTATTGAACCGGACCTGGATCTTGTGTTTGTTTAGAATTTTGGAAATCTTTTTAGTAACGCCTGCTATATATGGTAGTGTGATGGTTTTGACCGGAGCATCAAGTGGTTGTTTCTGTATGGAGGGAGAGACAGCTTGGCGGATGGTGCGGTCAGAGTATCCATTCCTTTTGAGGGCCAGATGTACATGTTTTAATTCACTGGTCAGGTGGTGTTGGTCCGAAATGGAATGAGCCCTATGGTAAAAAGTTTTGATGAGAGATTTCTTTTGAGCTGGGTGGTGGTGGGAATCAGGTTTCAAGTAGAAATCTGTGTGGGTGGGTTTCCTGTAGACAGAATGCCCCAATGAGCCATCAGGTCTCCTCTCAAACAGAACATCCAAGAATGGTAGCTTGCCATCTTTCTCCACTTCCATGGTGAATTTGATGGCGGGATGTCTGGAATTGATGTGGTGTAGGAAAAGGTTCAGAGCTGGGAGGCCATGTGGCAAAATGACGAAAGTGTCGTCTATATATCTCTTCCACAGGGAAGGTCTGAGGGTGGAAGTCTGGATGGCGCCCGATTCAAATTTCTCCATGAAAACATTGGCTATAACTGGTGACAAGGGGGAACCCATGGGAGTACCCTCATTTTGCTTGTAGAAGGAACCATTCCAAGTCAAGTAGGTGTTGGTGAGGCAGTGCCTGACCAGCATAGGTACCTCGGGGTTTAGTCCATGTGTAGGGGTGCTATGGGGAATAAACACATGGCACAGGAAGGTGTGGTTCACCCACACCTTGGTGGCTACAACAACGTCCGCTTAGGCTCCAGTGGGTATAAAGTGCGGGGAGCCAGGGAGCTCAGGGCAGAGTGTGGGGCCCGAGGCTGAAGCAACCAGTGAAGAAAGAAGGCCAGCTAGGTGAGACCCTGGAACTCCTGTGACCGCTGCCCTTTTCAGGGCCGGCACAGCAAGCCAGTGGTGCGGCCCCAGAGCCCCAGAGTCAGAGTCCTTCTAAGGGCCGGTCTGGTTGACGGAGTGCCGAGATCTGTGCCTAACCAGGGCCGGATCTGATAGCCTCCCTTAGAGCCCTACCAGGAGGAACTGGGAGCCTAGAGCTTAGGCTAGAGAGCCTGGGGTGTGTTCCTGAGTTATACGGGTGGAGGGGCCGCTACCCCTTCTAGTGTAACCCTTGTTAAGGTTTAAATAAATAGTGCTGCTGCTATTCTGCCGTCTCTGTGTCCTGGAACCCACTACACATGTTGTACCAAATTTTCAATTATTTCAATGGTATCAGGTACCGGGACCTTGGTGAACAAGGAGACCACATCGAAGCTGACAAGGATATCGTCAGGGGACAGTACAACGTCTTTGACCATAGAAACCAATTGGGCTGAGTTAAGTACTGCTGAGGAGGTCTTGCCAGTGAAAGGTAGCAAGGTATCTGACAGAAAAAAACGTTCTAGCTTATAGGTAGCTGGGTCTTAGTGGAGTGCCTTCTTTATCAATCTTTGGAAGACCATAGAATCTAGGGGGTCTTGCAGCAGAAGGTTTTAGGGAGGGACGTTTAGTTGGTTCGATTAGGGAGGTCGAACTTGTGATGATCTTGTTTGTTTTTATAGTTAGGAAATTTTTGAGTAACTACCATCATTGAGTAGGTCCTGAATTTTATTGTTGTATGAGTTTTTATCCATAATTACAGTGGCATTGCCCTTGTCGGCTGAGAGGATGACTATATCATGTCTCTCTTTTAATTTCGCGAGTTCAGAGCGTTCATCTTTGCTGATGTTATCAGAGATTTGTTCACGAGGCAATTCAGATTTACAAACACAGACACAATTTCAACCGAGAAGATGGTTTCAAATTAAGCAACCATTGGAAAGATGTTCTAAATCGAACCAAACATTAAACTACTTTTCAATGGTACAGTATATTTTTCCAAGTAGTGGTACCCCAAACTTTCGCAGCTTCCCTTTTCTTCCCTTTCCACACCTCCCCCCCTCGTCGACCTGCACATGTTCACCCCCTCTACACCAGTTTAACACGTAGGCTTTCGCGACCTATATTATTCATAATAAAGGTTTTTGGGTTAGATCGCGTTTATTTATAAATGTGTCGTAACCCTCCACCACCCGACACGGCCAATCAGCAAAAAAAGTGTCACGTTGACAAAAGACAAATAATTCACTACTTTAGCCCACCGGTGTGTTGAAGAGTGAATCCACATTTACAGTTTGAGTACGACGTTTCGCTGGTAAATACATCCAGCATCATCTGGCGAATTGCCCGATGATGCTGGATGTATTTTTACCAGCGAAACGTTGTACTCAAACTGTAAATGTGGATTCACTCTTCAACACACCGGTGGGCTAAAGTAGTGAATTATTTGTCTTTTGTCAACGTGACACTTTTTTTGCTGATTGGCCGTGTCGGGTGGTGGAGGGTTATGACACATTTATAAACCCCTCTACACCGTTCATCATGCTAAGTCCGCCAAATAAATGCTAATGTTTATGCTAATTCCTTTGTCAAGGCACCTTGATTCCTCTCACACAGCTTAAAGGTCGCGGTCTGAGCTTAGCTGTGTTCACTCCAGCGCTGTCCTCAAGACAGTCTGGTCCCTTCACCTGATGAAGGCCACTTGTGTTGTGGCCGAAAGGTCGTGAATTTTCTTTGATGACAGTATTGTGTATTCGGGAAACCGGCTTTTATTTCAAAAATTTTGTTTTGGGGAAATCCCTTTTGCTAAGCCTATGTTAATGGCTCACAATGCTGAGCAATGTTCGTTTGTTTGTTCCTTCGTTTGTCAGTCCGCTTGTCTGGGTGAAGGTCACGGCGGCAGCATGACGCTCGGTAGCCTGCAGTCCCCAGGCCTGCCGAGCGACATAGTCCGGCCAGCGTGTCCTGGGCCGGCCCCTGGTCTCCATCCAGTGGGACATGCTGCCCGTTAGAGTTCCATGGGGAGTCTACTGGGGGGCATCCTTACCAGGTGCCTGAACCACCTTAACTGGCCCTTCTCGATCCAGAGGAGCAGTGGCTCGACTCTCCCGGATTGTCGAGCTCCTCACTCGATCGCGGAGAGTGAGCCCAGCAATCCTGCAGAGAAACCTCATTCTGGCCCTTTGTACTCGTGATCTCATCCGTTCAATCATTATCCAAAGCTCATGACCATAGGTGAGGGTGGGAATGCAGATGAGCAAGGTGATCTTGTTCATTCTTATCCTCGATGTTGTGTTTGACCCTAACAGGAGTGGGGAAGAGCAACGGCAGTGACCTGACTGTGCAGGTGGTGGCGCGAGGTATGGTTGTGTGTCAGGCCACATGTGCCACACAAAGGGAGTGCAGGGTAAGTTAGCTTCTCCAAACGTATCTTTGTTCAACTTTGGATACATCGATCGTTTTTTTAAATTTAAGTATTTATCAATGCTTCCATTGTCATGAGAATTAGCAATTGTTTACCATGTGTGCTTGCAATGCTTTGGGTAATCATAATTGGAATCGTCCATGATCAATCTTAAGATGTAAAGATCCACCTAGCACCTGTACATTAACTAATTTCATCACTCCTCCTTGGTGGACGTCATGTTGAATGTGTTCCATTCCTTGGCTGCCACTCCATTATTCTCGACCCTCGGCCATTACAATTTAATTTAATGAGAATTAATTTGGCTAGTTCACTGACAATGCCACCTTTATGACTTGTAACTTGAGTTTTGTAACTTTCATGATCATTCTTACAATTGTTGAATAAGACAGCAATATACTTTACCATACAATTAAAATGTTCAGGCATGTGCATAGTGTTTAGGGCCTGAGGTTCATTTGTGATTCAAAAATATCTCAGTACAGATCTTTGTTCTGCTGGCATTGCTATCTGGCCAACTGTTGCATATTGCAAGTCCCACGTACCGCTAATTAAGTTCACTCTATTGATGTGTATTGAATGGTTTCTGCTGTTGACACTGCTTCCACTATTGTGGCTACTACGTGCATACGTTGTGCTTAACCCTTTCCCGTTCTGAGACATCTGCAAGTTGCAGGGTGGGTCCCGTTCACTTCTGCATCTCGGAACGTGCAAGCGGCTCAGCGTTAATTTTATTTAGAGAGGCATAGCACTATTGTTTTTATAGACATTGTCATTGCCACAGAGAACTGTAGCGGCACGACCGCATTCTATGATAGTTGGCACCAAACTGTGCCACAAGCCCTCCTGCATGGCCTTGGGGGAGCCTTTCTACCGATATAAGTTATTTTATTTAAGTTTTTCTTCTGGCTTTGTTTTGATGATGTATTCTTACATCATCGGAACGGAATGGGAAGAAAAACTGATGATGTAGACGTACGTTCCGATGACATACACGTATGTCATCAGAATGGGCTACGCTTAAGCAGCCGTGTGCGTGACACTGTGTGGGTCAGGTACTGCACGATGCCGAGGAGAACAGTGTGCTTATTGGCCTCCTGTCGTGTCCGCCGGTCTCAGGAGATGTCAAAGTTCGCTTCCAGTCCAACGCTGTAAGTGCCCGGTTACCACGCCCCATAAAGCATGTCCTGCTGAGCCAGTCCATTAGCCACATACTCCACATTTAAGGTTCATCGGGTTCAAAACAATCTCAGCCCATCATCTTGTGCTGGGCAAAAGATTATCATACACAAGTGCACAGTCTTCCCATTTACATGAATTTCCATATCACACTGATTTTATTTACAAGCACTGATTACTGTGTGCCAGCTCAATGAGCCCTTTGGCACTTTGCCGTAGTTGATACATTGCTACAATGTCCCTTGCTTAATGTGAGAATATCACTTTGGTGGCTCTCCTGCGAATAAATGTCATCAAGTGTATTCCACTCAGGTGAAGGTTGTGTGATTAATGCGATTGCAAGCACAATGCCCAAATCTCCCTCCTACAGTGAGGGAAAAAAGTATTTAATCCCCTGCTGATTTTGTACATTTGCCCACTGACAAAGAAATGATCAGTCTATAATTTTAATGGTAGGTTTATTTGAACAGTGAGAGATAGAATAACAACAAAAAAATCCAGAAAAACGCAAGTCAAAAATGTTATGAATTGATTTGCATTTTAATGAGGGAAATAAGTATTTGACCCCTGTGCAAAACATGACCTTAGTACTTGGTGGCAAAACCCTTGGTGGCAATCACAGAGGTCATACGTTTCTTGTAGTTAGCCACCAGGTTTGCACACATCTCAGGAGGGATTTTGTCCCACTCCTCTTTGCAGATCTTCTCCAAGTCATTAAGGTTTTCGAGGCTGACGTTTGGCAACTCGAACCTTCAGCTCCCTCCACAGATTTTCTATGGGATTAAGGTCTGGAGACTGGCTAGGCCACTCCAGGACTTTAATGTGCTTCTTCTTGAGCCACTCCTTTGTTACCTTGGCCGTGTGTTTTGGGTCATTGTCATGCTGGAATACCCATCCACGACCCATTTTCAATGCCCTGGCTGAGGGAAGGAGGTTCTCACCCAAGATTTGACGGTACATGGCCCCATCCATCGTCCCTTTGATGCGGTGAAGTTGTCCTGTTCCCCTTAGCAGAAAAACACCCCCAAAGCATGTTTCCACCTCCATGTTTGACGGTGGGGATGGTGTTCTTGGGGTCATAGGCAGCATTCCTCCTCCTCCAAACACGGCGAGTTGAGTTGATGCCAAAGAGCTAAATTTTGGTCTCATCTGACCACAACACTTTCACCCAGTTGTCCTCTGAATCATTCAGATGTTCATTGGCAAACTTCAGACGGGCATGTATATTTGCTTTCTTGAGCAGGGGGACCTTACGGGCGCTGTAGGATTTCAGTCCTTCACGGCGTAGTGTGTTACCAATTCTTTGGTTCTATTCGGTAAAGTCACGTAGGTAAAAAATAAAACAACAAAAATCACGACGTTTCGGCCACAACACAAGTGGCCTTCATCAGGTGAAGGGGCCATACTGTCCAGAGGACAGCGTTGGAGTGAAGACAGCCAAGCCCAGGTCACGTCCTTTAAGCTGTGTGAGAGGAAACACACGCCTTGACAAAGGAATTAGCATAAAATGCTGTAGAGGACCGGCACGGGGGGGGGGGGGGGGGGGGGTTAGGGAGTTTGCATATGTTGGTGTGAAGGGAAATAAGCTGCTGTGAAAGTTTGGGATACACTACTTGAATAAATATACTGTACCATTGAAAATTAGTTTAAAGTTTGGTATGATTTAGAACATCTTTCCAATGATTGCTTAATTTGAAACCATCTTCTCGGTTTAAATTGTGTCTGTTTGTAAATCTGAATTGCCTCGTGGATAAATCTCTGATAAAAACCCGTGGGTTTGCAGAGGACATTGGTATCGGAGAAAATTCTATCGTGATCACCCACAGCGTTGTAACAGTGATCAGCTACGGCAGAAGAATTCGTTCTGCCGTGTTTCAAATCTGATTTGTGCTCGCGAATTCGGTCAGAGACGTGTCGTTTCGTCTCCCCGATATAGCAGTCACCACAGGTGCAGATCAATTTGTAAACCCCGGGGTACTGTAAGTCAGGAATGACATCCTTCACAGAAGGGATCAGGTCACGGATTTTGTGTACTGTATTGAACCGGACCAGGATCTTGTTTGTTTAGAATTTTGGAGATCTTTTTAGTAACGCCTGCTATATATGGAAGTGTGATGGTTTTGATCGGAGTATCAAGTGGTTGTTTCTGTATGGAGGGAGAAACAGCTTGGCGGATGGTACGGTCAGAGTATCCATTCCTTTTGAGGGCCAGATGTACATGCTTAAATTCACTGGTCAGGTGGTGTTGGTCTAGCTTATTTTCCTTCACACCAACATTAGTAAACTCCCCCCTCCACGTGCCGGTCCTTTACAGCATTTTATGATAATTCCTTTGTCAAGCCGTTTGTTTCCTCTCACACAGCTTATTGGACGCGACGTGGGCTTGGCTGTCTTCACTCCAACACTGCTCTCTGGACAGTACGGTCCCTTCACCTGATGAAGGCCACTTGTGTTGTGGCCAAAACGTCGTGATTTTTTGTTTTATTTTTTACCTATGTGACTTTACCGAATAGAACCAAAGAGTATGGATCCTTGCAGTCACGAAAGCTTCAAATCTAGAATTGTGTTACCAATTGTTTTATTGGTGACTATGGTCCCAGCTGCCTTGAGATCATTGACAAGATCCTCCCGTGTAATCCTGGGCTGATTCCTCACCGTTCTCATGATCATTGCAACTCCACGAGGTGAGATATTGCATGGAGCCCCAGGCCGAGGGAGATTGACATTCTTTTGTTTTTCTTCCATTTGCGAATAATCGCACTAACTGTTGTCACCTTCTCACCAAGCTGCTTGTCAATGGTCTTGTAGCCCATCCCAGCCTTGTGTAGGTCTACAATGTTGTCCCTAACATCCTTGGAGAGCTCTTTGGTCTTGGCCATGGTGGAGAGTTTGGAATCTGCTTCTGTGGACAGGTGTCTTTTATACAGGTAACAAGCTGAGATTAGGAGCACTCCCTTTAAGAGTGTGCTCCTAATCTCAGCTCGTTACCTGTTTAAAAGATACCTGGGAGCCAGAAATCTTTCTGATTGAGAGGGGGTCAAATATTTATTTCCCTCATTAAAATGCAAATCAATTTATAAAATTTTTGACATGCGTTTTTACGGATTTTGTTATTGTCTCTCACTGTTCAAATAATCAAATAAACCTACCATTAAAATTATAGACTGATCATTTCTTTGTCAGTGGGCAAACGTACAAAATCAGCAGGGGATCAAATACTTTTTTTCCCTCACTGTATATTCCTTAATTTGCAGTGAAAAGAGGGTCACTCTGGATTACATTTTACGAGCACAATGGAGGCATCATTAATCTTTTAAACATAGTCTGGACATCATCCTTCTGATTCTGGTTTTCACAGCACTTTGTAGGTAAGGGGCACAATGTTTGAATAATTGCAACATTGCAATGTGAACTCAGGTGTTTATTGACTGTCACACTCAACTTATAGAACTGCGATTAGATTTTATAATTACATTTTATATATAAATGTAGTGGTTGATTTCACTCGGACAACTTGTCTTTCTTCCAACACCACTTTATTTACAGTTCTCCACATGTCCTCAATGCTCCACAGTTCCCTTGTTGCCACAGCTCGCTCGCCGTGCTTCACTTGACTCGCTCGCCGTCTTTGTCTCTCCAATCTCCACTTCTCCGTCAGCTCCGATGTCTCTGTGCTTCCCCCACTGCTGGCTGCTTCATCTCTGCTCCCCACTCTCCGCTATCACTGTGCTCTCTCCACTGCTAACTGCTTCGTCTCTGCTCTCCGCTATCACTGTGCTCTCTCCACTGCTAACGGCTTCGTCTCTGCTCTCCGCTATCACTGTGCTCTCTCCACTGCTAACTGCTTCGTCTCTGCTCTCCGCTATCACTGTGCTCTCTCCACTGCTAACTGCTTCGTCTCTGCTCCCCGCTCTCCGCCATCACTGTGCTCGCTCCACTGCTAACTGCTTCGTCTCTGTTCTCCGCTCTTCACTATCACTATGCTCTCTCCACTGCTAACTGCTTCGTCTCTGTTCTCCGCTCTTCGCTATCACTATGCTCTCTCCACTGCTAACTGCTTCGTCTCTGTTCTCCGCTCTGCGCTATTACTATGCTCTCTCCACTGCTGCTTCGTCTGTTCTCCGCTCTTCGCTATCATTATGCTCTCTCCACTGCTAACTGCTTCGTCTCTTCTTCTTTGGTTCTTTCGGTAAAGTCACGTAGAATGAGAATAAAATAATAAATTGATAAAATAAAATAACACAATAATATTCTCACGACGTTTCGGCCACAACACAAGCGGCCTTCATCAGGTGAAGGGAGCGAGACTGTCTGGTAGGACAGCGCTGGAGTGAGAGAGCCACGTTCAGATCACGGCTTTTTAAGCTGTGTGAGAGGAACAAAGAGCCTTGACGAAGGAATTAGCATAAAATTTTGCATTGAAAAGGCTGAATGATTAGCTTGTGACTGGTCACAGAAATAGCTATGTTAAAAGTTAAAGCATACACATCCGCAGAGGCACCCATTGTTAAAAGGAATTAGCATAGAATTTAGCATTGAAATAGCTAAATTAAGGCATTCGCTTGTAACTGCTACAGAAATAGTTACGTAAGGCATTCGCTTGTAACTGCTACAGAAATAGTTACGTTGAAGTCAGAGCATACACATTCACCGAGGCACTTAGTACAAATCAAAACAGGAGAATTTAGCATTGAAATAACTAGGCGAATTTAGCATTGAAATAACTGGGTGATTTGCTAGTGACTGGTCACAGAAATGACTACAAATCTGAGCTATTCACAGTACTATATAGTGAACCAATAAAAACTAAAATATAAATTACCTTCATGTTATCAATAAACTCTATATTCTCCAATCAGCTAAGCTACCAACCATAAGTCGTTATATATCACAATGCTATATGGCGAAAAAATGGGTGGATTCTTACCCTCAATGTTCCTCTCACACAGCTTAAAAGCCGTGATCTGAACGTGGCTCTCTCACTCCAGCGCTGTCCTACCAGACAGTCTCGCTCCCTTCACCTGATGAAGGCCGCTTGTGTTGTGGCCGAAACGTCGTGAGAATATTATTGTGTTATTTTATTTTATCAATTTATTATTTTATTCTCATTCTACGTGACTTTACCGAAAGAACCAAAGAAGATGAATCATTGCAGTCACGAAAGCTTTAAATCGAAAATGCTTCGTCTCTGTTCTCTGCTCTTCGCTATCACTATGCTCTCTCCACTGCTGGCTGCTTCTCTCTTCAGCTGCTCCACGTCTTGCCTCGTCCAGCCCCGACTCCAACTCCCCGTTTCTCCTCACGTCTCCCCAATTTATCCCTGCTCTCATTACACCCCAATTAATTAACCCGCGTCCCAACGACGCTCCGCGTGCCCGTGCACATGTTACCTCGCCAGACTTCAAGACGCCATTCCAGCCCTGACAACAATACCAGCCAATCACAGCCGTCCTTGGCTCCCCAGCTTAATTGGCCCAATCGTTACCTCATCGTCCCAATATGACCCCTACTGTCCTGCTCCCGCGCAAACTCACCAATTACCCCCATGCGCCTATTTATTCCACTACAAAAATAAAGGTTTTTATAATTAACATGAAAGATAATGTACATCTTTTTGTTAAACCACTGTTGGATAAAGGCTTGCTCCTGCCATATCAGACATACTTCACCATGCTGGTAAGTGCAGGATGGTGAATAGGGGCCTCGGACAAGTTCAGATATTACTTGTCGCTAATATCAGCTGTCGCCAATAATTGAATTCAGGTGGCCGTTTTCACAACGGACAACATTTTATTATAATGCATTTTTATTTCATTAAAAACTATTTAGGATGCTCAAATACTGCCATGTAGATGTTTTTCTGTAGAGATTGTTAAATTCGAATTTATATAAATCACTTATGAACTATCTTAGGAACTTGTCATATTGCAAGTTTTCACAGACGTGAAATTCAACATCTTATTTGAGTAAATCTCTGGGTAAGGTTTACAATCCCATTGTCACTGTGATAAAAAAAAATTACACGTTCCCTATTATGAAGTGTAGCTGTTTTAATTGAGCCCATTTGCTACAGGGTATTCCGAAGGGCTATGACAACTGTGCTTTCTACTTTTGGTTCAACACATCCTTCATTGAAAACAACAAGTAAGAGTCCAACATATACGAATCACCAATATTTTCTGTTCAGATATGCAATATAATAAGATATGCATTTTGCAAAAGTTGATTGAAATTAAAGCACATTAAATTAAATGTAACATTTCTTGTACCATACAGTATTCAATAAAGACTGAATTCATAGCCCTTAGGTTATTGTTGATTGAGTCATACTTAAAAGTACCCTTATTCGCTTGTGTGATAAACATGGGTCTTAGAAATAAGCACATATTCCGCGCAATAATTGTATTATTTTAGTGTCTTATTAACAAGTTTTACACACTATCTATGACTGAATAGCTGTTTTTGTAGACGATTATAGCTTATTAAATGTATGTTGAATGTCTTTAACATAACAATTGTAGCATTCATATTCAACGTGACTTTACCGAAAAAACTAAGAATATGAATTACTGCAGTCACGAAAGCTTTAAATCAAAAATTATGGCATTCTTTATGAAATGGTGTGCTGCACTGAATGGAGGATATAAAATAGTGGAAATGTGCTATTTCTTGTCAGTTCTGATGTTCGACGTGAGCAAGTGTGGCCTTCGCCTTATTAACGGGTTTGACAGAAAACGCGCTGGTGGTAATGCACCTGCTGTGACTTGCTCTGTAGGTGTTTTAACAGCGCACGCAGAGGTGTTCAATGGATCACCCATGTCTCGTTCCAGGCTCTACCTCAGCAGGGATGAGTTGGACAATCCACACAAGAAGAAATCGTGGACAATCTTCAAGGATGACTTTGCTGTTGAAATTTTCTTTACTGATAACAATTGATGAGGTTCTAATTGAGGTTGGGTGAAGAAATACTTCTGGTTTAGATATCATGTTTGATTGTTTGACCATACTTCACATTTGTTATGGCAGATTTACAAAGGGCTGTACAAAATATGTTATGGCTAATGATGATTGATACAATGGCATACATATCTAATATATTACCAGAATGCATATATTACATCCTTAAATAATAGTGTTTAAATTGAAACAGCTATGATGACTATTTACAATATATAATGAATCTTACAATATAGTAAAATATATAAAATCACAAACAATATTTAAAATTACATTAGGATTTAAAAGTAATACAAATTTTGAATAGAACACACATACTGTAGATTAATATATATGTAGTGGTTCCACGGAGGCACACACTGGAGTTTGGAGGCACAACGTTTATTAACAACCCCAACAGGGTAACTTCCTAAATGTACACGTCGTTAGACCCTCAACAGGGTAACACTCAACTGTTAACTGGACCCTTACAGGGTAACTACATAACTGGGTCAGGTCAGGAACGTCTGCCTCACCCACGATGCCGAACATAACGACCGAAGATTGACGTGACAACTGATGACCGACGTGACGACCAACGACGGGGAGACGTAGTACTGCGAGTTGATTCCAAAAGATAGCCTCGCTTGCTCTCGGGTGTGGCCTCGCTCCTCCTCCGGCCACGCCCCCTTCTGGATATTTCCAGAAGGATCTGGAACACACATCACGTGTCCCTCAAGCCCCCTTTTGAACCCCCTTACTACCCCGTGCCGGTCACTTGCCCTCTCGGGTTCACGCAGACTGTCACGTCCTCACGTGCCCTTTCTCTGCTCGTCAATGGAACTATGCCCTCTAGTGCTCGCTTCCCTGCCATGCCTACGCCGGTGCCAGAGAGAGGTACAAGACGTATAGTTACAGGCTTGTGTCAGTAGATGGCGCCCACGCCATGGCGACTCCAAAACCTTAACAAGGAATTTTTTTTTGCAGTGAACAACGAACAACCGCTCAATGAACAATAAATACAATATACACAATATGTATACAATCCGCGAAAGCGAGAAAAAAACTGTTAGCAACATACAAGGGCAGACCCAATCTCCAACTGAACCACAACCATCCCCCCCCATCTGTGTGTCACCATCCGCAAGCACGAGAAGAGCCCGGTTCAGCCAATGACCCCTCCAACTTGCGCGTGTAACCGCCAATAGAGTAGGGATAAACCACGATGGAGGAGGGTAATTTAAAGCGGATGGAGGAGGGTAATTTAAAGCGGACGGTCTTAGAACGGGTCCTTGTCGCCGGACCCCCAGGTGGGGTGGGTTGTGGGTTCCCTGGAGGTCCCGGGAACAACATGAAGATGGCCCAATGGGCGCGGCCTCTCCTGAGGAGAAGAATCAGCAGGCAGAGAAAGAATGAGCGATGGCGGCTCTGCATTCCTTAGTCCATTCCGGGCCGATGCAACGGGTGATGTCGAGGGTGTCAGGTGCTCGGAGCCTGTGGGTGGAACAACGGAACTCCCCTGAGGAACGACCTCAGCAGAAGCATGCCCCAGCTCATCGGACACACGACACATGGCCCTTGGAAAGTGGAGATGAAGGAATTCCAGCAGGTGAAAAAAAATGTTTCAGTCGCGATGTGTTAACAAACCAGTACCTGCGGCCGTAACGAATCCGCACACATTGAGGACTGGTAACCTCCACCACTTCGACCGGGCTCTTCCAAGGCTAATTTAGGGGACGTACCCACAGGAATTTGGGGGCAGTGCAGCCAAGCCATATCACCCAGCGTCCAATTGGTGACCGATTCACGGAGCGCCACAAGCCGTTCATTAGCCGTCTGATGCAAGGCCGAATTTCCTTGGGATGCCTCCCCTGCCTCAGACAACCGTGTCAGAGTAAGGCGCATAGGATTCAGCATATTTTTAGTGCGCGGCTCTGGGTTCAATTAAATTTTAATTGGGGGATCCTGCTCCCTCCCATACACGAGGAAGAATGGAGAGAACCTGGTGGAAGCATGAGGGGCCGATATATAGGCCGCGAGAACACCCAGAACATGTAAGTCCCAGTCGGTCTGTGCTTCATTGACCTACTGGCATGACATCGAGGTCAGGGTCCTGTGCAAACGTTCCACCATACCATCAGTCTGAGGGTGATAGGGCGAAGTTCGAACCTTCTTGGTGCCCAACAGATCGCAAACCTCCTTCAACAGTTTGGATGAAAATGTTTTGTCTTGGTCAGTAAGAAGGTGCTCCAGAGCCTTATCCAAAACATAGCCATGAAGGAATGCGTCCGTAATCATCGCGGCCGACTGGTCCGGCACTGGCCAAGCCACCGGCCAGCGTGAGAGGTACTCCACCCCGACCAAATATTTCCAGGCGGGGTGGTGGGAAACGAGCCAAGCACATCGAGTGCGACTAGTTCATTGACGCGGGATACCACTATGGATTTCAAGGGTGGGCAGCCCTTTCTTGGTGGAGGTTTTCGGCGAACGCATTCCGTGCATCCCTTCAAAACATTATAAAACGTCACCAGCCATCCCGGGCCAAGTGCGTCAAGCGCTCGTGCGTAGCCCATATAACCTTGCCCCGCAGAACAATGGGCACGACAATATTAAACCTTTGTGATTTCCAGTCCCATTGCATCAGAAGACCCCCCCTTAGCCGTGGTCAGGAACCAACATCACGTCGACAGCTCCTGCGTGCAGTGTAGGGGCTGGTCAGCATGTTACAGCAAACAGTACAAAAAAAAGAACCACGATTCTAGCCACAATGGAGGCTTTACAAGACAGTCCAGGTCCCCGACCCACCTTCTTGAGGATCGGGCTGGCAACGGACTGCAGCTCAACTGTTAATCGGATGTATGTTCTCCTAAATTGCACATGCACCCATGTGAACATAAAGAAAATGACACAAATGCACATGACAGAGCAAAAGTTACACAGAATAGATAAACACGATACACAACATGCAGGAGATAAAACACCCATCATACACACATAAAACATAAATGAACAACACGCGTGAAAGACACATGACAGACACACTTGTACAAATTATACACGTACTTTGACTATCTGGACAGGTGCACACACAATCACAACCATAAATGAATTGCATCGGCGCACAGGAATTCAACTTGTACTCCTTAAATACACAACCTGAAGGAGTCATCCCTCCAGATTGTATTGAAGGTCGATAGCCTTGACTAAGGGCAGAGCAGCACGCTTAAACAGGACGACAACTTTGTTCTTAAAAGCAGTAAAATATTCCTTTGTTTACACAAGGAAACAAAGCGAAAATATAATTGAACCTTTATTACACCATCATCAGCCACAATCAATCCATTGCTGGACGAATGCCTCCCCTAGCTGTCGCCATCTCTACAGTCCTGCCAGGTGGTTCAGCGTTGGAGGTTGACTCAGCCCATCATAAATTTATGGTCGATAAAATTGTATCACTTTCAACAGAGGTTATCCTTTTAGATAGTTTTGGCCCTGCCATCAGTATGTGTAATTTCCACACCTGGTTCAGAGCTGTAAACAAATCTCCATCCAAGATAGTGGAGAATATTGGACCATCAGGAGCCATCGTGGGTCATGATTTGGTGGTAGGGTGTGTCTGCTGGGTGTTTTATTTACACTGCTCACCTTCCACACAGTTGACAAGGATGCATTTGAACTTAAGACCCCAGTGAGAAGAATCAATCAAATCTACACTTGCCGGACGTGGGCCGTGAATGCAATACCAAACAGACAACAATGTGTCCCACAAGCGTAACAGTACTCTCATGCTGCCAAATGATGGAAAGGTGCTCCTGACTCCCTTTCCCCTGTTCAAGTCTAGGCTGAAGACGTTATATTCTTGATTTTGGTGCTTTCGTGACTGCAGGAGATACTCTTTGGTGACTTTACCGAAAAAAAACAGAGTACGTTATACTCTTCTCCTCTACCTTTGACTAACTTCTTATTTAGATAAAATACATATATTCAGTGGTTCTGTGCAGAGTCTTGAGATGCGTTCGCATTTATTTATATAAATCAATATAACATCATAGAATCACACACGGCTTCAGACATATATTTGCATTCTTCTTTGGTTCTTTCGGTAAAGTCACGTAGAATGAGAATAAAATAATAAAATAAAATTAGACAATAAAATTCTCACGACGTTTCGACCACAACACAAGTAGCCTTCTTCAGATGAAGGAACAAAACTGTCAGGACGACAGAGCTTCAATGAACGCTGCTAAGATTCGTAGCTTCTTTTAAGCTGGTTGAGAGAAGTGGGGCACCTTGACAAAGGGGTTTACATATCAAACAGGAGAATTTAGCATTGAAATAGCTGAGGGATTAGCTTGTGATGGCCACAGAAATAGCTATGTTAAAGTCAAAGCCTACACATCCACAGAGGCACCTAGTACATATCAAACAGGATAATTTAGCATTGAAATAGCTGAGGGATTAAATCGAAATATATTTGTAGTGTTTATAATGACGAATAAACTTCTTATGAGGCACACTCTGTTTATTGTCTTTCTCCTCTGACACAGTCCTTAACACACAAGGGGTATACGGTCCCCTCACCCGATACCCTAAGAAGGTACAGCCTCCGGATTTATCGGGACCTACACACAGGTCTCTTTGCTCACTTAAGGAGGTACAGCCTCCTGTCTTGGCGGGACTTACTCTCAAGTCTACCGCTATCCTAGAGTCCTCCGGCTAGGATCTAGGGGAGGCTATCTGACCCACCGCTGGCCCGGTGGGTCTTGACCACTGGTTATGCCGAGCCTTAGCTCTCAGAAGGGCTGGGAGGCCGGGTCCAGGATCCTGTCTATCTTGAGCCCGGGCTTCGGTCTTCATGTGGGGAGAGAACTCCCTGCGCTCTGCGCGCTCACCCTTCTTATACTCGTTTGTGGCCAGGTCTAACCAATCCCATATTCCCACGTGGAACTGTCTGATTGGTTCTTACCAAACTGTGGCTACGATCCACTTCACCTCGTCTGACCCCAACCGTTATTCACACAGAGAGGTAATGCTGCACTGCCCCTTTCATCCAGGATGAAGCTCAATACCACCCAGAAAAAAGAAAAGTAGAATTAATAGTTTTCACAAGTATTTTTTATGAAAGGATGAAAGGGGCAGTGCAGCGTTACCAAATTTTGCAGTTGAATTTAATCTGTTTCAATTAATAAATGTCCCCACAAGACCTAACCTAAAAAATCCGGGAAAGTCATCTCTGCTTGACGTCCTATTGACAAATGCCCCTCACAATTTCACACTGACTGGTGTTCTAGGTAATAACCTTAGTGATCACTCCATTTTTGGGGTGAGATCATCAGCCAGACCCAAAGCCCCCCCCCCCCAAAAAAAAATTGGTTGAGAAGCACTCTATGAGACACTTCAGCACTCAGGCATTTACTAATGATGTGCTTCACTCGGATATTGACAAGGTCTGTGATATCCCCAACCTGACTACGGCTTGGGAGACCTTCAGGTACACGTTTCTCCAAATTCTTAACAAACATGCATCCAAAACAAACAATCTGCCTGTTGAGCTTAACCGAAATGGGGAATATTTTTCAGATCCCAAAAAAATAGTTGGCAATTTTAACCTTCATTTTTCTGAAGCTGGTAATCTTTTTGATAATGTATTGGGAGTCACCCCTGCTCATACAAATTCCTACACCCCTGTCCAAACATTAAACGAATTTAGTTTCCAGCCAATCCACGAAAGTAATGTTCTGAAACAACTGTCCTACCTCAAAGGGTCCTCCTCTACCGGAGCAGATAGTATTCCTGTCTTTGCTCTACTAACTGTTGGTCACCTAATATACAAACCTATAGCCCATATTTTTAACCTGTCCATCAAAGAAGCATCAGTTCCTCTAGAATGTAAACATTCCTATGTTCGTCCACTTCACAAAGGGGGCCCTAAAGATGATCCAAATAACTACCGACCTATCTCAATTTTTTCCCCGTTGATGAAAATGTTTGAAAAATTATTGACCTACCAAATTAGCAGTTTCATGTCCATCAACAATCTACTACGTCTAAAACAATCTGGGTTCCGTAAAAAAATACAGCACCACATCTGCTGCATTAGATTCTCTGAATCACATTTACAGCAGCCTTGATAATAAGCAGTACTGTGCCTGTCTTTTTCTAGACCTGTCCAAAGCTTTTGATACAGTAGACCACAACACCCTGCTTAGTAAACTAAGTTGCCTCAGTTTTTTCAAAAACGCAGCAAAATGGTTACAAAATTACCTCTTTTCTCGCACCCAAACGGTATTCACAGATGGTTGGAGGTCAAACAGTGTTAAGATACAAAAGGGGTTCCACAGGGTTCCATCCTCGGCCCCCTTTTGTTCTCTCTTTATGCCAATGACTTGGGCACTGACCTGGATCATTCCAGGGTAAATCTTTTTGCAGATGACACGATACCTGTTACTGCTGGTCGCTCTCCGGACGACGTGATTGCTAAGCTACAGGGTGATTTCAGCAAACTACAACATCAGCTAGTTGCTCTTAAACTAGTCCTGAATACCTTCAAAACCAAGGTGCTATGCTTCTCACCAGGACTAAAGCAGGAAGGGACCATATCACGGATTTCCGTGATCTGGTTCCGTCTGTAAAAGATGTGTCTGTAAAAGATGTGATTCCGGACATACAGTACCCTGGTGTCTACAAACTAAGTTGCCTCTGTGGTAGTAGTTACATTGGAGAAACCAAACGCCATGTCTCGGACCGCATTCGTGAACACAAAGCAGACCTTAAACACGGTAGGACCAACACCTCGGCCGTGGCAGATCATTGTTATAATTCAGCAGGCTCACATGACATTGACTTTCCAAGACAGAGGTTCTTTGTAAGCCATCTGGCTACCATGAGAGATTCGTTCATGAGGCTATCCACATATACAAGCACAGAGACAATTTCAACCGAGAAGATGGATTCTGGCTTAGCAATCATTGGAAAGATTTGATAAACCATTTCAGGTCTTAATTGATTGTTCACGCTTACAGTGGCTTTCAGACAGCATACATTAATTTTTCGTCTCCCCCCTCCTCTTTTCAGAACATAGATGGACTAGTCCTTCTAAATAAACTGCCAAATCGCTGCGCGTGGCGCTGACGTTTTTTATAAATAAATACACCGTTTTAAAATAAATAATGCAAACCGACACACCTGATGACGACCGTTTGTGTTATGGTCGAAACGTCGTGATAATTTTTATTGTTTTATATATATTTTATTATTTTATTGTTTCCCTTCAACGTGACTTTACCGAAAGAGCTAAGAATATGAATAAGAATAATATTTGGACAAGTTCGGCGGGCTGGATTAAAAAGCCCAACGGGCCGTATACGGCCCGGGGGCCGTACTTTTCCCATGTATGGGTTAGGGTTTAGGGGTTGGGGTTGGTTTAGGGGTTAAGGGTTAGGGGTTAGGTTTGCGGGTTAGGGTTGGGGTTATGTTTAGGGGTTATGGTTAAGGGTTGGATTAGGAGTTAGGGTTTAGGGTTGGATTAGGGGTTAGGGTTGAGGGGTTAGTGGTTATGGTTTACTGGTTAGGGTTTAGGGTTATGGGGAGGGTTGCGGGTTAGGGGTTGGGGTTATGGGTTAGGGATAGGGTTAGGTTAGGGTTATGGGTTGGGGCTAGGGTTAGGTGTTTGGGATAAGAGTTCGGTTTAGGTTAGGGTTTGTGTTTATGGGTTAGGATTAGGGTTGGGTTAAGGCTTCGGTTAGGGGTTCCGGCTAAACTGAGCACGTTATGGTTAGAGGTTAGGGTTAGAGGGTTAGGTTTAGGGTTTATGGGTTAGGGTTTAGGGTTAGGGGTTAGGGTTCGAACAATTAGGGTTAGGGTTAGAACGATAAGGGTTAGGGTTAGGGGATAGGGTTATGGGTTAGGGTTAGAGTTAGAACGATTATTCTTCGGGTTAGAACGATTAGGGTAAGGGTTAGAACGATTAGTGTTAGGGGTTATGGTTAAGGTTTGGGGTTAATGATTTGGGTTAGGATTTAGGGTTAGGTGTAGGGTTAGGGGTTAGGGTTAGGGGATAGGGTGAGGGTTTAGGGTTGGGGGTTAGGGTTGGGTTAGGGTTTATGGATTGGGTTTGGGGTTAGGGCTTAGTGGTTAGGGTTTAGGGGTTAGGATTTAGGGTTTGGTTTTATGGTTTAAGGGTTAGAGGTTAGGGGTAGGGTTTAGGGTTAGGCTTATGGGTTAGGGGTTGGGGTTACAGTTAGCGATAGGGTTCGGGTAGTTAGGGTTAGGGGTTAGGGTTGGGTTTGGGTTAGGGCATAGGGTTAGGTGTTAGGGGTTAGGGTTTAGTGATAGGGTTAGGGTTATTATGATGTACAGTGGTACCTCAGAGACGCATTTATACGTGTTCGAACACCGATTTGTTCGAAGACCAAATCAATTTTCCCCATAAGAATGACAGGAAATAGCATTAATTGGTTCCCCACCCAAGGATACTCCTATTATGGGCCATTTTTACACAAAGTTTACAATATTAAAATACAGCACAGTACATAAAGGCATACAAAAAACAAGAAACAAAGTTATAATTAATAGAATAAATTTATGGATGAACACACAATAACACTAAAATAAATGAAATTAACGAAAAAGTTAACGGAACGATGTTTGCGGGTCTGCACTGGGCGAAAGCTACACTTAAACTGGGTCATTGGCCTTTGTCTCGGTCGCCTTTGTATTTAGCCTTAGTATGCTATATATTACATTAAAAGTGAGACATTTTACAATGACAATTTCACGTCTAAAAAAGAAAATCAGCATACTAACCTATGCAGTTTTTGCCAAAAAGAGTTTAATTTTCATAGCTACATTTTCCAAGAAAAGTGAATTCCTCCCTTTTGTTTAGCATTAGTCTAACCTATAAACGTCATTTTTTGTCTGTCTGTCTGTCCATCTGTGTACGCTCGCTTGCGGGGGATTTGGCTCTCGGACCACGGGGTTCGCGTAGAAAAAAAATTGCCGGACGGCACGCCCCGAGCCCCCTTCTTGGCATAGGCTATTCCGTTTTGCCATCCGTCACCTTTAAAGTGGTTAAATTCACGATTTAGTGCGATTTATGTTTATTTATTTACTTACTTTTGCCGACCGGCTCGCTGCTGCGCATGCGCGAAACAGCGACGCGAGTTGTTGCCCCTGGCAACGCACAGACGCCGTCGCTGCAGGGAGGAGATATTAAAATTATAGCGATTAAATAAGATTATTGTAGCGCGGGTTGGGGGGTGGGGGTAGCGGCCCAACCCACAGCCTTGGCCGGCCGGGCAATCTAGGCGAGGCCGGAGGCTTTTGCAACAGGACTAGGCCTCGTCACGGCAATCTGTCAGGTGAGTACTTTGTGCTAGAGAGTCGATATATACTGCTACTAGCGGGGAAATATATATTTTAAACCGTCTGAAAACTTAAAAACATAACATACAAATGAAAAGATAACTAATTAATTTAAAATAAAATCCGTTTAAAATAAAATCTGAGCGCGCCAAGAATCGATTCTTTCAATCGCGCAAAGGAATCGACGGTTGTAGATTCCTTTAGAATCGTCTTGAAGCGACGACGCTCGCTTGCGAGGTATTTGGCTCTCTAACCTCGGGGTTCGCGTAAAAAAAAAATTGCCGGGCGACACGCCCTAAGCCCCCTGCTTGCATAGGCTATTCCGTTTTCCCATCCCTAAACTCCGTGATCTGGTTCCGTCTGTAAAAGATGTGTCTGTAAAAGATGTGATTCCGGACATACAGTACCCTGGTGTCTACAAACTAAGTTGATTCTGTGGTAGTAGTTACATTGGAGAAACCAAACGCCATGTCTCGGACCGCATTCGTGAACACAAAGCAGACCTTAAACACGGTAGGACCAACACCTCGGCCGTGGCAGATCATTGTTATAATTCAGTAGGCTCACATGAAATTGACTTTTCCAAGACAGAGGTTCTTTGTAAGCCATCTGGCTACCATGAGAGATTCATTCATGAGGCTATCCACATATACAAGCACAGAGACAATTTCAACCGAGAAGATGGATTCTGGCTTAGCAATCATTGGAAAGATTTGATAAACCATTCAGGTCTTAATTGATTGTTCACGCTTACAGTGGCTTTCAGACAGCATACATTAATTTTTCGTCTCCCCCCTCCTCTTTTCAGAACATAGATGGACTAGTCCTTCTAAATAAACTGCCAAATCGCTGCGCGTGGCGCTGACGTTTTTTTATAAATAAATACACCGTCTAAAAATAAATAAATTTATGCAAACCGACACACCTGATGACGACCGTTTGTGTTATGGTCGAAACGTCGTGAGAATTTTTATTGTTTTATATGTATTTTATTATTTTATTGTTTCCCTTCAATGTGACTTTACCGAAAGAGCTAAGAATATGAATAAGAATAATATTTGGACAAGTTCGGCGGGCTGGATTAAAAAGCCCAACGGGCCGTATACGGCCCGGGGGCCGTACTTTGCCCATGTATGGGTTAGGGTTTAGGGGTTGGTTTAGGGGTTAAGGGTTAGGGGTTAGGTTTGCGGGTTAGGGTTTAGGGTTGGGGTTATGTTTAGGGGTTATGGTTCAGGGTTGGATTAGGAGTTAGGGTTTAGGGTTGGATTAGGGGTTAGGGGTTAGTGGTTAGGGTTTACTGGTTAGGGTTATGGGGAGAGTTTCAGGTTAAGGGTTGGGGTTATGGGTTAGGGATAGGGTTAGGTTAGGGTTATGGGTTGGGGCTAGATTTCGGTGTTTGGGATAAGGGTTAGGTTTAGGTTAGGGTTTGTGTTTATGGGTTAGGATTAGGGTTGGGTTAAGGTTTTGGTTAGGGGTTCCGGTTAAACTGAGCACGTTATGGTTAGAGGTTAGGGTTAGAGGGTTAGGTTTAGGGTTTAGGGTTAGGGGTTAGGGTTTGAACGATTAGGGTTAGGGTTAGAACGATCAGGGTTAAGGGATAGGGTTATGGGTTAGGGTTAGAACGATTATTGTTCGGGTTAGAACGATTAGGGTAAGGGTTAGAACGATTAGGGTTAGGGGTTATGGTTAAGGTTTGGGGTTAATGATTTGGGTTAGGATTTAGGGTTAGGTGTAGGGTTAGGGGTTAGGGTTAGGGGATAGGGTGAGGGTTTAGGGTTGGGGGTTAGGGTTGGGTTAGGGTTTATGGGTTGGGTTTGGGGTTAGGGCTTAGTGGTTAGGGTTTAGGGTTAGGCTTATGGGTTAGGGGTTGGGGTTACAGTTAGCGATAGGGTTCGGGTAGTTAGGGTTAGGAGTTAGGGTTGGGTTTTGGTTAGGGCATAGGGTTAGGTGTTAGGGGTTAGGGTTTAGTGATAGGGTTAGGGTTAGTATGATATACAGTGGTACCTCGGAGACGCATTTATACGTGTTCGAACACCGATTTGTTCGAACACTGAATCAATTTTCCCCATAAGAATGACTGGAAATAGCATTAATTGGTTCCCCACCCAAGGATGCTCCTATTATGGGCCATTTTTACACAAAGTTTACAATATTAAAATACAGCACAGTACATAAAGGCATACAAAAAACAAGAAACAAAGTTATAATTAATAGAATAAATGTATGGATGAACACACAAAAACACTAAAATAAATGAAATTAACGAAAAAGTTAATGGAACGATGTTTTGTGGGTCTGCACTGGGCGAAAGCTACGCGTAAACTGGGTCATTCGCCTTTGTCTCGGTCGCCTTTGTATTTAGCCTTAGTATGCTATAGATTACATTAAAAGTGAGACATTTTACAATGACATTTTCAAGTCTAAAAAAGAAAATCAGCATACCTATGCAGTTTTTGCCAAAAAGAGCCTAATTTTCATAGGTACATTTTGCAAGAAAAAGTGAATTCCTCCCTTTTGTTTAGCATTAGTCTAACCTATAAACGTCATTTTTTGTCTGTCTGTCCATCTGTGTACGCTCGCTTGCGGGGGATTTGGCTCTCGGACAGCGGGGTTCGCGTAGAAAAAAAATTGCCGGGCGGCACGCCCCGAGCCCCCTTCTTGGCATAGGCTATTCCGTTTTTCCATCCGTCACCTTTAAAGTGGTTAAATTAACGATTTAGTGCGATTTATATTTATTTATTTACTTACTTTTGCCGACCGGCTCGCTGCTGCGCATGCGCGAAACAGCGACGCGAGTTGTTGCCCCTGACAACGCAGAGACGCCATCGCTGCAGGGAGGACGCCATTTCTTATTATAAATGCAACAAATTTACACGCAACGCTGAGGTAAATTCATCAAAGTGTCACGTCCTCTTCTCTCCCCCTCCACCCCAATGTGTGCACTTACTATTATAGGCTCGGTAGATATTAAAATTATAGCGATTAAATAGGATTATTGTAGCGCGGGTTGGGGGGGTGGGGGGTAGCGGCCCAACCCACAGCCTCGGCCGGCCGGGCAACCTAGGCGAGGCCGGAGGCTTTACAACAGGACTAGGCCTCGTCACGGCAATCTGTCAGGTGAGTACTTTGTGCTAGAGAGTCGATATATACTGCTACTAGCGGGGAAATATATATTTTAAAACGTCTGAAAACTTAAAAACATAACATACAAATGAAAAGATAACTCATTAATTTAAAATAAAATCCGTTTAA